>NC_063447.1:48067346-48690315 GCF_020379485.1 Brassica napus | reverse complement strand
TTTTGGCCAGAATATAATCCTTCATCCGACAAAGCAACTCGACAAAACCAAGAATGGAGAAAACTATTAGTAGAACGATATTATTACCTTGGGAATAAGAATCTTCTTCCACCCTCTTGCCAGACGAGAGAACGAGCTCTCATAAGAAAAGGAAGAACAGGTAAAAAAAACCCGTCATATTTCTATCACAATGAGATGGGATCACCACTACAATAAGTTTGATGAGAGAGACTTCCCGCAAACGACATCCTAAGGCTGAAGAGCTCGTGAGTTAAAGAGAATTCCCCTTGCTCAGCAAGAGCAGCGACTTTGATGATTACCCCATTCCCACGTAACTGAAACATTATGTTTTTATCTTGGTTAAGCGCTTCCCCCACCACTCGATTATTCAACGAAAAGAAAACGAGATGCATTTCTTTACAACTATTCACAAAGAATATGTTCTTCTCTATTCGCTGAAGATAAGAAAGTTACGAAAACGAACATGCTCATACTGATGAATGAGGGTAAGAGCTCGTTTTCATATGATGATATTTACATGAACTCGATGTCTTGCTTGAAACTTGAAGCTAATATCTTACTCGAGATCGATGAAGAAAGCTTCTGACTCAAGGCGACAAAATCGATGTCTCAATCGAGATGATTATAAATCAAATCATAAGAGACTTGAACCAGGGTTGCTACCCACGCGACATCCATGAACGAAAGCTCACAAGTTGGGCAACCACGACTACAAGCACCCCTCTCTCACCTTCCAGCGAAGAAGAGTTCGCACCGCTCAAGAAAAAACATTAAAAAGATCACCATACTCCTATCATCATGTGATTGTTGGCGTTAAATGATTCTAATTGTTTATGGAAGAAAGATATTTAATAATTGATATTCGCCACACGAAAAGCAAACGAGAAGAGGATGTGCGTTATAAATAGACGACCAGGAAACTCTCGTTAGCTAAAGAGAGCCAAATACAGTCATATGTTCGATGGAAGCGGTTCTCTCCCATTACGAACATGGCCCAAAAAGATCTCAAGTTGATGACACACCATTTCGTTACGATCTTCCTACAACATAAGAAAATCTCCGTATTCATTATAATAAGAGCCGAGATCATATTATAACTATGATAGATGAACAAGGGTACAAGTTCGTCTATCACGATCACGATGTCGAACTCGTTAACCAAAACCGATGTACCATTCAAAACCGACGAAACCGATGGCTTGCTCAGGACCAATGAGGAAAACTTCTCATTAAAGAAAAGGGAGCTCGGAGTCATTATTAAAGGCTTCTCCATTCTACAACCTCGTCACCTCACTTGAAGAACTGGGGGGACAACATCCCACCAAAGGATATAAAAAAAACTGTTATCATCAACCCTTCAACCGTTGGTTTGTTCAAAAGGAAAGAAAAGAGTCGAGAGACTTTTCCAACAAACAGAGGTCGTGAATTAAGACAAAGGTCTCACTACGAAGACCAAAGATCAAAGACAGACACTATTTACAGTCATATCATCTCGACGACTTGTCTTATTTGAGCGCCACCTACGTAACACGATCGAACCATCGAGAAACTCCAGATGCTCCCGAGCTTTCCATCTCACGATACATACATTTCTAAACCGAAGAGACGTCTGGTCGGCACCTCGATCAGAATCAAATCAACATAGCCTGTATATCAACGGATTGGACAAATATTAGATGAGCTAGCTCAAACACGAAAGCCCACCAGTTTGTGCTCCAATCATTTTAACCGACCAAGAACAACGTGAAAACTCCTAGAGCTATCGAGCTCCCAAAACCTTAGGGACTTTGATATGATATGTGTAAGACACAGATCCGACCAGTATTAAGCAGAAACAGTTCTCGCGTCTGAATTAAAAGACAAACAAACTCGATCTTTAACGAGCTCGTGAAACATGAAGGGTCGATAGGTCGTCCTTCTCCGATAAAGGCATCGAGTTCTACCTCCGATGAGCTCAGATAACTTGAAGAGCAAGCAGAGAACATTGCTCCCAGAAAACAACAAGCCGAGTCTCCAAATAGCTTGATCTCAAAGGGGTCGATACTCACTATGCTTTCTTAAAAGAATCAATTCCAATCTAAGATTGGAAAGTTCAATCTCTGTCAAACTTCAGCAGCTCGTGGAGCCGAAAATGCATCTCGTTCCATAGAAATAATGAGCCATATACCCAAGGAACCTTAGCAGCTTAGTGACTGACAAAGTTCAATGCTTCTAGAAGACCGGCAAATTTTCCAAAGAGTTAAAGTCGAGGAGCCAATGAAATATTACACTCTCAGACCGAGAATGAGTTTTTGAACAAGCTCTTATCATGCCTATAGAAAGACAGCGAGCCCCGACATCAAGAAGATCGATATCTATCCCCTTCATTACGAAAAGAGACGTCCACTGCAAAAGGTCCCGACCTCAAAATAATTTCCTAAGAAGGAAAACGATAAATTTAGCTATGCAGGAATTTTTTAACATCGCATGATGTCTAACGACATTTCCAAAACGAAACGAAAGCAAAATCACAAGAGGCAGTAAATGTGATACGATTGGCGATGGCGTACTACAAGTTATGCACAAATCAAATCAGTAATTCATAGTCTAAATATCTCAACCTCTCATCAGCTACACGAGGAACACATTATCAAGCATCCAACATAATTCATTCCCTGCTAGCTCGCAGCCACCAAGACCGAAACATGCCCATATCGGTACACAACTTTTTACAATCTATTTCCGTTGCGTATATCAATAGATTGCATCAGATAATATAGATTCTTTCATATTACTATAGCGACCTTTTAAGTTATCAAATTCATATTAATTCATCATTTTTACCTTATCACAACTTCATAAATAAACTTATACAACCGCTAAATGTTTTATACATTCTTCTTGCACTATCAGTAGCTCAAACTACTATAGATATTCAATTTTTAGCCTCAAGCAGCTCGAAATCTCATCGAACTTTATTTTTAGCTTTAAACAAACTCGAACTCTTAGTGAGTCTTACCATGTGGTCTCAAACGACCTAAGCTCTCGTCGACCATATCAAAAACAACATCAATAAACTGCGTCTTTTGGCCACCACTGGTCTGCGAGTTGGATTCCTGATCAGCTTCCATCTCGCAAAACATCTCAAGAACAAGCGATATAAATTGCTCCTATAACCGAACCAAAGTAAAAATTTTGACTCTCTACGTGTAGCCAATCGTTTCGCATTGACTTAATGATTCGTTGGGACTATACATATATCTCCAACAACTTTACACAACACAATATATTGACATAAACCTGAATCGACGCGAAATAAACGACCAGATTCGCTCTAAATCTCATAAGAAAAATAATTTTTTTTAAAAAAATATTCATCAATCTACTACGAGAGACCAAAGTAACTCTCCCTACTGCTCAAATCAGCGACTCTGTTGACAAGATCAACCCATATTTGCGAACCCCGAGCTCGATCCAACCCTCATCTTCGGCGCGACATTTACGACATGCGACCTCAAACCCTTATTTCAACCCACAAACATAAATGACACTGATCACTAAATGATCAAACGAACCTCAAACGACTTAAATGCATCCAGTGGCTTGGATAGAATTCCTATTTCGATCACAAACAAGACAAGATCAAATGTTGAATGCAATTTCTTTTGCACGATTTCGCTACCAAACGGCAAACGACTTCCTGGATTATCTAGAGGAAAATCGAATTGAAACCATATCGCTATTAGTCTCTCTGTCCTCTAACCTCGTCACCTCACTTGAAGGACTGGGGGGGGGAAATGTTGGACCCAATTTTGGTCCATATTCCGAATGGGCCGAAGGAAGTGTGGGCCGCGCGACCCAGAGCAAAGAGGAGGCCCATGTTGAACATACGAGCTCGAGGCGGAACATTCTTCTCGATATGATTTAAATGGTTTAAAGACTAAACTGACGATATACGAAAAAGTCAAAGAAAGGTAACAACTTTCCACGAGAAACAGTCTCGACATCCCTAAAAATAAGGAAGCAGGTGCTGTATTTGAGGAGCACGTGCAGCAACAAACCAAGGGGGACAGAGGCAAGATCTTCTATAAAGGGCAGAGACGTAGCTCTGGTAAAGGGGGCCCGACTGGAGAGAGCGAGAGCTCCCATAAGAGAACCTGAGGGAAAGAGATCTCACGAGCTCAACAAAACACAATTATATTATTCTACTTGTAAAGACAAAGAGAGGGGATCAACGACGTGCTGCTGAGTGCTTTACGGATCAAGTACAGCCATGTATTTGATCAGACCAAAGTTCTTCTCTCAAGACACCTCAACGAGAAGACGAGTTGTAGAGACGTTATCCTTACGTCACGATGATACGCATCCATGATTGATGAAGGACGGGAGCCCTTCATACGATGTCTGATCTAGTATGTAACCAGCCCGCCCGAGTCCTTAAGGACTCATCAAACATTCATAAACGGTACGAGACTGACGAAGCCGATCTCTCGCTCGAGATAGCCAAACCGATATCATGATAATGGCCCGAGCTTGTATTTCATACAATGCCATTTATATCTCACTCAATACCGATGAAACCGACCTCTCATTCGAGATGAACATAATCGAACTACGTTTAGACTTGATCCCTTAACGGGTACGTAGGCAGCTCGACCCCGATTTCAGTCACGATCTTTCTCGCCTCCGAGATCTCGATGTTAATCGACATAAGAATAAAGTCCATTCTTGTCAGCTCGAATCCAATTCTTTCGTTGTGTTCTGAGGATATTGTCGTCCACGAAGTTCTTTCTTCCCTAGTTTTATATCTCAAACACTATCAAATACTTAGTGAGGATCTACAACAGTTACGATCTAAAACTGTTTTATTTTTATATAAGTTTGACCAAAAATTTTACTCTCTATTAATCTCCTTCTTCCCCCCCCCCCCCCCCCCCCCCCCCTTTAAATTGTTTCATATTCTTCTTTTTTACGATTACTGAGTCTTTGACTGAAGCAAAAACAACATATGGTTTATAATTACTTTGACCGAGTATACTCATGTTTCAAAGCTTAATTATTTTTTCTAACTTCAAAGCTTAATTCTCCAATAAATGAGTGACAAATCGAAGCTTTGTCAGCAACAAATGTAACAACAAATATCCCCATCTCTATTATACAAAACGGGGTATCTTACAAATCTGTTTCTGTGGTTTAATTTTAGAAAAGTTATTGCTTTGCTTTTTTCATCTATTTTAGCATTTCAAAGGAAAAAAAGTCACTGATACTATAAATTTCTTTTCTTTTATTATTTTAGATGCTGAATAACAGAAAAATGTACGTAAACAAAATTTTATAATGGACTAAACTAGACTAAACTAATTATCAATTTATGGAACACGTTTATTTGTTTTGCTGATAACTCAGAGAAGGAGAATAAGAGGCGTGACCTTAAATCACACTTCCATGGCCCCTAGGAAACTTGAGAAGTACCACAAGAAGAAAAGAAGAAAGGAAAAATGTTGTGATGACTAGAAATCAACAAATAGGGCATAAAGAATTCGGTTGAGGGGGAAGAAGACCTGTCTATTATCTAGAGTCGGGTAAGTATTCCATATTTTATTTGTTTGTGTGTTTATAATATGATAAAATGTGCGATATTTTATTTTCTTTATTTTTGATTCAACATACACTTCTGATTTTTTTCCTTATATAGTATTATTGAATTTGTAGATTCCCTCATAAAAAGAAATGCTGAAGCAAATTACATCGTTGAATAAAAACAAATATAAAAAAAAAATGACCAAAAAAGTATACGTGAGTGAGAGAATAAGAAAATGACTATAATATATATGATAACCTCAATTATCTTCAAAACCAAGTTGACATTTAATTGTACTTTTTCAAGATATATATTTTTGTTGTTCGATCATATTTAATGATTATGTTGGTTTTGGAAAAATATTAACATTATATTTTTTGTGTCTATATTTGTAAATTATAAACATCAAAATTTTAATGTTATCTTAATTCTAAATTCTAATTGTATATATAGTATGTTCAAAATAAATATATTTTATATAATAATGCCCGTACGTAGTACAGAAGATAATACTAGTTAAAGAAATAAAAACTAAAAAGAGAATATTCAGAAGACCCCCAAAAAATAAGTTACAAATAATCTTATTCCATATATAATACGGATCATTAATTAATTTTAAATTAGGTTCGAAACACACGGTCAAGACAATTTTTCTTTTACACCAAAATATAAATTTTGTTTTTCGCCTAAATCGAAAAATCTTGCTCCAAAATATTATTAGGCTGTAACTGGTAAATATAAAATAGAAATAGTAGAATAAAAGAAATGAAATAAAGGGAATGAAATATGAAGAAAAATGGAATATATTTCTTTCCATGTATTCATGATCAAAATCGTAATTAAATGATTCTTTTAAAAAAATTTTACCTTTTTATGGAACTATCGGAATGAATATTTCATTTCATTAATTACAAATGGTAAAAATAACTGTGCAATAAATGGAATATAAATTTTAGGTTATTTCATTCCAAAAATTGACAATTCAGTTGCAACCTCAAATCTTGTGTTTATCTCGTTTGCCCAAAAATAAAATAAAATTTCCCAAGATGTACACACTATTCATGCAAATGCAAAAGACAATTCAGGCGGGCTTATTATTTTTAAGTTTCTTTATTAAGTTATTATTTTACGAAAAATGTTTAAGCGCCGATGATAGCCGCGCGTCGTTTCACTCTGTCTCATCTCCTTCTTATATACTCTTCAACCCATCCTCAAGCCCTTACCTACCTAGTCATAGCCTCCTCACTCACTCGTCCTCTATCTTCAATCGCTCTCCTCTCGATCTCTCTCGAACCTAACGTAAGCACTCTTCACCTCCGATCTCATAGTAGAGTCATTGTTAAACCCTACCTCTCTCGTTGCTCACCCTTTTAACCTAAATTCGAACGATCCACCCTGAATTTTCCTTTGATTTGAGTTTTTTCCGCGTCGAGCTTCTATCTGATACTTTATTCTGCTTCGATCTTCAAACTTTTCACCATTTCAACCTAGATTCGAAGGATTATACTTAAAATTCTGTGATTATGGTTGTTGTAATGTTTGATTCTCCTTTCTAGGGTTTTGATCATGATTTTGAGTTTTTTTTTCTGTAGGTTTTGGAAAATATGGTGAGAAACGGAAGCAAGGCTGGGAAGCAGAAGAAGAGACCTCTTCCAGAGAGCAAAGAGTCAGATCATGATCACGACGATGATCTCTCCACGAGGAAGACGAGGCCAAAGCGAGCTGCAGCATGCACAAACTTCAAGGAGAAATCCGTCCGCATCTCCGAGAAATCCGCCACCGTTGCAGCAAAGCATCATCAGACTGTGGACGACGAGATTGTAGCTCTGCACTTGACAGCTTCTTCTCCGCAGAGCGGCGGCGACGAGCCTCACCAAACCAGGAAGCTGACCGATTTCGTTTTGCATGATACCGACGGAGTTTCGCAGGCCGTGGAGATGGTGGAACATGTCGACATGTTCATCACAGGTGTGATCTTGCCTTCAGGTGAATGCTCTGACAAGGAGGAGAAAGCAAAAGGCGTGAGGTGCGAAGGGTTTGGACGCGTTGATAACTGGAGTATCTCTGGGTATGAAGATGGCTCCCCGGTGGTATGGGTGACGACCTCTCTGGCGGATTACGAATGCGTTAAGCCTGCTACCACCTACAAGAAGGTGTATGATTATTTCTTCCAGAAGGCGTATGCCTCCGTAGAGGTTTACAAGAAAGTGGCGAACTCTGACTTGATGAGTCTTGATGAGTTGCTTGTGGCGGTTTCGAGGGCTATGAGCCTGGAGACTAAGTGCTTCTCCAGCGATTACTTGGCCATCAAAAATTTTGTTATATCCCAAGGAGAGTTCATATATAACCAGCTTGCCGGTTTGGATGATACGGCTAAGAAAGATGATGCAAGATTCGTTGAGATTCCTGTGCTCGTTGCTCTCAGGGATGCTAGTAGCATACTTGAATATGATGCAGGGCAACCTTCTAATGGGGTTCTGAGGATTGATGGAGTTTCTGAGAGGAAGGCTGTGTCATCTGATCAGCAGATGGTTGACGAGGATGAAAAATTTGCTAGACTTGTACAAGATGAAGAGTATATGAAATCTATGCAAAGGCCCAGGAAAAGCAGCAGCTCAGCTTCCGTTTCAAAGAACGGATACATAATGACCACTGAAGATGAGATTGCGAATGATTATCCTCTCCCAGCTCATTACAAGAACTCCCAAGTAGAAACTGACGAGCTTTTATTATACCATGACGACGACTACGAGGTTGACATCGACGACCTGCCTCGTAAGATGCTTCAAAACTGGGCGCTTTACGACATCGATTCACGGTTGATATCCCTGGAGCTTCTCCCGATGAAGCCTTGTGCCGATATCGATGTGACTATCTTTGGATCCGGTGTGATGGCAGATGATCAAGGGATATGGATTGATCTAGATGATCCTGCAACCTCTATGCCGTCAGAGGAACATGCTGGGATACCTATATTCCTCAGTCAAATAAAGGAATGGATGATTGAGTATGGGGTGTCAACGGTCTCGGTTTCGATACGAACAGATGCGGCCTGGTATCGACTTGGGAAACCGTCAAAGCAGTACTCCCCTTGGTTCGAACCTATTCTGAAAACAGCGAGGGTTGCAGTCGGCGTTTTTGCTCTGCTGGAGGTGCAAACTAGAATGGCGAGGCTTTCGTTTGAAGATGTCGTAAGAAGAGTGTCTGAGCTCGAGAGTAACCATAAGGCTTACATTTCTTCTGATCTCTCGGCTGTTGACAGATACGTGGTTGGCCACGGGCAGATAATCTTGCAGATGTTTTCGGAGTTTCCTAACAAGGAGATCAGAAGGTGTGCGTTTATTACTGGTCTCGCGAATAAAAGGGCGGAAAAGCACAACACGAGATGGACCATCAAGAAGAAGAAGATTTTGCTGAAAGTGAATTTGAACCCAAGGGCGGGTGTGGCACCTGTATCCAAGAGGAAGGCTATGCAAGCAACGACAACGCCCCTGATCAACAGAATCTGGGGCGAGTTTTACTCCATTTACTCTCCAGAGGAGCCTTTGCAGGCGGTTGGTGCAGAAAACGTGGAGGAAGAGGCTGAAGAGGAGGAGGAGGAGGAAAATGATGAAGATGACGCGGAGGAAACTGAACCTGAAGCTGCTGAGGTCGAAGAGTCTCATACGCTTCCAAAGAAAATTGTAGGCAGTTGTGGAAAAATGGAAACGAGATGGGATGGTGAGAGTCTAGGAAGAACTTCGGCTGGTGAGCCTCTCTATCGACAAGCCCTCCTCGAAGGGGAAACAGTGGCTGTAGGTGGGGCTGTCATCGCGGAAGTCGGCGGAACTCAGGCCATCTACTTTGTGGAGTACATGTTTGAAAGTTCAGATCAAAGCAAAATGCTGCATGGAAGACTTTTACAAAGAGGGTCCGAGACTGTTCTGGAGAATGCTGCTAACGAGAGGGAACTGTTTTTGACGAACAAATGTATGGCTGTACAGTTCAAGGACGTAAAAGGGACAGTCTCTTTCGAGATTCGAACGAGGCCATGGGGGCATCAGTTTAGGAAAGAGAACGCCGTTGCGGATAAGCTGGACCGGGCAAGAGCTGAAGAACGAAAGGCGAAAGACTTGCCTACGGAATACTTCTGCAAGAGTTTGTATTCACCTGAGAGAGGAGGTTTCTTTCGTCTTCCACTGAGTGATATGGGCTGTGCTTCTGGATCGTGCACTTCATGCAGAGTAAGAGAGGATGAAGAGGAGAGGAAAAAGATCAAACTCAACGCTTCGAAGACTGGTTTTTCCTCCTATGGGGTTGACTACTGTGCTGACGATTTTGTCTACGTATACCCCGACTGTATAGATGGATCGAAGAAGGGTAATGGGAAGTTTAAGCCAGGGCGGAACGTCGGGTTAAGAGCCTTTGTTGTGTGCCAACTTGTTGAGATCATTGTCCCAAAGAAATCTAGAAAGAGTTCCTTTGAGGTTAATGTCCGAAGGTTTTATAGGCCTGAAGATGTATCTGAAGGAAAGGCCTATGCTTCAGATATCCGAGAGGTAGCAATTATTTGTTCTGTAATATATATGCTTCATAAGTTTATCTTACAATCTTTTTAACTGTTTTTTTTTTCTTCCTTTTGTTGCAATTTGTTTTAGGTGTATTACAGCGAGGACACATTTGTTGTCCAACCAGAGGCTCTAAAGGGAAAATGTGAAGTAAGGAAGAAGAATGATATGCCCTCTTGTAGTGAATTTCCAATATCGGAGAACATTTTCTTTTGTGAACAAATATACGACCCATCCAAAGGCTCCGTCAAGCAGGTATATAATATTGTTTATATAACTCATTTGTTATAATTGTTGCTGTTCCAATACAAAATTAAAATTAAAATTTTTACCAAAAAAAAAAAAAAAAAAATGAAAATTAAAATGTTTCTCTTAATTATCTTGGAACAGTTGCCCCTGAATATCAAGCCGAAGTTCTCTACAGTTAAGGACGACGCACTTCTAAGAAAGAAAAAGGGGAAGGGAGTAGAGAGTGAAACTGGTTCTGGTATTGTCAAGCCTGATGAGTTACCTAAAGAGATGCGTCTGGCGACCCTAGATATTTTTGCTGGTTGTGGTGGCCTGTCTCAGGGACTGGAACAAGCAGGTATGTATTATATATCCAGCCAACACTTTTATCAACCAAAAGCCCTTGAATAAGATGGTATTCATGTGCATGCTGTACAAGGTGTATCTGCAACAAAGTGGGCGATCGAGTATGAAGGGCCAGCTGGGGAGGCTTTTAGAAAAAACCATCCCGAAACAACAGTTATTGTTGATAACTGCAATGTGACTCTTAGGTAATTAGTAGACAAGATACAGCGCTTTACTCTCTATCTCTCTCTCAATGTGCATGTTTCTTGCGTTGTGATCACTTTTTTGAGATTATCTGTTGCAGGGCTATAATGGAGAAATGTGGAGATCAAGATGAGTGTATCTCTACTACAGAAGCTAATGAACTCGCTGCTAAACTTGATGAGGACCAGAAGCGTACTCTGCCACTGCCTGGCCAAGTGGATTTCATCAACGGAGGCCCTCCATGTCAGGTATATATACATATATTTTTGCATAAGTGAAGAAGAGACCTTAATCAAATGCAATTTGGCAGGGATTCTCTGGTATGAACCGGTTCAGCCAAAGCCCATGGAGTAAAATTCAGTGTCAAATGGTATTAGCATTCTTGTCTTTTGTTGATTATTTCCGGCCAAGATACTTTCTCCTGGAGAACGTGAGGAACTTTGTCTCATATAGTAAAGGGCAGATGTTTAAACTCACTCTGGCTTCTCTTCTCGAAATGGGTTACCAGGTAACAAAGACTCATGCTCTCTGTAAGCATTGCAATGTGGAAATAGAATTCTCAAAGTCTCTGCTAATATGATGTTTTGTTAGGTGAGATTTGGGGTCTTGGAGGCAGGTGCATATGGGGTTTCTCAATCTCGCAAAAGAGCTTTTATATGGGCAGCTGCACCGGAAGACGTTCTTCCCGAATGGCCTGAGCCGATGCATGTCTTTAATGTTTCACAGCTGAATATCTCACTATCCAAAGGTTTACGCTACGCTGCTGTTCGTAGTACTCAACAGGGAGCACCTTTCCGTCCAATCACCGTGAGAGACACAATCGGCGATCTTCCATCAGTAAAGAATGGAGAATCCAATATAGACAGAGAGGTATGATATAACACACACATCAGGAGAAAAAAAGTGTTTTTATGATATGACACATCAAAATATGTCTTGTGTGTTGTTGCAGTATGAAACTGATCCAATCTCGTGGTTCCAAAAGGAGATAAGAGGAAACAGGAATGTTCCCACTGATCACCTTAGCCAAACGATGAACGAACACAACCTCATCCGATGTAAAAGAATCCCGAAGAGGCCAGGTGCTGATTGGCGTGACCTCCCAGAGGAAAAGGTCAGAGTCCTATAATAAGACTCTTATGCATATCCGACTAGACAAACTTACTAAATTCAATTATTTTTAACACTCTAATTACAGGTGACGTTATCTACTGGACTGGTGGTGGATTTGATTCCAGGGTGTCTAGCAGCGAAACCTGGTAAAAAAAAGCAGTGGAAAGGACTGTTTGGGAGGTTAGATTGGGACGGCAACTTTCCAACTTGCGTCACTAAACCTGGTCCCATGGGTATGGTTGGTAAGTGCTTCCATCCTGACCAAGACAGGATCGTCACTGTCCGTGAATGCGCCCGATCTCAGGTAATATATGAACCTCCTTTTTTCTTTATTAGTTGATGTTTTAGGAGCGTGGGGCAAATTAATAAAATATTTATTATTTTTACTTTAAAGTAAAAATAAAAATCTGTTTAACTACAATACAACAAAAGCTACATAACACAAAAGTTAATAAATTTGATATTCAATATTAAAATTAGCATATAAAAAATCTGCAAAAATGTCAAATATTAAGAAAGGGAGTAAGTATTATGTTCCAAGTCAAGTAATGATATTGATTTGGTTGTTATGTGGCAGGGGTTTCCGGATAGCTATGAGTTCGAAGGGGACATAGCACACAAGCATAGGCAGATTGGGAACGCAGTGCCTCCCCCTTTGGCCTTTGCTCTTGGTCGCAAGCTCAAAGAAGCAGTACAGCTCAACAACTTCGCCAAAAGTAATTAGTTTTGCATTTTTTTTCTTTATAGTTTATTTCATTGTAATAAACCTCATCACTTGAAACTCAATTTTTTTTTGGTAAAACTCTTGAAACTCGATTGTCATACTTATATTATATAGTTTCTTGATTCGAAGTTGTGTTCGACGAAACATTGTTGTTATCGTTGCTCTTGTGTGTGTGTGTGTTTTTTTCTTGAGTTATTTTATTGCTGTTATACAGATACGTGATGCCTCCATTTACATCATGATTAACATTCATAAATAGGCTCTGTTTTATAAACATATCAGGACAGCGGTAACTCTCTCTGTTTTCATGTCTTTTTTTTTTTTGAAAGAGGGCTTTCATATTTAAATTGCAGTGCTGAAAATAAAGTTACAAGGCTATGAGTTTTCACATCATAGAGATCAAAGTCAAGCTTGGGAAAGAAAGATGATTGACAAAATCATATGGAGCTAGAGAATTAAAGAAAAAAACTCTGAGCATTTGAAGAAATTGAGAGAGGGATTAGCTCACTAAATAACTTTAGTTTTGGTCTTCGTGACGACCTCTGCATCTGTTTTCATGTCTTAGCCGGCTACATTCAGTATCATTAAAGTTGCTTTCGTTGTAGTTTTATTTATTGCGCTGCTTGATCGTACGAAGAACAACATGCTGCGAAATACGATCGCAGTAGTAGGTCACTTCGATCTATGAACAGAACCTCATTCTAATGAACGTGTTCTCTAAAAATCGTCTCAAGTAATTTCGTTAAAAACAAATTCCAACATCATGTGCACAACACCAAAAATACTTACCTTGTTTTTATTACTGATGGAGGATAATAATGAAATATTATTTGTGGCACATACGATTTGTTACTGATGGAGAATAATAATGAAATATTATTTGTAGCACCTTCGATTTGTCGGGTCTACACTTTTTAACACATCTGCACCGTTGAGTTATTTTCATGAGTTGTTAACTTATTTGTCGAACAGTGAATATGCCGGTCTCAAAGGACCACCACGTCTACAATCTTCTTCGCATTAATTTAGGTAAAGAGCACTCATTATCAACCTCGTACGCGACAAGGCCTTCACAGTTACATGGCACTTTTCCTCTTGACGTGTTTACTACATTATTGATCCATAAATAAAAACATTCAATATTTATTTTAATAGAACTTCTCTAAACTAATAATATCATGATTTTCATATTTTTAATTAAAAATTAATTTATAAAAACTTAGTTTCTTTGACAAAACAAACAAACTTAGTTTGATCTAAAAACTAATTTAGGACAAAAACTTCTTATTTATTAAGTTATTAATTTATCATATATAAAATTACAAAACTTATTACGTATCTATTTTTAATTATTTTACAGTAATTTAATTTTAATTATATATTCAAAATCCCTTTTTATTGTTTCTATGTTTATAACTTTAATATTTACTTAAAATAACCATTTAAATCTTTATAATGAAACAATATTTGTATGTAATATAAAATATATCATGCCTTTTAACAAAAAAAAAAACTAAAATTTATTTCGAAAATATATAAATGCAAATTCTAAAGGCAAACTAGAGTTTTTTTACGTTTGTCCTCCACCATTGTCTAATTGAATTTTGGAAAAAAGAACTCAAAATTATATATTTTGGAAGTGGAAATAATAAAACTGGGTGTCACACTAGTCAAATCAAACACCTTTAAATTTAAATGGGTAACTTTAATTTAAATGGTTATTTTCATGGGTAAAGCAAATTTAAATGGTTAGCCTTTTTTGTTAAATTTAGAAACATTACACAACAGGATGAAAAAGTTAGTTGTGTGAAGATTACTTAAAATTATTTACTGTAATTGTTTATAATTTTCTATGCATGACCACATTCGTTGAGAATGGTGGGTGGATGTTAGGTACAATTTATTAATATAACTCTTTATAAAACAACAAAATAGAAGCTTCTTCTATCTGTATGTTTTGACATATTAAAGCTATCGTTGTATTAAAGCCGCCTCTGTAGCAAAACACTAAGACTCCCGTGACTCTTCCCTCGCTTTAGTTTCCTCCGCAGCTCAGCCGTCTCTCCACCGCGACTCTATGCCTGCAGCCACCGTCTCAAACTTTCCGACCAAAATTTTCTTCTGCTTTCGGAATCCTGATGTTGAGGGCTACTCATCGTTGGGTTTATACTGTCGATTACAGTTCCTACCTCATCTCTGAGGTTTCTGCTTGCTCCTCCGTCTCTTAATCACGAGCCTCTCCTCCGCTGATGTCGTTGCCTTGCATTCCTTCTTGAAGCTTTTCCCCTTCTTTGTCAATGGAGTCTCCTAAAGCTGTTTCATCTAGTTCTCTTCCCCTGCCGCCTAAACCACCAGATCCCGACCTGGACGTGATGCTTCTGGTGGATCCTCCTGTCCCTCCAGTTCCCCCCGACCCTCCACCGATTCTCATAGATGCAAGTGTGCTATCTGTTCAGCCTCTGTTGATGCATCCTTTACTGGCTGAAGCCGATCTCTCCAGCTCTCTCACCACTAGACGGGTCTCCTTACTCCAACTAATTCTGGTGTCAAAGCCGAGAAACTTGGTTTCTTGTGGGGAACATGTTTCCTTTAAGTCATCCTTACGGAAGGTGCCTTACTATCAACAAGAGGCGGGAGTTATTGAGATCTCTGTTGCAAGGTTTTTGGGGTTACTAACAGCTGACTGCAAATTTACCTCCTTTCATTATTCATCACTTCAAGTTCTCGAGGACTGGACTTCCAATGTTGAAATTTTGGCGGTGGTGAGTTTTCTGTACGCAGTTTTTATTACCTCAGTGCCACCTTTTGGAGTGCAGCTCTCTACTGCTATGTGCAGTTCTCAGTCAAAGCATATCCTTCATTTGAAACCTTGGTCACATGTTGTTGGACCCATCTCCCCTTGCTTCATGCTTTCGCAAGGTATGGTGTTCATATCCTACTGGAGTGAGTCATTCTTGTTCGATCATTGCCTCCGAGAAGAATTTAATTATCTTAGTAGGAGATCCTTGTTTTCTTGCAAACAAGAGATTATGCTGTTTCTGAATGGTTCTTTACCTCGCATTGAGGATGTTATAAGTTCTTCGATCTTCAAGTTTAAGCTCTCTTTACCTCAAAATGAGGATGTTATTTGGACTTCTGTCTTTGTGGCTATGTATGCTATTGTTTCAGGTTTGAATATCTGGCTATGGCGGCTCGCCTCACAGCAATCAATCTTTTGGAAGAGGTTTTTGGTCGCCTCTGAGTTTGTTGATGTGCCCTATCCAGTCGGGTATGTTGAGAACTTCCTGACTTGGTCAGCTAATGGAAAATGGATCGTGAGTTCTACTCAAAGCACCGAAACTGTAACGCTGCAGAAAGCTCCTCACTCAACATTTTCATCTAGATTTTCAAGTTTTCAGATTCTAGCGGACTCGATTGTCCTCTTCTTTTCCCTGCGCTCGGAGTTGGTTTTGATTGAGATTACAGGCTCCTTCATCGTTAGGAACCTTGTCCCTCTCGTCATTCTGTTATCATGTTGTTATAATCTATGCACAACCTTCTGTTTAGTTGTTGTTGCTTTTGCAATGGGTGGTGTCCCCAAACTTTGTTCTTCAAGTACTCTGGTTTGAGGTTATAAAATGAAACCGTTGACAAAAAAAAACAACAAAATAGTAGTTTTTTTTTGTGCACAACAAAATTTCATTCTTTTGCTATTATTATAATAAAATAAATAAATAAAAGAGAGGAAGATAGAAAATTGATGAGAACCATTTCTATTTTGAGAAACTATCTGTTGAAATATTTTACCCTCACTTGTTTTATTAGTATTTGTTAATCAGGAACATCACTTTCACTGACGACTCACAAAAGCATATGATACATCCTCACATCCCAGTACACATTATTTTCGTCAAAAGTAACGGACTTATAAACTAAAACGCTTTAAAAAGGAAAGAATGTCTTTTACCACAAGATTTGTAGTAACAAGCGCTTACTCCATAATATTTAATAACTATATTATTTTTTGAAAATTTATATGAATAATTTTAAGAATCCAAATATATAACCTTTTATATATGATAATTTATGTATTCAAATCAAATATTTCGAAATCATTTTTCAAATATTACATCCTTATCTATTCAGCAGCTATTGGACTACAACAAAACATAGTGAATTCTAACCAATTTTCTGACTATATAAATTGGTCAAATATGTTTCTGACCATAAAATAACCATTTAATGATGATTAGAATAAGTGGACAAAAAGTGGTGAGAAATTACCACATACAAAACTGGTTAAAAATTGGTCAGTAATTTGTGACTAAATTTTGAACACTTTACCATCGTCAGAAATTTGTGCCCAATTTTGACCTCTTTACGAGAAAATATATATGCGATCAATTACAGCGTAAATGAATTCGCTTGGTTAGAGTTAATTTGGTCTGCATAGTTATTTATGTTCCCATGTGCCAAATGAATTTAACTGAGTGTCAGTAAATCGTAAGAGTACCCACATCAATGAACCTCTCTTGGAGTTCATCTTTTCAATTTTTTATTATTAAATTTTTTTTCTTTTTCTTCTTGATTTAAAAAAAAAAAAAAAACTAGACCAATCGCAGGCTGCCACGACACGTGGGGTCCGTGCTACAATGATGAACTTTAGGAGAGAGGAGTTCAGCCAAGAGAGCTTTATGAGAGAAAGGTTCATGTGATTGAATTATTTTATTTTTATTTTTTCTTGATTTCTGTGTGAACTCCCCCCATAAACCTTCAATGCGGGTGCTCTAACTGCCGAAGCCTTTGTTTCAAATATAAAAAGATTCGATATGGTGAAAAAAGTTATATGAGTAAAAATAACTAGTTGAAGCAATTTGCATAGAACACTCTCTGTATATAAACATATATTAATCGAGTGAGGGTTGTAATCAAACCAACAAAACATATACTTAATACTTTTTTCTTAAGAAAGAGAGAATGTTAACGCACAAATCTGGGAAGCTTGAGATACAATCTCCAGCAGACGAATTCATCAAATATTTTCTCAGAAAGAAAAGTCATGTTTCATTCTTTTATGCTGCTGGTAAATGATAAACTCTTCCAGCTTTCATTTCATATTATCTTGATCATCAATTAATTGCTATATATGTTTGACTGTAGAGGACTTGAGGTTCGAAATTTTGTCGGCGGATATTGCGAGCAGAACCGTTACCGTGACCATACTTGGGACCTTAATTTCAAAAAGCTACAAAATGGTCAAAGCAACATTCACCGTCGCTCCTAGGGAGGAAGACATTACAAAAAGCTGCCTGGAGTACACCTTCGAGTTCGACGAGATTAACAATTACATCGGAAAAACAGTGATCGTCGAATCTCTACTCACGTACATCTTAATAAGCGATGGCAATAATATTAATGGTGATAATTTTAAGTACAACTCCTTCGACGCTGGGTATCCGGCGGAAGAATGCTTTAAACGTTACGTCAACGAATTTAGCGATGATGGTAAACTTTTCTGCTTAGTTTTCTTCATATTTCTATTTTCAAACCCTAACTTTTTTATGCTCACCAAAAGATGACGTGCGCATGGAGAACGCGAATAAGCAGAAAAGGATATTTACGGTGAGTTTCAGGAACGCTCCTAACTTGGCGGACGATATGTACGATGATGATGAAAGTATTTTCCAGATGATGGAAGTAACCGTCACTATCACTCCTAAGAAAGGTGATAACAACCGTAGCTGCGTGAAATGGACCATCAAGGTCGAGAAGGTTGATGATAACGAGGAAGAATCAGGCGTCTTTCTCATAACAGCCGATCATATCCGTGAGACTATTATGTTTGCAATTAAGACTCTTTAAAAATGTTATAGATCGAAAGGTTCATCTACATATAGGACCGTCTAAATAAGTGGCACGTATATCTATTTATATGTCTATGTTGCATGAATTTCTTATAACAGTTTGTATTTGGGGATGGATGACCGTACGCTCGATGAATAATATATCGACTAGGATAAGACCTGCGCCTTGCGCAGGATAAATTTATATGAAAATTATTTAAGAAATATCGTATGAAAAAAAAATTCATATTATTGATCGAATTAATATATTTGGCTCTTAAACAATTTTTTAAAACCTTTTTTAATTATATAATTTATTTAGTAATGAACTGATCCCATTTTTAAAAATATTTTAGGTCAAAAAATTATTTATCGCATAAAAACCTAACTTTTAGGCCGAAGAATTCATGCCTACTATTTGGTTACAATGAAACTATGTCAGTTCGGTTTTAAATCATGATTTAGCAATTTAAAAGTTAATTATGGTTATGAAAAGTTTACGTTCACGTGCCAATCCTATCTATCTTCGATATTTTTCTCCTTTTTGTGTCGTTTTGGTTATTGCTCGATATAAATATTGATTTTGGAGTTTATTCTCATTTCTTTCTTTTATATTGGTCTGAGATTTAGAAAATGTTTAAGATTCAAAATTATTAAAGAGATACAAACTTAGGTTAAGATCTGCGCTTTGTGCAGAATAAATACTTATTTTATATATTTTTCTGCATATTATGAAATAATAAAATAATATTTATATATTAAATAACTAAGAAATCAGTTACTATTATGTAATAAATTGGCTTGTACATATAAATCAAATGACCGTTCTTGTTTATTCGCAATCATTTTAGAATAAATAAATCAAAACAATCAATCTTATCTATCGTATATGATATATAAGTAAATTTAAACGATATGAAGTATATATATATTAACATAAATACCTATTAAAATAAAATTATTTATTTATATGATTTTATTATCATTGTATCTTATTATAGAAAAAAATTTAAACATTGATTACAAAAGTTTATGTGAGACTTTTAACAGTTTTAGTAATTTATACTCGTTTTGAAAAATTCAAAATACAACATATACAAAAAAATCTAAAATTTTAATATATGATCAATGTAATTGTGTAATTTATTTTAATAGTAAAGAATTAAACAAAAATGATAGAAATCATACAGATTATTAGCAAATCTTCATTATTTAAAATCATTAATTACTATATATATCATAATCACATTAGGTAATTTCGTAGGTTTTATTTAAGGAAATAATATATAATAAATAGCCACCTTGTTTTAGTTAATATCATATGATATCATATAGTTGGTATTAAATGTTTCTAGTGAGATATAAAAATCTAATTGGACCAACGTGTTTATCAATTTCAATGTGAAGCTGACACGTATGACTAATTAAGTACATAATTGATTGACACATAAGCAAATAATCTTTTTTAATTATTACAAAATTGAAGTTACATCTTTTCAAATGTTCCTCAATTAATATATAGGGATATTTTCATATTTCTGTTGGACGGACCAATGATTATAATACATCAAAAAGGCTAATTCAATATATCGATTTGCATATTATTGTTGCCTGTTGGACTGTTGGTTTATCATTGACCAAACGTATAAGAATCGAGAATCTTAAATACATCAGAAAAAAATAAATTTGAAATGCAGATACAAGCAAGTTCCCATATACAGGCAAATTAAATAATAGATAGTTTTTAACCGAAGAGACATTGATAATTGGTAGAGTATCTATCATCCATGACTTTTTTCTTGACAAATGACCGAAAAAATAAAAGTTAAGTAATATATATTTAGTAACAAGACTTAATTAAATTTGTTATTACTAAATGTATGAAGCACGACCATGATTAGCGTAAAGAGAAAGAGAAGAGCTTTTATGGTAGAGGAAGAAGACGAAGAAGCTCCGGAGGATGATTATAATAGTTATAGGTTAGCTTGTCTAACAAATTTACTGCATACCGCCGTCGATTAGCGTTTATCTTTCAATCCAAAGGTCGTTTTTTCGACTCCGACTATTGGCGTTGTTTTTAATTTTATCTAAAACACGAACACAAAAAAAGATAGCGAACAGTAAGCTCGTACTCGGGTGAAAGATATCAAAAAAGCTAATTTAATATATAGATATGCATATTATTGTTGGACTGGTGGTTTATCATTGACCAAAAAACAAAACCAAAAGTAAAAGAATCGAGAATCTTAGATACATCAGAAAAAGTTGAAATGCATATACAACAAGCAAGTTCCATATAATGGCAAACTAAATTATATACAGTTTTTAACCGAAGAGACATTGATAACTGGGTAGTATAGCCACCATCCGTAATTTGTTTCTTGACAAATTAACAAATAAATTAAAAGTTAAGTAATAGATATTTAATTAGTAACGAGACTTAATTAAATTTAAATGGGTAACTTTAAATTTAAGTTGTTATTTTAATGGGTAAAACAAATTAAATGCTTAACTTCTTGCTAAGTTTAGAAAAAATACATATACAGGATGAAAAAGTTAGATGGGTAAAGATTACTTAAAATTAATTAATGTAATTGTTCATAATTATCTATGCATAACCACATATTCGTTGAGAATGGTGGATTGACCGTGTATGTTAGGTACAAAAAGTTAGTAAATAAAATTAGTTGAAGCAATTTGCATAGAACGCTCTCTATATAAACACATATTCATCGAGAGAGGGCTGTAATCAAACCCACAAAACATATACTTGATAATTTTTTCTTAAGAAAGAGAGAATGTTAACGCACAAATCTGGGAAGCGTTACTTAGTTTCTCCGGCAGAAGAATTCATCAAATATTTTTTTTTTTTGCAACTGATTTTTCATATTAAAAACAAAAGAAAAGAAAAGTTTACGACTTCAGTTTGTTCATGAGTCCAGCCCAACATAGTTCTACCCGAATCAAGAATTTTAACTAGTCCCTAAAGGCCCAAATGAACATTGGAAGTAACGAAGAGTCTCGTGAGGAAGTTCGTAATTGGAAGAGAATGCGAACATTGAGATTACGCAATGGTTGGTGGTGATCCTTGCGATTGAGGAGTTGTATCATCTGAGCCATTGCTGCATCATAATGGAGGATGAAGCAGGATTGGCCGAGCGGAAAGAGAGGATCTTGTCTTTGATTTGCCTATCGATTCGACGGGTTAGAGACTGAGAGGAGGTGAAGGTCTGTCTGTGAAGTCTTGTGTTCCGTTCAGTCCATGACCAGTACAAGCATGCTTGCCAACAGATAAGAGATAGCTTACCAATTGGTGATCGAGGATTGAGACCATGAAGTTGTTCCAAAACTCTGCTCCATATTCGTTCTGGTTGTAAGCCACATCTCCTTATCAGTAAACTCCCGATTCCCCAGGTGTACGAACAATAAAAAAAAAGGTGGTTGCGACTTTCAGGTTCCAAGTTGCAAAGCAAGCACAACGGTGATGTCGCTAGGCCCCAACTAATTATTCTGTCTCGGGTGGGACATCTATTCAACACAAACAACCACGATAGGAAGCTATGCCTAGGGATCCCACTCTTGTTCCATACTGTCTGATGCCACTGAACATGAGGTAGTTGAGTTCTGAGGTGATCATATACTTGCCCAATAGAGTATCTTTCTGTTTTTTGCCCATCTATTTCCCACTCATAATGGTCCTCACCATCATTCAGATTGATCATTGTGAGCACCGCATGAATCTGTACTTGAGCCTCAGATCGCGCTGGAGGAAGTTGCCAAGCACCATTAATTTGAAGGGAAGCGAGAGTTGCCAGCTCCGGAATCCCAAGTGATGATGATGCGCCAAGTTGAAGAAACTGTCTTATGCTGCCTAGCAAGGACCAATTATCCGTCCAAAACCGACAAGTAAGACCATTTGAGACTCGCATTTTTATACACTGATAGATCAAGGGACTTAGCTTGAGCAGTTTGTTTATTTGCCAAGAGAACCTCCTGTTGGGTGGTGTAGTCCACAAGTTGTTGAGGCTACCTTGCAGTTTGTTCATCAAATATTTTATCAGAAAGAAAAGCCATGTTTCATTCTTTTATGCTGCCGGTAAATGTTTAACTCTTCCAACTTTCATTTTATATTTCCTTGGTCATCAATTAATTGATATGTTTGAATGTAGAGGAATTGAGGTTCGAAATCGTGTCGGATGATGACGTTGCGAAGAGAACAGTTACCATGAGCATACTTGGGACCCTAATTTCAGAAGGCTACAAAACGGTCAAAGCAAGAATCACCGTCATTCCTAGGGAGGAAGACATTACAAAAAGCTGCTTGGAGTACACCTTCGAGTTCGACAAGATTAAAAATCACATCAGAAAAACTGAGATCGTCGAATCTCTACTCACGTACATCGATATAAGCGATACCAATAATAACAGAAGTGATGATAATTTTAAGTACAACTCCTTTGACGCTGGGTATCCGGCGGAAGAATACTTCAAACGTAAAGTCAAAGCATTTAAAGAAGATGATGGTAAACTTTTCTACTAATTCATTTACTTCATATTTATAGATTCACACCCTAGCTTTTTTCTATGTTCACCAAAAGATGACGTGACGGTGGGTGGTGTGAATAGGAAAAATAAGAGATTTACGGTGAGTTTCATCAGCGCTCCTTTCTTGTCGGATTCTTACGAAGACGGAAGTATTTTCCAGAGTATGGAAGTAACCATCACTATTACTCCTAAGAAAGATGATAACAGCCGTAGCCGCGTGAAATGGACCATCAAGGTCGAGAAGTTTGATTATAGCAAGGAACAAGCAGACTTCTTTCTCATAGCAGCCGATCATATCCGTGAGACTATTATGGCTGCATAGAGTTAAGCTTCGTAAATAAATGTTATAAATCGAAAGGTTCATCTACATATAGGACCGTCTAAATAAAGTGGCACCTATATCTATTTATATGTGTATGTTGCATGAATTTCTTATAACAGTTGGTATCTGGGGATGCATGGACGTTGTATGCTCGATGAATAATATATTGATATTTGCATATTTCTGTTACGGACCAATGATTATAATACATCAAAAAGGCTAATTTAATATGTCGATTTGCATATTATTGTTGGACTGGTGGTTTATCATTAACCAAAAAAACAAAAGCAAAAGCAAAAGAAAAATATTTTAACCAAAGAGATATTGATAATTGGTAGTAGCTATCATCCGTTACCTTTTTCTTGACAAATTAACAAATTAATTAAATGTTAAGTAATAGGTATTTAGTAACAAGACTTTTTTTTTTTTGAAACACATTTAGTAACAAGACTTAATTAAATTTATTATTACTAAATGTATGAATTCATTTCGAAATGTTGTTCAAGACATTGGTTTAATTAACGATTGGTAAGTTGAGTGACGTGATAAGTTTCTGATATTTTTTCATTAATCACAATCACTTTCAATATATCATCAGATTATACACACTCATTTTTACTAACAAACTGCAATCAATTACGTAAGGTTCTAATTAGTTGCTACATTAAGGAGATGTAATCAATTGAGTCTGGAAAAAGAAACTTTGGTGAATCATGAAGTGGAGCAGTTAGATACCTGTCATAAGCGATTCAGCAAAAGTTAATGTATATATCCATTTATAGTAAGTAGATTGGATGAACACAAACTTTCATCTCTGTTGGAGAATAATCAACTTAAATCTCTTTTGCAATATTAGTTATTTTATCTCGTCTAAATTTCCATTATATTAACCTTTACATTACATGCATTTAATTGATTTATCATTTTTTTTTAACACACTTTGATTTATCATTTAATTCATATTTCTCGATCAAATTTAAACCCCTGAGGATCAGCTCTGATATCTTGAGGAACTCCATGACGGTCAAATCACTACAAGAAAACAGCGATATTCTGACGGACATTCCGACGGAAAATGAAATCCTCGGAATATACCGACGGAATTCCGAGGAAACTACAGTCCGTCGGAATATTCCGAGGAAATTCCGAGGAAAACTCTGTTCCTCGGAAAAAACCGATGAATTCCGAGGAAATATTATAGCCGTTGGAGAGCCGTTGGGGGATTTTACAAAATTCCGAGGAAATTCCGACGAACTAGTTTTGTCCGTCGGAATTCCGTCGGAATTTCCTCGGTATGTCGGCAGGATTTAAACTATAAATACAAGCACTCCTCTTCCTCTTCATTCACTTCATATCTTCATCCTCCCTCTTACTCTATTTACACACGAATTTGATTCATAAAAAATATGTCTTCTTCAAATTATTTTCGTTCTTGGATCGATCGACCTCATTTGGATCCGAACACGAGATTGCTTACGGAAGAATACCAACGAGGTATAACTGAATTCATGGGGTTAGTTCACCGACAACCGGAAGCAAAAACAGGTATGTTAAGATGTCCTTGCTCTAATTGTAAAAATAGAAAGGTTATTAAAGAGTGGGATGTTTGGACTCATCTATATTTGAGTGGGTTTACACGAAGTTACAAAATTTGGTATCATCATGGGGAAACTGATTATGAACATGGTAGTACTAGTGAACCTCAGCCAGCGGTTAGATTAGAAGAACCAATTAGAACGGATGTAGATTATGGTGTAGGTACTGAGCAGATGGTAAATGATCATTTTAGAGGGGAAGATTTACCCAATGCAGAAGCTAGGAGATTTTATGATATGTTGGATGCTGGAAAGCAACCATTGTACGAAGGTTGCAGAGATGGTCATTCAGCTTTATCATCTGCTACAAGATTGATGGGCATTAAAACAGATTATAATTTGGCTGAAGACTGTGTGGATGCGATTGCTGATTTTGTAAAAGGTATTCTACCCGAGGATAATGTAGCTCCTGGTTCATACTACGAGGTTCAGAAACTCGTAGCTGGTCTTGGTTTATCGTATCAGGTAATAGATGTATGCAGCGACAACTGCATGATTTATTGGAGGGTGGATGAACAGCGGGTTACATGCAAATTTTGTGGAAAGCCTCGTTATAAAGATACAATTGGAAGAGTTCCAGTGCCATATAAAAGGATGTGGTATTTACCTTTGACGGAAAGGTTGCAGAGGTTGTATCTGTCTGAACGCACAGCGCAACCAATGAGATGGCATGCGGAGCACTCAACAGATGGTGAGATCAGACATCCTTCAGATGCAAAAGCGTGGAAGCATTTCCAATCAAAGTATCCCGACTTTGCGTATGAGAGAAGAAATGTCTACCTTGGATTATGTACTGATGGTTTCAGTCCGTTTGGCAAGAGTGGAAGACAGTATTCTCTATGGCCCGTCATTCTTACACCATACAACCTCCCCCCAAACTTGTGCTTGCGACGAGAGTTTTTGTTTCTCTCGATTCTCGTTCCCGGACCAGAGCATCCTAAGAGATCACTTGATGTGTTTCTTCAGCCACTAATATATGAGTTGCAACAACTATGGGCTCAAGGTGCTGAAACATACGATGTTTCGTGTAAAGAAAACTTTCAAATGCGGGCAGTACTAATGTGGACAATAAGTGATTTTCCAGCATATGGTATGTTGTCTGGATGGACAACGCATGGAAGGCTATCATGTCCATATTGTCAAGATAACACTGATGCTTTCCAACTAAAGCACGGAAGGAAAACGTGTTGGTTTGACTGTCACAGGAGATTCCTACCACCTGATCATCCATATCGTAGGAGTAGGAATTTGTTTACGAAGAACAAGAGGGTGTTTGACAGTCCACCTCCGGAAATTTGTGGGAAAGATTTGAAGATACAACTAAGAGATTTTGGTGCAGAAAGGACGCCAGAAGTCGGTGGACATGAGCGTTTTCCGGTAGATGCTGTTGGAGAACTACATAACTGGCACAAAAAAGTATTTTCTGGGATCTGCCATACTGGGAGGATCATCTGCTAAGGCATAATTTAGATGTCATGCATATTGAGAAGAACTTTTTTGACAATCTCATGAACACGATCCTTAATGTTCAAGGTAAAACAAAGGATAATTTGAAGTCAAGACTGGATTTAGTCGATATATGTGCTCGTTCAGAACTTCATGTTGATGAGAATGGTAGGGCTCCTTTTCCCATATACCGACTTGATGCAGCGGGAAAAGATGCGTTCTTTGATTGGATTTCAAACGATGTGGAATTTCCAGACGGTTACGCATCAAATTTGCGTAACTGTATCGACAGAAAGGAAGGAAAGTTTACTGGCTTGAAAAGCCACGATTGCCATGTAATGATGCAGCGCCTCCTTCCGTTCGCCTTCAAGGAAATATTACCACGAAATGTTCATGAAGCAATTGCAGGGATAAGTGGTTTCTTCCGCGATTTATGCACGAGATCAGTGACTCTTGAAGGTATTGAAAATTTGAAGACTAACATAGCCGTGATTCAGTGCAACCTTGAGAAGATATTTCCTCCCTCATTTTTTGATGTTATGGAGCATCTTGTTATTCACCTGGCAAGAGAATTGGAACTTGGTGGTCCTGTGCAGTATAGATGGATGTATCTGTATGAGCGGTATATGTTCCATTTGAAGAAGATGGTGAAAAATTTAAGTAGGGTGGAAGGTTCTATAGTCGCACAGATGATCAATGAAGAAACTTCAAACTTTGCCGAGTACTACTTTCCAGCAGAAGTTCAGACCAAAAACAGAAGACCTGCTCGGCATGATGATAGAGGCGAACGGGCAACATATCATGTTACGGTTCCAGACATTTTCACAGACGTTGGACGACTTAGCGGAAAACCAAAGGACCGTCGACTTACTGAGCAGGAGCGCAGTCATTTGCAAACATATTTGCTCACCAACTGCGAAGACGTTCTTCAATATGAGAGGTAAATAAATGAGCTTACAAATTTTTATTTTAACAAGTTGAAATTTAAATCTTAATTAATTACATTATTGTCATCATATACAGGATTTTCATGGCAGAAAAGCGGTTCGAGTATAGATACGCCACAGAGGACGAACTAGAAGAAATGAAGCAGAGAGAATTTACTGGATGGATGTTTACTTATGTGAGTGCTTTAAACAAATTAAAATATATTTTATCACATATTTATACTAATTCACATTTATTGATATAATATATATATATATGTGCTATTAATAGGTGTCTGCTGGTTTGGCCAGAGGTGAAACATTTGACGATTGGATACGTGAGATGGTCGTTGGACCAAACTTTGTTGTGAAGTCATATCCGAGATTTTGTACTCGAGGATATGCATTCACAACTCAGAAGAGGAGACGTTCGAGTACGACTTATGATGCTGGCGTTTGTTCTGCATCAGGAGATGATGTATACTACGGACACATACATGAGATTTTGGAAATCAAGTATTTGGGCATGGTTGGATTGCGCTGTACTGTTTTCTATTGTGATTGGCACGACAACACCCCAGATCGAGGTGTGAGAACAGATGCATTTGGTGTTACATCAGTAAATTCGAGGCGAAAGCTGCAATATTATGATCCTTTCATTCTTGCTTCCCAGGCCGATCAGGTAATTAAATGTTAATTATTCAGAATGATTCATCATCATGTGTATTAATTTATAATTTTTCTAAATGTTACAGGTTTGTTATATCAAGTACCCCCGGGTAAGGAACAGAGATGATCCATGGGTTACTGTTACAAGACTCAACCCGAGAGGCCGAGTTCAGGGAAGTTCTGAGCTGGAAGACCCACTACAACCAAGCACATCCGGCAACTGTAGTGCAGCAGAAGATTTAGCTGGAGTTGGCCTTGTAGTCGATTTAACCGACTTTGGAGAGGAAGCCGTCGTTCACGTAGAGGATGAACCAGTAATTGGAGAGTTTCACCAAGATCCAGATTCAGATTCATCTGGTGATGATGACTCGGAAACAGACTACCATTGAACTTTTTTTTTTTTTTTTTAAGAAATACCGAGGAAATTCCGAGGAACACTTGATATAACCTCTTTCCTTGGATAATAGTTATTTGGTTTATCTAGCAAGGCAAAGCTGAATACGAATTAAAAGCTACACAAAACACAACCAAATAAAACAAAGAAACCATGTAAAAGAAATACGAACTCATAATTAAGAAACCTAAAAAAAAACTCAGTTCAAAATTAACAGAAAATAAGACCATAAAACGTTAGAATAGAAAAGAAAATAAAATAGCCGGTGATAGCTCCTACTCCTCGTCTCCTGCTCCAGATGTTCCTGCATCGTTGGGTCTCTTGGACCTCTTTCTTACCATGTGTGTACCACTCGAACCCGAACCAGAGCTGGATGGAGAGTTGTCCCGATGAACTACATCATCCTTTTGGCAACGACACGGCCTGATACGTGAAATGGCAGCCCAGATCTTGTGTAGCATGTCGTTGTTTGTCTTTATGCTCTGATCTCTCCAATGTTGTTGCTGGCGCGAAGTGGCGTTCGGTGGAAGCTCTTGCAGCTTGTACTGGCTGGAGTCTGATGGGAGTAGCTGATGGGGTTGTGAATCATCTGGAATGGCTTGTGCAGCCTCATCTTGTCCTTCTTCATCAACCACGCCCTTGCCTTTGGTCTGATATTTTGGCGTGAAGAAGGATGGCTTGTCTACTAGTGCGGTAGCAGGGGGTAGAAACTCAACTGCAGCCTCTGAAAGTAGAGCAGTCAGGCCGATCTGAGGCAGGTGGCAGTAGAGTGTTTTCTTCGCTCGGTCCTGGAATACGTAGACGTAAGGACCATCCCGATCGATCCTCGAGTGGGGACCAGCTATGAACTCCTTACTTACTAGAGAAATGACATCCAGGTAGTTCCAAGCAATGTTGTTCGATCTGTCCAGTGCTACCTGGTGGTTCTCACAGTCTACACCCACATGTCTAAGGATCCGAGTAATCACTGCACCAAATCCACATGCATTGCTCTTGGATTTGGTTACTTTCCCCTTGTATCCTGCTAAGTTTGCGGCCAGCACCGCTCCCATGTTGAAGGCAGTAGCAGGTGGGAATGTAGAGTTTCCAAATGCCGGTAGCAAATGCCTCACACCTTGGTACAGGAGGCACAACTCCCATTGCGTGACTGATGCGGCTGTGGTTGTCCCGTATAGCAATGAGCCAATGAGGCGTGTCGCATATCTCAGTACTGGGCTCCGGATAAGTGACTCCTTTGCCTGAGAAGATCTATAAACCCCTGTGCCAATCGTTTCCCAGAAGTTCAACAGCTCTGAAGTCCAATAAAGACCATATGTCCTCTCCCCCGCACTCAATCCAAATAGTCCGCAGAGGTCTGTGAAAGATACCTCATAGTATACTTTCTGCACTACGAATGCCAGAAAACCTTCCTGATGGCTATCATCGGGACGGGTGACGTATGCGGATGCTATGAACTGGCGTACCAACTCCGGATAAGTGGGTTCCTTGAGGTTGCATAGTTGGCCTAGACCCATGTTCTGGAACAGTCCTTCAATGTCTGCTTTGATTCCCAATATTGTCATCGTCTCAGGACATGCTAGTTGTGTAGCCGGAACGGCTACCTTCTTCATGTTGTTGTAGTGGGTGGTATCAGACTTATCCCACTTCTTTGGCCTTTGCTTCTCCAGCTGTGACGAACCCGCTTCTTGTGTGTTTTTCTTTGCTGATGTTTTCGTGCGCTTCATTCTCTACAAAATAGAATCATTGCTCTCAACATGGTTATAATCAATTAAGAAGTCAAAGCTGAACATGAAAATGAAAAGCAAAATCGAGTTGTGATAAAAAAAAACGAAATTGAAAAAAATTCTCTATCCCTAAATCATCTCAAATCATGTTCCAAACTCGTTGATCACAGACAATTGTGTTCTATTCCATGTTTAAACATCTGTTTCATGCATATTTGATCAAGGAATCAACACGGAAATAAGAAATTCACAAAACCCAAAAAATTGCTCAAGAACACGATTTCAGAATGTGGAGATTCGCGGAGTATACCTGTCTTAGGGTGAAGACGAGTGTAGGAATCAGGTAGAGCTCGAAAAATCAAGTGGAATAGAGCCCAAAATTGTTCAAATCGGATGATTATAGAGAGAGAAAGGGGGGGGGCGAATTATAGGGGAAATCGGAGGGGATGAGAGTTCTAAGGTTTAGATCCAAAAAAGGTCGGGTTTTGCCTTATAATTCTGTTTTCCGAACACGCATCGATCGATGCGTTTTGTTTCTATAACGCATCGATCGATCACATTCTTACGGCCCGGGCCATCTTGGTAATCGATCGATGCGTTTTTGTTCTATAACGCATCGATCGATGCGTTTTTAAAAAAACATACAAGATTTTCCGAGGAAATTCCGAGGAACAATTCAGATTGTCGATCGATCGATGGGATACTCTCATCGATCGATCACAATCTTACGGCCCGGTCCATCCTAGTAATCGATCGATGCGTTTGTGTTCTATAACGCATCGATCGATGCATTTTTAAAAAACATACAAGATTTTCCGACGAAATTCCGAGGAACAATTCAGATTGTCGATAGATCGATGGGTTACTCTCATCGATCGATCACAATCTTACGGCCCCGTAAATCCTAGTAATCGATCGATGCGTTTTTGTTCTATAACGCATCGATCGATGCATTTTTAAAAAAACATACAAGATTTTCCGACGAAATTCCGAGGAACAATTCAGATTGTCGATAGATCGATGGGTTACTCTCATCGATCGATCACAATCTTACGGCCCCGTAAATCCTAGTAATCGATCGATGCGTTTTTGTTCTATAACGCATCGATCGATGCATTTTTAAAAAAACATACAAGATTTTCCGATGAAATTCCGAGGAACAATTCAGATTGTCGATAGATCGATGGGTTAATCTCATCGATCGATCACAATCTTACGGCCCGGTCCATCCTAGTAATCGATCGATGCGTTTTTGTTCTATAACGCATCGATCGATGCATTTTTAAAAAAACATACAAGATTTTCCGAGGAAATTCCGAGGAACAATTCAGATTGTCGATAGATCGATGGGATACTCTCATCGATCGATCACAATCTTACGGCCCGGGCCATCTTAGTAATCGATCGATTTGTTTTTGTTCAAAAACGCATCGATCGATGCGTTTTTTAAAAAAAATTACGTTTTGAAACCCCAAACACTAGTTCGTCGGAATTTCCTCGGAATATTCCGAGGAAATTTCGAGGAAGAAGAGGGTTTCGTCGGAGTTCCCTCGGAATAATCCGAGGAAATTCCGAGGAAATAGGGTTTTTAAACCGAAAACAACGTTTTGCCGTTTGAATAACACCTATATAACCCTTATTAAGTGTCTTACGTTCATTATGAAGTCAAAAATTTGTTCCTTACCGTATAATTAACACTTTTCCGATTGTATGAACGAAATCTCGCAACATAAGAGAAACACTTATACCTTTTAACGAACGGTAAAGGGAATACTTTCAATTAGTTTTGAAATTTGTTATTTCATGGTTTATGCTCATGTATACAAAGAATCCTCAATGGTATGCATTACAATTGTATAAGAAATGAAATACGGCAAAAAAAATTGATGTTTTGAAACCCCAAACACTAGTTCCTCGGTATTTCCTCGGAATATTCCGAGGAAATTCCGACGGATATTTTACTATCTGTCGGAATTTCCTCGGAATATTTTCATTTTACCGGGCAAATATTTCGCGAAAATTGAAATTAGAATTCCGACGGAATTCCGACGGATAATGTCCGTCGGACCCTAGGTTTTATAACCACGAGCCCCTTCTTCTTCCCCATTTCTCTCTTCTTCCTCTGCGCGACTCCTCTCTTTCTCTCCGGCGATTTCCCCCTGAAATCCGACGATATCTCCGGCGATCTCCCTCTTCTCTTACACAAATCATGTAAGGACCCTATCCCACTCTCTTAGGTTCTATTTGTTAGGTTTTTGTGTAGTTTTGATAGATTTTTGTTAGGGTGATTGGTTAGGATTGTGATTTGGTTGTATAATAGGTTTAGAATTGTGATTTGGTTGAATAATTTGTTTTGTTGAATTGATTTAGAATTTTTTTATAATTTTTTTATTTTTTGTATTTATAAAATCAATTTTTGTATATAAAATCGATTTTTGTATTTTACAAAACGATTTTTCTATATAAATTCGATTTTTTGGATTTTACAAAAAAAATTTCTATATAAATTCGATTTTTTGGATTTTACAAAACATTTTAATTATTAAACAATTTTTATTTATTAAAACTATTTTTGTTTATTAGAACTATTTTTATATATTTATTAAAAAAATTTAATATATATAAATCTTTTTCTGTGATTAAATTATTTGGGATTTTTTTTTAATAAAAAAATTAATTTATATATTTCTGTATTTATTAAATATATATTTTTTAATTTACAGGTCTCATGATGATCAGACCCGGCCTCGACAGCGTCGTGGTCGTGGTGGTACGGGGAGCCAGTCTCGGGATTCCAGCCATTTTCAGGATTCCCCTTCGCCCCACAGCTCCAACCATACATCTCCCTCTGCTGCACCCGCTCATGCTCCTCTCGCTCCCGCTGCTGCATCCGCTCCTGTTCCTCCGGGTCCTCCGGGAGTGATGAGGGTTGCGGAGTTGGTTCAACAGCCCGGTCGTGACCATCTTCCGTATCTCACTCCGTATCCACATGGACGGGGTCAAACATGGTAATTAAACATTTTTTTTTCTTTAAATTTGGATTCATTATTAACCGTTTGTTCTTTTAATAAGGTTCAACCGATCCGGGAACGGGATCAGCGCATGGATCAACCGTATGATGTACTCGGCCCTCGACAGTGGACATCCGACTTTCACTCACTTCCCAACCGACAAGCAGGTTCTGTGGTTTCGTCAGTTTGCGGTAAGTATTCTAATTTTTTACTTATATTTTTAATCTTTAATATAAATTTTCTACTAATTGTGTTTTTTTTTCAGCAAGAGTTCAACTGGAATTCCGATGAGACGCTCTTTATCTATCACCACTTCGTCCATAAAGTAATGGACAACTATGGGAAGCAGATCCACGAGTGGAAGAAGAAGTGGGAAATCAATAAGGTTCGATTTAATTTATTAAACAATTTTTTAATTTATTAAACTATTTTTTAATTTATTAAACTTTTTCTTTTTTTTTTAATTAAAAGGTCCCAAAGTCGATGAACGATACGGTCTGGAAGGAGTTGTGTGCGCATTGGGATAAGGAGGAGACGAAAGAAACTTCTTCCACCAACTCCACCAACCGCAGGAGCGACCGTAAAGGGAAGGGCATCTACAAGCATAACTTGGGTGCTCAATCTATTGCCACTCTCGGAGATCGCATGGTAAGTTCAACCGCTTTTTCTTCAATTATTTGAGTTTCAGAATTTAAATTTATTGTGCATTTCTTCTAATTTCTAATGTTTCTTTAATTTTATGTTTTTTTTCAAGGCGGAAGAAAATGATGGCGAGCCGGTCGATGATCTCGCCCTAATGAGGAGGGCGTATACCAACAAGAAGACCGGCCAGATTGATGACGGTCTTGTGAGGGACGTGGTCGACCTGGTCCAAACTCAGGTGGTAGACGAAGTGTCTCAGCTTCAAACCGAGGATGACGCTTCGACGGCTTCGACCAACTTGTCCCGGTTTCGAATCAACGAAATCGTTGAATCCGTAAGTTCTTTTTTTTTAAAGTTCAATTCATTTATTTCTTGGTTTAAATTTCTAAATTTGGCTTTTTTCTATTCAGTCGGTTCCAAAGAAGAAGGGACGTTTGTTCGGTTTGGGTCGTCGCACCCGGTCGGTTCCTCCTTCTTCTGCACCACCGCCCTTTGTTGATCCAGAAGTACTTACGGCTCAGTTGAAGGACAAAGATGATCGAATATCTTTGTTGGAGACCCAGATGGCGGCTCAACAGGCGGGCTATGAGGCACAGAGGAGGCTGAACCAGCAAATGATGGAGATGATGCAGAGGATGTACCCGAACGAGGTGTTCCCGGACGTGCCAGACCCGTAGTTTTTTTTTCCCCAATCTCGGAATGTTTTATTTTTATTTGTGAAACTTTGAATATTAATTAGTATGATTTCAATTTTACTTTTAATTTCATATTTTCGAATTTAAATTTCAGAAATTTTATTTTTTCAAAAAAATTAATATTTTTTACATTTCGAGGAAATTAATTATATTTTTCACTACATCGATCGATGCGTTTTTGAACAAAAACGCATCGATCGATCCGTTTTTTTTAAAAAATATAGCGAGGGACATTTCCCTCGGAATTTTCCGAGGGACAACTCCCTCGGAAAATTCCGAGGAACGGATCCCTCGGAATATACCGAGGGAATAGTTCCTCGGAATAAACCGAGGAAAAAGTCCGTCGGTATACTCCTATCGATCGATGTATATATGTCCAAACACGCATCGATCGATGAACTTCCGAGGAATTATCCCGACGAAGTTCTACCTCGGTATATTCCGAGGACTTTTCCGACAAACAAGGGATCCTCGGAATTTCCTCGGAAATTTATTTCCTCGGAATTCCGTCGGAAAATTCCGAGGGATTTCAGAGGAAAAAAGAAATTCCGAGGAATTATTTCCGACGACGTATTTCGTCGGAATTGCGTCGGAATAACGATATTCCGACGAAATTCCGACGATTTTTTCCCTCAGAATCCTTGATGTTTTCTTGTAGTGAATTAGCAACCATCATTAATTATAATGAAGACGGTGACGCTAGCCACGTGAATGGACCCACACCTATCATCAACACCGCTGTTTTTTCTTAACTATCATCAACACCGCTGTTTATCTCTTAAAGAAGATCGATGGCATGCTTTTTAAATAAACTTATTCTAATTGATTGTAAGGTTCATTTATATGCATATTAAAATGTCTACATAAAGTGGCATACTATTGTGAGAATAGATAGATATGGTGTAAGAGAGTTGTACAAACAGAGTATGGGCGATGTAGATGAAAGGGAATGTGAGAGATTAAGTGAGAATGTGCAAGAGTAAGTGAGACTGTGAGAGAATGAGTGAGAATAAGAGAGTATATATGAAAGTGTTCTTGAGAGTATTTCGTGAGAGTTGAGTAACAAGAGAGTATTAGAGAGTAAAAGAGACTTAGAGAGATTGTTGTAACATAGAATGGTGAAGAAAGAGAACTCCTCTCACTTGGTTTTGAAATAGGTACAATGGGGTGGCTTTATAGCCTTACAACAAGACAAACAAGACAATAAACACATACTATCTTAGGGAATGAATAAACAACCAATATAATAGGGAATTGGAAGAGGCCAAGAGGATATGGACAAGGAGAGACACAACCAAATGAGAAGAAAGGGACAGACGAAGGAAGATGGCATAGTATGCTTGAGTGAAAGTGACATGAGTAAGGTCATTCTTCATGGTTGGATAGTGACAAGTCTGGTTGCTTCTCCAAGCTCCCATGTGACTTCTTCTTTGCATCCAAACTTAGTTTATTTGAAGCTTAAGCATGTTTAGGGACTTTGGATTCAGCTGTCCACAATTCAAGTGTCCACGATTCAAGTGTCCACGATTTGACTGTCCATGATCCAGCTTCTACAATAGATCATTGGCTTCTCGTGATGAACTCTCCTTTGATCTTGAACTAACTCATTTCCTCATATTCTCTTCTTCATTTCAACAACTATATCTATATTTATTGCAGTATATGCACGTAGCTCTTATAAATGTTTGACATCCGGGGACCGGGGATGTATGGATTCGTAAAACTATGAATAATATATCGATTGGCATATTATTGTTGGATCAATTGGTTATATAATATTTCACAAAATGGTGGAATTAATCCGCAATTCATTAAATTGGTTACTGAGATATGCAGAATAGCAATAGCAACTCGTTTAGTTACGATTCTGTAAGACAAGAAAAACTATGAGAAGATTATTTGTTATTCACATATTGTTACGTACAGGGTTATATACACAAGTCATCGACACAAGATAACTACAAATCTCCTCGTTCTTATCTCTAACTATTGTAACAACAATATTCTCTCCAATATACTCTTCTACGGATATATCGGTTCTAGACTTCTATAACCTTAACAGATTCACATATATTTCATATTTGTACCTTTAAAATAACATTGAGAAATTCATTATCGTGTTGAGAAACTATAGATTTATTGTTGATCTTAAGAAACTAAACTAATTGCCTGATCAATAAGTTACTCCACAAAGATCTTGCTCAGGATTTGAAGCCAAGTGTCTGTGATCTTGATGGCTTGTGTGTTGCCTTTTTGTGAATAGGAATGTTTTCATTGACAAAATGAATATTTTATCTTTTAAAACAAAAATCAATTAACAATTCTGTGAGTGACAAGTGGCATTTAAAAAAATTTAAACTGTTTTTACTCTTGAATAATTTTTAGAAAAATTTCGTCGGATAAAAAATGTCTTCAATTTTCATATATTATATTTTTCAGTTTTTTCAGCAAAATTGTTCTTCCACTAACTCTATTCTCCCGAGATCTCCACTTTTTATACATTTAAATGAACTGATAGCTCCCATTTTAAAAGAGTAAACAAAAATTGTTTTAATTTGATTGGTTAATGATCTTCAGTTTTTATTTATTTTAATCTTTTTTAAAATATAATTCTAGAACGACATAATATACATTGCCAAACAGCTCAAATAATATTATACATAACAATAAATCTTAAGAAAATTTATGGTTATTGTCAAACAAACACAATTAGAAGCTAAATAGGTCAACGAAACCCATGGTGCCTCACAATGCCGGAGAATCCGCCAAAGTCAGAGAATGATGAAATTTCATATACATCTACGATGAAAACGTGGTAAATATAAGGGTTTCAAGAAGATAAGTTCTTTTTTTTTTAGCAACAGAAGATAAGTTCTTAAAAGATTTTTTTTTACAGTAGTTAGTTTTGACAATCTATTTTCTGAAACGAATGATTTTAAAACAAATCATTTTTTATAATTTTTATATAAATTACCTTTTCAGTTTTTGGTTTTGGATTTCGTTTGAATTCACAACAGTTAGTTCTATTTATACAAGTTTATTTTGTTCAATCATTGATTTTTGTTAATCATACAATTTATATGCAAGTTACGTTCCGAAAGAGTAAGAATAGGAGACTTATAAAGTAACGTCATCTTTTTTTGTGTGGTCATAAACGGATTAAGAAATTAGAGTATTCTTGATAAAGAAGATAATGAATAGAAGAAGAAGACATTTGTTTCTTCAGAAGAAAGACAGTAAAAGATTCTTTGATTTTCCAAATTACATTTAAAATAATAACGATAGTTTTCATTATACTACCAAATATGGGCCACCGTAAGTAGACAAGTTTCAAAATATTGCAGATTTTCATAATTATATATATTTGGTGTCCATATACGTCCAATTTTTCACCTTCTCCAAATTTCTCTTTTTGTTACGTCTTTTTAGAATGATACAAAATTAATATTTCGAGATATTTTCGACGTTTATCAGACTCAAGTTATTAAACTAAATGTTAATACTGAAAGAGATGGCTTAATAGATCCAGAAAAAAAATTAGTTATGCGTTTGGGAAGGAGTTGATGCCGTCATATGTGCTCCGGTCCGAAAAATTAGTTATGCGTTTGGGAAGGATTGCGAACAAAGAGAACTTCAGTCCAACAAAAGCAGTTGATGCCGTCATATGTGCTCCGGTCCGAAGAATGAGCCTCAATGAAAACACTAATTGATGCCGAGGAAAAAAGTTACAAATCATGTTGGTTTAAGACGAACAAATCGAGGATAGAGGAGCTGGCGAGGATGACAATAAAAACAACAGAGTTATCACTAAACTCTATCGGGTTTTGAATCTAAAGAAAGAATGCAGGTATCGACTTATTGGAGAGTCGTGTTTACAATGATGTGTCTCGTGTTTGAAATGGGTCGGGTACGTTTTGACAAGTCCAAGCAAATGTAAGGTGTTGCACCTAGAAATCTAAGGCATCACCGTTCATGATGAGTTTTTCTTGGGTTCTAGGTTTACCTCGTATGATAGAACCTTTCACCAATCAATAGTATTTTGTTATTTCATATTTCATATCTTTTTTAAAAAAATAAAGTGTTTGTCAAGTTACATTATGTTTTTAAAATAAAAAGGTAAAAATAAATAACAATTAGTAGTAGTTGCAAAAAAAATAATTTTTTAAAAAATATTTCTGACCCCGTCAGCAAAACACTAAATCCTAAACCATAAATAATAAATCCTAAACCTTTGGATAAACTCTAAACCTTTGGGTAAACCATTATATAATTTTTTTAAAATTTATTTTTACCTTTTCATTTTAAAAACATAATATAACTTGGTAAATACTTATTATTTTGTTTTCTTTTTTAAAATATATAGAAAATGAAAAACAAAATAGTATTGGTTGTTTGAACCTACATTTTCAAGAAAAAACTCAATCATGATGACTTATTGGCATTCAAATTGGGAAGTATCGATGTGATTTTAGGATGCAGGTGGCTGGAAACACTGGTAAACGCAAGTATCAATTGAAAATTGCACATTTTATATGCTTTCACAGATGCCATGTAATATGTTTTTCTTTTTTTAGAACTTTATGTGGTACATAATTATGGTTCCCCTTATATGCGTTTGCATCTAAACAAAATTATTATGGGAAAATTATTTTTTTAGAGCAAAAAAATGATAACTATGTCCATTTAGACTAATCTCATATACTTTATGTTCCATTAAGCTAATTATTTTTAAAATGGCAATAATGCCCTTAAAATTGTAATTTTTAAATATAATAAATAATGGGTTCGATCAAGCGGGATCGATCGATCCGAAATTACAAGGTCGAACGGATCGATCGATTCTGATCATTATGCAGAACAAAAAAACGTGGAGCATATACTGATCGACCTGGTCCATTTCACTCGATCGGCAAAGGTCGATTACATACAGATCGACCGATCTCAAATTATAGACCGATCGATCCCGTGCCCAGGTAAGTACTCCAAATCGATTTTTTGGTTTTTTCGGTTATATCCGGTTTGATTCTCACTTGATTTGAACCGACCAAACACGATTTCAACTCTTTAAACTTGATTTCCTTGGGATGAAACCAATAATTTCTCATCTCATTCACGAACAAAGGGAGAGAAAATCAAAATCTCAAGTTCATAAACCCTAACTCACTCAATTTCACACTGATTTGGACGATAATGTAAAACATTTTGTGAACAATCAATGGAATATAGAAAACGGCGTGAAAAGAAGGTTACCACATTTTTTTCGTTTTTCTTTTTGTTTTTTTTTTTAAATCGATTTTTTCAAAATATGAAAGTGAATATTCTCAAATATTTTATTTCCATATTTTTAGGAACTGATTTCTTATCCGTAGAATACATCTAATTTGTAGAAATCGGTTTCTACAGGTTTTTAGAATCATAGTAATGTGTAGATTTTGAATTCTACATGTTTTAGATTTACAGTAAATCTGTAGAAGTCGGTTTCTACGTGTTTTAGATTTATATTAATATGTAGATTTTGATTTCTAAAGATTTTAGATCGGTAGGTTAAGCGCGGAATGTGTATTCTAAATATTTTTAGAATACTCTTATTTACGTAGATCACGTATTCTAAACATTGTAGATTCAATGAAAAAAAATGGATTTCATTTTCTACCTCGTATAATGTCATTTCTACTTTATTTAGAATAGAGTCTGAAAATTATGATTTAAACATTTTTAGAACTGAAAAATTTCACTAGGTTCTTATAGGTATTTTATCAATAGTTACTATTTTTCCAATTTTTTTTTTGTTTATAAAACTATTTATTAAATTTATTTTGAAAAATATTCAAGGGTATTATAGGCAAAAATGACACAAATTGATATTAGTCTAAAAGAACATAGTTATCATTTTTTTGCTCTAAGAAAATAATTTTCCCTATTATTTATATGTGATGCATTCATGTGAAGAGATAGTAAATTTTTTTTTTCTTTTTTTGAACATTTTCTTGCATTAATATAAAAGATGAAAGGTAGCAAAAGTGGCAAAGTCCACTCTAATACAAACTTAATTAGAAACCCATTGGAACCAAATACCCTTCTATTGTGAAAACCCAAGCCCAGAACAAGCAACTATCCTAATAACTAGAAACAGAAGTAACGAGGAAGCGGAAAAGAAATACCGAACCCTAGTTAGAATCCGACAAGATATACTCAGGAGAATGGGAAACACGATCACTAAGGGAACATAGTGAACCATAGTTGGAGGAGATCACTGGCCAGCGTGTTTTGTTGGGGTCTAAGGGCGGAGATTCTGTTCTTGATTATGGAGGAGATTTTCTTGATCAGAAGACCAGGAGGCTGATGAGTTCCTCTATGGAGTCGATCATTATGTTCCCACCAGAGAGTATAGATCGTGGCTTGCCAAGTGACGGTGAAGAGGAATTTGATGTTTTGGTTCCCGAATGGGCCATGAGGGATTGAGCTACATCGCTCCATGAGGTCGAGGGAGAGGTGATACCGAAGCTTGTTGAGAAGTGATTCCAGACGGTAGCAGAGAATGAGCAGGAGAAGAAGAGATGGTCGCGCGATTCATTCCCTTGGTTGCAGAGCAAGCATAGTGGGTCCACTTGTAATCCCCAAGTTATTAACCGGTCTCTTGTAGGACTTCGGTTTAGTAGCATCAACCAAGCTAGAGTCTGGTGCTTTGGAATATCTCTTTTGATCCAGATGAGAGGGCGCCACGGGACGGTCGGGGTGGTTGGGAGAAGGAAGTTATACACGTTGGAGGATGAGAATGATCTCATGTTTCTTCCATTATTAATCCAAAATGGAGAGCTAGGTGCATCAATGAGGGTGATGGTGGTTAGATAGGTGATGAGTTCTTCCATTTCACTTGACCTTGCCGAATGGATTAGCCAACCTCCATCTCTCCAGACATCAGCAACTGAGGTGTCGAGATGGATTCCAGTAAGTCGTGGTCCAGTAAGTCGTGGTCCAGTATGTCCGATGAAGTTTATGAGCTTGCCAAACTTTGTCCATGGGTCCTTCCAAAAACTGATGTTAGTGCCGTCACCAGGATCAATTTGAAACCATTGCAAAGCCGTTTGTCTCTCCTGCAGTATCTGCTTAAACAACCAGGTATGCTTCTGTCTTGGTTTCATATGCCAGAAGCTCTCATCTTTAGTGACGTTATTATGAATCCAAGCCGCCCATATTGATTCAGTTCTGAATAACAGGAGCCAGAGGAGTTTGATCGTGCATGTTCTGTTCGAGGTTCGAGGTTGCGAAGGCCTAAGCCCCCTTGCTTCTTCAGTAAGGTGACTGTGTCCCATGCTACTCTCGCGATGTATCTCCCCTCCAACGTACCTTTCCATAGGAAGGCGTTACACATCTTGTCGATTGCATGGATGCAGTCTTTAGGTAAGACAAACGCTCCACACCAGAAGTTTGTTATTCTTGCTATGACTGTTGAAATTAGGACTTGTCTTCCCGCAAAGGATAAGTACTTTGATGTCCAGGCACTGATTTTTGATCTGATTTGTTGTAGCATTGGCTCACAGTTGGACATGGAGAGCTTTCTTGAATTAAGAGGAAGGCCTAGGTATCTGATTGGTATTGAACCAACCGGGATCCCTGATGCTGCATTTATGGACTCAGTTTCCGCTTCAGTTAGTCCCGAAGGGAAGAAGCACGATTTGTCAATGCTGATGGAGAGATCAGAGAAAGCTTCGAAATCGCGAAGGACTTTAAGCACGCCTTGAACGGAAGATAGGGAGCCATCAGTGAAGATTAGCAGATCATCTGCAAAACACAAATGGGTAAGATTCGAAGCTTGACAGTTAGGGTGATAGCCTATTTGTCCTGCTTGAGAAGCTTCATTCAGTTTTTGAGAAAGTGTGTTTATGACAATGCCAAATAGGTAAGGGGAAAGTGGATCTCCTTGACGAAGACCTCTTATGCCATTGAAGAAGCTGTGTAGCCTCCCATTGATTCCCACCGAGAAGGTTGGGGAGGAGTAGCATGATGAGAGCCAGTGGATATACTCACTAGGTAGGTTCAGGGCGTTGAGGCAGGCGAGAAGATAATCCCAGCGGACTGAATCAAAGGCTTTGGAAATATCTATTTTGAGGGTAAGCTTCTTTTGACCTCTTTGGTTATGATAACCAGAGACAATTTCCGATGCTAGGAGACAATTTTCTGATAGCAATCTCCCTTGAATGAAGGCTGTTTGGTTAGGTAGGATAATCGCTGGAAGAAGGGGTTTTAGATGGGCTACTAGGAGTTTAGAGATTACTTTGTAGAGAGTGTTGCAACAAGAGATTGGTCTATAGTCTTTGATGATAGAAGCTCCTGGGAATTTGGGGATAAGGGTGAGGATAGTAGAGTTTGTGGCTTTAGGAAGGGTTGATGTTTGAAAGAACAGGGTGATGGCGTTAATTACTTCGGGTCCTAGGATGTTCCAAGCCGCTTTGTAAAACCCCGACGTAGAGCCATCGGGTCCAGGGCTTTTGTTTTCATTTAGCCGGAACATAACCTTAGTGATGTCTTCTGGTGCAGGGATCTTAGAGACTTGAGCAGCTTGATCAGGTGAGCACGAGAATCTATCAGACCGGATCATATTGGCAACTTGATTGATCATGGCTAGGGTTGTTCTCGGAGTTTGGGGCCCCAGGATGGTGTGGAAATGAGCTACTGCAAGGTTCCCAATAGCCTCAGGAGAGGTAGCTTCAAACCCGTTCAAACCGATCATTATGGTAATTGAATTGAATGCTTTTCGGGCTTTTGCTACTTTATGAAAGTAACTAGTGTTGAGGTCTCTTGATTTAAGCCAGTTAATGCGGGAGAGCTGTCTGAAATACTCTTCTTCCACTTTTTTTAACAGGTTCAGTTTGGCTAAGATCTTTTTTTTCTGCTGCAAAATTGACTGAGTTTGGTTGTTGTAAGGAGAGTACCTGCGCATCATTAAACAAATTGTTAGTCTCACTCAACCTCTTTTGTATTTGTGAATTTTTTTCTTTATTCAGGCGCTTCAGTTCTCTCTTTAACTCTTTTAGCTTAACACTCAATAGATAGAGTGAGTGAATCTCATTTTCTGTGCAGATCCAAGCCTCTACAACCAAGGACATGAAATCGGGATGGGCGGTTAGGTAGTTGAAGAATTTGAATGGTTTGGTGTCGGCTAGAGGTAGGGGGAAGTCTAGGGTGATACAACAAGGTGTGTGGTCGGAGATGTTAGGTGCGAGGAACTGAGCTAGGCTGCGGGGAAAGGAGTCAAGCCAGGCTTCATTGATGAGGGCTCTATCCAGTTTCTTGGCAATAGGATCTTCAGGGCATTTATTTGACCAAGTGAATCTGGCTCCATGGTATCGGAGATCTCTTATTTCGAGTTGACTGAGGCAGGAGTTGAAAACTGACATGGAAAGAGTGATAGTTGAGACAGAGGGGTCAGAGTGCTCTGCTGGGTGAGTTATCTCATTAAAATCACCTCCAACTATCCAGGATTGATCAACCAGGGACAGAGACGATTGAATGTCCAACAATTCGATCCACATGTCATTTCTCTCTTCAGCCGTGTTAGCAGCGTATACAGCTGTGAAGAACAGAGTGTCTGCAGTAAGATTATCCACTCGACAGGTCATAGATTGTCTTGATTGGTGAATGATGGTAACATTGATATGAGGTTTCCAAACGAAAATGATCCGACCATCCGGGTCAGAGAGACGGTTTGAAGCGTAGGACCAGTTTGGACAGAGGGAGTTCATAATAAAAGGTAAAAAGGGTTCCTTAATATCGGTTTCTAATATAGCTCCTATACTAATATGGTGGGAAGAAAGCCACCTCCTAAAGTTAATATGTTTATCCGATGTATTTATACCTCTAACATTCCACAAAAATAGGTTTTCTGACATAAAAAAAGGTTTATTGGGTTGGTTTCACTCCTACAGGTAGGAGAGATCCCTCTGAGGGGGAAGTAGGGGAAGACGACCCTTCCGGATCAAAACAAGCAAAGGTTAGAGTAGCTGAGGATGTTTGATCATGAGAAGATTTATCAGGAGCTTTGGAATTGTTTTTTGATTTCCATTCAGCAGAGGGACAATGAGATAGGAGATGGCCTAGTTGACCACAACATGAGCACAACGGAGGGACCCAAGGGTACTCAATTGTGACAGTGACCACTTCTCCATTGTCTCTTTCGATCTCTCCACATTTCGGTAAAGGTTTCGAACAATCAACTCTGAACAATCAACTCTACACTTAATATGAGCAATATTGATATTTGTCATTCTTCTGGTAAACTCATCTACTTCCAATGGATACCCTAACAGGTCTCCAACTCTGCCAAGTCCTTCCTGGGTATAGAGATCAAAGGGAATGCCTTTGAAATGCACCCATAGTGGCATGGTAGTGAACACCGGAGGCTGCATTGCGACTGAGTCTGACCATTGAGCAACATAAAAGAGCACATTGCCAATATGCCAGAATTCTTGCTCGACAATCTTTTTCCTAATTGTTGAATTAGGAATCCTGACCAGCATGGATCTGGACTCAGGTCGAAGGTGGATTTCCAGCTTCATTCCTCTGCCCAAAATATGAGTTAGAACACTCTGGATATGACTAAAGGAAGGGGTCTTTCCGAGGAAAACTCCCAAGATGAAATCCTGATGAAGATCTGCTCCATTTTTGAAAACTGAATCAGGGATTTTAATCCTAGGTATACCTTCAGGAGTAAAGGTGGGGTTCGAAGCTTTTTTGAGGGTTTTTTCTGTAGATTTTTGCAGGTTCTTAGCCCAGTTTACAGGAATAGGAGGAGGTGAGGAGTTTGGTTGCTGGATAGGGACGGCGGGTTGGGGGCTAGGGGCTGGGTGGACTAAGGGCGGGAAGGAGATAGGGTCAAGGGGGTCTAAAGGACAGCTTCCTGGTGCTTCCACCATGGTAGTATCTTTATCCTTACTACCAGGAGAGTTTGAAACAAGCGTGGCAATAGGTATATTCTGCTCACTAGCAGCAGTGGAAGAAGATGAGACTGGCATAGCAGTAGTTGAAGAAGGTAGGTTTACCAATGCTGAAGAAGCAAAGGAGTCAGTAGAGATCGAAGGAAGAGTCCAAGGGGAACTCATAGAAGAATCTATTAGATGTAAAAGAGGAGCGGGGGGAAAGAGGGAGTAGGGGAGGGAAATTTGGTGAGGTCATGGGGAGGTCAGAGGAGGGGATACCAAAGTCCGGTGGAATGGGCGGGCGAGGCGGCGGCCGGAAGGGTTTTCCAGCCATGGTTGTGGTGGTAGGGTTACAGGGGAACAAGAGTTTGCACGGAAAACGAGATGCTATAGAGAGAAAATAGTTTTTTTCTCGATTGTGTAAACAGAGATAGTAATATTACGGGAGGAAACGTTTTAAATGGTCTTAATTCTGAAATATCTGAAGAAGTTAAGTTATTATGTTCAATGAGATTATCAAGAATGAAGGATTGTTCAACAAATCCTACGTAAAAATAGTCTTGAGCTCAGAATTGAGTCCTTAACCGATATCGTAATCACGACCACCCATGTGGTTCCAAAACAGAGTAAAGGGGAGCTAGAGTAAAGGGGAGCTGGAACAAGCATAACTTCTGTATAATCCAAAGAGTTAACACCAAGTAAGGTACGTCTCCGGTCTAACGGACAAGTCTCAAAGGGTTACAAGACAAGAAAGCAAACATAAATCCCCTTTTGGTTTGATGCTAAGTTGTACCCAAGACACCAATGCCAAAGAATTAAGTTACAAATTTTAATATTTAGAAAAATATATGTCTGCACAAGGTGCGGGTTAACCACCTAGTTGCAAATTATTTGTTTCGAATAAAACTCAGAGAACCCCAAACATATTTATTCAAAAAAAAAGAAATCTTAAGTAGAACGAGAAGACACCAACTCCTAAAAGTCTAACGGTCATGGCGTTCAAATGTTTAAAGCTCCCTCAAATATTTTCGTCTCTGAGAGCATCTCCAAAAGAAACTCTATAATTTCAAATATAAAGTTTTTTTTGCTCTCTCAACAAGAACTTTAAAATTTAAAATTTAGAATTTTAAGGAGTGAAATTTTATATTTGAAGTTTTACAACTCAAAACTCTAAATTTGAAGTTTTATCTGTTTTATTTGCATTTTGGTCTTTATAATTAATGATACATCATATTTATGATTCTTAAATATTTTATCATAATCATTTTAATCTTTAAAACGTTTGTATATCATAAATTTTTCAAATTTCGTTTTATAAATTCAAAATTTACACATAAAATTAAATAAAAAATTTAAAATAAGATTTTTAATATTTTAAAACTAGAATTAGACAACAAGAATATTACAAAAGAAAATTAATAAAAAAAACTTTTTAAAAAGATACATAAAGACATAATTATTGCACAAATTTAAATATTACAACAACATTATTAGTCTAGTAAATTTCCTCCGGAACCTCTAAATTTTTTTTTTTGTAACCGAAGATGGAGCACCTACGAAAATAATTTTATGGAATAATGTGTTATTTTGCTTGTACTTTTATATTTTTATGTATTTCTGTTTATAAATTTATATTTTAGTGTAAGAATTTATTAATCAATATTACTGTGATATTTTTATATATGTGCTAGTTTTTTATAAAGTTATATGGATTTATATTAATGATGAAAAAAATATAAGAACCATAGTGTAAATTACAAATAATTTTGAAGTTAAATTTGAAGTTTTGCTTTTGGAGAAAAACACCTTTGAAACTTCAAATATAAAATTTTGCAAACTCTAAAATAGAGAGTTTTTTTAAGATGCTCTGACGTTCAAGTTCATCCATAAAAACAGTTGTCAGGTTTATTTCTCCATATTCATCCAAATTAATGGTAATCAGTGGTCCTCAAAAAATTTCAGTTTTATGACTCAAGATTCCTGGCATAAGAGTCCAACAAAATTTGCAAGTTATTTGTCAACAACTGTAAAGACATAATTAACAATACAAGGTATTCGTTTTCTTTCTAACATGTTTGAAAGAACAATTCCAGTTTTATTCATTTGGAATCTTTTAATCTTTTTTGTTGTGCGAGAAAAATGAGAAAATTGTACGCATTGCCTAACACACTAACACTCATGAGTCTGACCATCACAAGAAACAGGTTATGGTTTCTTACTAGGGCTGGACCAAAAACCCGGATCTGAAGAATCGAAACCGAACCCGACCCGAAATTGATTAAATATCTGAACGGGTTCAAAATTTTGGTATCTAAAGAACCGAAACCGAACCCGACCCGAATCGAAGTATATCGGGTATCCGAATGTAACCAAAATAGATTTATATACCTAAGTATATTACTTATTTTTAGATTTAATATATTAAAATATCCAAAATATATAAGATACTTTAAAGTTGTCTAAAATACTTGAAAATATACATAAATAGTCAAAAGTAAATGTCTAAAATAGCTAAAATATATTCAAAACACCAAAATGCTTGAAATATCTATTGATTTTCTATCCAAATATTTAAATCAAGCCAATTTATATGTTAATTTTAGGTATTTTGACATATATTATACAAATTTATATATAATATATTATTTTGATTTATATATTTTGAGAAATTTTAAGCATATAATGAATATTAAAATTTAAAAAATAATTTAAATGGGTTATCCGAACCCGCAAAGATCCGAACCGAACCCGAACCGAAATTTAAAAATACCCGAATGGGGCTGAAATCTTTAAACCCGAAAACCCGAAACCCGATTAGATCCGAACCGAACCCGAATGGGTACCCGAACGCCCACCCCTATTTCATACAATGAGAAAATATAACTATTTTCCTTTTCACATGTTGGATAATTCCAATTAACTTAAGGAGCAAGTTAACTCATTAAAGTGAAGTTTGATGGGTTAAGGAAAAAGGAAAACATATCGAGCTTAGGAATGTTTCCATATTATTATTAGGAAAAGATGTAGCTTCGTCTTTAGGAAAAGATGTAGCTTCTTCCTATATAAAGAGTTCTCATGGAGAGATGTTCCATCAAGAGAAACACATTGAAAGATTTAGTTTTGAGAGAGTTTCTAAATCTAATAAGAAGAGAAGTTCTTATAATCTTTGTGTTTGATGCAACTTTAATTGGTATCAGAGCTCCAGGTTTCGAAGGTCGTTTACAAGAGGAGTTGTAACTTCGATCAAAACATGGGAGATGATTCTCAAGCACGTGATAAAGGTCTTGAGATGAAGAAGGACATACGATGTCCGATGCTAACATCGACCAACTACACCGTATGGTCGATGCGAATGAAAGTGATGCTTCGTTTATACGAAGTTTGGGATACAATTGATCCAGGGAGTAACGATGCAAAGAAGAACAATATGGTGATTGCTCTAATCTTTCAATCAGTCCCGGAGGCGCTAATACTTCAGATTGGAGAACATGATACATCGAAGAAGATTTGGGAAGCTATCAAATCCCGTAACCTAGGTGCTGATCGCGTGAGAGAAGCAAGGTTACAAACTTTGATGTCTGAGTTCGACAAACTAAAGATGACAGACACAGACACGGTGGATGACTACGCAGGAAAACTTTCAGGCTTAGCATCGAGAGCAGCCGCGTTAGGAGAGATAATGGAAGCATCAAAGCTGGTAAAGAAGTTTCTGAAGGGACTTCCAAGAACGAAGTTCATTCACATCGTAGCTTCGTTAGAACAAGTGTTGGATCTAAATTCAACGGGATTCGAAGACATTGTTGGGAGATTGAAGGCTTTCGAAGAACGCATCAAAGAAGAAACCCAAGATGAAGATCAATCGAAGCTAATGTTTGTAAAGAATGATGCACAAGGTCGTGGAAGCCATAGCAACTCGCGAGGAAGAGGCAGAGGTAGAGGTTATGGTGGAAGAGGAAGAGGACAAGGAAGGTCTAATGGTTCTGATGGTCATAACAAAGGAGGAGAAGCTTCAGACAAGACCAAGAAGGACTACTCTAAGGTTAGATGTTGGCGATGCGACAAGATGGGGCACTTCGTGTCACATTGTCCTACACGACCAAGAGAAGAAGCTAACCTAACGGAAACACAAGAAACAGATGCATTATATATGCATGAAGTAGTATTCCTCAACGAAGAGAGAGTGTTTCCTAAGAGGTTTGATGTATCCGATGGAAATACGAGTATATGGTACCTTGACAATGGTGCAAGTAACCATATGACAGGCAAGAGAGAGTTCTTCTCAAACCTAGATGAGAGCATCAAAGGCAAAGTCAAATTCGGTGATGGATCAAACGTCGAGATTGTTGGGAAAGGTTCGATCATGTTCATCGGAAAAACAGGGGAGAGAAGAGCACTCAATGATATCTACTACATCCCAAGTCTTAAACACAATATCATAAGTCTTGGACAAGCAACCGAGATGGGTTGTGAGGTCAATATAAAAGAAGACTTACTGATGCTGAAAGATCCCCGTGGAAGGCTATTAGTACAAGTCGCAAGGCAACCAAACCGATTGTACAAGACGCCAATGGAGGTTGAATATCCGAAGTGTCTTCAAATACAAGAAACTGATGTTACATGGACGTGGCATGCACGGCTAGGACATGTGAACTTTGGAGTCATAAAGAATATGGTAAACAAAGAGATGGTAGTAGGGATGCCTCAGGTGATACACGAGAAAGATGTGTGCAGCGCCTGCTTAGTTGGGAAGCAAACTCGGAAGTCTTTCCTGCCTAAAGCAAAGTATCGAGCATCACACGCATTGGAGTTGGTACATGGTGACTTGTGCGGTCCGATATCACCATCAACACCAGCAAACAATAGATACGTATTCGTCTTAATTGATGATTACTCAAGATATATGTGGACGATGCTGCTAAGAGAGAAGAGTGAAGCGTTCGATCGGTTCAAAAAGTTCAAGGAGTACGTGGAGAATCAAACGAAGCTACAACTCAAGAATTTTCGCACCGATAGAGGAGGAGAGTTCACATCTTCTGATTTTGTTCGTTTTTGTGAAGAAAATGGTGTAACTAGACATCTCACTGCATCGTATACACTATCAAGAAACGTGGACGAAGAACCAGGATCATTCAAGCTTCCTCATATTGATGTTACAGAAGAAGGAGATGGTGATGAGCATCAAGATCACCAACACCACGAAGAGCAAAACAATAATGAAGAAGAAGAAGCTGTAGATGCAGGTGAACAAGAGCAAGTAGCAGAGAACAACGATGCAAACCAAGACCAGCATGTAACATCAAGATATGGTCGTAACATCAGAAAACCAAAGCGGTTCGATGATTACATCCTACTTGCTGAATTTGAAGGTGGCAGACTCTTGCTCACCATCGATGGTGAACCAGAAAGTTACATCGAAACTGCAGTGATACAAGCGTGGATCGATGCAATGAAGGCAGAGATCGAATCTATCATCAAAAATAAGACCTGGAAGCTCGTCAAGAAGCCGACAGGTGTGAAACTGATAGGTTTGAAGTGTATCTATAAGATCAAGAGGAATGCAGACGGAATGGTGATCAAATACAAAGCAAGGCTAGTCGCAAAAGGCTACGTGCAACAACAAGGCATAGACTTCGACGAAGTATTTGCACCAGTTGCTCTAAGAGCTTGGAACATCAAACTCGACCGTGTTCTCAAGGAGATGGAGTTCACGAAGTGCACCAAGGAACCTTCGGTATATCAAAAGAAACAGAAGGGGGAGCTTCTGATCATAACTATATACATCGATGACTTGTTTGTAACAAGGACTTCGCTCAATGTTATCAAGCAATTCAAAGATGATATGTCAAGAAGATTTGAGATGTCAGACCTCGAGATGCTTACATACTATCTTGGTATAGAAGTAACGCAAGGAGCTGATGGCATTCACATCAAACAAGAAGGATACGCGCAAGGTATACTTGTCAAGACGATGATGGAGTCATGTAACTATACTCACGTTCTGATGCACACGAGTTTGAAAGTATCAAAGGCAGAGGAGGAGCCTGAGATTGATGCAACATCGTATCGAAGCACCATAGGATGCTTAAGAGAGAGTCATAAAGGAGCAATGAAGCATCTATACTCACGTTCTGATGCAACATCGTATCGAAGAAATGCGATGCACCTAGTAACGGTCTATGAAAGTTCATCGGAGTTCAGAAGATCAACATACCTAAGATTCAAGTTGGAATTAAGGGGGAGAATGTTGGATAATTCCAATTAACTTAAGGAGCAAGTTAACTCATTAAAGTGAAGTTTGATGGATTAAGGAAAAAGGAAAACATATCGAGCTTAGGAATGTTTCCATAGTATTATTAGGAAAAGATGTAGCTTCGCCTTTAGGAAAAGATGTAGCTTCTTCCTATATAAAGAGTTCTCATGGAGAGATGTTCCATCAAGAGAAACACATTGAAAGATTTAGTTTTGAGAGAGTTTCTAAATCTAATAAGAAGAGAAGTTCTTATAATCTTTGTGTTTGATGCAACTTTATCACATACGCTTTATCCGTGGGTATTTGAAAATCTTTATTAGTAAATACATTATCTCTGTTATGTTGAGAATGCAAGAATATGATTTTATAAAAACTAATATTTTCTTTTGCATCGTTTTTATTTAAATGAAAGAGGCAATTAGGAGCTCTACCAACATACTTATACGTTATTAGGGAAACGACCAAAGAGAAAAAAACGACGACTGTTCCATGAGTTATTTTACCCTGCTACCCCTACAACATAAGCCACTCCTTAACTGAGTGATAGATCAAAATATAATATTAAGATACGCTAAAATCTTCTGTATCTCTTTGTCAGAGGTTTCATATCTCTACGAAAGAAACAGAATTTCGAAAATCCCTTTTATCCATCTCTTGTGCCAATTCTTAAAAAAAAATAGCAAATTAGAGTTGCTGAACTCAACAACCTGATGGAGGAGAACGACGGTATACACGGGCCGCCATGCCTACAACCAGAAAGGATATTCGCAGTCGGAGAAGAACCCATCGGCGTTAGAATAACTTCATATCCTAAGGCATGCGCAATCAGAGAAATCCTCAACGCCCTCGATCTTGATGAACCCCCTCTGTTTCGACGGCAGCTGTATGACTCATCAATCTTGTGTGAATGAATGTTTGGTCCTGTCTCGAATCTTAGATGATATAACTTTTCGGAGCTGGCCACACAAAATTGTAGCCTGATATTAATATTTTTAATCTTATACCCAAAGTTTATTCGTCTAACGAAATATGTTGGCAACGTTCAGGAATAATGGCATATGCAATAAATTTAGCCAGCTAAAATCATACTTATCAAGATAATGAATATATTACACATCTATCTCAAACTCTAGCCGTATATTATATACTAGATTGTTAGGAAGGATCATAGTTGCACAGCTATGTTGAACTTTAAGGGTATAGGGAGTGGGGGTTATGATATAGGCATATGGTTTTAGGGTTTGGTGTAATGGTTGAGAAATTAATTTAGCCAGCTAACACTGTAGTTATCCATATAATAACGACATTGTACATCTATGTTAAACTCTAGACGGCTAATAATCGGACGGCAACATATACTGTATGATTAGCCCCATATGCGTTAGGGTTTAGAGTTTTTCTAGGTTTACGTTTAGGGTTTCGGAGTCCTATAAAGGTTAAGGGTTTAGGATTTAGGGGTTAGGCTTTAGATTGTATGGGTTAGGGTTTAGGGTTTCTTTAGGGTTTAGGGTAAGGGTTTACAAGTCCTGTAAGTGTTTAGGGTTTATGAATTAGGGATAGGGTTTAGTGTTTATGGCTTACTGATTTGGGCTTTTTGATTCTTCAAGAGCTTAGGGATTAGCTTGTAGGGTTTAAGGTATAGTTCTTTATGTGGAATAAGTTGTTAGGGTAAGGCAATCAGTTTAGCCGGATAATAATATTCCACTGATTTGCTATTCAATAAGTTAGCCGGTTACATAATTGGCAATCCAATCTTTTATATAGACGCCCACATATAGGAAAATAACATATAACTAGATTAAGATCCGCACCTTGCGCGGGATAAAAATTATATATATAAATTATTTTATATATTATATGTTCTTACATATTATGAAATAATAAATATATATTAAATAATTAAAAGTCAGTAACTATTACATATATAATAAAATTGGTGCGAACGTATAAATCAATTTTATTAATACAATCAATTTTTTAAAAAATTTTGACAGGATATGTAATTAAATTTAAATGATATTAACATACATAGTATATTTTTAATATTAATGTCTATTTTTTTTTAATGGTGTTTTCTACTCATATGTTTTTTTTTATCATGTGTATCTTTAATAGCAAAAAATTTAAATTACTGATAACAAAATTTTCATTGTGGGACTAATAATTTTAGTAATTGATAATTTAAAAAAATTTATCAATGTTAGTTCAAAACTTTTATCAAAAAAATTATTCAAAGTAAATTTTAAAACTAAAATATTTATTTATTCAATATGGTTTATAGTTTAATTTAGAATGATATATATATACATATATATTTTAAATCTTAATGATTAATTAAATTAGACTTTTAATTATATGATTTTGTAATCATTTGTATTTTGTCATAACAAAAATTTTAAACCATGGATCGCAAAATTTGAATGTGAGACTTTTAACAATTTTAGTAATTTATAGTCATTTTTTAAAATTCAAAATATAAAATATACAGAAAAATCTAAATTTTTATAATATGGTTATTTTGTTTTTTTAAAGTTATTTTAATATTTTTAAATTAAACAAATTTGATAGAAGATACATTTTTTTATTAGATCTTTTTTATTCAAAATCATTAATTGTCATATATACTTTACTCACATTAGACAATTCCGTAATCTTTATTTAAGGAAATAATAATTGACATTAATAATGAATTTATGGTTAGTTTAATAAAAAGTTTATTATATAATTAGATGGACCAACATATTTCTCTAGTAATTCTAAGAATCATCTTAGTGATGACATGTGGCTACAAAAAGAAGTTGTAATGTTTCACAAATAATATATAGGGGATTATCAATTAAATTAATTTCTAAATAAAATCTCACCGAAATCATTTTAGGATGCACCTGCACCTTTTACGTCAGAGTTATTCTCTTACCATTGTATATTTTGGTTTACCGATGCAAATCCATCTCATGTGAACGCAATATTTTTACTATCTTGCCAAATCTAACTACAAATCTTGTGTCAGACACAAATCCTAGAAACCTAAAATCAGGAAGCCAAAATTTCAAGCGTCCAGGGTAAATGCGTCTTTTTTACTCCCTTTTTGTTGGCACATCAGCTGAAGTTTTAGGTCTTTGGTATTTTGCTAATATCACTATCTTCCTTGGTTTTTCACCTAAATTGCTATGAATGAAATTCACATATTCATGTTTTTCTATTTTCTACAAACCAGCATGACTTTTTAAATGTTTATGTATTCTTTCATTTTAGGGTATTAGAAATGATGCATCGAGCTCACTGAGGATCAAACCAGAGCCCTGTCTAAAAGTAGAATGAACCTATCGATCTTAGGTCACACAAAGACACATTGCATTGATGATCAAACCAGACCCCGATCTAAAAGTAGAATGATCTTAGGTCTCCAGATAAGTTTTCTAATGTATGTACTCTTTGATATTATCTATACTATTAAAACATGATCCTATCTATTTTTAACCCCTGTAGTACCTTTTTATTTACTACATATGCCACTGATTTTTCAAAGATTTTGACTCTTTCGTCAAGGTTATTTCCATAAATTATTTAACACGCGATTTCTCCCCTATTCTTGCGGCACTTTATTAATTTGGCTCGAGTAACAAGCTAATATTTGGGCTGGAAAATAAGCCCACTTTCCTAACAAATGCAGTGGTTTAGTTTTTGATTTCTGAGCTTCGAATTGCCATGGAAATCGTCGTTTGAAAAAGAAATATCGGGACACAATTTTTTTTCCTTTTCTGATTTTTTAATGGTTGGTCATAGACCACACATATTACGTCGGTGAGAATCTATTTCTTTAGGGCATTGGGGCTTATAATAATATTTGTTATATTTCCACATTATTTTCATTTGGGCCATTTCAAATATTTTGTTTTTTTTTACATCAAATACTTTGTTTATATGAACAAAAATTAAACACATGATTATGTAACCTTCCTTTTTCTCTGTATAATTTAAACTTTCATAGATTATTAGAATATTTATAATGAAAGACGTAAATATTTTGTTAAAGAGTATATAATATTTTATTAACAAGTTAAGTCAGTAAAAAATAACTGTAGAAAAAAAAATTCAATACATAATAAAATTAATTGATTAGAAAAATACCACTTTAAATCCTTTCAAATATAAAGTTCAATTTTGTACACATAAATACTCATTTACAAAATAATAATAATCAAAGATGATAATTTTAAGTTTTTGAATACAAAAAAATATTAAAAACACCAAATATTTTTCGAATTTAGAAGATTTTTAAAGGAAAAATAAATCTCCGTTTTTAAAGTGCGGGTCAAAATCTAGTTTATAGTTAATGTTACATTTTCGTCTTGAATTTGGTAATAATTTTGCCCTTGCATAGCAGGACCATAATAATACCGAGTAAACAAAGAAAGTTCTTAAGCTATGGAAACTACTTCAGAGCCTCTGAAAACTACAACTCATCTTATAACTACGATTCATCGACACAAATGCAACCTACAAAGACATGGAAAATACCTGTAACAGCATTTCACTTCAACAAAACAATAAAAAGAAGCTTCCTTTGATTGTTTTTTTTTTTTTTTTTTTTGAACAAAGCTTCCTTTGATTGTATTTCTTGAAATTTTATCTCTAGAAAGAGGTATGTATACAAAGAGAGAGAACACAAACATGTTAACTGATAACATTACAAAACATCTATCTTATGTTCCACGCACTCTCTCTCTCTCTATTGATCCCAATAGTTTCTCAGCTGCGACATGTGAAGGAGAAGCTCGTCTCTGCCCAAACCAGACACACTACTCGTCAAAATCCAAGGAGGGTGTTGTTTAAAATTTTCTCTAATGATCTGTTGAAAAGCTTTAATGTTCTCATCAGGTCTCTTCCCTTTCGCCGCCTTCATTTTATCACACTTCGTAAACACAAAAGTCAACGGTACCTGATCATCACAACTACAAACAATCAAAGAGAAACTCCTCAAGAAAAAGAAAAAAAGCATACACAATACTGAGAATATGTAACATACATTGTTGCGACCGAGCCAATTCGCACAATCAAGATCAATCTTCTGAGGAGGAACACTTGCATCAATCAGAAGAAGCACACAAACAAGTGTGTCTCTATTCAAGAAGTAACCTTTAGTAAACGCAGACCAATCCGTCTTCGCAGCATCTGACACTTTAGCAAACCCATAACCAGGCAAATCCACAATGTACCAACTCTTATTCACCAAGAAGTGATTGATAAGCTGAGTCTTTCCTGTTTGTTTTTTTCCAAATTAAAAATAAATAAAAATCAAAACTTTCAAGATAAAGGTCCAGTCTTGAATCAAGAATCAAGAATCAAGAATCAAGAACCAAGAACCAAGAATCAGACCAGGTTTCTTGGAAGTGAGAGCGACTTCTTTTTTACGGACCAAACAGTTGATAAGCGAAGATTTTCCGACATTGGAACGACCCAAGATGGCAATCTCGGGAAGGTCGTCTTTAGGACAGTCTCGAGCACGAGCGCTGCTCTTGACGAACTCGACTTGTTTGATCTGGGAGTGGCCCGCGAAAGGTCCGATTACGATGTTGGAGCCCGGAAGCACCATATCATCTGTTAACTCCTCGATTTCGACGCCGGGAGGTATGAACCGGACGGAGCGAGCGAATCTAGCTTCGTCGGAGATGGAACGGGTCGTGGGGAGAGAGGAAGATGTGATTCGTGGGGTAGATATGAGATTCGGAGTACGGAAGAATCGGGTTGTGTGGAGGATTTTGTGTGATTGGAAGTGTGAAGGTCGTATAGGAGCGAGATTTATCGTTATGAATCGACATCGGAGGATCACCATTCTCTTTTTGGGTTGCAGAGAGAGGATTGAGTTTTGGGTTTAGAATGAAGATAGGGTTTTTGAGTTTCAAGACCAGACAGAGGTTTCTGCTGTTTCAGACGGAGGCTTTCATTTTCTTTTAAAAAATGTTTTCCTTTTTGGCAAAACTGTTTTTTAGAGCAAAAAAAAGAAGTAACTATGTCCCTTTAAACTAATCTATATTTTGTGTCATATTTTCCTATAATACCCTTTAATATTTATGAAAATAATTTTAATAAATAGTTTTACAAACAAAAAAAATTTGGAAAAATAGTAACATTTGTTAAAATACCTATATGAACTTAATGGTATATTTTCCAGTTATAAAAAAGTTAAAATTATAAATTTCAGATTATGTTCTAAAAAAAGTAGAAATGACATTCTACGAAGTAGAAATGACATTCTACGAAGTAGAAAACGAAATCTACTTTTTTCATTGAATCTACAATGTTTAGAATACGTGATCTACGTAAATAGGAGTATTCTACAAATATGTAGAATACACATTACGCGCTTAACCTACCATTCTAAAATTTTTAGAAATCGAAATTTACACATTAATCTAATTCTAAAACATGTAGAAACCGACTTCTACAGATTTACTATAAATCTAAAACATGTAGAAATCAAATTCTAAACATTACTATAATTCTAAAAAACTGTAGAAACTGATTTCTACATATTAGTTGTATTCTACGGATAAGAAATCAGTTCCTAAAAATATGGAAACAAAATATTTGAGAATATTCACTTTTATATTTTTTAAAAAAATCGATTAAAAAAAAACGAAAAAGGAACAAAAAAAGCGACAAAAAAAACATTGGCAACCTTTTTTGCCGTCTTCTATATTCCATTGATTGTTCACAAAATTTTCCCAAAATTTTCACATTATTTCTACCATGATTCATGTCTATGCTTCATGTGGTGTTTGGGAATTGGTTGTATCTTCAAGTTGGAGTTTTAATGTCGATAAAAAGAAAGGGGGAAGGTTACTTGCTTTGGGTGAAATAATCGTCCAAATCAGAGTGAAATTGAGTGAGTTAGGGTTAATGAACTTGGGTGAGAATTTGATTTTGTCTCCCTTTATTCGTGAATGGGAAATTATGGGTTTCATCCCAGAGAAATCGAGTTTAAAGAGTTGAAATCATGCTTGGTCGGTTCAAATCAAGTGGGAATCAATCCGGATATAATCATACAAAACCAAAAAAATCGACTTGGGATTATTTCCTCGGCACAGGATCGATCGATCTATTCTTACAGATCGGTCGATCTGTGTAAATCGACCTTCGCCGATCGAGTGAAATGGACCAGGTCGATCAGTATATAGTTCGCGTTTTTTTTGTTCTGAATAATGATCGGGATCGATCGATCCACTATAACTTGTAAAGTGGGATCGATCGATCCCCCTTGTCGAACTCAATATATATCTTTTTAAAAAAATTACAATTTTAAGGGCATTACTGCCATTTTGGAAAAAATTAGTCTAATAAGACATAAAGTAGTATAAATTAGTCTAAAAGGATATAGTTACCATTTTTTTGCTCTAAAAAAACAGATTTCCCTTCCTTTTTTTGCTCAAGGAAAAATGTTTTCCTTTGTTAAAGAAAAAAAAAGTTAATGGAAAAAAAAATATTTGTGACAAAAAGTTAATGAAATCTTACATCCACCATATTACACGAAAACTAATTATTTGATTATTATTGGACCTAATGTAATCAAATCAACTCGTTGTGTGATATTTAGGAATAGTGGGATAGTCAGATTTTATTTGACCGGCTACAACTAATAATCAAAGACTAGTTTTGTGATGTATGTAGGAATTTCCAGAGACTATTTACAAAAATATATTGATTTTTATTACTATTACTAGGAAACAAACCCGCGCATCGCGCGGGAATTCAAATTCTTTAGTGAAAATTTTAATTATTCGATATTAATAAAGTGTATTTACAAGATAGTCATATTTATTTATACTTAACAAAACTTCTTTATTTTTAAAATACTGATCATTAGTCAAATACATAATCAGAAATACAGATAAAATATTGACAATACTAAAAAAAAAGAGCAAGAAAATATCAGTACTTGAATATCATTCTCGGATATGAATTTTCTTACTTCTAAAAATAAAAGGTGATTGAAAATTAAATAGTAGATGACTAGCACAGAGAATATAGTGGTAATAAAATTGAGTATCCTAGAAATTGCATAGAGTTTTTGTTGTTGTTTGGTTTATCATAATATAATTTTAAGACAAATGATCTTTTTAGAGGACAAGAATGTGAAAAAAAATCAAAAAATGAAGCGACTATTTTAAGAGATGTAATTTTTAGTCTCAACCCTACCTAATAATTCATATTTCAAATAAATTAACCTAAACTATTTAATTAGATTTTTTGTTTACTGAAATTTTTTAATTAAGCTTTTTCTTATAGAAAATGATGATGTAAGAAAATTTGTAAGTGACTTACCTCCAGAATACAAAATAAAAATGAATCAACATTAGATAGGAAACAATTGATGCATGAAATATTATGTGATTGAAACAGACAGTAAAAGTTATATACACTAATGATGTTGGGACTATGGTATTTTATTAATTTATGGAGTTATTAATTTAAAATAAGTTTCTTTTTTTAGATCTATATATTTTAAAATATACTTTCTTTTGTAAAATATGAAAATGGTTAATTATACAGTTTTAAATTAATAAAATTATATAACTTTGACTTGTATTGTTTTATTATATTATTGTGTAAATATGAGATATGTAGCATATAATCTAGAAGAGTTTTAGATATAACTTTACTAAATATTATCAAAATATCTTGAAGTGTTTAAGAAATAGAGATATACTCCATTGCTAATATAAAATAAACAATACAATGTTGTCTGTACTTATATAAAGTACTTATATAAAATATATATATATATATATATATATATATATATGTATATAACTTATTAATTTATGATTTTATTGAGATCAAATATTAACATAGAATTTTTGAAAACTTATTACTTTATTATTTTATTGGTTTGTGTTATATTTTAAATCGGCCCAACTAAGGGACTAACAAAAATTAGTAACTTATCTTATTTATTAATTTATCAAATATTAATTTGTATGAGTTCCTACTGTCGTGTAAATATAAGTTGCAGAGAGCTTCCAAAGATAAAGATGTTTAACATGTTAACTAATCGAATGTAATGATCTATAAAAATTAAGTTTGCCCCCCTCCCAATGTATATTGTATAAAAATAAAATAAAGAATAAGGAAACCATTGTAAACAATGTTCTAAAATTTTGTTTGCGTGGCGTCTAAGCGCCCCGTAAGCAGAAAATCAGTTATAGCCAAAATGATTCCTTTTTATCTGATTTGTTCAACTCAAACCGGTTTAAACTTTTTAAAATTGGTTAAAATTAGTCTAAATTAATATAATTCGATCTATACAGGTCTAAATTAAAAATATATATATTGTTAGTGCAAAGCCACAAATTTATATAGTTTATTTTTGTGTATGTAATTTTATAATTCATCAAAATCATTTTATAATTAAACTCAAAAATAAAATATTTAATGTAAATGCATAAAATATTAAATAAATCAATAATTCGTTAACGACTACACTCTGCTAAAGCTCCTAATAATCTAATTAGACGCCATTCCTTTGCGAAGTGACTAGTTATTGCATTGCATAACAATTTCTTGAACATTGTAAGAGGCAAAAGTACTTCAATAAAGATGCCTTTTATTTTTCCAATATGTACCCTAAATAAATAACTCACATTATAATATACTAATCAAATTCATTTCAGTTTAAAGATGTGTTTTCAAATCTAAGGAAAAAACTAAGTTTTTATATTTTATAATTTTGTGATGTGTCATTTTTATCATCACCACATTTTGCTAGATGGTAATTTATATTTTAATGTAAGAAGTTTAGAAATATATACCTTATTAAGTTTCAAACTTCACGATTGTTAGGTAAACTATCTTTTAATTTCAAACATAAGTAGCATAAACCATTTACAGAAGAATACATTAAAAAGACTTTTCAACTTTACTTAAAATTAAGTCATTTTATATGGCAAATTCTTGTTATATTTACGGTAAAATCCAAAGTTTTTATAGGATATCATTAATTCTTTTTTAACAATGGCTCTAGTATATTGACGAAAGATGGTGCTTATATTTATCACATTCGTACTTTTTCCCTTAGTTTTGGTTTCTGTATTTGAAAATAAAATAAAAGATTTATATGTGCAGTTTTTTGTTGCTAAGATTTATATCTGTAGTCTTATAAGAACACAATGCTTCCACCAAAACACTTTATATTGAAAACATAACCTCGCGTGACTTGCTCAAGATTAATTGATTGATTATGATCATGTGATGACATATGATTTTTTGCTCGTGATCATTGATCGACGGTGTGAAAATGTGTGATTGAACAAAGTGGAGGTCTAACATGTTTAGTGCCCTAAGCAAATTTTTAACAACATATTTTACATTTTTCCTAATAATCATATATAAATATATATATAATATAAAATATCACATTAATTTTATAACTAATTAAACTGCATTAATAGTTATTAAAGATATTATAAAACTAATTATATAGCAATTTTTGTTAATATTATCACCAACATTTTCACCATAATCAATCATAATTTACTAAAATTAATTGGTAGTACAAAATCTCACATTTTAAAAATTATATTTTACTTAAATTTTATATAAATTTTTCTTATATTTTATTTTATTTTTTACTTATATTTTTATATGATTTTATTAAAGTTTTTTATGTAAACATAATTTATATTTATTTAATAATAATAATAATATTTGTAAAACATTAGTTTTGTTTATATAACTTTTATTAATAAATATGTTACACGGATAATGAGAAAAAACTAAACAAATTAAAGAAGCATTAGTTGCATTGGTCTCTAGGAGTATTGGATTTTGTCAATAGCTAATAATATATTTATCTAAGAGCTCTGCATAAGTATAAATATTAAGAAAAAAATTTCAAAAATATGCCTCGCTAATTTGGATGCCCTAATCGATGGTTTGGGTGGCTTCTCCTGTGGACCGGCCCTGAGGACTCATTGGCTCTAACTCCAGTGAAATAATTGTTAAAAGGCTTATAGTTTTATTCAAAAGCAAAAGTTGTTGACGTAGTGAAATATTCCCCCTTTTTAGACTTTGTGATTTCCATGTTAAAAGGCTTACACTCTTATGAATGTTCCAAGTTGGCCATGTTTGATATTTGTAGAAAGGAAAGTTGGTAATGATGATGATGTTTCTAGATGAATCCTCTTGCACATAATTTAGATTATAAGTATAGTGAACAGTGACAAAATGAAATGTAACTGTAAATTTATTTACCTCCGTTCCAAATTCTGTGTGAAGGAAAAAAGTGAAAGGTTAATCACTTGTATAATTGCTGAAACATTGCAATTTTTTGAGGAAGGGACGCAACCTCCGTTGATATGGACAGAAGGGTTGCCTTGTAGCAGCTCTTACATATGGCTGAATTTGGTCTTACATTTGGTCTTCTATTTAAACATAATCTTAACCGTTCCTACACAAAGATAGCCAAACTTTCGTGCAAAACTTAAACATTTTAATGAATTTATATTTATTAAATTAATTAATTCAGTATATATGACTATACTAACCAATGGTAGTTTTTTATCTTACAAAAAAAATTCTGTATTGGTTTTATTTTATTTGTTATATCAATGGGTAATACATTAAATACCATAATATAAAATGGCAAACTTTTTTTTTACTTGTATCTTTGAATTGCCCCCACGATTGATCTGCACTTCTCGTAATAATTTTAAAAGTTGTAGAGTTCATAGTCTTGTTTCTTTATTTGGTATTTTAATTTTGTAACCAATTATAAATTAAGATATTTATCATAATAATTTCGAAACAAACAATTAACTGAGAAATGAAGTTATGTAGGTTGTGAAGTGAAGGTAACACTAGTAATTTGGTTGTCCTTTTGGGAATCAAAAGACTTTTTGCTACTTTTCTTTTGGAAAAATTATAGGTTCTTGTTACTGAAAATTTCTTAAAGACTCGAGAGAGAGAGAGCTGAGACTGCAGAGTGGTCTTGAATTTTTGGGCAAGCAGAAGTTTCGGCAAATGTGTATGCCTCCTCCTATGCATGAGGCTGGAAGAGCTTTTATTTTACATGTTCCAACATATTATCCAGTATGCCGATTTAAAAAAAAAAACATATTATGCAGTAAGTGCGTGAATTCCGAGTATAAGGTTTTGGGATCACAAGCTTTTGGTGACGGATGAGTTTAAACTGGTATGCTCGAAATTTGATTGCCGTAGCTATTCTCTTTCCGGGAATGATGGTGATTTGTCCCAAGTGAGCGAGAAGATACTGCTTTTTGAGAATGACGACCAACTGGATCAGATGCTAATGAATGAAATCTCCCAAGAGAAAATGAAAAGCAACCTTTTGCAGGAAGCTCTGAATGAAAGCTTGTGCTCATGACTTTTGCAAAAGATAGCAAAAGGTGTAAAAGATCCAAACGTGTTGGATGAAAGTGGCCGGGGTATATTACACTTTGAGGCTTCTCTTGGTTACAACTTACAACTGTGGGTGTAAGTGTTCAAGTGGATTGTTAATTAGTCGGCCAAAAAAGAAGACGCAATTAACTCTATCTTATCCCACGCATTCCTAACCATTCAAAAAGACATTGGATAACAGAGACATTCAAATAGCGGCAGTTGGATTGATTTATGTTTGTGGAGCAAAAGGTGAAAAGAAAATTTGAATCGACAAATACATAGTTTTTTTTAAAAGGAGAAAGATTAACAAAAGTTAAAAGTGGCAGAAATCAAACACACATACAGCAACTACATGAAAAACAAACCTTTTCGAATTGGAGATTGACCGAAACAAACAAATGGTTTACAAATGTGATTATGTAGAAATCAATTCTGAGATTCTGGGTAATAGATACATTGAAAGGATGTATGGAAGAACGATTCAACATGTCTATGAATCAAAAATAATTACCAGAGAAGAAAATTCCAGAGAGAGGTAACAAGCCAATTAAAGAATCTGGTGAAGAGACTACAAATAAACGCAAACTAATAGTCACTTCTATTAATACGTTTGCGAAGAGACACGACTCTTAAGGGAGATGACGACGGTTCTGCGATTTGTGTAAGCGTCGCGTTAGAAGACGTATAACTTGGTGAATAGAACACGACGACTGAATAGATGATGTCATAGTCTCCTCTTAAACAAAATTGTATCCATTAGATCTTATCTTCGGATTAAATTTCATCGTTAGATGTAAACTTTTTTTTTCTATAAAAAACTGATGACATCAGCGATTAGAAAAAAACAGTTTGCTATTATATATAGATAATAGTCCAAAAATACCATTGTACTACTATTAAAATACCCGATATTACAACAGGTTATAAAAAATCCAACTCCATTGTACTACTATTAAAATACCAATAGTTCGCAAATTTTCACAACTTGAATAAGTGAATTTTCAGAACATCTAATAAATAATTCATAATTTTTTGTCATGTTGGTTATGAATACATGATGTTTTTATATATTTTAACTAGGTGTTTTCCTGCACCATGTGCAGTAAGGAATTTTTTAATCTAACTTATATTTAAAAATAAAATTTATTAAATATTATAAATTTTACTATTTTCTTACTAATATTTAATATAGATTTGATATATAATAAATCAATTTGTATAAAACTAATAAAAATGATATACAATTGTATAATTATCAAAAATTTAGCTTAAACAATATTTATAAATTTTGTAGGTATATAAAAAACTAATGATCTTATGATTAGATATTTAAATTTTTAAAAAATTGTAGAAATTTTTGAAAGTTTTCGTAATACAAATTGTATAATTATACAAAAAATAATAATATTTCGAAATTTGAAATGTTATATGAATATATTTATTTTATAGATGATGTATGAACTATTACCATATTTAAAAAAGTTTGTCAAAAAGAAATATCAATATTAAATATAATATATGAATTATTACCATATTTTAATAAATTTGCCAAAAATATAAATCAACATTAAATGAAATTATCCATGTCATATTTTTCCAGAAGCCATGTCATCAATTTCAGCAGCCATGTCATATTTGTTTTGTGAAATTGATTATAGAGAAGACATGTGGCAAAATCACTTCGCAAATATAGTCTAGGAAATTTAATGGATTGTTGAAACTAACGGTAACATTTATTTTAGAAGAGGGCATCAATTTGCATTGTCCAATTAATCATACAAGCAACATGTTGTTATGATCAAAATAGTTTCCTGAACCGACCTTTAAGTGTACATAGACTTTGGCAAAATTTCGTAGGTAGAACTATATAACAATTAATCACAGCCATAACTTTTTTGATGATCTATTAGAAAAATACTCTACTAATTAAGGATGACACACAAATCACAAACGTGTATTAGCAATACTTTGTTAGATATATAATCAAAGTACTATAAGTGAAAATATCAAAGATTCTTCTTCTGTTTCTGGGTATAGATGTAATCAACATGAGCAACCAAAGACCTCCTCATTAAGCAATCTTCGTCGTTAGCACCACAGTTCTCTTCTGCCACATCATCCAGTTTTCCTTCTATGCTCTTTTCCTAAATCATACATTAGGACATATCAAACTACATGTACAAAAGTTTATAATATCTTTAAAAAGTTTCGCTAATATTACAAGCTCTGATATATACATTTTATTATGATTACGACATGCACATATAATATATATATATGTGGAAATGGACTCATGGAATGTGACTAACCAGCGGGTCAGCCGTAACAATTGTGATAGAGGCCGAAAAGGTCGGGTCGGGACGGGCGGTGCACATCAGCGTGGAGCAAAGGAGGAGAGTTATCGTGAGAAGAGCAGAGAAGTTTGCCATTTTTATGATGTTTTCTTCGGTGGAGAAATATATGTAAAAGAGATGATTTGATGACGGGTTTGGTTTCTTTAAAACTTGATATTTATAGGAAAATTAGTCAACTCTATTTTTGTTTTTTTATCATTTTTTCTTCCAAACCGAAATTAACGCGCACGTTGATAACCTCAAATGTTTATTTAATAAACAAAAAGAGAGAGTCTAATTATGGAGTTTTGGTTGACTCATTTGACCGCTAAGATTGAAAGTGGAAGAAGATAATATTCTTTCACACTTGCGCATAGTGTTAGTGGTGGAATTGAACCAAACCCCATAAGTAAGAAAAGAATATATAGTCGGCGTGTACGAAACGTGGGATGGTAGAATGATAATCATCCACTTATTAAAGGCATGTCTATCTATTTTCTTTTAAAATACATTCACATTTGAATATGAACAAACAATCTTACCACAAGCGATACGTCCCCCCACCACACGTATGATGAGTTGGTGATATCATCCCTATTGGAACGCACCAAACTCAAAAGCGTGTTATTTGAATATTTAATACTATTGATAGTTTACGCGTGACTGATTATCAGATATATATATCCAAACCACGTAAACATGATGGCTAAATTTGATATGGTTTCAGAATTACGGTTTAATTTTGGGAGAGTGATGATAATATGAATGAGAGTGAGATATGACTCATTTGGCCAATAAGATTGGGAATATGATAGTAATCAGGGCGAAGCTAGGTTTTCTTTTAACCTTAATATATACCCTTTTTTTTAACACATAAAAACATTCATCAGTAAGTAGGAGTTGTCCTACACAAGGTAGGTATTACATAATGCTATTTTCGCTAGCGAAACAGCAGAATCATTCTATAAATAAAAGACAGGGAGAAAACATCAAATTGCAAGGAAAAGATGTTGATGTTTTCTACCGGTGGTGATTTCGACGAGATTGCTCTGACGAGCAGTTGACAGTCTGAGTATACACAGACTCTATTGATTCCCAAGTCCAGGGCATGGGAGAATGCTGAACGCACCGCAAGCGCTTCTCCGATCAGTGGTGATCGTGTATGCTCGAAGAAAGAAGAACCTTGGTGTCTATCTTGTGCAGACCAGTTTCAATCCAGTTAAGATTGCATCATTCAACGAGCTATGTTGCTTGTATTAAAGTTCTGTGTGAAGGGGACTATTTCACCAGGTTTCCTTGGCAAAACGACAGTGTAAGATTAAGTGTTCAGCTGTTTCTCGCTCTCCACATCTAGGGCATCTAACATTGGCTCCAAATCCCCTTTTTCCAGATTTGCTCCAAGGGGGAGGGCACCTTGACACAGTTTCCATGCAAAAATTTTGATCTTTGGGATACAAGGTGCTGGCCATACTTTTTTTATCCATTCCAACTCGAGTAACTGACTTTCAGTGTCGAGAGTTGTTTGGTTTTTAACAGCTGTGAGATAGCCTGATTTTGCCGAGTAGTTCCATTTGTGTTCAGTGGCCACACATATATGTCAATGGCTCCAAATATACTAGGTCTGATGCTCAGTATTTTCTCTGCAATTAGCGGGAATAGGCTCTTGACCCTTGCAGCATTCCATTCATTTGTTCCTCTACACAGCAGGCCAGACACCATGATATCCTGGTCTACTTTCTTTGTCGGTCTGAAAGGAGTACCAAGAGAGTCAGTTAGTATCCAGCGATCAGACCACACGCGTTGTACTTCCATCGCCAATAGCCTTTGCTATTTGAGTTGCGAGTAAATATCAGCCGAGAAGTAGACTCTTCCATCCATGTGAGCAAGAAGTCGTCGGAGTTACTGATAGGAGACTTTTATTTTGGCAGTACTTCCCCACTAGAACTCGAGCTAGGAGGCATTCTGGATTGGTTAAGATCCGCCAGGCTTTCTTCGCGAGTAGGGCGATATTGAACAACTGGATATCTCTTATGCTAGGCTTTCTGGATTGGTTAAGATCCGCCAGGCTTTCTTTCTGTTAATAAATTGAATACCATGGAGTAGCCAACACAGTTTCTGAGACATGTTGGCTATGAAACTAACTCCTTGAACTTCATCAACTGATTACTCGTGCTACACTCATATTTTATGACAACATCATCTTAGTCATTTATTTTCCAACCCTGTCAAGCATCAAAGTGTTGGGGATGGATTGAACCCATCCACAAAGCCCATCGAACAAAAAGCCCAATCCGATAAGCCGAATAGTCGTCGGCTCGGAAGCCGATATTCGGAGTTTCGACTCGACTATAGACTGCTTTTAGTCGAACAGAGAGCAGACAGAGCGTGATCGACTTAGCAGCTCGGGACGAACATTCACTAGCCAGACCCGAAAGGCCGACAAGGCTCAATCAATTAAAAATGAATTAGGTTAAGTCGATCAGATAAAGACTATAAAAAGAGAGGAAAGCAAAGGAGAAAGGGTATCGACACTTGGCTACACAAACTTAGCGGCGAGATTAGGGTTTATTGTCCGTACAATCATCTCTCTGCTATTTGTACTTTTCCGGTTTAAGCTCTCACGAGCTCCAGCTTGCCATTACTTTCTCCACCTTTGTAACCTCATCTCGAAATCTAATAAACGCTTATGTTCGATCCATTTTTAGTATTGTTTACTTCACCTGAGACCAAACTCACTTTAAACACAAAGGATGAAACACGTTGAGCTAGACATTCATTTTGTCAGAGAGAAGGTCGCACTAGGTGAGGTTAAGGTCTTACACGTACCGTATGAGTTTTAATACGCCAATATCTTTACCAAAATCTACCATCATCATTGTATATATTTTAGAGAATGGGGCTATAGTACAAATGGCGTAGAATAAGAGGGCTTCAAGTTCTCATCACCCTTGATGGGTTTTCTCATTAAGGCCCACACGAGAAAAGATAAACTTAACCGTGGACGTTACTCAGCAAAATAAAAATCTGTTACAAGTCCAGCAAATAATTCGACTAAACAAAAACTATGAAACTGGCAGTTATCCAGAACCTTCCACGACTTGGATTAACAACAACCACCGCATCTCTTGGATCTCCCTTACCCTCTCCTCGTCTCTCTCTCTCCACGCGTCGTCTCAGAAACACTTCCTTAACCACCGGAGCCGCCTTTCCTCGCCGCAAGAAAGACGGACACGAACGCGCATCTCTGATCTCTGCAGGGACGGTGATAATGGCGCCGGCGATTGAATTCGATCAGTTCATTCTAGCTACGTTTTTCGCTTCTCTGTTTGCGTTAGTGCTTGTTTATGTCTTGCGACGGAGTAGTCGTGATCGTAAAGATGATGCGGATTCGAATCGGAGTAAGATCAATCGTGGCCTCGACGTCGTTTCTTCTCGGAACGATGTCGTATCTAGGAATCTTGCCGCGGAGGATGATTCCGGAATCGATGTTATAATCGTCGGAGCTGGTGTTGCTGGTGCCGCTCTCGCTCATACTCTCGGCAAGGCAAGTCTTCTAGAATCAGCTTTTTTCAGATTTGTGTGATTCTCAATTTACTTTCTATTTCTGGAAATTTTCTACAACACTTTTTCTTTTCGTGTAGACATTTAGGATTTAAATATATTTTTCGCAACAATGTAATTTAAGATAAATCACTAAGAATGATCATATGCTTGTTTCTTAGTCATTGCTCCAAATGCGTGTGTGTGCTTGAGAGTAACTTAGAGAAAACTCAATTTTTGCTTGTTTGATTGTGTATGTGTTTGATATGCCTTCCATTATTAATTAATTTTCTGAGTATTAATTTATATAGTTTGTATTGTAGTTTATCTCAGATCACAATATTGGTGTGATCTATAATAGTTCCAGAACATTGGAGATATATACGTGTTTGTTTTTTAGTCATTGCTCCAAATGTGAGGAGTTTTTTTTTGTTTGTGTGTTTCAAGACGTAAGTTCCTTGTTTGCTTATTGGCCCTTTATTGTGTGGTTTACAGGAAGGACGAAGAGTGCACGTTATAGAAAGAGACTTGTCTGAGCAAGAGAGGATCGTTGGTGAATTGCTTCAACCTGGTGGTTACTTGAAGTTAATTCAGCTCGGCCTTGAAGGTAAACCAGTGATCTTGAATGTGTCATATATATAGTTGGACTTGAGGGTAAAGTAATGAGCTTGAATGTGTTATATATATATATATATATTTATATATTTATACTTGGACTGAAGTTTGGTATATAAGTTGATAGTGTCATTGTGTAGATTGCGTGAAGGAGATAGATGCTCAACGAGTTCTTGGTTATGCTCTCTTCAAAGACGGGAAGCACACTAAGCTTTCTTACCCCTTGGAAGCGTTTGATTCGGATGTCTCCGGGAGAAGCTTCCACAATGGGAGATTTGTGCAGAGAATGCGAGACAAAGCCGCTACTCTTTCAAAGTAATCATTTTTGTTTTTTTGTTATTCGAATGCGGTTCTGCTTTATTCTAATGCTTTTATTTGTGGTTTCAGTGTACGATTGGAGCAAGGAACAGTTACGTCTCTTCTTGAAGAGAACGGGACGGTCAAAGGGGTTCAGTACAAGACCAAAGAGGGCAATGAGCTTAGATTATATGCTCCTCTCACAGTTGTATGTGATGGTTGTTTCTCCAACTTGCGTCGCTCTCTCTGCAAACCTAAGGTCCTCCTCTCTTCTCTCTCTGGTAGATTAGTCTTTTCTAACGTGGAACTTACTGAGATTGATATATAATCAGGTGGATGTACCCTCTACTTTCGTGGGTCTTGTCTTGGAGAACTGTGAACTCCCATTTGCAAATCACGGCCATGTTGTTCTCGCTGACCCATCACCCATCTTACTATACCCCATCAGCAGCTCAGAAGTCCGTTGCTTAGTTGATGTGCCTGGTCAAAAACTTCCTCCCATTGCAAACGGTGAAATGGCAAAGTATCTGAAAACACAGGTTGCACCTCAAATACCACCTGAGGTTCGTGAAGCCTTCATTGCCGCGGTTGAAAAGGGTAACATCAGAACCATGCCAAACCGAAGCATGCCAGCTGATCCGGTTCCTACCCCTGGAGCACTCCTTCTAGGTGATTCATTCAACATGCGACATCCTTTAACCGGTGGTGGCATGACCGTTGCATTGGCGGATATCGTTGTGCTCCGTGATCTCCTAAGGCCAATTCACAGCCTTAAAGACAAAGAAGCACTGTCTAAGTACATAGAATCATTCTACACGCTGCGAAAAGTAAGCACCTTTAGATAAAAGTGAATGGTTTCCCATGTGTTGATTCAAGTTTTAATGTGGCTCTTCTGCAGCCTGTAGCTTCCACCATTAATACATTGGCCGGTGCGTTGTACAAGGTGTTTTTAGCATCTTCAGACGAAGCGAAAACAGAAATGCGCGAAGCTTGCTTTGATTATCTTAGCCTTGGAGGTGTTTGCTCATCTGGTCCAGTTGCATTGCTCTCTGGTTTGAACCCTCGTCCTTTGAGTTTAGTTCTCCACTTCTTCGCTGTGGCGATCTATGCCGTTGGTCGTTTGATGCTACCATTTCCTTCCATTAAAAGCTTCTGGCTTGGTGCTAGGGTCATCTCGGTAACTGATTCCTCCCTTCTTCCTCCGAAATAGAGTTTCTTCAACTGTACACTAACATCTGCTTTGTTTATGTCTACTTGCGCAGAGTGCTTCAGGCATCATCTTTCCGATAATTAAAGCAGAGGGAGTTAGGCAAATGTTCTTCCCTCGTACCATTTCTGCCTTATACCGCACTCCTCCCCTTCAATGATTCATCTCGTTGCATGATCAAAGCTATTCAGGCAAATGCTATTACTTTTAGTCTTATATCTTTGTTGATTAATGATAATCATTGTGGATGTTTAGACAAGACGGCTCTGGAACAAAGTGTAACATAGGGTATATATTGATTAAGAGAGAAGATTTTTGTAAGTGCATCAATGTAAAAAGAAAAACAAAGTAAGCTCGAGTCTGTTGTGTGTGTTTTTATTATCTTAAACATCATCTTGGATTTGTAGCGAAAGCATAAATAATTGGCGGGATAATCAGTCTCATCATGTATCTCCTGCGATAGAGTCAGAGAGCTGCGGTGTATAAAGACCCTTCTGAAGCTCAGCGAGTATGTTACAGACAGTGGGGCACATCTTCTCATGAACTGTATTAAGAGGCAAGTCTCTCTGGTTTCATGAACTTCACTCGGAAAGCATATTCAGGGTTTATTTATATGGTTCACACATTTCTTCACAAGAACTCAGAAGGTCATGCAATATCTCACCAGCTTTTCCATGCCCTAGAAAAAAAATTCTCGTCTTAACAAGATTTACCGTGTTAACAGTTTGATAAAGAAGCTTGATCTATCTCTGTACAAACAAAGATCGATCTAGGGTTTTTTTCATCTCGGCTTTTCAAAAGGAAGGCTTGTTTCTTGCCCCACAAAAGATCTAGTAATTGGTACATAACTCAAATAATAAGTTCAAAGTAATATCTTAGTGGAACCATCTTGGCATCTATGGCTAATTAATCTGAACTTGCGAAGTTACTGAGCTAAAGAGGAGGCTGGGACATGCATTAGGGTTAGAGGCCAAACCTTCTCCAATAGAAGTATCAAAGTAACTGAAATGAGAATGGTGCACCAAGCTATATAGATAGATTAGTAGACATTCTTGAACCCCGTATTGTGTTCGGTTTTTAAGAAATCTACTATTGTTACCTGACTTCCACTTTAGCTGCTACTTCTACACCACCGGTAATATAGTTTGATCACAATGTATCAACTTCCAGACTTGGCAAGAACCCCAAGATCGACGAGACTTGGTAAACATGGTACTCTTGATACACCATGTTACAATATCACCATTTCGTGTTTAATTGTAATTAACTTTGTAATTAATATCGACAATATACTTTTTGCCCTTATATGCGAAGATCTGCATCCATATGTAATGTAGTTTTAATTTGTAAACTATATGTTATATCTAACTGATTCAAAGTTTTTAAATGTAATTTTTTTTGTCAAAACGTATGGATTCAAAACATTACTTTAATTTATTCCACAGATTTTAATTTCGTAAAACAAAATATAAAAATGTTGCAAAATAGTGCATGTAAACACAAGACCAATTAAAAAATAACAGTCCGGAAATTTTCATAATTGTATTATATGTAGAGAATGTCTACATTTGGCTAATAAGACAAAACCAATAAACTAAAATTGTTGTGTTAAAATTTTGCATAATAAATCAAATAAGAAGAGTCACAGATAATATCATGATTGCTCTGGAGATGTTCTACGTGCTGAGAACCAAGCCAGGTGGAAGAGTCAAGAAAATAGCCATAAAAACGGATATGAGTAAAGCATATAACATGATGAAATGGTTATTCATTGGGGCTGTCATGCGGAAGATGGGTTTTTCAGAAATATGGATTGACTGGATTATGAGATGCATCACCTCGGTCAAGTATAAAGTTCTCATGAATGGAGAGGGGAAATATTGTCTCAGGTAGAGGTTTACGTCAAGGAGATCCTTTGTCTCCTTTCATATTTATTCTATGCACGGAAACGCTCGTTAGCCTTCTTAATCATGCAGAGAACCAAGGAAAGATAACGGGGATGCGAGTCGCACGCGCTAGCCCCTCGGTATCACACCTTCTCTTTACTGATGATAACCTTTTTTCTGTAAGGCGGAACCCCATGAAGGTAAAGAAGTTATGAAAGTAATTAGAAAGTATGGACAAGCATTATGCCAATGTATCAACTTTGATAAATCCTCATTACTCTTTGGTAAGAGGATTCCAGCAAATGATCGACAACTGATTAAAGATACACTTGATATCCAAAACGAATGGGAAATGGGTTCCTACTTAGGAATCCCGGAGGATATTAGTGTCTCCAAATGTAAGCTATTCGCTTTCTTAAAAGAAAAACTACTACACAGAGTGAATGGTTGGACAAGTAGATGGCTATCGAAGGAAATGAAGTTTTAATTAAATCGATTTTGTTAGCTCTTCCAACATATGTCATGTCCAGCTTCTTGCTTCCTTTGGAGATATTTGAGAACCTTGCAAGTACCATTGCACAATTCTGGTGGAACTCAAATCCACCAGAACGAGGAATTCACTAGGCTAAATGGAAAAAAATGTGTGCACCTAGAGAGGAGGGAGGAATTGGTTTATGTATGATCCATGAATTCAGCCTAGCTCTTTTAGCGAAGCAGCTTTGGCGTCTTGTTCAATTTTCAGATTCATAGTGGCGAGAGTTCTTCGGAAAAAATACTATCGCATGAGTTCGCCTTTGCGAATTGGCGCAGTGGATAATCCATCTTATGTGTGGACGATTATTATAGCGGCGAGGAAGCTATTGCTTTTGGGTATCAGAAGTAAAGTGCACTTAGGATATGAAATTAATGTGTGGCAAGATCCATGAATTCCCTCAACACCAGCAAGGCCGGCTCGCCCCAGGGCCCCAATAGTACATCCAAAAATGACCGTCAGTAGTCTGATCAATTTTGAATCAAAGGAGCGGGATGCTTGACTACTGGAACAATATGTAGATCAAGAGTACATACCGATGATTCATAGTTTGGCCATAAGCCCTACTCACTGATGGGATACCTTTTGCTGGAGCTACACTAAAAATGGTCAATATACAGTTAAGTCTGAATATTGTGTAACTACAAATATACTGACAGATTACGAGGAAAAAGAAGTTCTAGAGCCCAGTATAACCAAACTTCAAGCATTTGCTTGGAAAGTGAATGCACCACAAAAGATTTATCATCTTATTTGGCAATTAATCTCAGGGCATGTAGCGGTCACAAGAAATCTGGTACGACATAATATGTGATGTGATAACTACTGCCCAAGATGTGGAGAGCCAGAAGAAACTGTCACTCATGCGATCTTCGAATACCCACCGACCTTACAAGCATGGGAATTATCATCAACACCGTCAAGCTCTCAAAATTTCCTTATCTCGAGTATCTACGCCAACATGGACTATCTGTTTTGGAGGAAGAATAGTATTATGGAGCCAGAAGATGATAAAGACTCTTATCCTTGGATAATATGGTACATTTGGAAGGTTAGGAATGACAAGCTATTCAGAGGTATAGACATGCCCGTTGGAGCTAGTCAGGTATGCAGAGAGTGAGTGCCAGGCATGGTACGATGCAAAGGATACTATATCTTCTCCTCCACAAGCACAAATTGTTGAAGAAACACAAGTCTTAAGCTTGGGTAATATTTGTATGGTGGATGGTTCATGGACCTCCACAGATCAGTTCAGTGGAATTGGATGGGTTTGGAAGGATAGCATGGGAAAGATCCAACTTATGGGGACACATAACTTAAGGAGGCGTGAGACAACATTACACTCGGAACTGGAAGCGCTAAGATGGACAATGGAGAGCATGCTACAACATTCGACTTGTCAGAAATTTGGGACATATTGCAAGGACCTGATTGCAATGATAACTGACCCACAAGCATGGCCAAATTTCTCAACTGAGTTAGAGGTCATTCAAATTCTCCAGATGTGCTTTCTGGACTTCAAAATTAGCTACTTTCCAAGGGTGCAAAATGAAATTGTTGATTCGATAGCTAGGAATGCTCGTTCTTTTCATAGATCTCTTTTTTTATTGGTTGTTCTATTCCAGTGTGGTTACCCAGACCACCTCAAGTTTAAGTAATAGAATAGCCGTTTTTGCCTCCAAAAAAAAATCAAATAAGAAGAGCTTTAAAAGCAAGGCTGGATATTTTTTTGTTGGTAACTCTAGTGAGAACTTGTATTTATTGCAATGTTTTTAGAATGTCATGTTTCGATAGAAGATCAATTTCAGAGCAACACTCCATGGTTCAGTGTTTTTTTTTGGTAAACTCCATGCTTCAGTGTTGTCTATATTCTTTACATTCTTCATATTGACCCACATTTTGCATCTCTTTATGCAGACAAACTTAAGAGTATAAATCAATATTGAATATACCATATCATGTGTAAGTGTAGATTTTACTTAAACATTGTTAGTCCTACTCGTTCGAGAGATGTTTGTTATAGCGTCATTGTATATGTATAACCGATCCGCAATTAACCAAATGAAACATTAGTTTTGTATCTTTCAATTTTCTTAAATTACTATAAATATATTATATAATCTCTAAATTATTTAAAAAAAATCGTATTAAATTATGTATAGTTTTCAGAATCTCAAAACCGACCATGTCTATATAGATTCGATAGTGTCTTTGTTCGAAAAATGGTCAAATGGTTCATCCAGTTTTGGCTTCTTTGAATTTTAAAAGTTGTAGGACTTAGTTAAAGGAAATACATGTTTTCGCTGACTCGACGATGAGGAGACAATTTAATTGTCAATCAATCGACCAAGTTTGCAAGTTCTTAACAACAAGAGTCCAAAGTAAGACATGTACATCAAAGCCTTGATAGTTGATACTACACTATATGTTAAACTTGTAAGAAATCTTATTTATGATTACACTATTGTTCATCATTAAGCTCAATATATAGTCATTATAGCTCTATAGATATTTTAACATTGACCTTTAAAAGGTAGTTTTTTCTTGAAACAATATTACTATATCCAAATGACTGTAAGTCTGTAAGACAACCTCGTACGCGATTCTTTTATATTTCGGTTTTATTTGGTTTTTTATTTGTTGTGTTTGTTTTTCTGAATTTGGAAATGTTCAGATTTTTTTTTTCAGGAATGAAAAATAAACATACAGAGATTCTAACGCGTTTCAATCGGAATTTCTTTTTCAATATTGTTTTGGATAAATCCTTTTTCAAAAAGAAAAAATTGTTTTGGATATAACTTTAAAATGTTATCACGCGAAAAAATAAAAGAAAACATTATTTATTTTTGTCTTTATTAGAGAGTAAGAGGAAGTCAAAAGGAAAGATTGGAGAAGGGTCCTACGTTAAAGAGGTGAGGCAAGCCTGGTCCATAGAGTATCGTCTCTATGGCTCCTAGGAAATTTGCGAGGACCGAGACAACTTGCACGTCATCTTAGTTGTCACTCGTTTTCAATTTTCAGTGAATCACCATGTGTATTGAATTAGATAATTAACCAACTCATGGTGATTAAATAGTTGAAGAATAAAAAAATCAACTATCTTTGTAATTTTTAACTTTGTAAAGCGAGTATTTTTAAAAAAAAAATTGGAAAACTATTTGTAATTTTTAAAATTTATGTTAAAATTTAGAAAAATCAGACAGTCAAATACCTTTGATTTAAAAAGCGATAATTAATTTACATGTACATCACACATGGGTAAATATGTTCTTTTTAATTTATAGGAAAATGTTTAAACATCATATCTACTGAAACAAAAAAAGTATATCTGACTGTAATTAAATTATTTTATTTGAACAAATAATTAAATTGTGTATAAGCCCCCAAAAAAAACACATGTTAATTGATGGGAAGCCTATGCTTTTGAGCATTCACTTGATGTTGTTACGCTTCAAATGTTACAAAGCTCATCAAAAGATCATATCAAAATAAGGCATTGTCATATATATACAATTAGTGTGTGGATCCAGGTTGTCCGAGGAACCCGATAATCACCAGTTCACCATTTAGTGGAACCGTTAGTTTTTTCCAGTGATTCAATATCTAGCATTAGCTAAAGGGTTTATGCCGTTTATATATTATATCAATATATTAATTATATTAGTATTTTATATTAAATATTATTATTAATAAATTATAAATTCATATTATTATATTTTCATAAGTTTCTTTACTAAAATATATTAATTATTATAATTTATAAATAATAAAATATATAATTGTTTAAGTAGTTTAGAAAATAATCAGTACAGTTTTAGATGGTATAACGCTTAAACGCCGTTTAAGAAACCACATAAAACACTTTTTAGAATATTGATTTTCTTAAAGTATACAAATTAAGGTTTACATACATACTGTATCATTTTTCATTTATTTATGTGGATTCTAGTAGACTTCGCTCCTACGTGATGAGGCATTGATTAACATCGAAGCTTGATTTGTCAAGGTGGATGAGGAGAGCACTTTGAACCACTTAACCATTGATCAACCCTACATTTATCAAGCATATACATTTTAAATTTTTGGGACTCATTGGCACAGACAATAGTAGAACTGGTATCGATCACCTGGAGACTAATGTATATTGAAATGATCCTTGGCGTAAAGAAACTATAGACCCAAAATAACTCATCCGTTTAAATTGGTAAAAGAGAATATTATTTAAATAAATAATTCAAAATAATTATTTTTGGTGTGACCTATAAAATACATAAATAGTTTGAGGGGACCTATAAATCGATAGGTATAATTAATATTACCAAATTTAAACACACCAAAAATATCAAGTTGATGACTGATGAAAACAGATATAAACAATACTAAATAATATATATAATTATTATTAGAAATGTATATTAACAATCAAAATAATATAGTTTTAACAACTAAAGTACCAACCGGATCACGCAGGTTTTAACAACACAAAATATAGTGTCTATAGATTTTTTTAACAGGTAGACAAAAGTTGAAGAAGATATCTCCAAAACAGGATCATGTTGCCCCTGCAACACTTGACCTAACTTCAAGTCTTCAATAATTTGTCTTCAGAGAAAGTAAATTGCAATAATGCAAATTAGAAATTTTGATTATATATCACCTTTTTACAAAGGAAGTGGTAACGTACAATCATATATAATCTCCTTTTATCATATTGAGTAATTGTTTCTTATGATAAGAGAGTAAATAAAACGAAAGTAACAAAAAAAAAATAAACATAACTAATTTATACGACTAAATAGTTAAACATTCTACAAAATTCTATTTTGTGGTTACTTTTGTCTCAATCACATTTTCTTGTCTATACTACAGCCAATGGGTCAAAATTTATATATCTAAAACTGTACATGTTTTTGTGTTTTGTTAAAAAAATTTTTTTTGAGAACTGTACATGTGTTTTGATAAACTTATTGCATAATAGCACTAGTAATATGATGTTTAGATCTATCAAGGATTTGCATATTTAAAACAAATAAAATAGTTTCGAATTTATTTCTAAAATATTCTAATTGTCCTAAAATACTTCACAGTTTATACCCTTTTTTTGTTCTACGCGTTTATGTTCTTTTCGTCTAAAGCTCAAACTTTTATTTACTTTAAATCACAACCTAGTAATAAAAAGTAAAATTGTCTGCAGTTATTAAACCCTATGGTAGAACGTTGTTTCATTAGTCGATACCACCAGAGACTGCTCTTAAAACAGTTTTCAGCATACTACTTTTAATAATTTTATTTTGATTATAAACCATCTTATGTTTTAGGAAAATCTAAAAAAATCCGTTTAAAACTAAAAAATACATAATACTATGGTAATTGTGTATAGGTTTTCTTATCCAATATAACTAGTAATCGCGTCATGAATATGTGATACTTACAAAAGTGAAATGTGCTTAACTATAGTGTATATGTAGGTCTAGGTGTTGTGGGTTATGATGAGATAATGAATCAGGGAGCGGCAAACTAAGGGCTGATTAATGGGTTTAGTAAGTAAGCTGTTGAGCAATAATCATCATCGCTTCCTTTCTTTACTCTCCTCACATTAATTTAAATTTTGTTTTTGACACTTTTGAGGTAAGAGTGTCTCCAAAACAAACTATATAACTTTAAATATAGAATTTTTTGATTTCCAAGAAATTTTTTTAAAACTCTAAATTTGAAGTTTCATCTTTTTATTTGCATTTTACTTTTTATAATTAATTACACATCATATTTATGATTTTTAAGTATTTTCTCATTTATTATTTTAATCTTTAAAATTTTTGTATATCATAAATATTTCAATTTTATTTTTATAAATAAAAATTTTACACATAAAATTAAATAAAAAATTTAAAATAATATTTTTAAACTAGAATTAGACAACAAGAATATTACAAAATAAACTTAATAAAAAAAATTTATAAAGATACATGAAGACATAATTATTGCACAAATTTAAATATTACAACAACACTAATAGTCTAGTAAATTTTCTCTGGAATCTCTAAAATATTGGTTAAACAAATTTTGTGTAACCGTAGATTGAACATTACGAAAATAATTTTACGGAATAATGTTATATTTTACTTTTACTTTAATATTTAATTATGTATTTATATTTATAATTTTATATTTTAGTGTTAGAATTTATTAATTTATATTAGTGTAATATTTTTATATAGGTGGTAGTTATTTATAAAAGTTTTATGGATTTATATTAATTTTGACAAATATAAGAACCATAGTGTAAATTACAAATATTTTTGAAGTTAAATTTGAAGGTTTACTTTTGAAGAATAACATTTTGAAACTTCAAATATAGAGTTTTGCAAACTCTAAAATATAGAGTCTTTTTGGAGATGCTCTAAATTAAAACAACTTATACTATACCAATTTAATTTTTCTTTCTCTCCCATTAAAATCCAATAAATTTTCTCTCTCCCAATAAAATCCAATAAACCAATAAAGTTAAACTTATAATAAATATTAGAAATTTTCGAATCAGTTATATTTGCATTTAAAATATAATTTAAAATTAGTTACTATAACTAAATTTATTGTATGCTTCGACTAAGATGGAGAGAATAACTATTTTGTGATCTGTATGTTTTAAAGTAAATCGATATAGCTATCAGCAAATGGATCATAAAAAATGAAACGAATATTTTGAATAAGTTCCTCGGTTTTACATTTATGTGATAAAAGCCCCTTAATTTAAAATGAAGTTAGAAAATCAAACTGAAAACACATGTAAATATTCCGAACCAAAGTAGTTTTATTTTGACCACTCTTATATTTTTTCATGTAAAAATACAAAATTTGAAATTTGGTAAACCAAAATTAATGGAGTACCTCTAAACCACACACATACGTACACATAATTACGATCGAATGTTTCAAATCTATGAAAAATGTCAAAACGAAAAGGCATGATCATGGGTCGACATGTGTTTCAAACTGCAAAACACGTAGTTAGTTGTGTAATTCGGTATCATAAGTTTGTTTGATTTGGGAAATACAATTGGAGAATGAGAACTGAACTATAACTTAATAAGATTTTGACAGCTCAAAGCTGAATTATTTATTGGTTCGGTCGTTGAAACTTTCTTTTTACGAGCATTGCTTGCCTAAAAGAAAACGCATATTGTACGTATTATGGTCAAAATGGTACGCCACTTTTATCGACCATATAACTAACTAGTCTATACTTAAACTATTGGGAATTTTGTTTTTTAACTTTGAAACCTTTCTTGTTTTTTGACAACTAATTTTTTTTTTTTTTTACTAAATACTTCTTTCATTTATCTTCCCAAAAGAGATATTATTTTACAAATATCAGTCTGAAATATAAGCTGAAATTAGATAAAAGAGGATAAGCTAAAACACGTGGGAGCATATATGATTGAGGTGGCCTTGACATCTGATGCAGAAGATGAAATTATATCTGAATGGACATGAACCAATTGTACAAGAATGATCATTGGCCATGAGAAGCCGCTGAGCGGCTAGTGGTAGAACGAGTTGCTGCTTGATCAAGACCTGCTAGCTTTGCTCTCAACAAAAGTAGTGATGTCTTTTTTAATGACATGAGAAGGCTTTGGAGTACCTGAATGTATTCTTGAGTTTCGTTCACGCCAAAGACTATATATGGTGGTCTGGTAGGGCTGTTCAATATGGCAAAACCGAACCGTACTGAACCGAACCAAACCGAAATAGATAATATGGTTTGGATTTGGTATATATCATACAAACCAAATGGATATGATTTTTAAAAACCGTAGGATTTGGATATGGCTCGGTATATAACCGATAAAACCGAATAAACCGAATAAAACCGATCAAATAATAGAAATATGTAAATATGTATATATTTTATAACAACGTATGAAAATCATAAGTTAATTTTTTTGCTAATAACTATTACCATATTTTTTACAGTAATAAAATAGTCCTGATTTGTAAAACACTTGAACTATAATTAAATAACAATTCATCGCAAACATGCTTCTTATTTTCTTAGTCTTCTTTTGATTTTTTTGCTTTAATTTAGCATTGACTAAATTGAAATAAAGATTATAAATTTGATGATAACAATTAGTGGAAATTCTTCACAATTTTTTTTATCTATAAACGAATAGAGTTTCGTGTTTAATAGAAGAAACATGACTTTGATGAACGCTAAATATGAAAGAATATAATAACTTATTTTTTGTGCTTCGTGCTTCTGTTTTATTTTTTGTTTTTTATTTTTATCATCAAAATTTTGAGCTTTGATTTTAATTATAGATTTGATTATTTTATTAGATGATAGAAACATTTTTTATTTTTGTTCTTTTATTTAAACTTATAATATTTTTTAATACATGAATGTGTTGACAACAAGACTCTAAAATTCATATAATATGATCCCAAAGTAAAGAATTATGTTTTTTGGTATAAAACCGAATAAACCGAAAACCGACGGTATATAAACCGAACCGAACCGAAGTAAATATGGATTTAGAATGGTAGTTATATTTTACTAACCGAAATACCGAAAAACCGAAAAAACCGAACCGAAACCGAACCGATATCCGGATTGAACACCCCTATCTGGTGGAGGAGATGGCATATCGCTTTGAGCTTGGGGTTAGAGGAGCAATTCCAAAGCCAAAGTAATGCTGCTGTGTATGATATGGGGGGGATATGGATGGGTAAAGAAGGAGAGCCAGACCTCAGCTTTGTAGGAACATTCGAAAAATAAGTGCGAGCTTGTTTCATGCATAGAACCACAGAGAACGCAATCTGGGAAAACCAAGATACCCCAATTCAGGAGTTTGTCACGCGTGGATAGCCGATCCCACATAAGCACCCAAACAATGAAAGCTTGCTTTGGTATTATCTCTTTGAACCAGACAATTTTGTGCCAAGGGGCCGGTGGTGGAGAAGGGTGTAGAGAAGCCCATGTTTTAGAATCTGAGAAGAGGCCAGGAGTGCCATTAAGCTCATTTTCCCAGAGAAAAACATCTTGCTGAGTATTTGCAGGAGATGGCGGTTCCTGAGTGAGAGCTGCACATAGTAGGCAGACAACATGATGACGACTTCTAGGGAGAGTCCAGGTTCCATTCGAAGAAGCTTGAGCCACTGAAGAGCTTAATGGAATTCCAGTAACCATTGGACCTATCTCACCAGCCAAATCGATAAGAGGACCAGTTCCTGTCCAGTTATCAATCCAAAAATAAGCATCGTGTCCTGATTCAACATGACAGAGAACACAGTGACGAACAATAACACGCAACTTTAACATTTGGCGCCATATCCAACTTCCACAGTTTTGAAAATCAGAAGTCCAGAATAACTTATTCCTGATGAGATTGTTTTTCACCCAAACAACCCAAAGAGAGTCATGCTTTCAAAAGAGTAACCAGATGAGCTTTAGACCAAACACATTGATGACGCCAGCAAGTCTCCTCAGGCCTAAGCCCCCAGCTGGTTTTGGTGTGCAGATCGTAGCCCAAGAAACTTTAGCTCCACGGGCATGCGAAGTATCTCCATTCCACAAGAAAGCGGTGCAGATTTGTTCAAGCTTATCATGACATCCTTTTGGGAGAGGGAAAACTGATCCCCAGAAATTGATAATACCATAAATTATAGATTGGATGAGCTGTAGTCTTCCTGCGAAGGAAAGATGTCGCACAGTCCAGCCCGAGATCCTTGCTAAGACCTTATCAATTAAAGGCTGATAGTCTAAAGTCTGAGGTTTATGGGGCAATAGAGGAAGACCGAGATAACTAACCGACAAAGTACCATGAGTGATATGAAACCTTGTGGCCAGTTGATGAGTGAGATTTGTGTTGTTTCCATCCAGATAAAGAGAAAACTTCGCTAGGTTGATTGCGAGACCCGAAACCCGATGAAAACCATGAAGAACATTTAATACTCCTTGTAGTGATCGCTCCGTACCATCAAAAAAATAAGAACATCATCTGCAAAGCTGAGATGTGTAACCAGGGGATCTAAGCAAGTGGGATGAGGGATAAATATCTGTGAAATTGCGGGTTTATCCAAATATTTAGATAGAATATCCATAGCTAGAACAAAGAGCGTCGAAGACAGGGGATCTCCCTGCCGCAGTCCTTTTTTACCAGGGAAAATCCCACAAGCTCTCCATTGAAGCAGACTGAATAATGCGGAGTTGAGATGCAGGAACTGTCCAAGAAATAAGAACCAGAAGCAATCCGAAGGCATGTAGAATGTTAAGGACGAAGGCCCAATCAAGATTGTCAAAAGCCTTTGAGATGTCTATTTTCAGACAGCCTCTTCGAGTGGGACCTGGTTTGTCAAAGTCTTTCACCAGTTCAAAAGCGAGAAGCACATTTTCACAAAGAAGTCTGCCTTTAACAAATCCCACCTGGTTATTCTGAACTGCCAAATGGGCTAAATGTTTCAGCCTGGCAGAGAGAAGTCTCGAAATAAATTTATAAAATGTGTTACAAAGAGAAATTGGTCTGAAATCCGTGAGGGAAGTTGCACCTGGGAATTTCGGGATCAAGGTGATTACCGTTGTGTTAACTTGTCTCAGCATAGAAGAGGTAGTGAAGAAATGGTGCACAACCATGGTGAGATCATGTCCCACTAGTTCCCAAGAAGAAATAAAGAATTCCACAGAAAAACCGCCCGGACCCGAAGCTTTGTTGCGAGGCAATGAAAATACTGCTGCTTTCATTTCAGAATATGTGGGGATAGCTGAGAATAGACTGTATAGGTCAGGAGCACATCTGAAAGGATGAATATCACGGATTTCCTCCACCGTATAAGGCGTAACACCAATTATGGGAGTGCCAAGAAGGGTTTGATAGAAATTCAGAGTCATAGATTTCATGAGAAACTGATCTGAGATCCTTTGATTATGGCTGTCTAGGAGAAAGTATATTATGTTCCTGGAAAGATGAGCCATCACTGAACTGAAAAAGAATCTTGTATTTAGGTCTTCTTCGGCAAGCCAACGAATGCGAGATTTATGCCTCAAGAAGGACTCCTCTGCCGTTGAGATGAAAACCCAATGATCTCTGCATTTTCTGTCCTCCTCAAAGAGCTCCGGGGAAGGATTTGCCAGAACCTATTGCTGGACAGCCTCCAGAGATTCAAAATCTTGGCGAGCCCTGTTCTGAATTCCACTAAAAGTGGTTCTATTAATATTCTTACAGCATTCCTTTGCAGCACGGAGCCGCTGGTAAAGAGAGAACATGGGATCAGCGGGAATAATCTGAGCTAACCAGGCAGCTGAGATCAAAGTGGAATAGTTTGGATGCGTGGTGAACATTGAGTAGAAAATAAAGCGAGACACTCGTCTTGTATTAGAGGCAGCGAGAGAAATAAGACAAGGAGAGTGATCAGACATTCCAGGCACATCGAAGAATGCATTAGAGTCTGGGAAACAATCCAGCCATTTCTCATTGGTAAGTGCTCTATCCAATTTCCGAGCCTTAGGATTGATCGGACTCTTATTCGTCCAAGTGAATTCGCAGCCGCGACTAGCAATATCAAATAAACCACTAGATGAAAGACAATCTTGGAAATCAGATAGCCCGTCCAAAGGAATGGGAGATTGCGAGAGAGAGTAAGCCTCCGAGAAACTTAAGATCTGATTGAAATCCCCCAGGAATATCCACGGAGAAGACCTGAACAACCGAGACTGAGAGAACCTTTTAATTTGATCCCAAAGAGGTTTCCTGTCTACAGCATCATTTCGAGCATAGACAAAGCCAGTAGTGAAAGAGTGAGAGGTCACTGGATCGAAGACACCACAGAGTACACGCTGATCAGACTTAAAATAGGTGATGACTGAAGGCCTTGGGTCCCAAACAATGATAATTCATCCATTTGCTGCATCAAATGAGTGATTGGAGTCTGATCTCCAACCCGAAAAAGCTTAAGAAATTATTGAATCCATATTATGTTGCTGCACACGTGTTTCCAAAAGGCCGATGATTAGAGGACGGTTAATATGCATCCACCTTCTGAGAGAGTTGTTTCGTATATTGCCATTAAGGCTTCTTACATTCCAAAAGAAACACTTCATCAGAGGTCCAAAAAAAGTGTGCATAGGCATTAATTATTGGTAGGAGGAACAGATCGCAAACGCGAACATCCCGAAACAGAATCCGCGCCTGCAGTCGAAGCATCTGAGCTGATAAGGGAGTCCGCTGCATCAAGTGCAGCGTCAGAAGAGGAAAGCCATAGCATTTTCTGACGATGATCGCCCTGTGCTTTCTTCATGACCGAAGTTGAAGCATCTGGAGGTATAACTAACTCTGCATCTGCTAACCTTCGACGGAGAACCTCCTGCGCCGCTTTTATGACTTCCTCATCAGCAGCAAGCTGAGAAGAGGTCGCGGAGACCGCATGAGTTGGAGGACCTGCCTTGGGGGTGGAAGTGTACTTCTTCGATTGACCATGTCCCAACCCTTTAGATCATCTGGAGGAAGATCATGGTCAAGAGAGTTGTGTCTGTGATCAGATGGCAGGATAGCAACATCTGCATTTGCGCAAGTGGAGGCTTTCTCAGACAAAGCCACTTGTTGCTCCGAGAGAGATGGGTCATTGGGTAAAGAGGGAGAGGCCGGATCAAGGTCCTCAGAGGGATTTCCTTCAGAGAAAGTAGCTTCATCTGAGGGAACATGATCTTGGTCCTGAAGGGGTGGGAGGGTGGGCCCAATAATCTGAGGAGGAACATCTGAAGAAACATTTGCGGGGGAGTTTGGAATGTCCTTCACAGGAGCCAAAACGGGAGGCAGAGCACACCCAATCACAGGCGGAGGGTTGACTTCAGCAACGGTCTTAGATGATGGAACTTGTTCACCAACTGGTGATTCAGGAGAATTTGAGGAAGAGGCCAAATCAGCAGGCGCCTTAGATTGAGCGTGTGGAAAAGGACAGCGCAAGGGATGATGTCCAAATTCTACACAAATATTACAGTGCGCAGGCAGTTTTAGAATTTACTGCAAAAAACTACCACCGACCCAAGCTTATCTTTGACTCGAACAGAAGTTGGCTTCGCTGTGGCTAGCACAACTTCAACTCTTACCTTTGTAATGCCATTTGTGAAAGGCTTAATTGTTGGGAATTCCGATTGAACTGAGTTCCCCAGACCATAAGCAATCGTACTAAAGCCGTCAGTTGATCAGAGATCCTGCGGGATGTGCCGAACTAGGAACCAAACAGGAGGTGAGACCAGCTTTTGAGAAACTAGATTCGATGTGGGAGACCAAAGTGAAGGTGTGAAGGAACAATTTCCGGATTGCCAGTAGCCGACTTCAATGACCCAGTTCCTAATAACTTCACACGGAATATAAATGAGATAAGTTCTCTTCGAATGATGTTTGACTGTTATCCTTCCTTGTTTCCCCATATAGGGTTTAGATCTGCGAAGACCTTTGCCGGAGAAGGAAGATCTCCATGGAAGACCGCAACAATGAAGTTGTTCCAGCGATTTGTAGAGGTGAGCGTGATTGATTCTGGCGCCTGAATCGTAGTAATGCCATCCTCTGAAATAGTAGGAGTTGAAACACGTGAGAGATTCCAGTGAGCAGATTTCAACTTTGAGATCTATGTTTGAGGAGCAGCTGGAGTCACCAAAGGAGAAGTTGAAGTTGAAAAGGTTGAGACTTTTTTCACGGGGAATATCTGCTGTGGGCAGATCTGAACAAAAGAGACTTGGACGGAGAGGGGACGAGGCTGGATCTGAGAGTGGAGAAAGACCTTGGATGCAAAGGAGATCTGACGGAGCCGCAGGAAGATCTGGCGGAGCCGCAGTAGGATCCGGAGGTTTCAGAGTCATCGAAGAAGGGGGGGAGGTCGGGAGTTCTCATCGGCGAGCGTGCGGCTTCGCCGACGGCTTGGAGTTGCTTTTCACAATCGCACTTTCGGGTTATTGTTTCAGAGTAAGTGTGTGCCTTTTTGTTTCCTCTTCATGTTTGTTTGTTTTGCTTTGTTTAGAATGTGTTTCAAGATCTAATTTTTGACAACTAATTTTACTTCTAAAAGAATAGAAAAAATACACCTAACAATAAAATAAAAGAATATGAATCTCAAACATTATCATCAAACCAAAAAATTACCTATGATAGTTATAATAGAGGTCGGAAGATATTAATATAAACAAAGGTTCTCAATTTAGGAATTTTTTTCAGCATATTCAAATAAAGATTAACTATGTTTTATTGTGCTGCTGTTCGTTTTCAATCATATATATATATATATATGTATACTGTCAACAGAAAAGATTTATAATCCATAATATAAATTTGTGCCGCTATCTCTTTTTTTTTTTGCTTTAATGTGCCGCTATCTCTTACTATTATGTTATCGTATCTACTTATGTTGCCATCTCTTACTATAAAACTAGGTGTTTTATCCGCTCATGCGGGCTTAAACATTTTATAATTACTTATTAATACAATCATGACTATTTCAAAGATTATAATGATTAATTATTTACGTGTTCTAACAAATTATTATATATTTTTTCATTTGAGATATTTTACGTATAAGTTTAAAAAAAAATATTTCGTACATTATATTCATTCCTAAAAAATAAAACAGTATATTATTTAAGATAACAACACAATATATATATGACTTATATTTTTATTTTAAAATAGATTTTTAGGTTTTAGATAATTCTTATTATTATTCGTTTTAATTATTTATCTAATAAAAACATTAAAATTCGTTTTTATTTTTATAGATAATTTATATATTTTATTCATTAAGGGTATAAACGATATTAACCACTCTAATTTTTGATGTGAGAGCTCCGTTACGAAAATTTACTTCGCAAAAAATAGTTATAGATAGATAGATTTTCACCAGTCAGAGACAAAATAAATTCTGAAAATTGTTGGAACAAATTGGAAAAATTCTTAAACGAAGTCCTAGTTTAAGAAGTAAAAAAGAAACAGTACGGCGTTGTTATAGTGATTTCTATTTTACTCGTGAGATAGCTGTTTATTCCCGTTGTGGGTATTATATGCCTTATAATGGGTGTTGTAATTCTTCCATGGGATCGTTGTATACTCTTTGTGGGCTCATTTTTTTATCAGGTCATATAATTGTTGGCCGACAAAAACGTATAGAAAAGTTTGCAAAAGGCTATAAAACGTAGAAAAAAATAGCCGACATGGGACACACGAGAGGGCTATCACGGGGGAGCAACGTGGACCAACATGATAGAAGAGCTAAATAATAGTCCCCAAATTGTAACATTGACATGTTTCATTTTTTCCCTTATATATAAATATATCTCTTTTTTTTTCTGTGGGTCACATTATTTATATACAAGTTTCCATTTCACATGTAGCTTTCTTGTCGGCATGGCGTCCTCATTACTTCATCGCTTTCACTTTTACATACTGTTATTTATCTAATTCGTATGTAAAACATTTTTCAAATGCCAATATATATGATTAAAAATTATATAACCGACTCATAATTTACTAGTATGTGGTAATGTGCTACCGTATCATCGTTCTTTTGATAGAGTGAATGTATAATTTGTTGATGAACAAAAAACAAGTTTAAAGTTAAAATTCCAAATCACTTAAAAATCAAAAGAAACCTATGTTGATATATAGATATAATACTGCAAATAAAAAGAAGCCCAAAGAAAAAGAAGAACTCCCATCTCTTTTTTTGTTGAAACATCCATTTTTCCCTTTGTGTATTTTGGCGTAGCATGAAACTATCTATATATACACATGCAAACATTCTTAGACCTCTCGTAGCTTACCTACAACAACAACTCTCTCTCTCTCTCTCTCTCTAGTTATTGATTTGTCAATTAACTGTTAAATCTTTTGAGAAAAGAAAACAAGAAAGGAAATGGATCTATTGTCAAGAAAAGCTACATGCAACAGCCATGGCCAAGACTCTTCGTATTTCCTTGGATGGGAAGAGTATGAGAAAAATCCTCACGATGTCGTCAAGAATCCTCACGGCATTATCCAGATGGGTCTTGCGGAAAATCAGGTAACAAATATTACTCAACTGCATATACATGTGATAACTAATAGATATCAAACCATATTTATGTATTCAGAAAATAATATTTATTTTTATTTACTTTCATTTTGCAGCTATGCTTCGATCTTTTAGAGTCATGGCTTATACAAAACCCCGACGCGGCCAGTTTCAAGAGAGACGGACAGTCTATTTTCCGGGAACTCGCTCTCTTTCAAGACTATAATGGCCTCTCTTCCTTCAAAAAAGTAAGTTCATTATTATACATATATATGATTGCAAGAACGATCAATAAAAATTATTTCCATTTACTGAATGGTCGGAATAATTTTCAGGCGTTGGCTGATTTCATGTCCGAAAATAGACAAAACCGAGTTTCTTTCGATTCGAAGAATCTTGTCCTCACGGCTGGAGCAACTTCTGCAAACGAAACTCTAATGTTTTGTCTTGCAAATCCTGGAGACGCTTTCTTGCTTCCCACGCCGTACTATCCAGGGTTAGTACAACGCTTGCTTCATTCTTACAATGTTTGCTTCACTCATACGTAACAGTTTTATCATTGCTTTAAACTCAACCTAACTTAGAGTCTCCTACCTTTTTATGCTTCAGGTTTGATAGAGATCTAAAATGGCGAACTGGGGTTGAGATTGTACCGATCCAATGCTCAAGTAGGAACGGGTTTTGCATAACAAAACTTGCACTCGAAGAAGCCTACGAGCAAGCCAAGAAGCTTAACCTAAACGTCAAAGGAGTTCTCATAACCAACCCATCTAACCCTTTGGGCACGACAACAACCCAAACCGAACTTAACATTCTATTTGAATTCATCTCTAAGAATAAGAATATACATCTAGTAAGCGACGAGATCTATTCAGGAACAGCCTTTAGCTCTTCAGAATTCATCAGTGTCATGGAGATTCTCAAAACCAACCAACTCGAAAACACCGATGTTTTTAAACGTGTCCACATTGTTTATAGCTTATCTAAAGATCTAGGCCTCCCTGGTTTTCGAGTTGGAGCTATTTACTCCAACGACAAAGATGTCATCTCCGCCGCTACAAAAATGTCTAGCTTCGGCCTTGTCTCCTCCCAAACACAATATCTATTATCCTCATTATTATCCGACAAGAAATTCACCAAAAACTACCTTAGAGAAAACCAAAGACGGCTCAATAATAGACAAAGAATGCTCGTGACTGGTCTAGAGGCCATAGGGATCGGATGTCTCAAGAGCAATGCGGGACTCTTCTGTTGGGTCGACATGAGACATCTCCTTAGCTCCAAAACGTTCGAAGCCGAGATGGATCTTTGGAAGAAGATTGTTTACGAAGTGAAGCTCAACATCTCTCCTGGTTCGTCGTGCCATTGTGAAGAACCTGGCTGGTTTAGGGTTTGTTTCGCGAACATGAGTGAGGAGACATTGAATCTTGCTATGAAGAGATTAAAGAAGTTCGTTGATAATGGAACCTTAAGTAGAAGTTGCCAAGTTGGTGAAAGCCAAAGCTTAAAGAGTTCGAGGAAGAAGACAACGACTACAGTTTCTAACTGGGTTTTCCGACTGTCGTTCCACGACCGTGACACGGAGGAACGATAGTCCGGTTATATTTCAAGTTTAATATTTTATTTATATATACATATTGTCATTTTGATGTATTTTTATTACCAGACTTGTATTTTGGTATATAGCTGTTGGAGAGAAAGTGACGCACTCCGCACGTGTATATGCTGCGGCTCTTTTTCGAATGAAAATAAAATTGAACCTTCAGTTTCTTTATACCTTCAGTTTCCTTATAATCACTATATGGTTTCATTTATTTATTGACCTAACTAAAACTCGTGTGCTGCCAATATCTTTCTCATTAATTTTGGAGTTCAGTCAACTCAAAACCTAACTATTTCACAATATCTTCTATTGTTCACATTCGTTTATTTCTTTCTCTAAATCAGATTTATAACAAAATTCAAAATGATAGGTTTATGTTTACTTTATAGTGCACGCAGTGAGCAATTTCGTTTAGACCACTTGAAAGTCAATGAAGACTACTATAGAAGTCAAAAGGTAAGTTTAAATATAACCACGTAGACTAGATATGGATGTGGCGACCAGGATTTGTCCATATTAACACATTAGTGGATGCAGTATTAGAAATCAGATATCTCTTTGTTCTATAACTTTGCTCTTTTATCGCCCAACCAATTTTAAACGATTTTGTAAAAACCTGTTAAACGTTAATAGACGTTCGAACGTGGAACAACGCTTGACTAATTAAACTTTCAATCATCTAAAAACCACTGCGGAGTGCTATTTTATCCTCCATTTCAACCATTTGTATACAGAAAATGAACTATCAATAATAAATGGTTAATCAGCGTCTAAACAAAACGTTTTTTTTATATTTTCATCAATTAATAGGTAACTTTCTAACAAAGATTTTAGATATTGCATCAATTAGAAATGGTCGCTTAATGCAACATGCATCTATATCTGATTTTCTTCTGTCGATCAAACTAAAACGATACATCTATTATATTTTTTTCAACAAAATCATACATCTACTTTTGAAATGATCTTTGCATGATTGAAGGATCAATACGAAAAATATTAGTGCTTATAGTGCAGTACTAACAATTATATTTAAATATATTTTATAATTCATTATATTTTATGATAAAATATCATGAATTATTTTTTTCAAAAAAAAATACAATATCATGTTAAATATATAATATATATTTTAAATATTAATATATATTTCAAATCGTTTTATTCTTTATTATTACTGAACCTGTTTAACAATTATATTTAAATATATTTTATAATTCATTATATTTTATGCTAAGACATCATGAATTAAATATAGAATATCTATTTTAAATATTAAAATATATATTTCAAACCGTTTTATTCTTTATTATTACTGAACCTGTTTACAAGATTTATCTTGTGGTTTAGTTTGTCAAATAGTCTACTTTCAGGGCGCGATCGCTAAGCAGTTTAAGCGGATCGCTAAGCAGTTTAAGCAAAGACAACAGTATAAAAGTTCAATGTAGTATGTGGCAGCTAAAACAAGTGATATATATGTAATTTGAATTGTTTTTAAATAATGTATAGATTATTACAAAATATACTTAAATATATATAGTCTGTTCAAAGATGTGGAGCTAGTAGGTGAGGAGAGGATGAGTTGTTTTTAAGTAATTGAAAGACAAATCCACCTTTTTGAAAATTGCAAAGCGTGATTATTACATTATTAACTAATTAGAAAGTGATTAATCGGCAAAACTATACGTGTAGTTACCCGACATTCAGATTTGTCTGTGATTCTGGTTTGTGACTTTCGGCATAAACGAGATCAACCAAATCAGGCAATCACCTTAACCGATCTCTACTACACTGATCGCAATTTGGAACAAAAGAAAAATAAAGAAGAAGAAGAAGTTATAATTCAATTAAGTAATGTCTGACATAGAATATCTAGGAAGATTCTACTTTGGAAATATATAAAGAAATTAAATAATATATAAGGGATTTAAGTAATATATAAGAAACTTGAGCTAATCTACTTACTGTTAATTGGTTTTAAGTTGGGAGTCCAGAAAACTTGACATGGTATCGGAGCCAAGTTTCTTATAGTTTAGCATATATTGTATATATCTTACGAGTTTGGGAATATCCTGTTTAGGAGGACTGTGAGTGTATATATATATATATACACGTAACCTCTTCTATGATGAATAAACTCAGAACATTATTTTCATATTCTAAGTTTGTCAGAATATACTCTATGGTTGTTGTATATATTATCTATTATACATAATTTATTTATTAAATCAGAAAATTTCACTTACTATTAATGTGAGTTTTACTTAATTAGTTAATTAGAACTGAATTGTGTATGACAATATAACTTGCATATCTACTATATTTCTTTCATTACCTTTGAAAAAACAAAACAAATTCATTGTATACATAATTAGTCAACATTTGCGCCCGAGCGCGCGCACACACACATATATATACATATATATATATATATATAAATTAATATTCGATAAATTAATTATTTTCACTAGTTTCATGTTGGGATAGTGTAAAATATGACACAATTTTAATAAAATAATAATTTTTTTAAGAACCTTATATAAATATATGGTCCCAATGTAAAGATATATTAATAATTAATATATACAAAATTTGTATAGATATAAATATATATTGTATAGTTTGTTTTTTATTCATAGTGAAGTTTATTTTTATTTTTTCTAAATAATTCAAAATATTTTAATGCATCTAAATTTATGGTGTATATTTTTTTACACCAAATAATCGAATAAGAACAACATAAAATTTGTATTTATAAAATTTAATCAATGTATATATATACTGTAAAATAAAATATGTTTATTTTTATCTTAAAAATACATCAAAAATATATAAATCTAAAAATAGGAATTAATAAAATATTATTATTTCAACATTATTATTTATAGAATTTTTATACGCTCTTGCTATACAGTAATTAACCGATTGCCGAACTAACACATACCTTATTTTATAAACACATAATGTGTGTGTGTGTGTTTAAAGAAAAAAATGAAATCGTAAATCCACAATTATAAATCCACCGTTACATTTGTTGGTCTACAACGGATCAACTTGGTAATAGTGATTTAAACTTTTTAAAATAAACTTCTGCCTTGATTTTGAAATATATGCTTAACTTAAAACATGTTAAATATAGTTCATTTTGTGAGATATTAGTATACTACTAGCTATTATATATAGAATCATCAGTCCTTTCACATCATAACATATAATAAATTATAAAATATTTCCATGCGTGTAAATAAAAAATAAGAAACATATCCAAGAACATTTGAACAAAAAGACACTAAAAACTTATATAGACTGTACATACAGGGAAATGACAAATTTGATGAGATGCCATGTATTGTCATGTGGGGATATAGACGGGTGACATTTTCATCACAAGGGAAAACAGAGGACAATATCTTTTGTTTTGGCGATTTGAAAAATAAAAATATATTGTAACATGTAAATGTATTTTGGAACAACCTTGTATATACATATCATATTGGGGCTAAGGATTGATATTATATCATGTGTTTGTTGGATTGAAGCATGAAGGGGCCACATGGCAATGATATTATACCAACGTACATTCTATATTTATTTATTTAACATTGTTTGGCGCTCTTAGTAATATTACTCTACTACGATAACTATAAACATGTGTTGATGAATTTTTATAATTAAAATATACAACAGATTTTTTTCGTTTTAAATTATACGATGTTTTAGAAAATTTATGTTGTTTCAAAATATAAGATGTTTTGAAGTTTTAAGGTTAATTTTGACTTTATTAGAAATTGTTTATCCAATTAGACTTTACAGACTTTTTTATAATTGGTTGAATTAATTTTAAAATTATATCTTTAGAAGTGTTTTTTAGAAAAAAGTAAATTTCTTAATCTTTGTACATTAACCCAAAACATTATATATTATAAAACGGATAGAGTAAAATATTGACAAATTTAAGGTTTATATATGATTGATTTTTATATATATATATACAATTTTAGAATGTTTATATAATTATATATATGTTGGGCCGGGAACAATTGTAATTGAAATTGTGGATAAAAAATTAGAATTTATGATGGGCTCGATATATTTGGTCTTAAACATTTTACACTAATTTTTCGAGTTTACATTTTTACATAAAATAGAAAATTAAATATTAAAAAGACAACTACAAATTGGGTTAGGCTTATTTTTAAGGAAATAAATATACAATGGTTATTTTCTTATCTTAAAAAAACAAATTTCCAAGGAATTCTGTTTTGAATTCCAATTGTGCATAATAAGTCATTTTTAACTAATAAAAATACAATTGTTAGTAAGTTTGTACGCGCTGAAAATCCAGGTAACAAAAGAATTATTAGTCTTCAATAAAAATACAATCATATTTTTTAAATAAAAATTTCCTTATTTTTTTCAAGGAAATTGGGTTAGGCTTCTTTTTTTTAAGGGATTAAAAAGACAGCTACAAATTGAATTCCTTGGTGCCAACATATTTTGGTAGTCTTCAATATAAGTTCTCATATTTACCTACTGAAGAATTGTGTAAATATTCGATATATATAATCGTTTGGTGATTAAGCTTTGTGTATTATTATCTTTAATAGCGAAACACAGAAAGTATACTTACCTAAATTCCAATTATTCTAAATGTGTGTATCACGGTAATAATTTTTTTTTTCATTCTAACACTAAAAAACCGAAAGTATTTGATTGATTATGGTTCATTTCAATGGAAATTAAAATGACTCTTAACCAACGTCAATAATAGACAAACAGTATATTAATTATGTTTTCCAGTGATATGATTTTCAAATATTTTTGGAATGAAATCATGAAAGGATTTTTGGAATTGTTAAATACATATTAACCCGTTTACTTAGCTTATGTGATGAACATAATAATAATGAACAGTATGTGATTCATTTATCGTTTACTACATGGTTTTGAATGGTTTTAGACTGATTGTACACGATGTATATTTTTATCCAAAAAGAATCACATTTGCCACAATCTTTCCATGATTTGTTCAATATTCTTGTGATTTGTTTTTCATTTCTCTATGGTGTAGGTTCAGATTTTGGAAGAAACTTTTGACAGCTGAAGAACCTTACGAATAATACATAGACAACTTGCTATGAATTATGCTGAAGAAACTTTGAATAGTAATCGGTATGGCCAATATCATTTCTTAGTTTTTAATATGTGTTCAGTTTTGATCAAAACGTTACCTACGGAAAGCTATATTACATATTTGCTTTATCATGATATCATTACTTTATACTCATGAGGTTTGTTGGTGTTTTTTGTATGATACAATGTTATATTGGGTCATAATTGATTTGGTCTGTATGTATTATGCTAGAGCTAAATAATGTTCGACTAAAATTTGGCTAAACTTTTTGTAGTGATGTCACATCAGCAATTTAGAGACTTAAGAGAAAGACATATAAGCAATATCATTATGTAATCAATACAAAATTAAGATTACAATTTTTTAAAAGATTCTCAATTAATATATTTGGGATGTTTAATTTTTTTTTTGCCTAAGTACTCTATGTTTAATTTGGAAGTATTCTTTTAAAACTAGAGCACGCAAGAAATTGTCTATTCTCAAATTTTAACTCAGATATGGTTTATAAACTGAATTTACAAGGACTTAGACAGATCCAAAAGACATCGAGTATATTGTAAATACATGCATTAATATATTAATTTTTATATACTTTTATGTGATTGTAGTTAAATGTTAGTTCTTTATTAAGTGTGTATAACCCAAATTTATTCTTATATCAATAACAAAGCTTCCCATTGTATATATGGTCAATTTTTACGATGACTATCACTATTCAAATTTGGATGAGATAACTATATGAATACAACTGAAACGATGTTAATACTTAATACTAGGGTGTTGTTCATCAGCAGCACTTGCATGACTTGACTTCGTCATTCATCGATGATTGTACGCTCTATTTACATAATATATTAGCATCTATATGACAGTTGCAATATCTACGCAATCACGACCAAGAAAGTATATAAATGATGGACGAAGATGTTTATTATAATTTGTTTTAAGTGCAGACGAACAAATAGCAAATGTGTGTATTGTAAGGCCATATGCATTTTGTGAGTGCTACAGAGACTTATTTGTCTTTGGTATACAAAACATTAGTGCAACAAAGTTCAATATTGATATTTTCTTTTTGGACAGGACTAACAATAGTAAATACGGATACATATTTCGTTTGTTTGGAACGTAGGGGACAATGACACAGCATTTTCAAGAAAGTTTTGATCTTTGTTGGGTCACAGTGTTTTTCCATTTTTTTCATTTTGAGTTATCAAAAACAAAACTTTAAAAAGCAACAGATTTTTCACTAAAGTACTTATACAAAAATGAGTCAAATGGTGACAAAAATATGATCTTTTTATATGAAGCTAACTTGGGTAAGTTATTAGACAAAAAATTACACCGCTGTGAAATTTTTAATAGATGCAAAAATTGTCATATATGCAAGCGTTTCTACGATGGCTCTTAATGAATCCTCTCAAGCTCCTTAGCGGTTTTCACATCTGAGGGAAGCAACAAAAATCTCGATGAAGACAAAGAAGTTTAAAAAAAAGCGAAGCATACATATGGAATCAAACTTGGGATGGATCTTCGGTGCACGGATTGATGCGTGACCAATTCTGGGAGTTTTACGTTGGTCCCTATTCCAGCGGCGTTAAAGTCGGCCACTGTTTCCGGAAAGTGCTAACCCTTTCCCATGCTGTGACCAGGGTCGGCCTGAGATTTTGGTTGGAGACACGTAGTTGTGTCTATGTAAAAATTTTGTTTTAATAAATTTTAAAACTGGAGTACGCAAGAAATTTGTCTTTACAAATGTGATGAAATCCCTACATGAAATGTTTATGTAAAAAAAAGTCAATTTTTTTGGATCCCTTTGCATGATCCCTTCACAAATGTCTTTCCTTACTTCATACCTATCTTTTGTAATTTGGGTTTAAAATGGGTTAAGATATTGTAATGGCTTTATGTTTGAGTTCTATTTGTAACAAATTGGCCATGTTTTCTATATTACAAAGGTTGACAAAAAAAATACAAATCTAGAAAATATCAAAAACTGTCAATTTATATATTTATGGGTTGATTGATATATATTTTTTGACTAAGGATTGATCAATTCTTACATTAACATCCAAAAATATATACAAATTCTAGTAAATATTGGCATTCGGGATAATCATAAAAATTTTATTATTATTTTGGATGGTTTCAAATCTTTCAAAAAAAAAAAAAATTATCCAGCGTTTGTGATAATAAGCAGTTCCCTATGGATAAAAAATTTAAAAATTAGACAAAATTTATTAAACTCATTATATATACTATCTTTACACAAATTAAGACATATCTATATACATGATAAAGAAATATATAAACGAGTGACAAATATAATCTAATACTTATTAAGCTTCTATATTATTTTATATTTGATAAATCTTCATTTGATCCGTGGCAATATATATATATTTTTTAATAACATCATACTTTATTGATCATAATGTAGAAATTACATAGTCTTCATGAACAAGACTTATTATTATTATTATTATTATTATTATTATTATTATTATTATTATTATTATTATTATCATATTTCATAATTATGAAAAATAAAAGACAACGTATTAATTCGAACTCGGTTTTGCTAGCTTGTCTGCCACCTTGTTTGCATCTCTTGAAATCCAACGAAAACTTATATCATCAAATCTCATGCACCACCATCTTATATCCAGCAAAATACAAAGCATTGTTATTAAGAATTTGTATTGCTTTCTTGAAATCAATTTCTATACTAGCTTTCGATATATAGCCCAAATTCCAACAATTTTGTAGTGCCATCAACATGGCATGTTGCTCACTAAAGCATTTCCGACCTTTCTTCCAACAGCTTGTACATCACCATTATATATTCCTTTATCATCTCTTATTACCCATCCAGCAGTACTCGCTAATCCTGAGTTGATATAAGAATCATCTACATTACATTTTATGTAACCCGTTGGTGGTAATTTCCATCTCCTGCTGACTTCCGAAACTCCACCATGATCTAATCCTGGTGTACAATCCAAGGAATATTTACCAATATATTTCCATTCATTTGCATCATTTTTTTTTTTGCATACAAGAGAATAAATTTCCAATGCATTTGTTTCTGTTGAAAGATAAGTCTGTTTCGACTTTTCCATAATCTTCATAGTATCCAAATTGGAAGATCCTTGTAATGATTTAATCTTGCTGATAAAATCACCAGTAAACACGCCTGTAATATATCATCTAGTGTTGCATTTGGATTGTCAATTGTAGAATTTACAGTACCCAAATCCCTCCAAATCTGCTTAGTATACACACAATAAAAAAATAGATGTGCTTTTGTTTCTTCAGCTTTATATCTCTTTCATAGAACATCACTTGTGATATGTTTTTCTTCTTAAATTGTTCCCAATTGCTAAGCTGCTAGAAAAAAAGTCTCCATAGAAAATGTTGCAACTTCGATGGAATTTTCGTCTTCCAGACTTTCTGCTTCAATAAAACGTTACCATATGTTTGGTGAAACAACACTACTACTGGTAGATGTGTAGCTAATAAGTAACCAGATTTCACAGTGTAGATGCTATCATCATTATAATGCCAGCCTACAAAATTGTTCATCAAAATTATGAATTAAAACAAAATGATTTTAACGAAAAACTAAAAATATATATAATATTATCTATATATTGTTTTTAATAGTTTTCATATTATGTAATTAAGCCATATGAGATAGGATAACTCCCCAAAGCAAAGAAAGACAACCAACTCTGAACAGATCATCATTCCTACTCCTACAAAATGTCATGCTAAAATCAAAGAAGATCATGCAAAGGAATCCAAAAAAGTGTTGGTTTCACTATTCAAAAACTCTATCTGGTTAACTCATATTCTTGTTTCTAAAGAAATAGATTTATGTGAACATCACCGGTGAAAGAGATATATGTAATTAAAAGCTTTGATTTTAAATAGGCAATCGCGTCGGTTTTTTAAAAATGCCTCAGTTTTGATATTTGAAAACAGACAATTTTGATATCTTAAAACGGACAGTTTTGATACTTCAAAACGCATGGATTTTGATTGATCGAAATAGTAGACAGATGGGTTAAAACATTAACAAATTATTACGATGAAGGTATTTTAATGTTAAAAAAAATTGTTGATGAATTTTATCCGAATCACTTGTAGGGTTGTAGTTAAAAGACCCACCTTATAATTGCACCCAATTTCGCAACCATTGTTTTAAAACAGAGCCCAAGTTAAGATTATGATAAATTTTTGAGTTGACGTATAAAAATGGTTAAAAAACCGTGGCTCATATTTAGATTGATTCACATATTTTGAATGATTAACACAAAACGTGGCCCATCTTTTAACATAAAGTTTGCCGGGTTTTTAGGCCCAATGTTTTATTAAAACTGGTTTTTTTCTTTTGAAACATTAGTTTTTATTCTTTTTTTCACTCTTTTGAAACATTACTAAAAGTAGTTAACGAACCTAAATGAACCATAACTGAAAACCAACGAAGAAAGCATTGGTAGTCTTTGCAGTATCGTGGATTATTATGGATTTTACCTTATGATGGGTTTAACTCAAGAGTGAATTTATTATATTGTTGAGATTCTTTCTTATCACTGTTGAGATTTTTATATAATAAATCCATGTTTTACGACAGATGTATATATTCAATGCAATATAAGATTACAACACACAAAAACTTGAGTATAGATGTATACTTATAATTATCATCTGCATTCAATCAGAAAACAACGACCATTGGGCCAATAAATGAAAAACGAGCGTGTTTGCAATGGTTATACCAAACCTATAAGATAAAAAAGTCCAATTAAAAGTGGCAGATATAGTAAGACGGAAGGGGTAACAAATTTATAACATTTGTGATATATGCGAAAAATTTAACGGAATTAATTTGGCTACATATACCACTAAAATGTACTTACTTTTCCGGTTACACATCCATAATTTTTTTTTGAGTTAAGCGTACTTAAACTAGAGTAGTAGAAGGATGGATTGCCTATTAGAAAGTGATTCGCGATATCATGCGAGTGAGGTCAAAGCACGGAAAAATGACATGTGGTGGTTGCAAGATCAGTAAACAAGTCTTCCGAGCCTCCAAAAATTAACGCACTACCAATCGTATGGAATAGGGTCATGGGCCGAGTGAGCGGGTGTGGGAGATCCATTAGTCATAAGGGGTCGAGGCGTTATAACACTACAAGAAAACAAGACCTTAACGACTACAGTATTAGTAGCTAGTTGGTCGTAATATGGGCATTACGACCAATTAACTTTGAAAATCGATTGGTCGGTAGAAGCTAGTCGTAATTAATTATTAGAGGCACATTGGTCGTAATATTACGACTAGACATATTAGTCGTACACTGGTCGTAACCTTACGACCAATTTACATCTAATGTCGATGTTTATTAGTCGTAAGGTAACGACCACTTTACATCGACTTTAGATGTTCATTGGTCGTAAATTTGACCAACTTTATTTATTTATTTTCAAATTTTGTATTTATTTACAAATTTTATATATTAATTAAAATCAAATATTTAAATTTAGTTTGATTTAGTTTTTTAAAATTTGATAAAATTAAAAGAAAATATCTAACATCCGTAAACATAATAATATCCATAATATAAAACATTTAAAATACAAATTAATTAAAACCGAAAAAACTAATTAGCATTAAGGTTTATTTCGTCGAAGAAGTCGGATGATGTGCCGGAGGTAGAAACTGATGGATCCGGCTGTCCGAGAAAGGTACTCCCGTAAGAGTTTCTAGGCGCAAGGTTCCTAAGTCTCTTTCTACCACCATTCATAGTAATATCGTCAATCTGGAAAAAAAAAACCAAAAAAAATAGATGGTTAAAAACAATTCAAATTTTTTATATAAAAAATAATCTACACCTATTCTAATTCCATCATAATCTAACTCCATCCTAATCTACTTCCTTCCTAAACTAATTCCAAACCTAATCTAATCACCTAACTAACCACCTAAAACTAAAAAAAAAAACTTACCTAGAGAGAGAAGGGAAGTCGTTGTTAGAGAGAAGGGAATGAGCAACCAAATGGCTTCGCGAGGTCCGAGTATATATAGAGTTTTGGTGTTAGTCGTAGATGGGTTGTAATATTACGACCAATGAGAGACTAGCGGTCGTAAAGGAGACATAGATTTACGACCAATGGGGGACCAAATAATATTACGACCAATTAGAGACTAAATATTTTTTTTATTTACGACCAATGTGGGACGAAGTCCTTTACGACCAATTAGGGACCAATGTGGGAAGAATTAAGATTAGTCGTAACTGAATCGTATTTTACGACTAATTAGCTTCGTTTTGTGTTTATACCCTAAAACCGAAACCCCAAACCCCAAACATCATAACTTTTATACACTTCTAAACCCCAAAGTACAAAGATTTTTTTTTTAAACTAAGTTCATATATAATTGAGCAAACATGATAATAAGTTATATATTATTTGTAATGCAATACAAAGAGTTTAATAATATAATAAAACACAAACACTATAACATAATCAAACTCGATCATTCATCATTAGAAACATCATCCACTTCATCATTTTCTTCAAATTCATCTTCGTTGGCTTCGTCTGTTGCATCGTCTGGAAGTTCTTCATATCCCTGGTTGTGTGGATCAACAAGTAAGATATCATTTGTTGCTTGCTCAGGTACTTCTACTTCATTTACGACATCTTCTTGTACAGGCGGTTGTTCATCAGTCAAGACTCGGCTCCGAGGTGTAACTTTTATAGCGGCTAACCAAGATATTCCAGATTGTACCTCCGTGTAGCATTTATATCAATAACTCCAAACTTGTCATACCGAACACCTCTATTGACGGTGGGGTCAAACCAGTCACATTTGAAGAGAACGCATTTCAGCTTCACCAGGGCGGGGAACTCCACTTCGATGATCTCTTGTAAGATTCCATAGAAATCAGTTTCACCTTTCGCACATACTCCATTGTTCATTGTTGCTCGCCGACTTCCATATTCGTAAGTGTGAAAAGTGTAGCCTCGTGTGAAATACATAGATGTTGTGGTGACCTTAGCGACCGGACCTTGTATCAATTCGTGAAACCACTGAGGATAGAATGGATCATCATAATCAACCTGGATCATCAAAAAATATATATATAAATATATAACTTCATTAATTATATAATAAATAACATATTTACGTTTGATAATACCTTAACCACGAATGTGAAACTACGTTTCTTGTAAATTGGTCGTTAATCAGATGGTAGCTTGTCGATGTAATTTAGTCGTACATTTACGACCACATTACGACTACCTGAAAGTGTGGTCGTAAATGCGAAGTTAGTTTACGACCAATTTACGACTAAACCTTTTAGTAGCAAAATTATGTCTAAGTTACGACGGACTTTAACATAGTCGTAAGTTAGACGTAATGTCGAAGTTAATTTACGACTACACATTTGTAGTCGTAAATGGTAGTCATTACTCTCACGTTTTCTTGTAGTGTAAGTAGTATCAGAGCCGAACCCAAATGAATGTTAGGTCCAACATGGGGTCACACTAATATGGGTTACGATTCTGAGGCGCAACAAAAACGTTGTGTTCTATGAGAGTGAGTGAATTGTAAATCCCGGTTTGTGGTATATGTGAAAAACTTAATAGAATTGATTTGACTATATATGTCATCGAATTGCACTTACCTTTACGGTTACATATCTAGAAAGAACTTAATAGTTATAGTTAAACGTTGAATGGATACTTATCGGGAAATGATTTCTGATATCATTCGAATGAAGTCAAAACATTGAAAAAAGTCATATGGTAATATCAGTAAACATGTCTTTTGAATCTCAAAAAATTAACGTCCCATCCGTCGCACAGAATGAAACCCATGAACTTAGTCCATGGACGTGGTAAAACTCCTTAGCTTTGGACAGTCAGAGCGTTACAAAATTGTCGAGAGTATATATCCAAGGCGAAGAGTGAATTACAATAGTGGATTAGTGACTATGGACTCTCGCACGCAGGCCCGGCCCTGAAAAACCCAAAAAGAATATGGACTGGAAGCTCAACAAAAATAAAGGCTGCCAATGGTATTCGAACCCACTACCCTTGCTTAGTTTACCAGCTAGTTTAACCATCTCAGATACTTAGAACATTTACAAATTGGCTGACGATTATCTATATGTTATTAGCGGCCGGAAGCTGATGCTTCCATTGCTTCTGCCCAGGGCCGCTACTGCTCGCACGTACGCAATTCCGTGTTTCAGAGAACCTTTCATTAACACAAGCAATGATGCAATATTCTTAGGTTAATAAATGACCAAATATTTGTCTGCCTAGATATACGTACAACAAATATTTATGTACATATGTGTGTCGTGTATTGGTAAGTTCCAGGAAACATTTTGATCGAACATAATACGATCTAGTTTTAATTAAAAAATAGTGAAATGAATGCATCTGTAGAGGATTTATAAAAGAGTTGTGAAATGAAGTTCAGTAAAATAAACGGAAATAAACTATGACCTTTCTCTGGGCAAATAATTCGAAGCGTCTCGTCGTGTCTTGGGCATTCTATTAGCCATGTCCACTTCATACACGTATTATTGGGTTGCATTCATAGTAAGAAAACATAGAATTAGGTAGTCATTATAAGCATGGAATGGTAATGGCAGCTAAGATGTTATTGTCAATGAATGATAAATTAAAAACTAAAAGATTAAAATTTCAATATTGTCTTACCAATTGAAACAGAAATAAACTTTTAGGAGAAATCTATATATTAGAACTAATATCACCAAAATAAAATTCGCTAGCAATTATTTTTATTGTATGAATGAAATATGTTAGCGGTTATAGAATATGGTTTTAGTGATATTAACTTGTATATATAATATATGTAAACCTTAACGCAATTAATTATGATATATTCTCTGACCAGAATTTGGGTGTCAAAGGCCTAATCATCCGTCTTTTACAAAGTCAAAATTGGAAAAATTCTTTAAAAATATACGAACTAATTTTCATTTGCTAATAAAATACACGAATTATTTTTGGATCTCCGTTTAATATACAAACATAGTTTTGTTGCCTATTAAATACACAAACTTTTCAAATTTGTAGATTTTACACATCGTTTTAGACGGTGTTAACTATATTTAACGGAAGTGACGATGACGTTAGTGTTTAATTAACACGTGCTTAAATTTTGAAAATAAAATTTCTTTAAAATACACAAACTATTTTTTATTTGCTAATAAAATACACAAACTATTTTTGGATACCCGTTTAATACACAAACTAACTTTTGTTTTCCATTAAATACACAAACTTTTAAAATTTGGAGATTTTACACATCGACTTAGACGATGTCAACTATGTTTAACAGAAGTGAAGACAATGTTTAAATTAAACAAGTGGTTTAGCTGTGAAAAGCACGCTCACCCTAAGCCAACTGAAATTAATTTGAGTTAGTTTCAATTCAAGTTTGACACTCTAATCTGTTCCAACCTCTTTTATTATCCAAACTATGTTCTTTTCTTTCTCTACTTTGATTTCCCTTTATATCGATTCGAAGTGGAGTCGATTTCCATGTCGTGAAAAAGGACGAAGAAAACTACGTATTTTAAACGAGTTTCTGATTTTGGAATTAGTTTAGTGTTATGCATTTCTAATTCTTGTGCTTCGCTTTGATAGTAGTGATAATGATTCAAGGTTAATTTACGCTATGATAAATAAGATTAGTGTTATGAATTAAGTTCTATATATAATCTTTCTACTATGATAAAAAAATTTGAAATTTCATCAAAACAAAATTTACACTATAGAATCGTATTGGAGAAGAAAGCTAACAATATAATCTATCGGAAGATTTTTAAGGAATATTTTCTTCACAGTTTAACCACATGCTCAATTAAACACTAATATTGTCTTCACTTCTGCTAAACATAGTTGACATCATCTAAATCGATGTATAAAATCTGAAAATTTTAAAAGTTTGTATATTTAATAGAAAACAAAAATTAGTTTGTATATTAAACGGGGATTCAAAACAGTTTGTGTATTTTATTAGCAAATGAAAAATAGTTTGTGTATTTTTAAGGAATTTCCTTTTCACAATTTAAACACGTGTTAATTAAACACTAACGCCGTCGTCACTTCCGTTAAATATAGTTAACGCCGTCTAAAATGATATGTAAAATCTGTGAATTTCAAAAGTTTGTGTATTTAATAGGTAACAAAAATTAGTTCGTGTATTAAACGGGAATCCAAAATTGTTCGTGTATCTTATTAGCAAATGAAAATTAGTCTGTGTATTTTTAAGAAATTTTTCCAGTCAAAATTTGACCTCATCAAGTCATTTTTCTTATCAAATTTATTACTCTCTCCGTCTCATTATATATGAGGTTTTGGTTTAGTTCACAAAGATTAAAAATTTTACTTTCTTCTAAAAAAAAAAAAATTCTCCAGGGTACCCTAGCTACTCTCCCGCTGCTCTACCTAAAGCTCCTACTCACTATCAATCGGAGAGGTACCATTCTCGTACTGCCAAAGGTGTACCGTCTAATCACTCTCAGCTGCAATGGAGGGTTCGTAATCGATCAAACTCTCCTCGTCTCCCACCACCACCTCCACGTCGACAGTCTCCCTCTACACCAGTTCCCCCTCTGGAGCGAAACCTGCATGAAAGTGCTTTCTCTAAGCAACTAGTTGTACCATCTACTGAAGAAGTACTCGGGGAGCTAAGAGATGTCACCTTACAGTACATACACTGTGCGGACTCTAAAGAGAGCGCGGCCAGGAGACTGAAGGTGATTCAAGGCGAGACAGAGAACTTGATGGCCAACCCTGCTTCCAATATTATAGCTGCTGCTGCTAAAGCATCATCTCAGATGGCCCCGCCCCCGCAGGACACCCCAAGCATTATCCTTCTACCACACTCTTCCACTACAGACCAAGATATGGGACCTGCTGCCTCAAACGCCAGTTTACCCTCGATCCCAGCTGGTGGTAAGCGTAGAGGGCGACCACCAAGACCTAAGAAAGCAACCGCAAACCCCAAAATTATGGGAGGTAGCGCAAAGAAACGTATCTTTTCGAAGATCCAAGCATCGCAAGCTAGGCAGACTGCTACACCCTCCAAGGCTGCAAGAGCTAGAGCAAGACCAGCGCTGGTTGTTACCAATCAAGGAATAACTACTGCTGTCAATGCTCCCCAGGCCTCCTTGGGAACTCCGGGTTTTCACATCTCCGAAAGTCCTCTTCCTTAGTGATTCTTAGCTGGAACTGTTGTGGGATTGGGAACCCCAGAACAGTCCAGCGGATGAAGGAGCTCTCTCAAAGCTGTTCTCCAGATATTTGTTTTCTCATGGAAACGAAGAACCAGGACAACTTTGTGTTGCAGGAGTTCAAGGACTTGAAATACGATTCCCACTTCTTAGTTTCACCTCATGGACAGAGGGGAGGAGGACTTGCTCTGATCTGGAAAGAACATGTTGAAGTCAATATTCTGTCAGCAAATCACAATTTTATTGACTCAAAGATCAAATTTAAAGAGACAGAACTTTTCTGTACCTTTACATATGGAGCTCCTGAGGTTGGAAATCGACAGGCTGTGTGGGATACTCTTTCTAACCTCTCCTCTTCCCGAACCGGTGCTTGGTATCTGACAGGAGATTTTAACGAGATTATCAACAATACTGAGAAGTCAGGAGGCAAAGATAGAGCTGAGAGTACCTTCTGCGCCTTCAGAAGTTTTTTTATCACAGTGTGATCTCTTCGATCTGCAACACACAGTAAATTTCCTGTTTTGGAGAGGGACAAGAGGCTCACAGGATACGGGGACCTATGTTGTACACTGCAGATTAGACAGAGCGTTAGCAAATAGTGATTGGTCGGATCTATTTTTGACTGCCAAATGCCATTACCTCCTTTATGAAGGCTCTGATCATAGACCTCTTGTTTCTGTCTTTGACCCGACGAAGCTAAAGTCACAACGCTTATTCCGGTATGACAGAAGGCTACGTCTTAACACTGAGGTGAAACTCCTGGATGAGAAAGTCTGGAATGAAAATGATGAGATTGATGTCATGAGTCGAATCTCTAAATGCCGCAAAGCTATTGCTAGATGGAGCAAGGATCAATACCTCAACAGCAAGAAGGAAATTGATAGACTAAAGCTCTGTCTAGACTCTGAGCTCTCCAAGCAGATCGCCGACGAACCAATTATCTCCTCCCTGAACTTAGCTCTCCTCAAAGCATATATAGCTGAAGAGGTATACTGGAAATAGAGGAGCATGCAACTTTAGCTATCTTTGGGTGACAGAAACACTAGGTATTTCCACGCGTCTGCTCTCGTGGAAGACGTGCAAGGAATCGACTTTCAGTGATTGAATCCTCTGATGGAGGGTTGGTCTATGAAGAGGATCAAATCGCTTCAGTCATTGCAGCTTATTTCTCTGATATCTTCACCTCGTCTGCAAATGATTGTGATGATATCAAAACGGCTCTGGTCTCCATTCACCCGGATAAAGCGCCTGGTCTTGACGGTTTTTCTGCTAGTTTCTTTCAATCAAACTGGGACACCACGGGACCTGCACTAATTCAAGAAATTCAAGCTTTATTTAGACATGGCTCTCTGCCTACCTCCATCAACTCTACACACATAAGGCTGATTCCTAAAATTCCCTGTCCTAAAACAGTCGCTGACTACAGACCTATTGCATTGTGCAACGTGTTCTATAAGGTTATTTCTAAACTCCTATCGCTAAGGCTATAACCTGTTCTTCATTACACTATCTTTGAGAATCAGTCAGCATTCATACCTGGTCGTGCCATATTGGACAATGTGCTCATCAGACATGAGATCCTCCACTCCCTGAAAACAACCAAGGCAAAGAAGAGAGGCTCCATGGCAGTAAATACTGACATGAGCAAGGCGTACGACAGGTTAGAATGGAGCTTCATTAAATGTGTACTGGCTACACTAGGATTCCACGACAAGTTTATTACCTTGATCTTGGAGTGTGTCACTTCTGTTTCGTACTCCTTCCTGATCAATGATGTGGTACTGGGAAGTGTGATCCCACAGAGAGGAATAAGGCAGGGAGATCCCCTTTCTCCTTATCTGTTCATCCTGTGTAGCGAAGTTTTAACAGGGTTATGCTCTAAAGCTCAACGGGATGGAAGATTACCAGGGGTCAAGATTGCAAAAAACAGTCCTAGTTTAAATCACTTACTGTTTGCCGATGACACCATGTTTTTCATCCCAACTGATATACGCAGCTGCGAGACTTTGAAGGAAATCCTTACTCTCTATGAGGCAGCTTCAGGCCAAATGATTAATCACTACAAGAAAAATGGGTTTCGATAGCAGTAGAGGATAGCGTTTTTTGTCTTTCTGCTATGGTTGATATACCCGTTAGTTTTAGATAGCGTTTGTAAATTTGGAAACGCTATGATAGAATAGTATAATTGGAAACGTTATGATAGCTTATGTTTAATAGCAAAATAATTAAAACGCTATGTTTGGTCTTTTAAATCCCTTAACCCTAAACAAGTTTTTTAACCCTAAACTCTAAGTATAAACTTTAAAACTCTTATATTCTCATACTATAACTTCAATTCTTGAATTTGAACTCAAACTTATTCTTTTTAATTTTAATATAGAACTTCCAAACACACAAACCTTAATTCGATCAAACTCTATACCCTAAATCCTAACATCAAACATATATAAACATAGCTCTTAAATTGAATCACGAAGTCTAAATCATAAACATATAAACTCTAAAGCACAAAACATATAATTTGTATAATAATTTCAAAATCATAACACATAGCTCTTAAATTTGTGTTGAAAATACTTAATAAAACTCTAATTATTCAAACCCTATTATGAAAATTTTGAAAATCATAAATCTACAAAATCCAAATCAAATTTATATTTCAAATGTTAAATTATAATATCTAATCTTTAAATTTAGGAAAATTCTAAAAGAATTAAAAAGAAATGTAAATACATTAAACTTTAATTTAAACTCTAAATCATAAATCAAACTCCAACATTTTAATATACACGAACCTTAAAAAAAAACAATAATCTGTACTGAAAAAAACAAAAAGTTGTCGAAGAAAAGGTAAAAAATAAAGAAGGCTTTTCTATTGGTCAATTCATGATTCACGTTGATTGCAATACAAACCCTTAGATTAGTTTATCTAACGATCACAGCTCATTTGTGCTTCTCTTCTTTGTTTCATTCTCTCTCTCTCTCTCTCATACCTCTTTACCTTCCCCTTCCCCTTCCCCTTCGAGTTTTAATCTTCTATTCTTCTCAACTATTATTTCTTGAAGTTTGGATATTGAGCTTGATTTAGCAATCCGCCTTCGACTCGGCCTCTGGTGCCTTCAACACCTCCTCTGGCGCCTTCAATTCCAGACTCTGCTGCTGCGTTTGTCACTCAAGATATATCTCATTTACTCTTTATCAAAATTTAATCTCAAACCTCTCTCTCGTCTCTTTTGTTTCCATTTTTTTTCAATTATCCAGATTTTAAAAAAGTAACGAGACTGTTGGGACAGGTTGGGAGAGCTTTCTCAGAGATGAAAACGGCAACGAAGCTCAAGCACCACCGTCTTCAATGCCAACATATTGTGATGCTCCTCTGCCTGATGACGAAGCCCAGAGACCGGACGTTTTTGATTGGGTCGAGGTGAAGCTCTCCAAATCCGCCTCTCAAGACTCTAACTCCACCGCGTCTCTGAAGAAGAGGACAGAGGATGAAATAGAAGAGGAGAGAAAATGAAAAAGACCAACACCGGATCAGACAAAGCTTTGGTGTGCAGATGGCAGAGGAAGCTAGTGGTGGTGGTTGAGGTGGAGCCGAGCAAGAAGAAGAAGATGAAGAGAGGTGGAGTAGGAGAGAAGTCAAGAGACACGATGGCTTAGTAGGTTTAGGTTTAGTTGTTTGGTTTAGTTTGGTTAACTTTGATGTACCGGTTTTACATTTGTAACAATTTTGATATATAAATTTTTTTAATTTTTTTTTTAATTTTTAATCAGGTAAACAATAACACAAAAACAACGCTATTAAAAAATATTTAATTGCATATACAAAACCGCTATAGTATATCGTAATATGATAGCAGTGAAAAAAACCGCTATCTATTGTGTCTAACCTACTATGACGGGCGATGATACATCGCTTCATAAACTGCTATCGTATCGTTAGATAGCGTTTTTCGTCTGCTAATAAAAGCCATTTTTCATGTAGTGAATACTGAGAAATCTTCCATCTCCTTTGCGGCAAAAACCCCATATGCAGTGAGGAACGAGGTTTAAAGCATCCTAGATATTGCTAAAGAAGGAGGGGTAGGAAAATACATGGGCCTCCCGGAGCTCTTTGGTCGCAAGAAGAAGGATCTCTTCTCATCTATATTCGACAAGATTAAGCTTAAAGCGGTTAGCTGGTCCTCCATATTCCTCTCCTCCATAGGGAAATTGACAATGTTGAAAGCGGTACTGTCTGCCATCCCCTCCTTTCCAATGACGTGCTTCCAGCTTCCCGTAGGACTCTGTGATATGATCCACTCAGCCCTCACTCGCTTTTGGTGGGATTCAAACATGGGGAAAAAGAAAATGTGTTGGTTAGCGTGGGATAAACTTACAAAGCCTAAAGGTTTGGGAGGGCTGGGTTTCAAGGACATACAAACCTTCAACACTGCACTGCTTGCTAAACTGCCATGGCGTATGCTCACCATTCCAGACTGTTTCCTCTCTCGAGTCCTCCTTGGGAAATATTGCCACAAGCACTCTCTGCTAAAAGTCCAACCGACGAAGGGGGCATCTCATGGATGGACGGGTATTTTAGCAGGTAGAGACCTTCTGCTTCCTCAATTAGGAAGAGCTGGAGGAGAGGGTACAGAGATTAAGGTTTGGTTGGAATCTTGGATCTCTACCTCATCATTTTGCATTTCGTATGGTCCTCTCAAGGAAGGTGACAGTGATCTCTACGTTTCCGATCTCATCAATCGAGGAACATGTGAATGGAACAGGGAATTGGTTAACAATATTCTACCAGACTTTGCGAGGAAATCTTTGCTCTTAAACCTAGCAAAACAGGGGCAAGAGACTCTTACATTTGGTACGCTGCTAAGTCTGGTCAGTACTCAACAAAATCAGAACCTTGGACACGACATCGAGCCTTTGCCTGCCTCTTTCGACTGGTATCGTCCGGTCTGGACCATCTCAACTGCCCCAAAGCTACAACTCTTTCTTTGGAAACCGATTCAAGGAGCCTTGCCCACTGGAGATAATCTTCGCAAGAGAGGTATGATGCAAAACACTAAATGTGTTCACTATGGGATGATCGAAACAACTGAGCACATCTTACTCCACTGCTACTTTGCTAAGCAAGTCTGGAGTTTAAGTCCACTGTCTGCCGAGTTCAGCACTGAATGGTTCATCTCCTTCACCGAGGCGCTAGTAACTTCTGCTAATTGGACTTGTCTACCTCTGTGTGGAATCACAGGAGATTTGTTTTCATGGGTCTGCTGGAGCATCTGGACCACTAGAAATCGCCTCCTGTTCGAAAACCGCCCAGCAGTGTCGTGGTTCACTGCCACAAAGGCGCTTACCGACGCCAGAGAATAGTCACTAGCGCAGATCCTCGACGTTCCTCACCCGAAGATCACTCAGATCCAGAGAAGACCACCGTCGATCCCAATCAATGTGGTGACATGCAACACAGATGCAGCTTGAAAGAAGGAAACTTCTGATGCGGGTCTTGCTTGGATCTTCGACTCATCTTCCCCGATGCCTGAACAGAGGGTTTTCAATTTCAGGATCGGGTTTCTTCGGCGATCATGGCTGAAGGACTGGCGGTCAGAGAAGCACTGTCTCACGCTTTCCATCTCGGCATCACAATGATCTGGCTTCGCTCAGACTCCCTATCGCTCATCAAAGCGATAGATTCGATCACTAAGCCGATGAATCTCTATGGAATTTTGTCGGACATCGAATCACTTTTTTCTTTTTTGCTTTCTGCTGTCACTAGCGCAGATCCTCGACGTTCCTCACCCGAAGATCACTCAGATCCAGAGAAGACCACCGTCGATCCCAATCAATGTGGTGACATGCAACACAGATGCAGCTTGAAAGAAGGAAACTTCTGCTGCGGGTCTTGCTTGGATCTTCGACTCATCTTCCCCGATGCCTGTAACAGAGGGTTTTCAATTTCAGGATCGGGTTTCTTCGGCGATCATGGCTGAAGGACTGGCGGTCAGAGAAGCACTGTCTCAGGCTTTCCATCTCGGCATCACAATGATCTGGCTTCGCTCAGACTCCCTATCGCTCATCAAAGCGATAGATTCGATCACTAAGCCGATGAATCTCTATGGAATTTTGTCGGACATCAAATCACTTTTTTCTTTTTTGCTTTCTGCTGTTTCACTTTCATTCCAATGAAGGAAAACGGGCCGGCTTATAGTTCGGCCAAAGCCTGTCTCATTTATGTAGCAACATCTTGGGCATGAGGCCTTATTCTATTTTTAGCTTTAAGTTGTTTAAAAAAAAATATTATTTTATCGATTTGTGTCAAATTTTGAACAAATCCCAAATTTAGATCGGCGAAATTTATTAATTTATACAGATTATTAATTTATCGAATATTAATTTATAGAGATTCTACTGTAGTTTGAAACGGAGAGAGTATTATTATAAATTTTGGTTCATGTGCGAAAGTGTTTCAATTATTTATTCTTCTTACCCAATGTGATTCAATTATTTGCACCCTTTTACATCCCAAGGTAATATTCCTTTCGTTTAAAAAAGTTAGAATTGGGGAATAGTCTCTAACAAAAAAAAAGTCTAAACGCCATATTCTAGATGCAATCCAATTATTTAAATAAAAGGAAAATTGGTTAACTGATTAAAACAGAATTTAATATCTAGAGGGATGATTATGCGTGGAAACTATTTGGAATATATCACGAATATGATACCTTTAATTTGTTTTTCTTAAAGATGATACCTTTAATTATGCACATGCTTAAGACATGAAACACAGTTAGAAGTACATTTGGAGAAGTCATTTGAACACTCATACTTTAGCTTTTTCAAACATAAGAAAACACTCATACTTTTATACACCATTAAAGAAAACCCAATATTTTTTCTTAAAAAAAAAAGCTACAAAACTGATATATAATTCGATAGAAAATTTTATTATAAGAATTCCACCAGTTAGATTTTGATGTCAGTACTCAGTAGAATATATTCAAAAATATATTAGTAATATATATATATATATATATATATATATATATATATATATATATATATTATGAACATTTATATTATTATTTTTTTTTTGAAAAGGACTTAACATTTATAGTATTGCTTTCAGATATTCAATTTTAATAGATTATTAATTTCTAATCATAAAATTTCATAACACTTATCATAAAAATATATGTTTATCTTTGCTCGCAGTTGCGCGTTCACTAAACTAAAGTTACTTAAAACAAATTTGATTATGATAGGTAAAAAGCACAATTCAGTAAATATTTTGTAACATATAAATATAATTTTTTTTAAAGATTTTATTATAGATCTTGGAAAGTAGAATAGTAAAAAAAAATCTAGGAAAGTAGGATAGTAACAAAAAAAAAACTATATCCCCTATATATTATTTGTGAAACATTACAACTTCTTTTTGTAACCACGTGTCATCACTAGAATGATTCTTATAATTATTAGAAAAATATGTTGGTCCATCTAATTATATTATAAGCTTTTTATTAAACTAACCATAAATTCATTATTAACGTCATTTATTATTTCCTTAAATAAAGATTACAGAATTGCCTAATGTGGCTAAAGTATATATGACAATTAATGATTTTGAATAATAAAGATCTGATAAAAAAATAATATATCTTCTATCAAATTTGTTTAATTTTAAACTATTAAAATAATTTAAAAAAATCACAATAACCATATTATAAGAATTTAGATTTTTCTATATATGTTATATTTTGAATTTTAAAAAACGACTATAAATTACTAAAACTGTTAAAAGTCTTACTTTCAAATTTTACGATCCATGGTTTAAAATTTTTGTTATGACAAAATACAAATGATTACAAAATCATATAAATAAAAGTCTAATTTAATTAATCATTAAGATTTAAAATATATATGTATATATATCATTATAAATTAAACTATAAACCATATTGAATAAATAAATATTTTAATTTCAAAATTTACTTTGAATAATTTTTTTGATAAAAGTTTTGAACTAACATTGATATATTTTTAAAAATTATAAATTACTAAAATTATTAATCACACAATGAAAATTTTTTTATCAGTAATTTAAAGTTTTTGCTATTAAAGATACACATGATAAAAAAAACATATGAGTAGAAAGCATCATTTAATAGACATTAATATTAAAAATATACTATGTATGTTAATATCATTTAAATTTAGTTACATATCCTATCAAATTTTTAAAAAAATTGTTTGGATTAAAATTGATTTATACGTTCGCACCAATTTAATTATATATGTAATAGTTACTGACTTTTAATTATTTAATATATATTTATTATTTCATAACATGTAAGAACATATAATACATAAAATAATTTATATATATAATGTTTATTCTGCGCAAGGCGCGGGTCTTAATCTAGTTTATATATTATGTTAGTGGAATCCACAATTTAACTGCGTGTACATATGTGTGTGTGTTTTATACTTTTATTTTCTGTATGCGTAAGAAAAAAATAACAAAATAAAATAAAATTTAGAACAAAATGCAGACAATAAAAGCAATGTGTCTGGCTGGCCGCAAAGCCGGAAAGATGATTAAAAAGATCAGACAATCCATTCATCATTCTTCCAACTCAGTCTGTCCTTATTTATACAATTACATTCGTCTTCATTTTTTATCGCATATTTATTATATTTAAAATATTGCCTTTTTCTATGTAAAATAACTTCTATACAGAAGATTATTTAGCTTTGGTGATATATGAAAAATCTTAAAGATGCAAAGTTTCCTTTATAATTTTCGGTGTTCCAAATTTATTCAATTACATATTTTTTTAAGCTTTTCATATTATTTCTTGGTTATTTAAACATACAATGACAGTTGAAAATAAAAACGAGCTAAAACTAGAACAAACCAGTTCAAAATGTAAATGATAACCCAAAACGAGCCCAAAGTTAAACCTCTACTGCAGCAGCCACATCAACTAAAACTGTTGTTCATCGAGAACTCCATTTATCCCGAACTGGACGAAGAGGTAATTTTCACAAAGAGCTAGACAAGAAAATTACAGAATAGAAGGGTAAATTCCATCGAAAATGAAAAATAAAAAGACATAACATATCGATGAAAAAACAATTAAACGAAGACTAAACAAAAGCATACAGATTGAAGAGTATTTGCCGATGGAGAACCGGTACGTAGATGGGCCGAAGTCACGTTCAACAACCAATTTACCTCCACCACCTCCTTCAGAAAACCCGAGTTCCCCATGTTCAAGCCAATGTCCTCAAAGAAATTAAATAGTAGAGAGGTAAGATTCATGGATCTAATCTCCAACAAAACTTCAGAACAATCAGTCCCCGTGAATCAACTAATGACAATAAAGGAAAACTTGGGAGATCACGGAAAATTTGGGGATCACGACCTGCATCTACCTCCACAAAGCTAGGTCATGAACCTAAAAGTGAGAAAAATATACCGAAAACTTCAAATTTAAAGCTATATGAAAATGCAAAGAAAAGAACGGGATCATGCGCGATGTTGGGAGAGATATTGAACGCCATAATTGTTATTTTGCAAGAGAGGGTTGATATTTTATTCAATTTTTTTTTATTTTTCGGCATATCCTTATAATGTCATAATAAAAATTTATTTTGATTTATAGCAATATACTCACTATGTTTCATTTTAAGTGTCATTTTAGGTTTGTGCATACAGATTAAAGAAACAATTAATTTTGTATATTTCATATATAAAAACACAATTACCTATACACCTAACATTATTTCAACCAATAGAAAAATGAATTGTTAAATAAAATTAATAAATATTGCATTGAAAGTCGAAAACGACTAGGAATGTCAAACGCAGCGGGCTCGTCTTCGAGCGGATCACGGCGGGTCAGGCCCGAGCAGATCACGGCGGGCCAGGCCCGCGTGGGCTGCGGTCCTCAAAATGGCTGACCAAACCCGTACCGCAAAACATATAGGCCTTTGCGGATCGGCCCGCGGAACATAGAATTATAAATGGACATATGGCTCCTGAACGCTTCAAGACATGATTCATGACACTTTATCAGTTGCATGACGCATCAGTAAGTGAGTTTAGTCGAGGATTGAACTAGATAAGGCATTACACTTGTTAATTGAAGATTTTAGTTGGATCAAAACACTAGTTTATTTACTTTTGTTAGACTCCAAACATTTTAAAAATAAACAATACTCTAGTTGCTGAATCCAGATATTATAACTCATAAGTTCATAACAAATGTTTTAGTCTTATGAATCCAAAATTAAATAAAACCAACACCAAATCAAAGATATTAATCCCAAAAATAAATAAAAAGAAAACACCAATCAGACTTCTTGTTCTTCATCTTTATCACCAACAAGCGACAAAAAGATGAAGATTTCTCTTCTTCACCATCAACTGCATCTTCTGCAAATAAAAATAATAGAAGTCAATTAAAGATATATTGAAACCTAAAACTCCAAAATGCATGCTAATGTGAACAAATACATATAGGCAAAACTATGAAGAACCCATTGCGGGAACTAGATCTTCTTCTTCGGTGGGAAGTGAGTTTTTAAATTTCTTATGATGACTCGAAGAAGCTCCACCGGTTCAAATCGAAGGCACTTGGGAGACCGGAAGCATCATCGACCCAGAAACCACCATCACCGGAGCTACATAACGTCGAATCACCTTTTCTCTCTCTCTCTCTCTCTCTCTCTCTATATATATATATATATATATATATATGTTTTAGGTGAAAGCAAAAATGGGGACTTGGGGTTGCGGGTCTTCAAAATCCCGCAGGTTAACCTGTAGCCCATCCCGCTTTCGACCCGTCCCGCTTTGAACCTGTCCCACTTTCGACCCGTCCCTTTGAACCCGTCCCGCGAGGCCCGCAATTTTGCGGGCTTACCAAATGGAGGCTCAATCCCGCCCCGCAGCAAGCTTTTACGGGCAAGGCCCGCGGTCCAGATCCTTGATTGTCATCACTAAAAACGACTCTTATTTTGTAACGAAAAAATTTCTTTACAACGACACTTAATACGAAAGGGAGTGAGTATTAGCTACTTACATAATATAGATAATTTAGTTTCATTTATATTAATTAAATAGTTTAGTTTATATCTCAGATTCCTAAAGTAGAGGAAAAATAATGAAAAAATAATTTTAGAGCCAGGTTTAAAATTCTTAATTTTTTCTTAAGTGTTTTGTTATATATATAATTTGATGTCCATAAAATGGATCAGAACTTTTAATTTGGAAATAATATTTAAATCCAAAAGAATATTAAAAACAAAACATTAAAAATGTTAAAGCTTGGAATTAATGAGTGGATTAATTGTCATCAAAGTCGTCATTATAATGATTTACACTTACATATATTCTTTTTATATATGGGAGGATCAGAATCAGACTCCATCATAGCAAATCATTGGTAGGACCCAAAATGTTTGAAGCTGTCTAGATTTGAACGTGTCGAACCAAACTGACAAAGATACTGTTCTGGAGCTGCTTTGCTTCTCCTGTCGTGTGGATAAGAATTTTGAGAGGGATGGCATGATTCGATATTTCGATGGATGGTTCTTATTGTTGATGACATGTGAACCACCACTTTTTTCGATTGTTCTTTCTTTTTTTCTTTAACCATGTTTTTCTATATTGTTGGGGATGAGGTATTAATAAGATGATTAATTTAATTTTACCAATCATCTGAACTCTTTAAAAAGTAATGCTACTTGTGGGCTAGATTCCATTATTATTATTATTATTTAGAAAACATGACATCCTTAATTCCTTATTACTGTTTTGTTTAATTCCACCTTCTTCCTGACTTACTCAAATAAGCTATTTATTTATCATTTCCTCTTACGACTTCTATCCATAGTCAATTTTTTTTCTATTATTCATGTTTTCATGCCGACGAAAAATAATGTAGAAAATCAATAAAATTTAAAACCGAAATCTCTCAAAGTATTCTCGATTCAAATGTACAAATAAATGTATGGGGAATTTTCATGTACATTTTCAAAAATATATTTTTCGTTCAAAGGCAAAAGACTATTGTACTCTTGCTCTCTATATATATAATAAATAATTATCTAAATAAATAAAAAATTTAAAAAATTTAAAAAATATTATATGTGTTTGAATTATATTTTTTTCAAATTCAAATTTTTATAATTTTTTTGGATTTCTTTTTTTGAATTTTTTCAAATTTTATTTTTCAAATTCGGAAAATTATTTTTGAAATTTTTTTAAATTTTTTTTAAGTATTTAGTTATATATTTATTAGAATCCAACTTCATTTTCCAAAAATCTTATCCCACCTCTCAACTATAAACCCTAAGTATAGTTAATCCAAAGGTTATAAATGTATTTTTTCCTTTTTAAAAATAAATATAAAATGGTTAAAGTAAACATGAAAAATAATATTATTAATGTGATATTTTTAGCAATTTACCTAAATGTATGTTGTGTGTGGTGGACAAACTTTTATTAAATTAATTTCTATCAAATTTGGTGATAATAATTTTTCACCTAAAATTTATCTAAATTTCATATCTCATCATTATCAAGGAATTTTTTTAAAAAATCTATAGATAATAGGTTAATTTTAAAAAAATCAATTAAGTGTATCACTTTCAAATTATCACTGTTTTATTTATTTGTCCAGTCAAAATACTTTAATTTACGATAAATACGATAAATGAATTTCTCATTTATTACATTCACTCTTAGTATATTACTACTGGTGCCGAATTGCCCCTGATTAGAAAAATAGATGATAGACAATATATAGCATGTCTCATAAGTATACTTAAGATATTATTACTTCTTTTTTTGTTGAAACTTAAGATATTATTACTAGAAACTTGAAAATTTAAACAAAAAGAAGAAAACAATACTATTAATCATGGATACCCGTTTAAAAAAAGGAAAAATTAATTATGGCGTCTTTGGAAGATCGCCTACATTCCACTAAAATATCGGTTCGAGCCAATTAAATTTTTCGTCGTCTTACCTCTTGATTTAAAAATACTAAATGATTGGGTCGTACTCTCTTTTTATTCTTCAAATCTCCACACTTAGTTCAATGTTAACTAAATCTCATTATAATAAATAATGTATATGTCGTCGTGGAAACAAGTCTGCCACACCTTCTCCTGAGTCCTGACACTGGTCTGGCGGCGAGGGACCAACTCTTCTTAATGAGAAACCAAATTTGTTACTAGTAGATAATTTAATATTATTGTGCAATCATACATGCATTCCAAATTATTTTGATATGTCTAATTTAATGCATTCGCACGTAATGATTTTTTTTTTATTTTTTTAACGGTATCTAAGAGCATGTTTATCCCATAAAACTTTTAATGGGTTTCTTAAAATTTATTTTTATTTTATATTTTTTCTGACTAAAAAAAAAATTAAAAAATGCACTAATCGCAGGTCGTCATATGTCAGTAGAGTCCGCGAACAGTCCAAAACTCCAACAATAGTCGATCTTTAACTTGCGTTTTTTGTTACCGATTTTTTGTGTTTTGTGAGATCTACCGCTATTTTTTGGGTAAAAACCCCTCCCAAAACCCCCCGATGCACGTGGCCAAATGATTGAAGTCTTGTTTTTTCACTTTTGACAAATTTAGTTGAGTTTTATTATATTTATTAAAAAATTAACCATGTGAAGAATAACATTTAATTCAAACTGTAACGATCTATTCGACGATTTGATAAGTTCCGACATATATTAAAACATGAAATCATTATTTTAAAATGACTATAAAAAACTTCCTTTTTGAATTTTTTTTTGTAAAGGTTATGTAATGTAAATTGATTTGTATTGCGTTGACTAAAATAGGTTTTAATTTTTTATAAAACAGCTCAGTTTAAATACAGCATTTATTTATGCATACTAATTTGATTTTATAAATTATAAAATATTTTTATATAAGATATTTAATTATATTTATCATAATATAACAATTTAATTACTAATGAAATATAAAAAATATTATGATATTTATTATTTTGAATTTGAAATTAAAGTTAAAGTTAAATAATTTAAATGAGAAGAATTAAAAATATTATAGAAAATCTTCTGTAGTAAAATAAAAATATTTATAACTAAAAATATTATTAGTGGTAAAATAATCACATGTGTGACGATGTATTATATTAAAATAGTCTAATATATAACTAATGATTAAAATAATATTTATAAGAATTATAAATAAAATATAAAATTGAGATATTTTACGTAAATCACATAAAAGGCTAATTAATTTTTATTTCGTAAATATTATTTTTAATAAAATAGATTGCTTTAATTAAATTAAATTATTCAACTACAAATCAATCTTTTGTCGGAATAAAATTATGTTTATTCTTCATGCCGATTTTATAAATTCTCAAAATTCTTTTGGTAAACTGCAAGTCTGCAAACACTTAAATTCTCAAATGTCATGACAAACTATGATAACTTGTACCGTTTAGAAAAAGTCGAATGTCATACAATCATATGAAACCGAAAAATTACGTGCTTATTTAATCTGTTTTTACAGCAATAAATTTTTTAAAAGTATTTAATCTAAATTTTTCATTGTGATAATAATAAAGTTATGGATTATATTTTTCTTTTAATAGCTAAAAAATTTGGTTGAGATTCATATATTCACAGACTGGAGCAATAACATATAATATGAATAAAAATGAAATAGTAAATGAACATATAATATGAAAAACATATAATATGAATTATATTTTTGTTCATAGCCGAAACCTTTAATCCTCGTGTGTGGGCTACAATCATCAGGATTAAGGGATAAAAGATAATTTAAAGAAGCAATATGAAAAGTGATTTAGATCATCGATAGAAAATAGGGATAAAGGATAATGATAATAATAGCATGTATAGGATGGGTAACCTAACTTTGGTTGGACGAGTATAGCCGACAGAGGCATTATTGGAAGTGCCAAAACAAATAACAAAGCTAAGACCAAACGGTCCAAACCCAGCTGAGGGTTACACGTTAACTTTCTTCGTCAATTACTCCAGAAATATATATATTTCTTTTTGTTGTTGTTCTCTCTTGAAATTTCTTATAATATGTCAGGTAACCAAATGAAAAGTCATTTTAGACGTTAAGACACATTTCTTTTCAACTATTTGGACCACATATGACATATCTTAAGAACTCAGGTTCGAATTTAGGTAACATTGAGCCATTTTATGGAACGTAAGTGTCAGACTAAATACACTTTGATTCTGGAGATTATGTCACAAACTGCGAAATCACGAGATAATTTGTATAATTTTTTTGTTTAAATAACCAGATAATTTGTAACAAGTTACAACGTTTTTACGGGATCATCCAAACTAACATGCTTTATGTTTTGCCGAGAACCGCACGATTTTTGGAGTAAACTTGTGTCGAGTGTCATCATGGCCAGTTTGTTGTGTGTGTTACTTAACCAAGTGCACAAGGCAATAGGCATGGGTTTCGGTTTTATTCTTACACTGATATTAATTTTTATTGTAAATATAGATGATTGTGATATGAAATAGGAATAAAATTTAAGAGATAATTTGAAAATTTAAGATAGTTATTCATAGTATTAAGATTGAATAGCTAACAAAATAATTTGTATGGTGGTGACCTTGTTTAAAACTTTTTGGAATAAATGACATGCCTAACTTTTTCCATAAAGTACTAAATTAATTGGTGAAAGAGATCAAGAGAACCAAACCTAAACAAGATGGTGGGGATCGCTATCCATATGTGTATTTTTAGAAATAATTAATTAAAATGTATGATATCTAATTAAATAATTGAACATGAAGGGCCAATGCGTTTGTGTAGAGGCTGAAAATTGGTAGGTAAACAGACTTGTGGTCCGTTATTTAAAGGCACCTGTTCATCACTTTCTAGTTACTATTAATAGATATATATTCTTATATAGATTTATATATTTTCCCCATGACATTTCCCCCCTAACGTTTTGTTTATTAAATATTCTTAATTAATACTCTAGATTATTCATGATAAAACTCTGAGAAAATTAAGAAAAATGATAGATAATTTATGTTGTTGTTTTTTTTAACGTCTGATTAATTATGTATTAAAACGCTAAAAAATACACATATTATATATAGACGATTATATAGCCGACAATTCTACCACCATATGAGAATACACTGCATCACTCCGAACTGTTCTATGATATGCCATGTACCATGCTGAAGACCTTTTGTATCTTATTTTTTCTATAATATGCATAATTTACGTTTTTTGGGGTTTAAACCCAGATCTCCGGATGTAAAAACATTAGTGAACTCTTAGTCAAACCACTGGATTAGGAAACATCTATGTTGCCTTTAGTAACGCTTTATGATAAATCTATAATACTATGCCGACTGAGCTAATGATACGAGACGACACACGAGAGCACTAATGAAGGAAACTTTCAACGTATAATATTAAATTTATACATGATATGATAATGGTACCAAATATAAAATCATTCAACTTTTTGGGAACTTTTCTCTTTTTTTTTTGAGCAAAGGGAACTTTTCTCTTAGTGGGACGAATAGTAGCAAGTGCCAAGTGGGATGCTCATTTGGTCAACCTTTGCAAGTAAGAAAAAATAAAAATATAAAAGAGAGAGAATTGTGCCATAAATAATTTCTCACATTATTCTTTTCAGAAAAAGAATTACCAAGAAAATACATTCTGTTATGAAATAACTTATAATTTATAGTATCGGGAAATTTAAATAAGAGTAGAATTCAATACCCGTAGGAAGCAAATAACACTTAATATGAGAGAAAGAGTTTATTATAAGGAAGAAGAAGAAGATGTAATTATGTACAAAAGAGTGAGATGAGTGATGGTATTTATAGTGAGCAACAATACATAAAATATCAAAGATGGTGCTTGATTTGGTAAATGAGTGGGTGATCATAGTGCTTGATGAGTAGATGATCATAGTGCTTGATGAGTAGATGATCATAGTGCTTGAGTTGGTAAAAGAGTGGAGGATCATTTCAAAGTTTATCTTATAACACTCCCCCTTGATCATCCATCTTGTATTAAGTTTCGTAACACTCTCCTTGGGGACCGGTGTCACTCTCCGCTCTCGCTTAACGTCTTTGTTGCCTCGTTAAAAACCTTTCTAGGAAAACCCAATGGGAAAAACCATAGTTAGGTAAAAAGAGTACAACTACGTAAGCTCCCCCTCGATTGAGCAGTCATAGATCCTTCTGATGACGCATTCCAATGTTATGGACATGTTTTCTGAATACCGAAGTAGGGAGTGATTTTGTGAAGAGGTCGGCTGCATTGTCGCATGATCGGACATATCTTACTTCAATCTCTTTCTTCTTCTCGAGCTCTTGAGTGTATGAGAAGAACTTTGGATGTATATGTTTTGTTCTATCACTTTTGATATATCCTTCCTTCGTTTGAGCAACACATGCTGCATTGTCTTCATATAGAATAGTTGGCCCCGTACTTTTGTCAATCCCACTACTTGAACAAATGTGTTGGCTTATTGATCTTAGCCATACACATTCTTTACTTGCTTCATGGAGTGCGATGATCTCAGCATGATTTGAAGAGGTAGCCACAAGCGTTTGTTTCTGAGAACGCCAAGATATAGCAGTGCCTCCGATCGTAAAAACATATCCTGTTTGCGATCGGGCTTTGTGTGGATCTGAAAGATATCCTGCATCTGCAAAACCAACCATTTGACCATTTGAATCTTTAGGGTAAAATAAGCCTAAATCAATAGTCCCTTGTAGGTAACGAAAGACATGTTTAATTCCATTCCAATGTCTTCGTGTTGGAGATGAGCTAAATCTTGCTAGAAGATTAACAGTGAATGATATATCAGGCCGTGTACAATTTGCAAGGTACATCAACGCTCCAATTGCACTTAGATATGGTACTTCCGGACCAAGTATCTCTTCTTTTTCCTCAGGTGGTCGAAATGGATCACTTTCAATGTTAAGTGATCTAACGACCATTGGGGTGCTAAGAGGAGTTGATTTATCCATGTTAAATCGTTTCAACACTCTTTTAGTGTATGTGGATTGATGCACAAATATACCATTTTGTGAATGTTCTATTTGTAGGCCAAGACAATACTGTGTCTGTCCAAGATCTTTCATCTCAAATTCTCCTTTGAGATAGTCTGATGCCTTTTGTATTTCTTTTTGAGTTCCAATAATATTTAGATCATCAACATATACCGCGATTATCACAAATCCGGATGTTGTTTTCTTGATGAAAACACATGGGCATATAGGATCATTCACATATCCTTCTTTTGTTAAATGTTCACTGAGACGATTGTACCACATACGTCCAGATTGTTTTAACCCATATAATGATCTTTGCAATTTTATTGCACATAACTCTTTAGGTTTGGAACTTAATGCTTCTGGCATTTTAAATCCATCAGGGATTTTCATGTAGATATCAGTATCTAATGATCCGTATAGATAAGCTGTAACAACATCCATGAGACGCATCTCAAGATTTTTATCAGCGGCTAGACTCATCAGGAATCTAAATGTGATCGCATCCATTACAGGAGAATATGTTTCCTCATAATCAATACCAGGTCTTTGAGAAAATCCTTGGGCTACAAGGCGAGCTTTATACCTTGTAATCTCATTTTTCTCATTTCGTTTTCGAACGAAAATCCATCTGTACCCAACTGGTCTCACATCTTCAGGTGTGAGTACAATAGATCCAAACACTTTTCGTTTGTTAAGCGAATCAAGTTCGATTTGTATTGCTTCTTTCCATTTATTCCAATCATGTCTCTTTTGACATTCATATATGGATTTCGGTTCTGGATCATCGGTATCTTCATTTACCTCACTTGACACGATATATGAGAAAGCATCATCAAGGTCATTTTGTTCATTTCTATTCCATATCCTTTTATTATGGATGTAATTAATAGAAATCTCATGATTATCTTTCGATTCATGATGCTCTGATTCATCAGAGTCCTTATCATTTATTTCTTCCAAAATATTTTCTGCTATTTTGGGTGCATCATATATTTCAGCTTTCTTCTGTTTCCTAGGATTCTTATCCTTAGAACCAGCAGGTCTACCACGCTTCAGGCGTGTTTTTGGCTCTCGTGTGTCATCCTCCTTTTCTTGTTCATTTGGCATTTTGATACGAGCAGGAGCATTTGCAGCTGGTATATGAGATTTAGTTACCGTCTTGGTATCTGCAAATGCATCAGGTAGCTGGTTAGCTATACTCTGTAAATGCATAATTCGTCGAACTTCTAGTTCTGACTCTTTAGAAGGAGGATCAAGATATAACAATGATGGTACACTCCATTTTATATCACTTCCAACATTTTTGTTTTCTCCCCCTAGAACTGGGAATACATTTTCGTCAAAATGACAATCAGCAAAACGTGCTGTAAAGACGTCACCAGTCTGTGGTTCTAGGTATCTTATAATTGATGGAGAATCACAACCAACATATATTCCCAACCTTCTTTGTGGTCCCATCTTTGTTCGTTGTGGTGGTGCTACAGGCACATATACCGCACAACCAAAGATTCTAAAGTGGGAAATGTTTGGTTCTCGACCAAACGCTAACTGTAGTGGAGAATACTTATGGTATGCACTCGGTCTGATCCGAATGAGTGCTTCTGCATGCAAAATGGCATGTCCCCATACAGAGGTTGGAAGTTTTGATCTCATGATCAATGGTCTTGCAATCAATTGCAGACGCTTAATTAAAGATTCAGCCAAACCATTTTGCGTATGAACATGAGCAACCGAATGTTCAACTTCAATTCCCATTACCATACAATAGTCATTGAATGCTTGGGATGTGAATTCACCAGCGTTGTCTAGTCTAACTCTTTTAATAGTATAATCAGGAAACTGTGCTCGCAGTTTGATTATCTGAGTTAGAAATCTCGCAAATGCCACATTTCGAGATGATAATAGACAAACGTGTGACCATCTACTGGATGCGTCAATTAATACCATAAAATAGTGGAATGGTCCACATGGTGGATGTATCGGTCCACATATATCACCTTGAATTCTTTCAAGGAACTTTGGTGATTCTTTATCGATTTTGGTTGGCGATGGCCTTACGATCAATTTTCCTAGAGAACATGCAACACATGTCATTTTATTCCCTTGAGAAATCTCCTGGATTTTCAATGGATGACCATGTGAACTTTCTATGATTTTACGCATCATTGTAGTGCCTGGGTGGCCAAGGCGATCATGCCATAACGTGAACTCTTCTGGGTTCCGTTTTACTACAAGATTTGATTCGATCTCATCGATATAAGTATGATGTAATCCCGAAGGAAGTTCTGGAAACTTTTCCAATATGTGTTTTCTGCCACATTTTTCAGAAATTACATACATGTATTTCTTTCCATCCTCAGTTGCAGACTGAGTATCATATCCGTGAAGATATATGTCTTTAAAACTCAACAAATTCCTTTTAGAACTCGGAGAGTATAAAGCATTATTTATGGAAAATTTTGTTCCATTCGGCAAAGTAAAGTTTGCTTTACCAGTTCCTTCAATCACGTCTGCAGGACCTGATATTGTATTGACGACAATTCTTGTCGGTTTTATATCAGAGAAATATCTCTTTTGTCTCAAAATAGTGTGCGTTGTTCCACTATCTGGTATGCATATTTCACGAATCCGTTTCTTGGATTTTGCTCCATTAGTATTTTGATCCATTTCTGAAATTATCATAAACATTAAATAAAAGTGAAACGTGAAATTTATTCATTGATTATATAAAGAAAACACACAATAATATTGTTGTTAAAACAACATTATTCTTTGAAAACATAATTATTATACATTACAAATGAGGACTATTCAGCAGTCTTATTAGAAACATTTTCGTACTCTTCAAGAGTATTCTAGTCCAGCTCATTTGCGAAATCAGAGGATTCAAGGTATGAGGTCCCTTCAACGTTTTCCGTGAGGTTCACCTCTTTAGCCTTTCCTTTTATGGATTCTTGATATAACTTGCACAAATGTGGGGGAGTACGACAGGTACGGGACCAATGTCCTTTACATCCACATCTGTAACATACAGTCTCACTTTTCTTTGTGGTATCCTCTTCGGTTTCTTTGCCTTTATGAGGTTGTTCAGATCTAACCCATTTGTTAGATCTAATACTTTTAGGATAGTAAGGCTTTCCACGTTTGTTGTTGAAACGCCGACCACGACCTCGATTGGTATGGTTTCTCCTTCCCGAATATTCTACCGCCGTAGCATTCACTTCGGGAAATGCCTTGGCTCCCGTGGGTCGGGAATTATGGTTTTTGATTAGTAACTCATCGTTCTTTTCAGCCAACATGAGTGTTACCATCAATTCAGAAAATTTGGTGTACCCACATTTTCTGTAAATTCGGGATAAGACGTTGTGTTCTTTGTGGAAGGTATTGTATGTCTTGTCAAGCATTTCTGCTTCGGTGACAGGGTTACCACAATATTTTAATTGTGCAACTATCCTCAAGATAGTGGAATTGTAATCTCTAACCCTTTGGAAATCCTGAAACCTCAGGGTTTTCCACTCTTCAAGAGCGTGAGGGAGATTGATTTCCTTTTGATTATCGAATCTGTCTTTCAAGGCTTGCCATAGTACAGATGGGTCCTCAACGTCTCCATAGTCGTGAGTTAGATTCTCATCTAAGTGCTTCTTCAGGAAGATTATCGCCTCGGCTATATGCTCGGGTGGCGATTTGTTACCGACTTTTATAGCTTCAGATATCTTTTTTATTACAAGATAAGGTTTCACATTTGTGACCCATCTGACATAGTTTTCGCCGGTTACTTTTAGAGCCGGGAACTGGAGTTTCTCGATGTTTGCCATTTGTATTTCTAAAACACAAAATAGTAATTTTATTAGAACTTCATAATTTAAAAACCGTTTACATTAATCATACAAGCAATTACAAGGAGAAGCGATGTAAATAAAATTAAACCGATATTCATCTTAAATTCACTCGGAGTAAATTCTCCAACGAATGAACCATAAATAGAAACACAAATAAAAATGGCACATAAAAACAAAAGTGCGCGAATCATCTTTCTTGAAATGAAAAATCGGAGGAGAGCGATTTGAAATTTTTGAGAGAAGATGAAATGTTTTGGATGATGAAATGGAGTGAAAATGAGTTGTATTTATAGATGAAAATTACTGTTCATGACCGTTGGAGAAAGGGGAAATTTTTGAAAAATTTTCTTTGTGACCGTTGGGGTTAAATCGAGTGCACCAAAAATTAGTCTGAAAATATCGTATTAAACGGTCAATCAAATCTATAAAATTTCATAAAAGTGAAAAATTATGACAATGAAATATTTATGTTATATGACAACAAATCATGCGACGGCTCAGCCGATCAATGCAGAATAATAAATAAATTATACGGCGGCTCGGCCGACCAATTAATAATAAACAGAATATAAGGCGGCTCAGCCGACCAATAAATAATAAACAGGATATAAGGCGGCTCGGCCGACCAATAAATAATAAACAGGATATAAGGCGGCTCGGCCGACCAATAAATAATAAACAGGATATAAGGCGGCTCGGCCGACCAATAAATAAATTAAATTACTAGTAAATAATATAGGCGGTATTCCGGCCATTATAACATGATATAAATAATAGTAGAGGCGGTATACCGACCATTATAACAGGGTATAAATGATACAAATAAATTTTACCAAATCGCAGAGTGATCGTGCTGATAACGTGTTATGAAATAACTTATAATTTATAGTATCGGGAAATTTAAATAAGAGTAGAATTCAATACCCGTAGGAAGCAAATAACACTTAATATGAGAGAAAGAGTTTATTATAAGGAAGAAGAAGAAGATGTAATTATGTACAAAAGAGTGAGATGAGTGATGGTATTTATAGTGAGCAACAATACATAAAATATCAAAGATGGTGCTTGATTTGGTAAATGAGTGGGTGATCATAGTGCTTGATGAGTAGATGATCATAGTGCTTGATGAGTAGATGATCATAGTGCTTGAGTTGGTAAAAGAGTGGAGGATCATTTCAAAGTTTATCTTATAACACATTCATCCCTTTGATTAATAATTATTAGAACACCCACTCATCAAATTATAAAAATAAAATAAACTAAAAAAATACTTCTCTTCTCCTTCTTAAGAAGCCTCTTGGCATCATCTCCTCCCATTATCTTCTAAACTTCATCAAAAAAGTTCTCCTTAAGTCTCACCTCTCGAAATCTCGAACATCCGTAAAATCATATATTCCATAAGATTTGTTCCAGATGGGTTTCGATGATTCATGCAACACAGGTCTTGTTCTTGGATTAGGTCTCTCACCAACTTCAAACAATTACAATAATACCATCAAACGTTCCTCCGGCTACAAGTCCGACCCGTCGTTGACTCTAAGCCTCTCCGGCGATCCATCAATGATGGTGGTCGCCGGAGCTGACCTGCTCTGCCGTCAGACTTCATCTCACAGCGGAGTCTCTTCTTTCTCAACCGGAAGAGTAGTGAAGAGAGAGAGAGACGGCGGCGAAGAGTCGCAGGAGGAGGGGGAGGAGGAGAAGACGGAGAGACTTATAAGTGACTACCATGAAGATGAAGAAGGTGTTAGTGCTAGAAAAAAACTTAGGCTTACCAAAGAGCAATCTGCTCTTCTTGAGGAAAGCTTCAAGCACCATAGCACCCTTAATCCCGTAATTATTAACTCTAATCCTTTAATACGTTTATAAATACTTTTTATAATCCTTAAATAATCGTATTCATTTTTTTTTTGTACAGAAGCAAAAACAAGATCTGGCAAGACAGCTGAATCTTAGGCCTAGACAAGTTGAAGTATGGTTCCAAAATAGAAGAGCCAGGTAAGTTATATTCTATTATAGTTATCCAAAAAAGATTGTAGGGAACATTATTTCTTTTTATTGAATACTTTTCTTTATTTAATTAAATTTGAACAGAACAAAGCTAAAGCAAACAGAAGTAGATTGTGAGTTTTTGAAGAAATGTTGTGAAACATTAACAGATGAGAACATAAGACTTCAGAAAGAGATTCAAGAACTCAAAACCCTAAAATTGACTCATCAGCCCTTTTACATGCACATGCCTGCATCTACTCTCACGATGTGTCCTTCATGTGAAAGAATCGGTGGCAGAAGCGGCGGCGATAGCGGAGGAGAAGGTGTCGGAGGCGGCAGCAGCGTGGCTACCACGGTGGTTGTGGATGGAGGTACGTCGAAGGGAGCTTTCTCCATCTCGTCAAAGCCTCACTTCTTCAACCCTTGTACTAATTCCTCTGCAGCTTGTTGAATGAAGTTTTTTATTACTATTGATCTTTTTTGGGATGGCAATTTGTTCAGTAGGAAGAACACAAAAAATTTAGACCAAAAAAGAACACAAGAAATACGTTAAAAAGGTTAAAATGGGTATAGATGATCTCTTTTACAATTCCCACTTAGTTTTTCGGTGGGATTGTTGGTTTGCGAAAAAAGAATAATTTGTAATTATTATTTTATTTGTATAAAAGGTAATAATATTCACTCTAAATTCATATTTACTCTCGTAAAGTAATCATATTTGTGAAGCAAAGTATATATACATGAGCTTTTTTCATGAAAATTAAGAACCGTCCAATAATTATTTCTTCTATGTAATTAGATTTTATGTGGTGACATATATTTATGATTGGGTTTTTATGGTGATACCCTACAAATATAACAAACCACAAGTCTCATTGTAAACTTCTAACTTAATACTCAAAATACGACATATATATATAAATGTATAAATATATATATAATTGGTATGTCATATTTTACATCACATTACATAACTAGTACAGTTTTCATTTAATCTTTCCTATAAAATTGTATGACCTTTCTACCTTGTATAATCTTCATTAGATTGTTTCTACAAAAAGAAAAAAAAAATCATAGACTAGATCATGTGGAAGTATCCGTTAAGACTCCATCAAAACAAACAAATCTTACGGATTAGCGAAGGGTCCATTCATCATTCATCGAAACGAAGCATTGGTATCAACTTGGTTTGTTTCTCAACTCTTGAATCCGAAAAGGGAAAGGAAAATTGATGGAGATTAATTTTCCCTACCCTTCAATAAACGATATACATATATATATATATATACTGATGGAAAATATATAACTTTGACAAGCATATACAATTTCAGTAGGCCCAAACTTTTCCCTTTTGAGAAAAATCCAAATTTGAGTTGTGGAATCAGATTAAAATGCATTTATTGATGTGATTCTTTACTCCGATTTTTTAAATTTATGGATTATCCAAAGAGCAATTTTAGGAAAACAAGGAAATCATTTGGTGAGTGTGAAGGATTTTAAGCGAGAGAGATAAAGGGTGTGGGGTTTGGAGGTTAGCTCACGTATATTGATGCATCACTATAAATAAACTATTCAGTAAATTAAAAACTAGAGTTTAGAATAAATGCATTGAATACATGGATTACTAAAACAATGGTTAAAATTTTCTAGTACTTAAAAGCGCGTACAGAAATATTTATATATATCCTGCAAAATAAAATCTAAAATATTGAAACTAATTTCAGTTTGTTAGTGGTTTTAAACTAAATTGATTTTGTCAAAGTCTTATTTTAATTTTTTTTTTTATTTTAAATAGTATATAAAAACATTTCAGAAATGTTTATTATAAATATTTTTTTCTCGATAACTCGCGGAATAACTGCGGTACAATTTAAATAGTATATATATATGTATATGTATATGTAGAGTTTTTTTGTTACTGTTAATTTTAATGAGGTTTGTAATATTTGGAAACTTAACCTAACATACATATAGTAAAAAATTATATTCGACTAAATCTGTTATGAAATACGCTAAATTCGTAATGGGTCAAAATTTATTAAAAATGTATACAAAAATTATTAATTTATATAACACACTTTACGATAGAAATTTGCAAAGATTTTATTCTTCTTAATTTTGTTTTGTAAATAAATTTGTTTTTTTCAATTTAGCCCACATTTAAAGCATCAATTTTTGTGTGGACAGTTTAAAACACCAAGTTGTGTTTAACTTTCATCTTAAGCTCGCTTTTTTGACTAAGCTAAATTAGACATGCTGTTAAATAAACTAACTGAACTTAGAAACAAAGTTAATTAGTCGTTAAAAACCATGGTCAAACAAATTTGCTTTGATCTGAATTTTTAAAATTTCGGCTATTAAAAACATCAACTTTCATTCGGATAGTTTAAACACACAAAGTTGTATTTGAATTTTATTTTAAATCTTGAGTTTGTGTCAACCGAACCAATTAGACATATTGTTTAGTAGATTAACAAAACTTAAAATATATTTAATTAGTCATTAATAAATATAGTTAAGCAAGTTTATACACTGACCAAGTAATATTTATGTAAGTAATTATTTATACACTAATTTATACAATATATATGTCAAAATAATGTTTCAGAAGCCAAAATTTATACATATAAGTAATTTATTAAAAAAATCATCATAAAAGTCTTTGATATCAGGTAATGACTGATATCTTGTGTATTTGCATAATTTTAACCATTATTTTGTGTACATATTGGTCGCCTATATCATTTAGGCATATTTAGGTTGCATTATATTGCATATGTTTATATCAGATGTTGGAGATACTTGTTGATGAGTTTGAAGGCCTTTGAAGGGTTTTGAGTCAAAAGGGTGAAAGATAAACATGGATGAAAAGCTCATCTTTTGGGAAGATATGGTAAATTGAGTTAGCTATCTAATGGTGGTGGTTTTAAGTGATTTGGGACTGTACTGGAGGAGTTATGATCGATCTAGTGGAGACATATCAATTATGTCATGAGGAAGATATCAAGGATTGAAGCGTATACAGTTTCTAGATTAAGTAACCTAGCGACCAAGCCGTAGCGACTTCAGCTGGTCGCTAGGGAGTTTTCCGTGTGGCTGTAGCGACGTGCGTAGCGACCAGACCACGTCGCTAAAGAAGACCCCTAAAAAATTATGTGTGTCCTAGCGACAAAACTGTAACGACTTCAACAGGTACAGACGAAAAAACTCAGATTTTTATGGGTCGGCCTAGGTTTGTTGGGTTGGCCCAGTTCGTTTTTAGTCTTCTAAATACTTTTTAGACATAATTCTAGATCTTATCTCATTTTCTCTCAAGACTTTGTATAATCTTGTAAAAACTTGAACCTTTTCATCATTTAAGGAAGTATTTCATCTTATATTTGTGTTTCTCTTACTCATTAACATGACTAGCCTTGAATCTCATATGAGTTTAAGGTTTTCCATGGAGATTAGTGAGTAGTCACCTTGTGATTCATGGGTTAGGTGGATTAGGGTGATTATGTGGATATTTAGGATTTTTTTTGTTTGATTAACATTGTTCTATGCTCGTTAGATGTTTTAATGCTAGATTAGCATTGATCAAGTTTTTAACATTTGATTGAAAATTTAATTATTGCACTATTTCTTGATTGGATTTGAGATTGCCTTTGTTTATATTTCTAGTTTCTTAATTTGTTATCAATCAATCATCTTCTTATTTGCTTAGATTAGAGACGTTTTGGGTATTTTTAGTGTTATAGATCACAAGTTTTTTGTGGATTTGACCCTAAAGTGTTGCATCGATATACCATTCGATTGTGGTATCGTGCACATTAGGTTAATTGGCATTTGATAAAATGCATTAATCAATGGCGACGAAGAAGATGCATGATTAATCCAAGTTATTGATAAATAGAAACTAAGAAATATACAAAACACTAAGAAAAAATCAATGTATATATTGTGTAATTTAATAGATACTTAATTACTTATATAAATATTACTTGATCAATATATAATTAATTAAACATTGAATAAATTACAGTAAAAAAAATTGATAGTGAAAAATAAAAAATCAAACGAACAAATTTGGTTAACTGTACTTATTAATAACTGAAAATTTTATTTTAAGTTATGTTAATATACTTATCAATATGTGCCTAATTTGGTTCAGTCAACACATTTTCAAGATTATATCTAATAGTAATGTCTTTAAGACTAAACATTTAGTTTATATTAAGAAAATGATTGGTAGAATATTTTTTTCTAAAACAAAGGAAAATGTTGAAAGCGGAAAAGTAAAATGATTTATCATAATTTTGTATCTATAGTAGTGTAACAAAAACATATTTGCGGGAATCTGTTATAAGTTACTATCAGCACTAATTTACAGAATTTTTGAATTTTTTTTATTGAAATTTAATAATAACTATAAGATGGTTCAAAGCAAATTTTGCTAAAGAACAATATGTCAGTAGTTCAAAGCAAATTTTGTATATTTTACCCTTGCATTACAACTTAGATTAGCCTATATCTTTTGCAAACGAAAACGCATGATGATGCTAATATGTTATATTCCATGTTTGAATTCATGAGTGTGCGTGTCAGTGTGCGACTTGCATGCATCACCGATGGAGGTTAAACATGTATATATATATATATATATGTTATATTATATATATGTATACGTACTATGGAGTATATAATTTTATAATTTTATGGAAACTTTAACCCAAATGGAAACTCCAACCTAAAAGTTCTAAAAAAAGTTTTCTTTTGAACTTTTGGATGAGATTTCCATAAAACTATGAACTTCGCGATTACATATATATATATATATATATATACAAGTTTAGAACTCTAATAGGTACAACTCATCGGAAGGCCTCTAAAAAGGTCGGGGATGCATATTTTTTTTTGGCAAAAAACTATATACAGTATATTGTCATCATTAAGATGAAAATTATATTATATATATACTTACGTATATACATATAATCAAAAAATTTAAAAGAACAAATAATGATAAAAATGGAAGAGAGGTGTGTGTAGTCGTTAATGGGGATAAGGTGGGGGCATGCTTCACGTGAATTTTTCTTCGATTTTTTTTTTTTTTAATGATTTTTTCTTCGATTTTTTTTCTCACGTACCATTTTATAAAAATGTCAAGTTATATGACTTTTTACATAGTACTCATATTTATTATATACAATGCTAATTGGTGAATCTTTAAATCTCACATGAAACTCTATATATAGTCGACCCTAGCGATTGACAATGCGATCAACACATATACCCTACTGAAATATATAGAATAAATGTGGAAAATATGAGTAAGCTCATTGTTTCTCTGTTTTACTTTACTAAAATTTAACCCATGTTTTGTATTTGTAGTTTTTCTTCTTTTAATTCAACATAAAAAAATTATTCATCTCAAAAATAATTTTTTTTTTTTTTTTTTTTTTTTTTGGTAACTCTGGTATCTGGACAGCCACATTCCCAACTATCCCCCTGTGGGGGGTCCAGCGCCCCAACAGAAGGGATGTTAAATCCGCTGTGGCCGGGGTTCGAAGTCGTGATGGCGGACACCTCAGCCGAGGTTCCTTTACCACCAGACCACAAGGCCCGGTTTCCAAAAATAATTTTTGCAGTGAGAACATCTACTTATGTTGTTAGCAAAAATAAACATATACTTATGTTATATTTAATGTACATTAAACTTTCAAACTGAGATTATATATTCGATGCTTGGTGGTGATGTTTCAGTGTTTGGTCAATTGGCCTTGTGCAACTCACAGCTATTTCTCCAGCATATATGTACGATTTTCATTGGCTTTGGTCGAGTTTACTCTGTTTAACAAGTCAGAGATGGATCTTCATTGGCTTTGATCGAATTTACTCGGTTTAACAAGTCAGAGATAGCGGCCACAGCAGTTATACATCTTTTGTATATTACTTGGAGAAACACCAAAAATTTAAATGGATTTTGACGCCCGGAAATTTTCCGGTAACTAAAAAACAATATTAATTGTGTTTTGTTATAAACACACTAACATGGACCGAACGTCGAAACAACTGAATGCTGAAAACCCAATTTACTCATAACAAAAAGATCTGATCTAATTTACTGATTTATTTTAAATGGGTTGGATCAGTTAAACTAGCTTTGTTCATCTGTTTCTGATGACAAAAAAAATGTGTTTCTATTTGGATAGAATCGATTTATTTTTATACTGGATTAGCGTATTCCAACGTCTGATCTATTGTTATGCCAATAAATAAATATGGTTTTATAATGTTAGGTACATAACACATGATAGTTGATAGAAAAATTGCGAAAAATTACCACATTCCTAATACCATTTTTCATGTTTACCTTAACTGTTTTTAACCTCACTTTTAAATAGATAAAAAACATTTATATAAACTTAGAATTAACTAATCTTGATTTATGGTTTAGACTTGAGGGGTGGGGCAGTATTTTGGAATGTGGAGATTAAGATTCTTATAAATATATAAATAAATAATTTAAAAAAAAAATAAAATAGTTTCAATTTTTTTGAATTTCAATAAGGAAATTTGAAAAAGAAATTCAAATTTTTTTTAATAAAAAGTTCGAATTTGAAAGCATATAATTCGAAAACTATAAAAAAAATATTTTATTTTATTTATTATTTATTTAAATAATTATTTATTTTATATATATAGATCAAGGGTATAAGAGTCTTTTACTTCTTAATGAATAATGTATTTGCGAAAATATTTCTTTAGTGAATGTAAACATGAATAATGGCACCAACAATGTGGTAAACTTGAAAATTCTCCTAGTTGATACATGGTTAACTATATAGTTCGTGTAGCTAACATGTATAATATGTAACTAGTGTATATGACAATTATTTTTTCCAAAAAATACCCGTTAGGCTAAAATAAGCATAGTCTTATAATTTACTGATTCAGTTAAAGTAATCATATTTATATTAAAGATTTGACAAATATTTATTTAAAACGGTCATTAAAACAACGAAATTTTGTATTTTTGTTAAAAACCCTTTATACTAGGATAAATAGGCACAATTTTATATTGATTCATCTAAAACAAAAAAAATTACGTTTGGATTGGGTAATTTAAATATCACAATAGTCAACTTTAATTTCATGTATAAAATGTTAACTAGATGATTATCCGTACCTTGTGCGGATTAATGTATATATATATCAATAAATTTAAATTTTATTGTTATTTTTTATTTAAATATAAATTTAAAATAATAAATTATTTAATTTCAATATTTGTATTGACCATTATGTATTAAATTCTGTTTTTTGTTTCATCTTTTTATTTATGGGTGTAGATTTTGGATACAAAATTAATCTCTAATAATATCCAATTTATCATTAGGAAAATTTAATTTGAAATCTAACATTCATTGTAGTTGTGGATTAAACATAATCTCAGCAGTAGTGAAGGCATTATAAACAACTATGCCTCATAAAAATCTAACAAAAAACAACAGCGAATAAACATCATATATTATCAACAATTTAGATTTTAGAAACTGTGAGATAAAAAAGTAATACTTATAAAACATTACCTCTTTATTACTTTTACTTATATTATGTTTATTAATTGTCAGTTTCTTTTTATATTATCTAATAATTTTATCCTTGTTTTATGTTTCTTTATATTTTTTATTATTTTTACTAAGTTTCCTTTTTTCTTCTATAGATCATTTATTATTTTGGTTTTCAAAAATATTATTGTGATCATGTTTGGGATTTCACATATCAAAAATAATTTGAAATTAATCATGTATAAATGGATATTAATTTATTTTAGTTAGAAATATGATTTTTTATCAAAATGTATAAAATATTTAGCATAAGTATACAATTCATGTTTTACGACATATGTATTTTCAGTGATCTTTTAACTAATTTTTCACTTATTACATTAAATGAAATACAATATTAAATGTTCAGTAAAATTTATTTTACACAAATTGTTAAGGCTAATTAAGTTGTAGATATCCTTCTGCGATAGGATCCAGGAGAGGTCCAACATTCACAGTATGATTAATAACATCTAAAAAAAATATTAGAATAAAAAACTGATGGATAAAGAGAATATAAATATGATATACCAATAAACAATACTATCTAGAAATTCACCGACTAAGACTTCTTTTTGATATTTACGTCCCAATATTTTTTTAAACTTTTGAAGTAATTATTCGCAACTCTTTCAGAAAATCATTACAAGAAGTGATTTTGATTATTATACAAGCGTTTATCTTAAGAGGTAACTGATTGATATATGGTGTTTTTGACATCTTGTATATATGTTTTTCAATTGGTTTTCAAGTCTTTATCGAGTATTTTTAGTCATTTTCGAGTCATTATAGGTCTGAAGTTTCAAGTCTTTATCAAGACTTTTTTTTCTTAGTTCCTTGAATAGATATTTGGCTCATGATTATTACATTCCCAAAATCATGTCCCTAGACCTAGCGCTTTATCTCCCTAATTTTACATCATTCTTATCCTGTTGTTTGGTTAATTTAGTTACATAAATCATCAACCAAATCGCTTTGTCTTAGTTGATTTATTCACTCTAAAAAGAACCTAGTGTAACTATTGGTCTCTGTGAATTCGATCCTAGAGTGCTACATCGAAATATCACTTGATTGTGGTATTGTGCACATTAGGTTAATTGGTGTGCGTATACACGTAATATCACTGATTACGTACATATTATTTGGTATAGTCAATAACGGTAAAGTTATCTACTTGAGATAACTTAGATAAGAAGATACCAACATAAGGTTTATCAAAAGAAACCCTGAAAATTAAATAAAAATAATATTTTTAATACCAAATCATTTTATGTTACTTAATGTTTTAATCTTAGTTTTTCTTGTTTCCTTATGTTTAAAAAAATCAGTAAGTTTTCATTTTTTTAGTTTATAGATTATTTACTATTTTGGCTTTAATTTATTGTTGTGATAATGTTCTGTGATTTTCAAGATCAAAAAATAATTCACTGTTCGGCAAGCATAAATGAAAGTTAATTTACTTAAGTTAGAAATATGATTATTTAATATTCAAAATATATCAAAATATTCAGGAGAAGTATAAAATTTATATTTTAAAACATATACATTTCAATGATCTTTTAGTTTAAATAAATTTATCACTAATTACATTAATTGGAATATAATTTTTAACATTCATAAAATCTACTTTATGTCATAAATAATTAGTTATAACTTAGATGAAGACTTCTAGAGGTGAAAATCATCAAAAAGAGTGATTTTGGTTATTTTATAGGAATTTATTTTAAGAGATAGATGATTAGTTCTATATTATGAGGTATAGTCAACGTGGTAAAATTACTAAGAACAAAAACATATTTTCAGATAATTTAGATAGGAAGTTATCAGGAGAATGTTCATCAAGAGAAACATAAATCCTGAAAATATAATTTACTTACACCAAATCGTATAATTAATACAAATCAATTAAAAAATAATATACATACAACGGTATCTAAAAACACCAATCTTTAAAAAAAAATTATTGTATTTTTCTAATGTATTTTCAAATTTCAACATCTTAACTTTAATCTTGTAATAATATTTAATCGTATCAATATTTTTAATATGAACCAAAGAAGTTGACTATGATATAAACGTTAAAATCACAATAGAGAAGTCGACTATAATATAAACCATTAAATCATAAAATAAGTCCAAGATAAAGATAATTATGATATTATCGCTACGTTTTTTTATTTTAATTAACATTTTTTATTTCAATTAATTGATATGTTCTTCTTTCAGGTGTGTACTTGAATAAATCCTTACTTCAACTTGTTTAATAAAGTTATAAATGTTAAAATATATTATTCAAACTAATGATTTAGCTAAAAGTAATTAAAAATATAACAAAGAAGAAAACTATTAATTAAAATTATTGAGAAATTTGATAAAAAAACAAGTATTGAGAACATGAAAAATAATCAAAATTATCTAAAATCATGGAGAACGTGACAAGTAATCAAAAGTAACTAAAATATGACAAATAAAAAAACTATTAAATAAAATTATTGACAACATGCCAAATAAGAAAAAACAACCTAAAATCATGGAGAACATACCAAATAAGAATAATCACTTTTCAAATAATAGTTTACATTATAATTTGTATATGCTTTTTTTTTGAAACATAATTATATATACTTTTACATGAAATATAATGTGTTACATAATTAAACATTATAGCTTGGTAGCAATATACCAATTCTATTCAAGAATACTACTCCCTCCGTTTTTTAATATAAGTTGTTTTAGAGAAATTTTTATGTTCCAAATTATATGATATTTTCGGTTTTCGATGTAAAATTTATTAACAGTTAATGTTATATGACCAATGATAATATACATTCTATTTTATTATTGGTTGATTTGTGGTTAGGTAAATAATTAATGATGTTTTTGTTTAAAAAATGTAAGAAATTAATGATTTTCTTAATTTGTGTGCACAGTTCTAAATCGACTTATATTAAAAAACTGAGGGAGTAACATTCTTGTGTGATGCATTATGGTACATGGGTCAACAAAATATAGTGTAGAATTGGACCAATTCTATTCGAGAAAATGTCATTAAGACTTTATATTTATATATGCTCAGTTTGATATCTACTCTATTAAAATAGAATCCTAAATTTATCTACCATAAAAGTTCTCATTTAAGTTTTGGTCTGTTTGAAGTTTGTTAGAAATCTACTCTATTAAAATAGAATCCTAAATTTATCTACCATAAAAATTCTCATTTAAGTTTTGGTCTGTTTGAAGTTTGTTAGAAAGCTACTTAATTTATGGATCATAACAAGTTAACTACATTATTATTATTATATATATCACACGCTTTTATCTCCTATTAAACCGACGACATCTATTAACCCAACATCTACTCTACTAAATGTAAACCAATATATTGATAAGATCTAAATTAAATCGTGAACAAGTATTATATACAATTAGACTAAACCAACTATGTACTCTATTATAAGTATAACAAACGAATTACATAAAAGTATAACAAAGTATTTTTTCTTTATTTAAAATATGTCTAATAGAGTAGATTCTGTAATAAGTAATACAATAACTCTCAGTTTGACCTCTTTTACCAAAGATCGACTGTATATATACCTTGCTCTAAGTTGACTTCTAACGCAGAACATGTATGTCAGATACAATCTCATTTTATACCTCATTAGTCATCGACTTTTAACAAATTTATCATGTATGTGAACTTTGCTCTAAGTTGACTTCTAACAGATTTATCATCGACATGTTCATCAGATAAAGAACATGTATGTTAGATACAATCTCAATTTACACCTCATTTTCGTGCTTATATTAATTTGCTCTATGAAATATTGAATCTTTGTTATACTTAGAGATAGCTGCCATTATGAACACAATATGTGTTAAATAAACTTCAATCATATATAAACTTCAAGTTATCAATAATCAATAACAACTTAATATAATTATATATCTTTCGTATGCTCATATAATGAACAAAAAATGTTGTGTGGTTTTATGTTGGACTTCAGGTTGACCCATTTATGAGACAAAGTTCAGGCTTCTTTCCATTTAAAGAAATGAATAAAAACATCTATGTTGAGTTTAAAGAGATGAACAAAATCAGGTTTTTTTGTTTAAAATTATAATTAAAATTAAAATAAATCTAATCTCAGTTAATTTAAATTGACCATATATTTTTAAAACATAGTAAACTATATCTTAAAATTACAGACCCAAAAAATATTTTTTTCAAATATGTTAATAATAGATTTTAAATAACATGATATAAATATACTTTAAAGAACATATATAACAAAAAAAAACTATGTTATTAAAAATTTCTGCACACAGAAAAACACCATGTACAATATACTCCCTCTGTTTTCTAAAGATGGATGTTCTAGAGAAATATTTTGTTTCCAAAAGATGTATTTTTCATGTTTTTAAAACATATTTTGTCAACTAATAATGAAAAATTGTGTGTTTCAAAAATATTAATTACATTTCTTTTAATCCTATTGGTTTAAAAATATAAGAAATATAAAGTTACAAAAAACTATGCATTAATAACTAAGTTTTGATATGGTTTTTTAATAAGTGTGAAAATCCTAGAACATTCATCTTTAAAAAACAGAGGGAGTATGTTGTAACAACATCACAATTCAATATATCTTTAAAATGTATTATTTACAAGTCAGTAACATTACAATATTATATCAATATAATATATTATTAATATATTTTTTTAAAATTGTACAGAACTATATCCGCGCACAGCGCGGGTCTGTATCTAGTATTTTATTAAATTAGGAACATGACATATTGATATATGTTTAGTTCAACTAATTATTTTATAACTGCATCTAAATAACCATAACCACCTTTTAAATATTGATATATGTTTAGTGTAACAATTATTTGGTTACTTCATCTAAATAACCACCTTCTAAATACCACATGGAATCGTCAAACCTCATCTAAAACGTGATATATTTTTTTTACTCCATAATTGTAGGAACTTCAATGCTTATACCAAAAAATAATATCACGTATATGCTTTTCTTTATTCAAAAGGGTAAATATATTTTTGTATTTTTTTCTTTACTCGTATTTGTTACCTAATAATATTGACATATCTAATTTAAATTCTGAGTATTTATTTAACAAAAAAGAACATTCCAGGAATCAAATCTATTATTTTCAGCTTTCGAAATTTGGTTGTCTAACCGCTTATCCCTACGTTTTTCTGTAAATATACACTAACCACTACGTTAAGATAACCCTACGTTATATAACTGTATAACATATAAACAAAAACTACAGAAAAATGTTACATATTTACAGAAACATAAAAAAACAAAAAATTACAAACCGACATTATATCCGCGGGTCAAGATCTAGAACATACAAATATGATTACAAAGAAACGGGTATACGGACATATATGCCGGATTAACTTTTAAATTGCTATTATTTTATAAAATAGATTATGATTATGATTTATACACAAATATGATTATAAAGAAAAACACAAATATGATTACGAAAAAATTACAAATATGAAAATTAAATTTCTAAAAAAAATTAAAACAAAAATATACCCGCCTTTTAGCGTATGTTTAAAAAGACACTAAAAGGAATGTCTCGGATAACTTGTTGAAGTAAAGTAATTTAAGTATCAAACATTTTGTTTCTATACCTCAAATTGGCTACCAGTATTTTTTACTTCAAAAGCCAACTACGGTAGGGATGCAATACTTAAAATCACAGCTGTAGGCCAGCTAGCTGCCTACTTCTGATATCAAAATAATCAAACTACTTTTATAATGTCCTCCAACTTGATATGTATTCTCCAAACGCAAACGATAGCAAAATCAACTATGAGAATCAGAGACATCATTTTTGTTAAGTATCTACATATATCAATCTGTTTGACGTTTGAAAGGAGAGGTTATTTAACATAAGAACTCTCGAGGTATATACAGAGAGGAGGAACTCGAAGGTCACAAGCAACGGTGTGGCGACAACAGCATGGCATGGAGCCCACTGTACACCAAAAGTGTCATAAACATATGGTTGTATTATCAGAAGTAGTAGTTTGCTGGAAAAAAAATAAGAAAAAGGATATACATGATGGTTACGGGGAGCAAGATGAGTAGGAAGGGAGAATCTTCCTCTTGCAACAACAACTTCAAAATTCCATATCGGGGAAAGCACCATCCTATATAACCAAAAACAGAAATTTAAATACCAAGTATGTAACAAAGGAATGGAGTTTTGACTGATAAAGATGAATCACATAGTGAATAGTCGAAACCTAAACATAATCAATCTCCCCAAATACTTGGTCGTTTTGTTGCAACATCCATCTTTGAGCTCTTCTAATCTCTTGAGATAAACTCAGTGAGTCATTAGAAAACATATACTCCCTCTGTTCTGAAAGGTAAGATGTTTAGAATAAATTTTGTGTTCCAATATAATAGATGTTCTTATCTTTCTAGGTAGCTTTAAGTTTATCAAAAACTGTGTAGTCAATCAAATTTAATAGTTCTATTTTTTAATTGGTTGAGTAGTTTTTAGTTTATAATTTTAATGATATTTTCTATTAAAAAGTAATTTTGTTAATAAATGTCTACTACCTAAAACATCTTATATTTCAGAACAGAGGGAGTACCTATTCCAAAAACTGCAAGGACTTTATTCAGTAGAACTATCAATGTGAATAGAGGGAACGAATCAGAAACTGTTTTCAAACCTCTCAAAGAAACTGATACGCTTGTGAAAAAAAAACTGATACTTTCCATAGAGAGAACCAAAAACCTTAACCTCTCAAAGACACTGATACGCTTGTGAAAAAAAAACTGATACTTTCCGTAGAGAGAACCAAAAACCTTCTTTCTGTTCGAGAGAGACGATCTCTCGCTTCAAAATTGATCGCCTTTGAAATTGAACAAATCCGATTCCATTTAAAAATTGATTCATGCACTCAGTTTCAGACAGCTAAGAGACTCAAGAGGGTCTCGTGGTTAAGAAGATTAGAGAGAGGGTAGAAGTACGTCCGGTTAAGAAAGCTTTACATATAAATCGGTTATTGTCCTATTATCTGACCAAGGTAAATATGGTATCCATTATATGTTCACTTGATTACGAAAAAATATATATAATAGGTACCAATGGCAATAGTTGTAAATATGCTTGTAATTAAAGATTTATTAACTAAGATGGCAGAAGAGGGCTGTGGGCTTGAGCAAAATGGCAAAATTGTTATTAATCTACTACATCAAGGTTTATTACTAAAAATGCTTCTTGATTAATAAGTAAGGGATATCTGTATTTTATTCAAAACCAATGTTCAATAAATAGTTATACAGTAATTACACGATTTATATGGACTAATCCATACGCATATTATATCGCGGTCAAACCAGTAAACCCAGTGGCCATATATAATTTGGATATGCTTATGTTCTTTATGTAGCATTGTTAGATGTTCTACCAACTGATATATTTTCACAAAATTCAGATTTATGAAAATTTATTAATTAAAAATTAATATGATAAAACCCAAAAAAATTTCATTAACCCGTGAACCGACACCGGCTGACCCGGTCAAAACCCAGAAAAAAAACTTAACATGTTCTTATAATTGATTTAACTTCTCATATATTTTATAATAGTACATAAAACTAAATAAACTATTTGATTTGTCATATAAGGTAAATGCATTGTATTTATGTTATGTATTTTAATTTATAAGATTTTTAGTGATTATCTAAAGTTACCTTTATGAAGTTTGAAATTAAAATTAGTTATGATTTGGTTTTCATAAAAAAAATAGAACAATGTTATCACACATTTGAACAAATATGTTATACCATAAAATAGATATGAGAATACAAAATTTATTACCGTGATTATGGTTCCCTTACAAAGTTATTAAACGTTTATACTTTGAATAAGGATTTATGATATAACGATTGATAGAATATCACTGACACATGATACAAATACACATAGGTTTTTATTATATGGTATATAGCAGTATATATGGATTTATGTTTTCGATATTATAATGTGACATTGTCTGTAAATGTCGTAAGATAGAAGAACATGTTAAGATATATTTAGTTTTGAAATTAAGTAAACCAAACTGAGCACAAATCATAACTGACCGATTTCAATTAATTTGCTTTGATATTATATATTGGATCTATTAAAATTAGGTGTATTAAAAGGCAAAAAATGAAAAGATAAATAAAATCATTTATTATGATATAGTTAGAGAAATATAAGGGAATAACAAAAAAAAATGTTAGTGGTCCAAACAACTTTCATATAGATTTTTTAGGACTCTTTTCCTTTTCCTTTTAATAGTATAGATACAAAAATCTTTCTAGAAATTTTCCAAAACGAACCTCGATGAGACGCAATTTTTAACGTCCATATATATATATAACATCACCTAATTGATACATTGAGAAACAATTCTTCTCGTCTAGCTACATACAAGTTTTTTGTATATTCAGTTGCATAAGATTGTTTTATCGGTCTTGTTTTCATTAACTTTTTGTTTTTTTAAACACCACCCACTATTTCAAAAATCGTAATGAATTTTTTGAATCAGGAGCTGAACCTTGAATGTCTCATCTTATTATGAAAAATCGTAAAGGATTTCACCATTGATATTGCGTGTATACGCATACCAATTAATCTAATGTGCACACTACCACAATCGAATGGTATGTCGATGTAGCACTTTAGGATCGAATCCACAGAGACCAACAATTACACTTTATCTTTATGGGATCAATACTTAGCTAAAACAATATGAGGGTTTTAAGATTTGAAAGTTTCGTGAGAAACAAGTAACAAGATTAATTAAAGTATTCAGATAATTAAAATGCTAGCCTAGGGTGGTTTGATCGGGTGTTAAGCAAGTGTGAGCCAAACAATTATTCAAGTTCAATTAAGAGCAAGTCTAGAACTCGGATCACTCAAATAGAACAGTCCACTGTCGTGGTACTGCTCCCTATGCTGATCGATCTTGATATCTAAACTCTCGTTTGGATCAAGACGTGACAGCAAGCAATAGAGATCAAGTCCGATATGTTCACAAAACACCCTAACATCTACTTTCTCTGGTTAGGGATGCAATGCTCATTCATAACAGATCTAGCAACCTATTACACGGTTAATGAACAAGTTAAACCTAGGATCTAACATTAAGCGGCCAGTTTAATGCAAGCATTAAGAACAATTATGAATGAAGACAATCAATGGTTTCACTTATCTATGTTTAACTCACGGATCTAACACCCAAACACCCTAGACTAAGCAAGTTGACTACTCAGCCATGAACAGAGAAAACACAGAGACATAGACTCAATAAAACATGTGTAGATAAAATAGAATAAGGGTTCAGGGGGTTCTTCTCTATCGTGAGAGAGATTGAGCCTTCTCCCTTTATAAAGTATCAAATCACAAATCTCTAAAAGCTCAAGTTTGGTTCCTTGTGTAAAAAGTAGCGTAGAATGTAAAAAGAAAGAGAAAAATATGATATATCAAAGCCACAAGCGGCTGGGAGAAAAAATGGGATAATTAGGGCAAATCCCGTAATGACTTGTAGTTTCCTTAAAAATCTCTGCCGCTGGAACATGCACTTGGGTTGCTCCGCTCTACCCGGAACAGTCACTCGGGTTGCTCTGCTATCGGGAACAGTCACTCCGACTGTTCCGCGTGAAAATCTCCAGATTGCATTCTTTTCTGCATCTTTTGTTCCAACTGGTGCATCTTCCATCAAATGCAACTCCAGACCTGTAATGACTCGAAAAGGACTAGGAAGACTCGATAAAGACTTGAAAACCAATTAGAAAACATATATACAAGATGCCAAAAACACCATATATCAATTTCCCCAGACTTAGATCCTTTGTTTGTCCTCAAACAATGTCAAGTATCAAGAACATGGAGAAAGGTTTGAAAGTGTGGGAACTCTCCTATTCTCAGCAACCATACTTTAACCACGAATCTCTGAACCATATAAGCAGTAAAACTAGGACAACATACCCTTACCGGAACCCCACTGACTGCTGTTCAAAAATCGGCTCCATACTCTACATCTCAAACCTGAAAAAGCAACACTATCGAGACAGAACTCCCTACATTCATTTAAGAGTAGTGTGAGCTTCTCATCACAGGCACTATTCAGGGTAGACGGGCTAGGTGTTAAACAGGCTATTTAATGGTGGAGTTAAAAGTGTTTAGGGGCTACCATTTCATTGTAGAAGATGCAGGATATCGCACAAAATGGCAAGAGAGGATAGATCCATTTGATGTCCACAGCCTCTACTCGTTTTTGCTCTATCTTGTGAGACTGTTCTGTTGATTGAACAGGCGACTGATTGTTCTGCTTTCTACATTCCTCTACATACTCTTCAATACTTGGTACCAACTTCTTGCTCGACCTTCCCAGTGGCTCATGTTTCTTTGATTTCTTCCCTTTCTCCATCACCTTATTTTCGTTTTTTTTGGTGATGTGACGGAGAAGGAGGTAATACATGATGGTTCTGAGTGCCACTAGTGGTTTTGATTTCGCAACCATTCTGGTTCTCCACCCCTGCTCTTGCGCAGTTCATTGGTTTTGGAGCGGTTGCTCCCTAAATCTGTTTGTTCTTCTTTCTAACTGAATTTCTGCAGCAGTAACAAGTAAGATGCTGTGTTGATCCCTTCCTCTCCGACCTTGTTGCACATATGACACTGAAAAACAAATGCATGAAGGTGGAATAAAGGCTAAGGTGCAGGGTGGGAACTAGCTAAAGATGAGCTAGTCACTCAAGATCAGCAAGATGGATAAAAAGGATAAGAAGTCCTGAGTGTGTTCTCGTTTCCCTGATCTAATGCCCATAACAAGAAAAATTTCAGTTAAGATTAGGTTCAAGTTAGGTGGAGTTAAGTCTACCCAGTGTAACCTGATCGGCTGAGAACTTTTGGAGAATCAAGTGAGATATGTCAGGGTGTTCCAGGTCCACATGTGTGTCTTTCGCCACTGCTAAGGTCACTGAATAAGATAACTTTCATGTATATTTTTTAGGACTCCTTCCCTTTTAATAGTATAAATACAAAAATCTTTCTAGAAATTTTCCAAAAAGAACCTCGATGAGACGCAATTTTTAACGTCCATATATATATATATATATATAACATCACCTAATTGATACATTGAGAAACAATTCTTCTCGTCTAGCTACATACAAGTTCTCTACTTCTTCTTACCATTATTTTATAGCTTTTTGTATATTCAGTTGCATAAGATTGTTTTATCAGTCTTGTTTTCATTAACTTTTTGTTTTTTTTAAACACCACCCACTATTTCAAAAATCGTAATGAATTTTTTGAATCAGGAGCTGAACCTTGAATGTCTCATCTTATTATGAAAAATCGTAAAGGATTTCACCATCCACAATTTCAAAGACCTTTATTGCCAATTAAGCTAGAAATGGACATTTTATGGAGAAGCGGGATAGGGCCAGTCAAGTTGTATGAGAAATTGTAACCAAACAAGCTGGAGAGATTAGCAAAAGAGATTGGTATTTCACCAGACAAATCGTTGCTGTTAAGGAGGAGAAACTCAAGCATAACAGCATTACTGAGCTGAGAATGTATATCTGAAACTGAGGTTCAATGCTATCTGCAAATCGGTCAGACTTCCCAACTCTCTCGGAATACTACCAGAGAACACATTACCGCTCATTTGTAGCTCAGTTAAACGAGACAAGTTCCCTAGAGCCAAAGGTATAGTACCCGAAAGTTCCCATCGCTTGGTAAAGTTCCAGAGAAATTGTTCACATATCAAGTCGTTGAAGCATCTTGCATTCAAAGATTTCAGAAGGGATCTCTCCAGTATGAGACATTCAAGGTTCCAAGCTCTGAAAGTGTGCCAATCTCTCTATAATCCTATTACGTGATTAAAAAATCGTAAAGGATTTTTATCATGCGGTATGTGTATGTTTTTATTATTACACAGATTTGAAAAATCTTATAAGTTGATAAGATTTTCAAAGTTTTGTCTTATGAGTAAAAATACAAAGAATTTACTTCTTAATAACAATAGAATCTAATAGAATAGCAAAATCAATAATAACTAAATGGGTGTTATTGGTTATATATGTTGAAATCAATTCTACTAGATTTAAAACTGATCAAATTTTAAAATTTTTGATTCATTTGATAAGTTAGGATATATGATTTATCGAACCATTCTTAAATTCATGTCACTGTAATAATGAAATCAACATGATATCATCTAATCAATTAATTTAGAGTCCTATTTTTTATCTACCATACAAAAGTCTATGTTAGACCATTAATTAGAAACTAAACTAATTATCCTAAATTTATGCATATATGATATTTTCTAACAGAAATATTATATACATCTAAACAATAACATTCTTAAAAAAAAAGCCAAATACATTTCCATTATGCAATTATTTTGTTTATCATATTTAGTCTAGACCAAACTTTATATATATTTAAGTAACTAATTTCGAAATTGAATAGTATATCCCAATTCTTTTTGAAATTATCATAAAATTATATACGTAAAAATTGATATTAAATATATATCTTTATAACTTATTTTATATTTTAAATGTTATTTTAAAAACAAACATATATCCGCACGTATGTGCGGGTTCAAATCTAGTTTCAATTATACGATGGAATTGGACTTTGCTTTAAGTGGATTCTAATTCCAAACATCAGTAGCACAATATTTAATATATGATTCATCTTCTTCATTAAAGTTTTGTTCCATTGTATAAACCTACAGTAACAATATTTTCATAAGATCACAACGAAATGACATTTTCTATAACAATTATTATAAAAATTAAAAACAGAGGAGATGATGTTAGGTCATGTAAATCCAGAAAAACACAATCAAGTTTGTGAATATATAGCTATTTTTATTGAAGAAATCATGATGGGCAAACAATAGAAATCAACAAAGCGCAACCAAATTCCTCACGTAACTATTTTTGCAAGACAAGTGGTTAGTTACACTTCACGTGAGAGATGTTGGATAACCTTTTTTTTTTGAACTCGGAAAAAAACATACTTGAGAAAGAAAGAAACACAACCACTTCTCTAAAACAAATCGATCAAGCAAACCAAACCAAATCAAAAAAAAAAAAAAGATCACAGCCTAAAACACGTTCTCCCGCCCGATACTTTTCCACTCCAATGAAAAACTCCAGTTGACATCACCTTATACTCTTATTGACCTCGTATCTTCCTCCGCAAGCAAGCTCCTTAACCAAGATGGACTACCTGGAGCTACATACGATTGATATCTCCTTTCCTTTGTCACACTCCGAGCAATCATAAAAGCAACTTTGTTAGCCACTCTCTTTACTGAGCTTACCTTCCAATCTGTAACTTTATTCAAGGCATCCCTTAACTCCTCACCGTACGCCCGCAACGCTGGCCACGCCTTAGGTTTGTTCACAGAGCCCACCAACTCATAGTCCTCCAACTCAAAACATACTTTCTGCAATCTGTGAGAATTCATACTCTCCGCTGCCCAGATTAAACCCAAACGTCTAGTCTCCAAAAGCGACGACACACCATTTATATCTCTTATGCTATGGAGCAAAGTTTCACCTTCACTATTCTTTACAATCCAGACCAAACCCGCCTTACACGTCGCTTTAGACCATGAGATTCCAATATTGCACTTCACTCTTTCACTCTCTGGTACTTTCCATACGTTACCATCCCGAGGCCTCTGATTCCTATTACCCGTTTCCGCTTTTGCTGCTGTCACAACCTCAGTCCAGCGCCTGGACTCCTCACGACATTTTGTGACCGTATCCTCTGCCTCATACTCTTTTCCTTCGAAGTTAAATGTATTCTTGTTCTTCCACAACATCCATAAGATCCACGGAAAACTACAACTCACATCCTTTGGCACTCTAGAATCTTTTCCAGTATCCAGCAAATGACTAAAATTTTCATATAAAGATCTATATTCAAAACTTCGTTGCAGAAATGGAAAACCCGACGTCGCCCACACCAGTCGAGCAGCAGGACATGTGAATAAGACGTGATTAATGGACTCTCCTTCTTCCCCACATCTTTGACATCGGGAATCCACCTTCATCCCTCGAGCAATACACTCCTCTGAAACCCCTAGAGCATTTGACAGAGCCCTCCACATAAAGATTTTGATTTTGGGAGCAGTGTTCACCTTCCACACTTGGCTACGCAAGTCATTTAGTGATGGTTTACTCCGAGCCGCCACTCTCACTTCAGACTGATCCAGAGAACATGCCAACCAGTACCCCGATTTCACAGAGTAAGCTCCCCATCTGTTATGGACCCACTCATACGAATCCTCCTCACCAACAGCAGGCTTCATTTTGAGAACTAGCTCAATATCACTCGGGAAAAAAACTTCCTCCAGCTTTCCTCGATCACATCCTCTTGTTTGTGGATTAATAAGATCACAAACCTTAAGATCAAGATTAAATAAAATTTGTTTCCTCATTGGGGCCTTTGGTTCCGTAACAAAGAGCCATTTGTCCATCCATACATTTATACTCTCCCCCGATCCAATATTCCTTCGTAGTCCTTTCACCAGCAACTCACGTCCAAATAATATATTTCTCCACGCATAAGAAGGCCTAGATCCGAGCCTGGCATCCAGGAAGACTCCAGACGGGTAGTATCTGCTTCTTAACACCCTTGCACACAAAGATTCCGGCTCCATAAGCAGCCGCCACCCCTGTTTTGCCAACAGAGCCTGGTTGAATTTTTCTAAATTCTTAAAACCCATGCCACCATCCTGTTTATCAAGACACATCCTCTCCCAAGAGACCCAATGCATCTTATTTATTCCGTCTTGTGCATTCCACCAGAAATTAGCCATTGCACTAGTGAGATTTTGACATGTCGTCTTCGGGAGTTTAAAGACTGACATAGCAAAAACCGGCATGGCCATTGCGACTGACTTGAGCAAAACTTCCTTTCCACCCGTAGATAAGAAGAAAGCATACCAGCCGTGGAAGCGCGATGTCATTTTGTCATGAATGTACTGAAGCATGTCAACCTTGGAGCCACTGAAACACTCTAGCAAACCCAAATATTTCCCCATTCCTCCTTCATTTGTAATACCGGTGATCTCTTTAATCTTCACTTTCGTTTCTCCCTCAACCTTCTTGCCAAAGGTAATAGCCGATTTCGAGAAATTGATCATCTGGCCAGAGACCTCTTCATACTCCTTCAGGATCTTGCAGACCACATTACACTCTACTTCATTTGCTTTTAACAACAGAAGTGAGTCATCAGCGAAAAACAAATGATGTATCGAGGGCCCGTCCTCTGAGAACTGAATACCTGTGATCTCACCTCTTCTCTCCGCCTCATTCAACTGGTGGGACAGTCCTTCTGTACATAAATCAAAGAGAAAAGGGGACAGGGGATCCCCTTGTCTCAGACCTCTACTTGGTAACACCTTCCCCTGTTCCTCGCCATTAATAAGCACCGTATAGGAAACAAAACGAACGCAAAACATGATCCACTCTCGGAACTTAGCATGGAAGCCAAGCGCCATCATTAGACCCTCCAGATAATTCCATTCAATGCGATCATATGCTTTAGACATGTCAGTTTTGATCGCCATAAACTCTTTTGCGATCCTTTCATGAGCTCTTAATCCATGTACCATCTCATGAGCAATGATAATATTATCCGATATCAATCTCTCAGGTATAAATGCAGATTGTGTGGGCGACACAATGTGCTCCAGCATCGGTTTAAGCCTGGCTACCAGAATCTTAGCCACTATCTTGTATAACACGGAACACAAACTAATGGGTCTCAGATCAACCATTGTAGTAGGATTTGTGATCTTCGGAATTAGACAAATCTGCGTAAAGTTCCACTCCAGTGGAAAGACACCAGTAACGAAGAAAGCCTTGATCTCCTTCACAATTTCCACACCAATAATACTCCAATATTCCTGGAAAAACAGGCCGTTCATACCATCACTTCCAGGAGCACTCGACGTCTTAATAGAAAATACAGCAGCTCTAACTTCCGCCTCACTAACCTCCTTTATCAGGTTTTGATTCATATTCTCTGAGACCCTAGCCGGCAGACCAGTGAGAAAATCCATCACCTCATTCGAGGCATGTGATGTAAACAGCTTATCAAAATAGTCTGTAGCCGTCTTTCCCATTTGAGGTATTGAGAAGTTCTCTCTTCCTTCGTCATAAACAAGTTTAGAGAGCTGGTTGTTCTGTCGTCTTGCTTTTACAGAGGCATGAAAGAAACTTGTATTATTATCTCCCACCACAAGCCAATTGTCTTTACTCTTCTGCGTCCAAAAATCTTCCTCCTGTTTGAAGGCTTTACCAATCTCCGTTTTTAATTCATTCACTCTCTCCCAACAAGGCGAAGTCGAAGAAGATTCCAGTTCCAGTTCATGTCGGAGCTTCTGCATTCGCTCATTCGAGTTATGATTGTTCTCTCTTTTCCAAATTCCCAAAGATTTCCTCACAGCCCCCAGACTTTCCACAATCGAGAGGTTGTTAGTCCCTCTGGCCCTCTTCCATGCTTCCCCTATGGTTTCCTCCACTCTATTTTTGCCAACCAAACGTTTATCAAACCGGAAAGCAGCCCTCTTCCTGTCCTTCTCACAGAAAAGATTAACCATCACTGGTCTGTGATCAGAACCAAGCCTTTCCATGAAAGTCTGCGTAGCCTTGTGAAAAACATTTCTCCATTTCTTATTCCCAAAGCATCTATCCAGTTTGCACTGAATATACTTCTTGTATCTCACTCCCTCCCACGTAAAACTATCACCAAACCCTGCAAGTTCCTTTATCTTGCATACCTCTAACATTACAGCAAAATCCATAAAAGATGCAGGACCCCTTTTCGGACCTCCAATCTTCTCACCATTATGTAGAATTTCGTTGAAATCACCAACCAAACCCCAGCACTCCTTTCTTCCTACTCCCAACCTCATTATTCTCTCCCATACTTTCCCTTTTCCTTGCTGACCCGGCTCCCCATACACAAAGGTTACAAAGAGAGTCTGACCTCTGTAACTTATCCGGCAATCAACGATATTCTTGTCAGCAAACTTCACCTCTACGATCACATCTCGTTTCCACATCAAAGCCAAACCTCCGGATAGACCAATAGGATCCACTACCATCACCGTATCATATCCCAAAACCACTTTCAAATCGACCACCATATTTTTCTTTTGCTTAGTTTCCATCAAGAACACAATCTCAGGGAAATATATTTTACGTATCTCCTTGAGACGGGGAATTGTCGAGTCTTGAGACCGTCCCAAGCCTCGGCAATTCCAGATGTTAGATAACCTATCTTCTTAAACTAGAAATACTTTAAGTTTTTGTTTGGCAACATAGATAGCAGTTAAAAAAAATAGTGATGTTTGAAAACATGGATAGCAGTAAGTTAGAAAAAAAAAAGTAATAGGCTTATGCTATTAAAAAAATTGGAAGTCCATTACATTATATTAAAAAATAATGGGTTTATGTTACTTGATATACATATTCAAATCAAAATAATAATTTAAAATTGATTTATATAAAAACAATTCATTCAAAAATATACATATATTCAAAATTTGATTTTTACTAACATATTTTCCAATAACCATTATAAAAATGTTTTCAATATATATAAGAAAAAGACAATACAAAGCTCAATTTCAAACACCAACTTAAATTATGGTTTTTATATTTCACATTGAAATTTTAAAATATAATATATGTGATTATTTATATGATTGTACGTATAAAATATTATTAATTATAAGAAAACTTATTTGATGGTACGTATAAAATACGATTAATTATATGATAACACATTTTTGTAACCTATGATGACACATATAGTATACGTAATAGTGGGTGGGCGTTCGGGTTCGTTTTCAGGTCTATTTGGGATTTCGTGTTCGGTTCAGATCTTTGAGGATTCGGTTCGGATTTGGATAACCAATTTAAATTGGTTTGGTTTAAATATTTGGATAGAGAATTCATAATTATTTAAGTATTTTTTGATTTTTGAGTATATTTTAACTATTTTAGATATTTACGTTTGATTATTTGTATATATTTTCAAGTATTTAAACGAATTTAAAAGTATCATATATATTCTGGATGTTTTATATATATTAAATCTAAAAATAATATATATATATATATAAGTATATAAATTTATTTTGGATATCCAAAATACTTCGGTTCAGATCGGATTAGGTTTCAGTTCTTCAAATACCAAAATTTTGGATAATTCGTATATTTAATCAATTTCGGTTCGGATTTGGTACTACTTATTCGGATTGGGATCGGTTCGATTCTTCGATTTCGAGTTTTTTGTCCAACCCTAAATAGTGACATAAAAAACAAATAGCATCTTAGTTTTTAAAAAATACGCGGGGGTCAAAATCTAGTTCCAATTAACTCGAGGAGCAAGTTAACTTATTAACGTGAAGTTTAATGGGTTAAGGAAAAAAGAAAACATATTGAGTTTAGGAATGTTTCCATATTATTATTAGGAAAAGATGTAGCTTCGTCCTATATAAAGAGTTCTCATGGAGAGATGTAACATCAAAAGAGAAACAAATTGTAAGATTTAGTTTTGAGAGATTTTCTAAATCTAATAATTAGAAGAGAAGTTCTTATAATCTTTGTGTTTGTGAACCTTTAATTGGAATCAGAGCCAGGGGTTTCGAAGATCGTTAACAAGAGGAGTTGTAACTCGATCAAAACTTGGGAGACGATAAAAATTCTCAAGGACGTGATAAAGGTCTTGAGATGAAGAAGGACATACGATGTCTGATGCTATCATCGACCAACTACACCGTATGGTCGATGCGAATGAAAGTGATGCTTCCTTTATAAGAAGTTTGGGATACAATTGATCCAGGGAATGATGATGCAAAGAAGAACAATATGGCAATTGCGCTAATACTTCAGATTGGAGAACATGATACATCGAAGAAGATTTGGGAAGCTATCAAATCTCGTAACCTAGGTGTTGATCGTGTGAGAGAAGCGAGGTTACAAACTTTGATGTCTGAGTTCGACAAACTGAAGATGGCAGACACATACACAGTGGATGACTACGCAGGAAAGCTTTCAGGCCTAGCATCGAGAGCAGCCGCGTTAGAAGAGATAATGGAAGAATCGAAGATGGTAAAAAAGTTTTTGAAGGGACTTCCAAGAACAAAGTTCATTCACATCGTAGCTTCGTTAGAACAAGTGCTGGATCTAAATTCAACGGGGTTTGAAGGCTTTCGAAGAACGCGTAAAAGAAGAAACCCAAGATGAAAATCAATCGAAGCTAATGTTTGTGAAGAATGATACGCAAGATCTTGGAAGCCCTAACAACTCGCGAGGAAGAGGCAGAGGTAGAGGTTATGGTGGAAGAGGAAGAGGACGAGGAAGGTCTAATGGTTCTAATGGTCATAACAAAGGAGGAGAAGCTTCGGACAAGACCAAGAAGGACTAGTCTAAAGTTGGAGATGCCACAAGATGGGGCACTTTGTGTCACATTGTCCTACACGACCAAGAGAAGAAGCTAACCTAACGGAAACACAAGAAGCAAATGCATTATTTATGCATGAAGTAGTATTCCTCAACGAGGAGAGATTGTTTCCTAAGAGGTTTGATGAATGCTATGGAAATACGAGTATATGGTACCTTGACAATTGTGCAAGTAACCATATGACAGGCAAGAAGGAGTTCTTCTCAAACCTAGAGGAGAGCATCAAAAGCAAAGCCAAATTCGGTGATGGATCAAACGTCTAGATTGTTGGGAAATGTTCGATCACGTTCATCGGAAAAACAGGGGAGAGAAGATCACTCAAAGATATCTACTACATCCTAAGTCTTAAACACAATATCATAAGTCTTGGACAAGCAACCGAGATGGATTGTGAGGTTAATATGAAAGAAGACTTACTGATGCTGAAAGATCCCCGTGGAAGGCTATTAGTACAAGTCGCAAGGCAACCAAACCGATTGTACAAGACGCCAATCGAGGTTGAATTTTTGAAGTGTCTTCAAATACAAGAAACTGATGTTACATGGACGTGGCATGCGCGGCTCGGACATGTGAACTTTGGATTCATGAAGAATATGGTAGAAAAGGAGGTGGTAGTAGGGATGCCTCAGGTTATACACGAGAAAGACGTTTGCAGTACATGCTTAGTTGGGAAGCAAACTCGGAAGTCTTTCCCGCCTAAAGCAAAGTATCGAGCATCACACGCATTGGAGTTGGTACATGGTGACTTGTGCGGTCCGATATCACCACCAACACCAGCACACAATAGATATGTATTTGTCTTAGTTGATGATTACTCAAGATATATGTGGACGATGCTGCTAAGAGAGAAGAGTAAAGCGTTCGATTGGTTCAAAAAGTTCAAGGAGTACGTGGAGAATCAAACAAAGCTAAAACTCAAGAATTTTCGCACCGATAGAGGAAGAGAGTTCACATCTTCTGAGTTCATTCGTTTTTGTGAAGAAAACAGTGTAACTAGACATCTCACCGCACCGTATACACCGCAACAAAACGGTGTGGTCGAGAGAAGAAATAGAACACTAATATAGATAACTGGAAGTTTGATGAAAGATTATAAGAACTTCTCTTCTTATTCTTATTAGATTTAGAATGACACATGGATTTTGATGTATGAAAAACAGAAACCTGGGTCTGTTGCTTGATGAACAATATATAGCAAAGGAACCATTTTATTTGCAATGGGGTGATTTTACAATTAATTAAGGTTACACGTGAAATATGTAGGTAAAAGGTTAGATTTTGAGTGATATTTTACTCATGAAATTATCTCCAAATTCAGTTAAAATCTTTCAAATCAAATGAGTTATAAGAATCCATCAAATTTGAATAGCACAAGATTTTAAATGTTATATTCAAATTTTAATTGAATAAAAATAGATTTTCATTTCTTTTATTGAGAAGATTGTAAGTATAAAAACTAATAGCAGTAGATTTCAAAATCTTTTAATAAATATATTTAAAATACAATAACCAATAACACTGAATTTTAATAAAAAAAATTTAAAGTCAGTGATTGAATAGCAATAGATTATAAAACCTAGAATTAATTTAAAATACACCATTGAATAACCAATAAGACTGGATTTTAATAAAAGTTTTAAAGTCAGTGATTGAATAACACTAAATTATAAAAACTATAGAATTAATTTAAAATCCACCGTTGAATAACACTCCCTGAACTTTTTGAATGAAATTTAAAAATTTTCAAACCAATAACGATAGATTCTTAACATTTTAGAATTCCTTCAGGATTTTTAGACCAATAATCCCCCTGAATGATTTAAACTGAATTATATTTCATAAATCTGATAAAGAAATCATTTTATAATGACTAATTTACCATCTACTAATTTACCATCTAGACATTTGTGTATGAAATAAATAAAAAACCGTTCTCTCTAGCTTAAAGCTCCAACCTCTCTCTTAGCCTCCGATCATTGTCGTTGCTCTGACCGACGTCGGTGGGCTTTCTCAGCCACGGCGTCGGTCAGATCTTGTTAGATTTCTTTGCTGTTTCTCTTGCATGAGCAGATCCTTTTGTTTCAGCTATGTTTCTTCCATTCTCAGATCTGGATCAAGATCGATGCTTTCTAGTTGGGTTATGTTTCGAGGTTTGGTGCTTGCATGTCCTTCTCGTGATACATGATCTTTGTTGTTAAGCTGTTGATCCATTTGGTTTCTAAGGCCTTGGATTTGGTTATCGGGATCTGGTCAGCTCCGACTTCGTTTATGCGTGTCTCTGCCTTGGATCATCGTGTTGGAATGAAGAAGGAAGAAGGAAGAAGCAATGACTTAGTTGTTGGAATGAAGAAAACATGACCAAAAGTAAAAGTGTCATTGCATGATCCAAACCAACTCATCCATGAGAATTCATCCACAGAATTCATTTCCAAGGAAACTCATCCACAGAAACCTATCCACACGTGTTTTGGAGGCAAGAGAATGTATTTGAATTTGAACTCTTGGTGCTTAAATCTATCACATCAAGCCACTTGCCTCTAGTTTAGTCTTTTGTTTAATCTTTCTTTTTTGTGTATTTAAATCACTTGTAAACCACAAATGAATCTAAGGAGAAAATCCTTCATTTACTCTTTACTCTCTCACCAACAACATTCTCCAATTTCTCTCTCTCTACTTTTCTGGATCTTTCTCATTGTTCTTGAGTGTTCTTTACTTATTCATCATCATTTCTTACATGGTATCAGAGCTTTAAGCTCATGTACCTCACAAAAGCTTTCGCAAATCTATTTCAAACTGTTTTCATTCTCAGTTCATCTTCATCTGAGTATGGTACAACCTTTTGTCCAGCGGTCCAAAGGTTTTCCAAGAAGGAAGAACCCAAGACTAGCTCTCAAGGCAAGGTGTGTACAAGTCTCTGAATCTCAAGAACCCTTCAGCAAGCTCAGCCAGTTCAGTCTACCACTCATTTTCTTTGAAGATTCTTGAGCACACTCTATTATCCAGTGGTCCATAGTTCTTCAAAGCTGTCCAATCTCCTTTCTCATGTCTAATATGGTGAAGAAACCACTTGAAAGCAAAGGTTTATGGAGTAGTTTGCCAAGCAAAACTTTAAAACTGCCTTGTCCAAGTGGTTCTCTTTATCTATCCAAGAAGAGAGCTTCCCAGAAGGTGGCACCTCTCAAATATGAAGAAAGAAGGAGTCTTTGGTGTGATGGATACAAGAAGGAGGTCATGTACTTAAAGAGAGGGAGTTGGAGTTCAACTCCACATCTCATATCCAACAAACTGTCATGACCCATGTGTATTGGAGGTTCAAGGAACCAGCTCAGGTTCCTTGGTTCCTTGGTTGTAAGTTAAACCTCTACTTCTTGATATGAGCTTGGGATAATGGTTCTGGTTGTGCTGAAGTGTGTATTAAAGTCTCCTAAGAGCTGTCTAAATTGCTAGAGTTGTTGAACCTAGTTTCCATCTTAAGATGCTTAAGAGTCTTGTGTTATGAATTGAAGATATATATCATGCTTAAGGTGATAGATGACTTGTCTACTCCTGTGATTGCATTCATGAGGTTTTTAAGGTGATTAGATGAGTTGTCTAGTCTCTGTTTTTGTCATTAAAATTCATAAAAATAGCCTAAATATCTTGTAATTGATGAGTTATCATTCTTGAACATTTAGTGAGTTGGTTGCATGGATTTAAACTGAATGAGTTGTTTAGATTTTGTCCATTGCATTTTTCTTAACCATTGGGATCAGAATTGGTGAGTTATCAATGTCTGATCCCAGTGTGTGCGGTCTGATTCTTGCTGGAGTTTGAGTGATGTTTCAGGTACACAAGTGTTGTCTCTGTCCATCATCAAATCAAAACAAAGAAGAAGGCTTTGCCCATGCTGTTCAGAGCCTACACATGATGTATATTCCTGTTTGATCCAGAGCCTACACATGATGTATATTCCTGACCATGGAGAGATTGTTTGTGAGGAGACCAGGTGGGAGTAAGTGGGGGCTGAAATAAAATATGGCTGGGCTTTGAAGATACTTCAGGAAGGAGTATTGATGGAGAGGCAGACCAGAGTTTGATCAGCCACACACACCAAGCTGGAGCTCCTCATGTATTGCAAAAACCAGTTGAATTAAGCGCAGACCGTTTGGTTGTTGAGCTCATGGTTCAAAAGACACACAAGGGGCAGTGAAGAAGAGATCAAAGAAGGAACCATTTGACTTAAGCGCAGCTGTAGGGGTGATGCGCTCCTGGTTTCAAGACTCAGTGTTGCTCACTTCTAAGCTTGGTCCTTCACTCATTTTTTCCGGATCAATCTTGAGGAGGGGTAATGGTGAGCTATCCTGAAGGTCCATGTCGTCTAGTGCCTCAACTCAGATCATATGGAGGACTCAAGTGTCTCAAAGATACTTCTCATCAGTCCCATTCACTCATATGCAAGGGGAGTAACCAGTTTAATCTTTGAGTTGCAGTTTGATTGGTTTATGCCTTGAGAATTGATGCAAGTGTTTATGCATTGGGTTATAGGTACTTGGAAGTCTCTATATCAGAAGTTGGTTGTCCCTACACCCTTTGAAGATGGCAAGGAGTCAGAAGAAAGGGGGAGACATCAAACCAGCCAAGAAAAGAGATCCGAGATGTTGGTGTGTACAAGTTATGGAGTTCATCCTTGCAGCACAAAGCCAAGCCATGATCCAGAGTCTAAGGACTTCACCATGAGTTATCTGAAGTTCCTTAGACTCACTGGTAGGTCCCTAGGCCTTGTTGAACTCTACTCTTTTTCCCTTACCAAGTTTTGTCTCAAAGGGTTTTCTTGCTAAGGTTTTTTTAATGAGGGAGCTTCTTCAATGTTCCAAGCTTGTCCAAAGATCTCCTATGGTCAAACTTGAGGAGGAGTGTTGGAATGAAGAAAGAAGAAGGAAGAAGCAATGACTTAGTTGTTGGAATGAAGAAAACATGACCAAAAGGAAAAGAGTCATTGCATGATCCAAGCCAACCCATCCATAGGAATTCATCCACAGAATTCATTTCCAAGAAAACTCATCCACAGAAACTTATCCACACGTGTTTTGAAGGCAAGAGAGTGTATTTGAATTTGAACTCTTGGAGCCTAAATCTATCACATCAAACCACTTGCACCTAGTTTAGTCTTTGCTTAATTTTTTTTATGTATTTAAATCACTTATAAACCACAAATGAATCTAAGGAGAAAATCCTTCATTTACTCTTTACTCTCTCACCAACAACATTCTCCAATCTCTCTTTCTCTACTTTTCTAGATCTAACTCTCTCTTTTTGTCATTGTTCTCGAGTGTTCTTTACTTATTTATCGTCATTTCTTACACATCGCTGGTATGTAGCTTTGTTATGATGGTGAAGTTGTCGGGTTTAGGAGGATGGCTTATCCTTGTTTCCATGCGACGGTGCGGCTATTGCGGTGGTTGGTTTAACCGGCATGTTCAAAGGATTTGGAGCTCCGGCTCTGTTATCATCCAGTCGTCGGAAGTCTTCAGTTCAACCAGGTTCTTCTCTGAGTCTTCCTAGGTGGTACCAGTCAATCGTTCTCATGGCTCCGTTGTGGGTTAGTGTGGTTTGGAGCAGAAATAAGAGTAACGTTCTTGGTCTTCCTCAATAAAGATGGGCTGTGGATGTTTTGGTTTACCTCTTCTCCTCCTTTACTTGATTTTCTTTTCTATTTTCATAAGTTAATCTTGTGTGATCAGTTCTAGATTGTAAAGTTCTTAGCTTGATTTTGTTGGTTATGGTTTCCGGGAACATGTAACTCGTTCGCCGGCTTTAATTTCTAGAAAAAGTTCCTTTTTTCCGCTAGCTTTAGCTTCTGTGGGCTTTGGTGGCTCGCCGGCTCTGGTTTGATCCTTGTAAAATGGTTGTTTCTGTTAGTAAAGTCTTTGACACGGTGCCCTCTAGACTAATTTTTAGAACATTGCTTAAACCAATAAAAACTAATCTTTTATTATTTTCCTCTACATATGGGAATTCTTGCTCCAGATGGGCTGGAGCATGATTGTCGACGATGGGTAGCTCTCGACCTCCATAAACGACTATGAAACAATAATATACGGGGTCCTCACTAATGGTTTATAGATTTCGTTACGTGTGCACGCACGTAATTAGCTTATCAAGTACATCATATAACATGTGTCACGTGCTGGTTAAGTTGTCGGTTTGTTGACTTCTTGTTTCAAACTTCTTTAATGATTTTTTTAACATTTCTTCTTTAATGATTACAAAAATATTTCTAATCACCAAACTCAGATTTGTTATGAGATCACGGCATACATAACATAACGTAACAAACAATTAGCCCATCCTAATGGTGGACGTTCACGTATCCATTCGGATTCGGTTCGGATCTATTCAGGTTTCGAGATCAGAGATTTCAGTCCTAATCTGATATTTCTAAGTTTTGGTTCCGGTTCAGTTCGGATCTTTGCGCGTATGGTTCGGATTCGGATAATCCACTAAAATTATTTTTAAAATTTTAAAATTCATTATATACTTTAAATTTCTCAAAATCTATAAAAAAATAGATATATATTACATACAAATTTGAATAACATATGTCAAAATACCTAAACTTAACATATAATTTGATTTGGTTTGAATATTTGGATAGATAATCAATAGATATTTCAAGTATTTTTGGTGTTTGAGTATATTTTAGCTATTTTAGTCATTTATTTTTGACTATTTGTATATATTTTCAAGTATTTTAGACAATTTTAAAATATTTTATATATTTTGGATGTTTTTAATAGACATTAAATCTAAAATATATTTATATAGTGGGTATATAAATCTATTTATGATATAATTCGGTTCGGGTTCGGGTTCGGTTCCAGTTCTTTTGATACCGAAGTTTTAAATCCGTTCGGATATTTAATCAATTTTGGTTCAGATTTGGTACTACTTTTTCGGGTCGGGTTCAGTTCGGTTCTTCGGATTCGGTTTTTTTGCCCAGCCCTAGCCCATCCTTCTATATTTAGCAAATTTTATTAGTGGTATTTAATATGGATCTTACCAGCAATTATTTTAATTAAACTAAAATATTCCATCAATTTCATTATATTAAATGTTAAAAAAATGTTTTTGTTTCATTATATAAGGTAGTTAATAAAAGCCTATGCAAACCTAATCTATTTAGTATTTGTGATTATTTATGTTTTATAACATTGATTGAATTGTTTTCATTAAACTTAAAATGATGTTTCAATTTTCAAAAAGTATATTTTTTTATTTTAAATTTTTTTCACTTTTAACAAAAACCTTATATATCAAAACAAAACAATGTTAATAATAAAATCTATATAAAAATTATACGTCGAATGTTTAGAACAAAACCATGATACGCGCGTGCTCTATTTCCAAAACTTGTACATACCTGTGTCGATAGCTTTATCATATTCATGAAGAAAAATATCAACTAAACGCGCATAATTTTCATCCCCATACAGAAAATACTAATTAAACTAGATGATAACCCGCGCAAAGTATTTTTATAATAATGTTTGTTTATTAAATGGTTATAACATTTTGCAATACTACAATCTTTATCGATTATAAAATAACGAATACAAATGTTAGATCTCTTAAATATATCATCGTCGTTGAAGAGTTAATGTATTACATCTCATTTTAATTATTTTTAAGACTTTATACGCACAAAAGGAAATTAAGTTTTGCGGCTAACACTAATCACCAAAACCAAATAGGCAACATCGATTGTATAATGACGAAAGGGGATTAAGTTTTTTGCTCTCGATTTGTTTACTATTGACTCTCTATAAGTGAGTTCATTTTCTACATTTATAAAATTGTGCTTTCATTCTCGTCTTTGTTTCATTGATATGAGTTAAGTTTCTTTTTTTAACTTCTTCTATGAATTCGGTGAACTAAATAAGTGTCAATTTAAAAAAAAAATGACATATGTAAAGTTTAGTTTCACTCCAGATACATATCTAAGAATCAAAATTTTGAAAAAATCACCGGCAAACTATATTAACAGATTAGTGTTCAAATTTAACATATCAAGCTGTTATAGAATATATAAGTGCAGACTCGAAATATAAATTTATGTCTAGTATATATTCACCAGCTCGGTCTAAAAATCATATAATTCTAGAACAACAAAACAAATTACTTATTTCACTAGTTCGGCAAATATCTGAATCCGAACGGGTATTATCCAAACCCGAATGGATATCCAAAGATAACCAAACATAAGTATACTTAACCCTATAATTCTAGTTTACTTCTCTTGTTTTATTCAACATATTTATATTATTGATGTTTATTTCTAAAAATTAGATAATATACATATAATTATGGACAAAATTATTTGCTACTTACTTAAAATTAATACATATCAAGCTCTTGTTTCTTGTATTAACAAAAGTTGCATCTAAAATTTCAAAACAACAACTAAATTAGTGTCTTTCTATTTTTAAAGTTTTATCTCCAAACCTATTAATAGTTTAATCTTTTAAAAATTAGAAAACCTGATAAGTTCAAATATATTTTAAATACAAAAAAATAAACAATGAATAATTTATTTATCTTTTCTTCAAAATTTAAATATCCGAACCCAACCCAAAATATCCGAACCCGACTCGAAGTGTAGAAAACCTGAATGGGTTTTATATATTTATACTAAAATACCCGATATGAACCCGAACTTGTATCCGAACGCACACTCCTACGATATATGATCATCATTTGTATTTTACTTTTACAAATAATCATCATATGAACGCACACCCCTATGATATATGATCATCATATGAATCTGAATGATCACAAAAATTTCAATGTGGAACTTTTACCACTTTTAGTAATTTATAGTCGTTTTTAAAAATTCAAAATATAACATATTAAAAAAGTCTAATTTTTTTATTATATGCTTAATGTGATTGTTTAATTTCTTTTAATAGTATAAAATTAAACAAAAAAAGAGAGAGGTTAGAAAAATTGTTATTAAATATATATTATTCATAATCATTAATTGTCATATATATATTAACCAATTAGGTAATTCCGTAGCTTTTATTTAAGGAAAGAAAAAATATTCTTTTGTACACTAAAAATTAATTTGATAGTTAGTTTAATAAAAAACATAGTATATGTTTATATGAACCAAAATATTTTTCTAACAATTCTAAGAATCATTCTCGTGATGACACGTGGCTACGAAAACATGTTGTAATGCTCCAGGATTAATATATAGGGGATACAATTGAGTTTTAGTATTAATTTGCCAGTTGTTTTAATAAAAAAAAAACCATCATATTACAGAGCCTTTCTCTCTAACTTGATGAAACCGTCACCTTTTTCTCCTTGTCTCTCCGGCATCGGCTCTCCATTTGTGTCGTTAGAGAACCCTTCCTCTCCATTTTCTATATCTTCTTCTTTTTCTTTTGAGCTCCGTTTTATATAGTCTTTCGGTCTCCGGCATGCAGCAAAGAATCCTCCGGGAAACCGTGCCAACAAATCTAAACGAGCACACTGTTGGATACCAGCAACGACATGTACCATGCAAGACGGTCACCCCCGCTGAAAAGAAGAGACAAGAAAATAAAGAAGGAGAAGAACCTACTTCCAATAGCTAGATCTGACACCATATGTGAGCTATCACCACCGCACTTGATCAAAGGAACTGCTGAACACTTCCTCACCGTTTAGTTTCGCCGCTACGGTGGTGGCGACGATGCACAAAGCAAAACACAAAGAAAGGGAAAAAGGATAAGAGATACAAGCAATAGAAAAAAAAAAGAGAAAAAGGGAGAAGTTACCGACGACAACGACGGAGCAAACCATTGGTCACCTAACCGAAGAACTTGTTCTAGCTTTGCTTTGCGAGAAACTTATAAAGAAAAAAAAATTAGAGAGAGAAAGGAGGCTAGGCTCGCCCTTGCCTTAATTCCAAGTTATGATCTAATGATCAAAGTCGTTCCCCCAAACCATCAGTTTGTTCTACATAGCTTTCTCTCACATTCACCGCCATAATTATTTTTTGCAAGTTATATGGTTTATTATTCAATCTCTATGCTTCTTCTGTTTTCACAAGTTTAAAACTCAACAAAAATGGTTGGCGTCGTGTTATTAGGCATGTTACAAAATTAACAGTAGTCTATAACCAATAACGTGTACTTTCTTATAGAAAATTATTGGTAAGTATAATAAAAATAGGATACAATTGAGTGAAATAGATTAGATTTGCGTCGAAAATAATGTGATCTCTTCACTCAGTACATAAATTCTGTTTTTTCAATCGATTGCGCAAATTATATTTTCTTTTAAAGTTTTTCTAATTTCTAATTTTTTCTAACAATCTGATTATGTTTCTAATTCTTGGTTCGATATGAAAATTCTGTAAATAAAAACAATAGTTGGCTAAACTAAAGATCCAACTTTGTATGTGGCGTTTTCACCTCAGTTTCCTTACTTTATAACCAATCACAATTATTTGTTGCTTTCGTATGCATAAACCTCAACCATGGCTAAGTTTGGCAAGATACCAAAACTTTCAATTTCTAAAACCATTCTCATTCCGAAATTTTAGTTGATGTGAATCTTGATGATTTTATAATTTATTTCTTTCAACAATAATATTATTGCAGTTCTTACCCGAAGAGAACTTCAATTCACTAATACAAAGATTAAAAAACGAAAAAAATGAAAATGAGCTAATAAAAAAAAATTAGTGTGCGAACACATTAAATAGTATGCGATAGAGCTAAGAAAATTAGTTTGTAAACACATTAATGATTAAATGACTGTGAAGCTGACACATAAGCACTCTAAAGTTCAAATGATTGTGAAGCTGACACGTGTCAATGTGTGTGTGAACATATTTATTGCAAATGATTCTCTTTTAGACCATGATTAACGCTGTTCCTTAATGCAATTAAAATTAAAAAAAAAAAACTAGAGAATAATAGAGGAGACGTTTCTTAATTAGGAGTTACAAGAAACGTCTCTTACGCGTCTGTTCTTCCTCCATTGAAGTTTGCTTCCGATTCGATTCAAAACCATGGCCTCTGTATCCTAGCAATCTCTTCCCCAATCTAGCTTCTTCCTCATTAGCCGATTCAGCTCCGATGCTGGCGTAACCGACGGCACCGGATCCGATATCACCGAAGCTCCGATCATAGGCGAAACCCGGAGAGATGTCGCCGAGATCCAAAAGGACAGGGATCATCGCAGTCAAGTGCGGGATGACGACGCTCTGGGATAAATGGGGAGCTAGGGTTCCGGTTTCGATCCTCTGGGTTGATGACAACATCGTCTCTCACGTCAAAAACGTTGAGAAAGAATCATCATCTTCTCTTTCTCTTCCGAGTTTCTTGTGTTTATTGTCAGAATCATTGACTAATGAGTTTAGTGTTGTAAAAGGTGGATGCTTTCACTGGCTCTGCTTTCAAAGGTAATCCAGCAGCGGTTTGCTTCCTCAACTTTGGCATCTGCTCATTGTCTCTTCTCCAACGCTTTGGTTGATTCAGACAATGTCGAGTTTGTCACAAGTTCATGGGAAAGAAGGATCCTTTTTGATCGAGTTGAATTTTCCTGTGGTTCCAACTAGCGATACCAATCTCACTGATGCATCCTTTTCCATGATCACCAAGGCCTTGAACGGAGCTACCATTCTTGATACTAAAGCTACTGCCACCAACCAAAGATGGATGATATATTGAAATGGCCTTTCGATGGCATCATCTTCACAGCTGCAGGTTCCTTCTGTAATCACAATCAGATCCAAGGGCTGATTATCCTTGGTAGAATATAATGAGTGATCACATGATTTGTACTTGCATTTGAATCTGACCTTACTCTGTTGAGCTACGAACAAAGCCTTCCTCTGTTGTGATGCGAAGACATTTTGTATTACTATTTGCTTGTTTTATTTCTGCCATCATTGACATTGTCCATCTTTGAGAGTGTAAACTCGTGTCCAATAAGTTACTTTATTAAAGGAAAATCTTCATGGCCTAATGGGTTAATTATTCACGTTTTGGAAACGAATGCTGCCGATGTCCATGCTATAGATGTTTTCTTTATTAAAGATATTGTTGAGTCTGTTTTGCTTGAAGATGAAACTGACGATAAGGGTGCCAAAGATGGGAAGAAAACTAACCGGACTTCTCGTGAGAAGGTTAGTTTCAGTTTGTTTGATCATCAGTTTTGATATGCTACTAATGACTTGTTGGGAACATTGAGTGATAGTGTTTAGCTCGTGTTAGTATGCTTATTTTTTTGGTTGTAAAAATTGTTTTTAAGTTTGGGTTTTTGTTATTAGGAATCGAGAATGGACACTCGTGGTCAGTAGGCTTCTCTGTGTATTAATGAGTTGTTGTTGAAGAAGATGGCGTTTGTTATGTTGTTCTATTTCATATTACATGTTCTTATTTTGTTGTTTCATGTTTTTGTTTTTCTAAGAACCCCTAAATAAGATACTACCATTGGAGCACAAAATCAAGGTGTTTCTTAACTAAGGTTCTTAATTATATTTAATTACTAAAATAATCACTAAGAGATCCTAATGGGGTTTGTGGGTTAATCATGCTCTTATATATAGGGGATCATCATATTAGAGAGCCTTTCTCTTTAACTTGATGACACCGTCACCTTTTTCTCTTTGCCTCTCGGGCATCGGCTCTCCATCTGTGTCGTTAGAGAACCCTTCCTCCGTTTTCTTAATCTTCTTCTTTTTCTTTTGAGCCCCGTCTTATATATTCTTTCAGTCTTTGGTGTCAGATCCAGTGGTGACGATGGAGTAGCAGTGGCCATTCAAAAAATAAGTCCTCCAGGAAACCGCGACAAAAAATTTAAAACGAGCACACCGTCGAATACCAGCAACGACATGTACCATGCAAGACGGTCACCCCCGCTTAAAAGAAGGAGACATGAAAATGAGGAAGGAGAAGACCTACTTCCAATAGCTAGATCTGACACCATATGTGAGCTACCACCACCGCACTTGATCAAAGGAACTGCTGAACACTTCCTCACCGTTTAGATTCGTCGCTACGGCGGTGGCGACGAGGCACAAAGCAAACACACAGAAAGGAAAAAAGGATAAGAGATACAAGAAATAGAAAGAAAAAAAAAGAGAAAAAGGGAGAAGTAACCGACGACAACGGCGGAGAAAAACATTGGTCACCTAACCGAAGAGCTTGTTCTAGCTTTGTTTTGAGAGAAACTTATAGAAAAAAAACTTAGAGAGAGAAATGAGGCTAGGCTCGCCCTTGCCTTAATTCCAATTTATGATCTAATGACCAAACTCGTTCCCCCAAACCATCAATTTATCCTACATAGCTTTCTCTCACATTCACCGCCATAATTATTTTTTCTCAAGTTATATGGTTTATTATTCAATATTTATGCTTCTTCTGTTTTCACAAGTTTAAAACTCAATGTTTCCTTTAAAATAGCGGAGCAGTCAATGAAGGAACCTTTGCTTTGAAAATGATTGTTCTAAAATGGTTATTACTCACAATTTCTCCTTGTGATGCAGAGGAACCATGGCAATTAGGATCTCAAGACGCAGCTACACCTATCTAAAATATATATTTCCAAGTTCCAAATGATTAATATCGTTATGACATTTGTACGTGAAGAACAAATTAAAAACTAGTCGATAGTCGAAACCATAAATACAGGTTACGTTCGTCAAGAACATAATAAAAGCTAGTAGATAGTCGAAACCATAAATACATGTTACGTTCATCCCATAAAGAAAAATTCTTATTAAATACAATTGAATTTCAGTATTAATTCGCCATTTGTTTTAATAAAAAAATCATCATATTAGAGAGCTTTTCTCTCTAACTTGATGACACCGTCACCTTTTTCTCCTTGCCTCTCCAGCATCGGCTCTCCATCTGTGTCGTTAGAGAACCATTATTCTCCGTTTTCTTTATCTCCTTCTTTTTACTTTGAGCCCCGTTTTATATAGTCTTACGGTCTTTTGTGTCAGATCTAGTGGTGACAGTGGAGTAGCAGTGGTCATGCAGCAAATGAGTCCTCCGGGAAACCGCGCCAACAAATCTAAACGAGGACACCGTCGGATACCAGCAACGACATGTACCATGCAAGACGGTCACCCCCACTGAAAAGGAGGAGACAAGAAAATGAAGAAGGAGAAGAACCTACTTACAATAGCTAGATCTGACACCATATGTGAGCTATCACCACCGCACTTGATCAAAGGAACCGCTGAAAAATTCCTCACCGTTTAGCTTCGCCGCTACGGCGGTGGCGACGAGGCACAAAGCAAAATACACAGAAAAAGGGAGAAGTAAGAAGTAATAGAAAAAAAGTGAAAAAGGGAGAAGTAACAGACGACAACGGCGGAGCAAACCATTGGTCACCTAACCGAAGAACTTGTTCTAGCTTTGTTTTGAGAGAAACTTATAGAAAAAAAACTTAGAGAGAGAAATGAGGCTAGGCTTGCCCTTGCCTTAATTCCAAGTTATGATCTAATGACCAAACTTGTTCCCCCTAACCATCAATTTATTCTACATAGCTTTCTCTCATATTCACCACCATATTTATTTTTTCCCAAGTTATATGGTTTATTTTTTTTTTTTTTTTGCAACTTAAGTTTATTATTATTCAATCTCTATGCTTCTTCTGTTTTCACAAGTTTAAAACTCAATGTTTCCTTTAAAATTTTCTAAACTATATATTTCCAAGTTCCAAATGATTAATATCGTTATGACATTTGCTCACCTCATGTACGTCAAGAACATATTAAAAACTAGTCGATAGTCGAAACCATAAATACATGTTACGTTCGAACTTTGTTTTTACTGAATTACATTCAAACCTAGTGTTGCCGTTCACCGGTGTACCGGAATCGATGTACTCTCCGATGCCTTTTTATGGTTGAAATTAATATTTATAATTTTATTTTAAAAAAAAAAAAACCATTTGCATCCAATCAAGATTTTGAAAGAATAGATTCTCTAAAATGTAGAGAAGTTTTTGCAAATAACTGTTTTCTTAACATAAAAACCAAAAGCTAAGTTTTCATGTTTTTTTCTGAACTCACGATGGTTTTCCAAATATTTTTAATTTTATTAAAATTATATTTATGCTTTTATTTAAGAGGAAAAAATAAAAATGATAATTACTATACACAAATAAGGTTTAGTAAGAATCATTTGCTTACTATTGGTACTATTTATTAAAATTTGTGGTATATACTTTTACTAAATTTTGTTTTGTTTTAAAAACAAGAAATTAACTTCGCAGTTAAAAGTTTTAAAAAATATCAGACCAAAAAATCACTAATAGAAATTTTGAAAAAGCAAAAAGATAATAAAATTTTAAATTCAGAACTCAAAATATATTTATAATTTTATACAGTTTCCCAAACTTATAAAAATATATTTAATATGTTTAAATAATAAAGCTTTCAATTGTATACTGTTTAATATGTGTGGAATTGAATAGTAAATTTAAAATATAACTATTGATATTTTTATTAATAAAATTTGACTTATAGAACATTTTTAAAATATAACTATTTTTTATTTTGTTTAAACTTTAATTATGTTTTGTCATTTTGAACTGCATTAATTATGTATTTATATATATATATATATATATATATATATGAATTGTGGTTCATCTATTTAGTTTGCATTATTTTCTCTTTTAAATTGCATTATTTTCTATTTTAAAATAATTTATTAAACAAATAAAAGTATGTTTAAGTGGTAATATTTTGTGTTATTTGTTGTTTTCACAGTAAGTAATATTTTATTAATAATAAAGATATTTGTTATTATTAATTTATTGATTTTTAAAACAAAAACTAAAAGTTAGAAACCAAAATCAACATTCATGTTTTTTTTAAACTAAAATCTATTGCAAAATCAAAAACCAAAATCTAAAAACTAAAAATTAAAAGTCAAAAACCAAAAAAAGTTAAAAAACCACTCAAACAATCATCACCTGAATATCAATGAGGGTGGGCTCAATGATCTCTCTCCAGAACCTGGGTTTTAAATGGCGTGTGGCGAGCCAATGCGATTAGGGGCTCGACTCTCGCCAAGCGCCGTGGCGAAGCAAGTCGATCGCCATGTATAACACATTTAAAACGGTGTTTTATTTATTTATATATAACTCCATGTTAGGACATGGCAATAACAAAAACACAGTAAAAAATAAATTAAAAGAACAAATTCATTGAGTTATTCTTCTTGGATGATCCTCCGGTCTCATACATAGTGGAAGTTCAAAGTAGAAGAGAAGAGTATGAGACAAGGGAAGAATGATGCGAGAGGAGAATAGAGGTTTGCTTGATAGGAGAAAATAGTATATGAGAACAAAGAACTAACCGCGAAAGAAAAGAGCTAGGGAGAAGATTTGTAAGGCCGTGAATAAAGAAGAATAATATCAAAAAAAGAGCTGATGAAACTTTTGGGAATTATCATATAGTAGATTGAGTTAGGGTTTGTTGATAGATTATATTAGACGGCAAAGCTTCATGTTAAAAGGGCCTCGGTTTAATAACCTAAATCTGTACAAACTAAGTTGGTTTGTCTAAAATCAATGAAGCTTCGCTATAGACGCCTTAGGAACTACTACTAAAGCGTTCAATAGCGATCGCTATGTGTACCTCGCTTGGCTTTGAAGTGATGAAGCGACGAGGTCACCGCTACACCTCGCCTCGCGCCATGGGGACCAAAGCGATCGCTATTTAAAACCAAGTCCAGAACAACTATGCTTTTTTGTCTTTTGTTTTGAACGGCCGTAGATTATCATTGTTTTTTAACAACACATCATAGATTAAAATTACACAAAAGCAAAATTAAAAGCGTTGACAAATCACAAGCCCACAACACGACTCATTCACAGTACAATGATAGTTTTAGAGAAAAGAAGGATCAACTGATACTATGATGGGTGATGTAGTGTATGGAGACCTTACATATTTCAGAAATGGTGTTTGCAACAAACTGATCTCAGTTGGTGAAGATGGTGTCTACACCAATAGAGTGGTCGGCGTTCACTACACACATGGAAAAGTTTTTACGATGTAAAGAATTCTTTCAGACCTTCACTATTCAACATAACCCAAGGGTGCATAACACAATAGCGGACAAACTGGCGTGAGGTGCTAGGAATCTACTTTCTACTATGGTTTATGTCGATTCAGTTTCTCTGAAATGGTTCTTAACTCAGGAATCTACTTAGCTTAGTTTTGCCTTTTTGCTGAAAAAAAAGAAAAAAATCACAAGCCCACATGTGCAGCTGAAACCAATATTAACTTAAATATAAACCCCAAATCACAAGACCACATATGCTAAAAGACTCAAAACAGATTGATTAGCCCCATAGGCAACCTAACAAACCCACCAACCAATAGTGGCCCGAGAGTAGATACGACGACGTTAGATACCTGTCGGTGTCTCAGTGAAGAACCTGAAAACGACGACGTGGAACCAGCTTCACATGCTCCCTCCCTCCTACGATTAAACATATTTTTTTTTGTATCCTCCTCTGCAAATTGAAGGGCCGCACGATTTTAGTGGCAATCTAACAGGAACACTACCTCTCTCTCTCTCTCTCTCTCGATCCAAATTCAAAAAAAAAATTGTTCATCTTTCTTCTTGCCCAGAAAAATAAAATTAAAATTCACATTTAAAGTTTCAATCTTTGAGTTGCCTTTTCAGGTAAAGTTTCCTCTTTTATATAGATTCTGATTGTGATATGTTTCTTAGTTTAGTGTAACGGTTTGAGATTTGTACCAATCATTACCCATTTACTCAGATCCGGTCAAGATCTTGATGTTGGTTTAGTTAATAGAAACGTATCGTTGAAACACATTGTCAAGAACTGAGATTTTGTTTATTTCTTGAATAGGGTTCTGTGGGGGAGGAAGTGAAAAAGATGTTTAGATCCTCGCCACGGAGAGGACAGAGATCAAAGGGGTTCAAGGTGAAGCATTGTATACAGCTGACTCTGTTGCTTGGCGTTGGGATATGGTTGCTTTATCAAGTGAAGCATTCTCTTGAGAAGAAGGCTTTGTTTGAAGAGAGTGCGAAGGCTGTTGTTGGTGAGAGAGTTGTGAAGCTTGGGAGGAAAGATCTTAACCCTGGTGCTGTCGTTGAGGAAGAAGGTGAGAGTTTTAATGATAAAGAGGCTGAGACAAGAATTGATGAGGTTGGAGAGGATAAGGAGAAGGAAAGTGAGGGAAGTGGGAATGATGATTCGTCCAATAGTGAAGAAAGTAGTGAGGTTGAGGTGAAGGATGAGAATGGCGGTGCAGAAGAAAGCGAGGAGAGTAAAGAGAAGAATGAGACTGAGATTGAAGAGAATAAAGAAAATAGCGGAGGTACCGAAGAACGCGAGGAGAGTATAACTGAGGAGAAGAAAGACAATGACGGTACAGAAGAGAGTGAGGAGAGTAAAGAGAAGAGTGATACAGAGGAGAAGATAGAGGAGGTGACTGATGAGAGTGAAGGGAAGGAGAAGAAGGATGGTGAAGGTGAAGAAGCAAGAGAGAATAATTACAAGGGAGATGATGCTTCTAGTGAGGTGATTCATGAGACAGATGAGAAGACTGGTGAGAAGGTGGAAGTGGAGGAAGACAAGACTGGAGAACCGGAAGACGCTGTTATTAAGAGTGTTTTGTCGACTGATAATGAGGGAAGCAGCAGTGACGAGAAGAACACTGGTTCGTCCTCAGATGAAATAAAATCTGAGGGTGAATCTATGGAGAATAATGAGATGGTGGAGAAGGAAGGGTTTAATGATTCTAATGGTGACTTGCCTGAGTCTAATCATTCACCATTTAATGCAACAGAGACTAATGATGAGTCTGAGTCTACTATAAAGACGGGTGAAGATGAGACCAGGAAGTCAACAGGATCTGAAGATGGAAGTTCTCAAGAAACGAAAAAAGAAGAAGAAGATGGGAAAGAGAAAGTAGAATCTTCTGAAGTCTCATCTCAAGAAGAAAGTAAAGACAAGGAAACAGAGACAAAAGAGAAAGAAGAGTCTTCGTCTCAAGAGGAAAGTAAAGACAAGGAAGCAGAAACAAAAGAGAAAGAAGAGTCTTCATCTCAAGAGGAAACTAAAGAAGGAGAAACCAAGACAAAAGAGAAGGAAGAGTCTACGTCTCAAGAAGAATCTAAAGACAAAGAAACCGAGACAAAGGAGAAGCAAGAGTCTTCGTCCCAAGAAGAAACTAAAGACAAAGAAACCGAGGCAAAGGAGAAGGAAGAGTCTACGTCTCAAGAGGAAACTAAAGACAAAGAAGCTGAGACAAAGGAGAAAGAATTGTCATCTTCTCAAGAGCAATCTAAAGACAATGAAACTGAGACAAAAGAGAAAGAAGCTTCTATATTGCAAGAGAAGAATGAAGACAAGGAAACCGAGAAAGTTGTGAAAGAGGAAGAGTCTTCGTCTCAAGAGGAAGCAAAAGACAAAGAAACGGAGACAAACGAGAAAGAAGAGTCCTCTTCCCAAGAGAAACCAGAAGACAAGGAACCTGAGAAAATCGAGAAAGAAGAGTCTTCTTCCAATGATTCACAGGGAAATGAAAGTACTGATAGTGAGAAGAAGGAACAAGTTGAGGAAACTGAGAAACAAGACACAAGTTATTCCAGCAAAGAAAATGGCAACACTGAAGAAAAGCAATCAGAGGATGCTTCAGAAACTTCACAAACAGAGTCAGACAACAAGAATGGTGAGATAGAAGAGGTGGTGAATCAGAACGATCAAGAGCATTCTGATGCATCTTCAGACAATAGCCTTCCTCAAGAAGTGAAAGATGTCCGTACTGATCTTGAAACTTTGCCAGATTCTGGCAATGGTGGTGGCAACAGTGATAACGTTGCAGCTGAGTAGTAGATGTCCTCATGCTTGATCAGATCATCCCGTTGTTGTTGTTTAGTAGAGAGAGTTTACGAGATTCAGTTTGTTGTCATGTAATTTGTTGTAATCTTTCTTTTACATATTGACTCTATTTTTTTACAATCAAATTCTTGAAAACTTTATTATCTATTGAACTAAAGATTTTTTTGTTGAAATAGTACAAGAAAGAATGTATTCTTTGAAAATCAATTATATAATTTAAGATGATTGTGTTATCTTGACCAATTCACTCCCAACTATCTCATTTTTATATTTTTTATTTTATTCTTTTGTTTTAAAAAAAACCAGAGGAATTCCATATAAAAATCCAAACTAAAATACTCCAAGACCCATAGATATTAGTGATTGCAGTCGCAATTAGGTACTGAACCATCACTACTACCTGTAAACCTTTGAACCACCACCACCTTTTAATTATAACCGAGAAGACTAAATATGTATATTCATGGTCACAAGTTTCGAGTTGAAGTTAGCCTATTGCGCTAATTATAGTTGATTGACCTCGGTCGCTCGCTGAACATTGTGGTTTTTCAAAAAAAAAACCATCATATTATCAAAAACTTCAGAGTGAACCTTTTAAGCACTGAACCATCACTACCAAGTAGAAACACTCGAACAACCACTACCACCTTTTAGTTATAAATTATTTTCAATAAGATAATGTATACTCATGGTCACAGATTGGAACAAAAGTTAGCTTATTGCCCCTATATAATATTTAAATACGACTAGACACATACGTTTGTAGTAAAAAAACATGAGTTATTAACGCTAAAAAGTTTCTATGTTTTTATTACAATATAAGGCAGTTTTAGCTACAGAGGTAGTTTTTTTGTAACTAAAACCAAAAAGTTGTTAACTAAGTTAAATCATGTAACTAAAATGGTCTCACACTTAACAATTTGCATTATCTCTCTCATCTCTCTATCTAATTATCATCTTGTTTTTTTTCTTCTTTTTGAAAAATTTATTTGGTTTTTTTTTTACTTTGTAAATCATCCCTTTTTATCATCATAATTTCATCTTCTCTTTTATTTTCTTTATCACTAACACACTTTTTTAATTACAGATCTAAAAAATCAATGCAAATTTATCTGATTTCTCTCTTTTTGCTTCCCAGATATGTGATGAAGCGTAGATAGATCGGATACAATTGATCTTCTTTTATCATCATCATCAGATCACCTTCTCGGAGCTCCAAGGATAGTCGTTCCGGTACGAGCTTCTCTGGCGCAGCTCTCGTTCATCGTGAAAGTCGATGAGCAACAATGGCCACTTTTGGTTTTATTTCACATTTGGTCCCTTGATTTTTGAGTATATACATTTTTGCCCAAAAATTTTCTGATTTGCAAATGTATCCCTTTCAAATTGATTCCTCACTTTTTAATTGTACCGACCAAACCTTCCATGATTACACGAACGAGTCCTTGAACTTATGGAAGTTTCTATCTGGCTTTTAACATTGAAAATTGCAGAAATAACCTCTTTGTTGTACACTACCATATTTGTTGTACACATGTACACTACCATATTTGTTGTACACATGTACGTCACCAATCTTTAATGTACACATAACACTAACGAATGTACACAACTTTACAATATGTTAGACATCTAAAATGTATCTCAAACATATGTGTACATGTAAATCTGAGATAAAATATAATATGTATATTGTACACGTTAGGTCTTGTCGTTAAAGAACATATGTAAATGTACACATATATATTTTGAAGTTAATGTACACATGTAGACTCTGAGCATATGAAATAGGATGTGCCTTTAATTGGAACCGGCTTGGACATTTACTAGAGGTTTGAAGACAAAAAAAAATTGGTGTCTATATTTATTTTGTTGTAGTGTAATGTGTATGACATTTTGAGATGTTATTGAATGTTTTTAGTATGTAATGTGAAAAAGTAGAAATGACTCTTTATTTCTAAGTTAAACTTTTTGTATTGAAAATGTGATTTGCTTTGTGAACATATAAATCATGGTGATAGCAGAATAGTTATTTAACTTGTTGAATTTGTTGGCATTTTACTAATAAATAATTAAATGCTATATAACATTAGATTGTCTATATCATGGTCGTGTACACGAGTACATTGGGTAGTTAAGTTGATGTGTACACGAATACATTGGGTGACTAAGTTGATGTGTACATAAATTCAGTGTACATGTGTACATGGGACGAAGAAAAGAATCCAAATGTACATCGTGCAAACAATGTATACATTGTGCTAACATTATCTATATTTTGTTAATATTATCGTGAATTTCAAAAGTCGTAGAAGCTTGATTCTTTAGATGACTACAAAAGAGATGTATGTCAGAATCATCAACGTGTACACATATATTCATTGTTCACATGTACATTGTTTTATAAAAAGTTACATGTGCACTGTTCATTTGTACACCAACTAGGTTTTAACATACATTTAGTGGTTTGAATATTAGAACGGTCATGTTGTCTAATAGAAATTGAAATCATTTAGCATAAACATGAGCGATTCATTTGGGATTCCTGTGAAAAGTAAGTAATTCAAGAACTACAATATTTTATGATTTTAGTAATTTTGAATATCTTGATTTTGTTCATTTTAGTCATTTTAAATTACATTTTAGGTGAATATATTATATTTGTGTATTTATTTGCATATCATAGGAGGAAATGCAGATTTACAATTTTGGTAGTGAAATTAAGGAGAAATTTGCACGTTTAAATAATATTAGGGTCAAAACTGAAATAGGACAAAAGTTGAAGGGTTGGACGTGCAAAAACACCAAATTTAGCCATTGATGCTCTTAAGCTTTTTGTGCCAGTTGGAGGACGCAATAAAGAGAAACGGAGGTCACAACGCAACAAAAAAAAAAGAGCTGAGACACAACAAAGATGACTGAGGCAAAGTGAGAACGTGACGGACCGGATTCAATCGTCGTGTGACACCACGAGGAAGATGAACACGGTAGCCTGGAGATCGAGCTTGGTTGAGGGCGGCCTACGGTTTTGAAGCAAGAACATAGTACAAAGATGCGAGAAAACGTAAACGCCATGGTTGAAGCTTTAATTGATTACGTTGTTAACATATATCACAATTATACTACCATCATAGATATAGCTTGACATATCTCAAAAGATAAATTGAATGATGAAGATATTGATTAAATACATATTCTCTTTCAAAAAGATTCTGGAAAACATGATTTATTTTACAAAAAAAAAAGAAGTAAAGAACTCAATAAAAGGAAAACGAAAAAGAAAAATATATGGGATCCACTTTATTTTTCTTGTTTGTTACGAAGAGTTATGATTAAATCATGTAGTTAGTCAACGAGTAGTTAGAAAATAAAACTAGTTAGTTTAGACAAAAAGAAATTGTTAGAATAAACTGTCTTATTTTGTTATAAAAAACTCAAAAACTGATTTACACTGTAATTATTTCAAAAAACATCATATGACCAAAGTGTTTCTGCAACCAGAAAGACAATTGCATTTTTGGCCAGAAGGTCAAACAAAAAATATCATATTACCAAAATATTTATATCACTGTTTATGAGTAATTAACGCGAACGATCGTATGTTTAATGGACTCGGAAAGTTGGTTCAAACACTGGCGGAATAATCAATAAGCCGACTTGAAACAAATGGACACAAGACTCGAAAGAGAAAAAGTACGGGAAGAAAAAAAAAATTTGTGGATATAATGTCAGCAGTGTACTCCCTCAGATTTTATTTGTAACTAGTTTTAGTTAAAAATATGAATATTAAAAAAATTTTTATTTTTGAAAAATAGTGTTTAATACATAAATTCAACCAATAATAAAAGTTATGAATTATTTGATTGGTCACACAATATGTAATAAATATAAAAAATGCTTTGAATTATGTAAACATCTCACATTGTAAAACAAACATTTTTTTGCTAAAACTAGTTATATATAAAAACAGAGGGAGTATCTTTTTGGTCGGGAAGGAGTGAAGTCTGACTTTATATCTAAAAATTCTCTTCGTATCGAATACTTGTCTTCTTCATTGAATACGTTTTTATGTGTGTTTTCTGCGAGTTGACATGCCTGCGTCTGTTCCATAAAAGCTATCGCTATGAATCATTGTAGTTATGGGAACTGGCATGGCTGCATCTAAAGTGTATGAAAATGAAGAAGACACAGTCTATGTAAAGGGGGATACAGTTTAGTAGTTGAACACATTAACTTAGAAAAGCAAATTCTTTGGTGAAACAAAGTCTCGCGTCATGGTGTTTGAAATTCTTTACACGACCACCTAATGTTCATCTAAAGTTCTAAACCATATACAGTTTAGTAGTAACAATATATATTCTACAGATCATTTTAGCTGATCCAATGGTTATATAAACTCATGGATCTAGAGTATTAAGCAGATGCCTCAACGTCGTTACCTCTCCGCCTTGCTGATGATCTTCATCCTTCTTACACGTGTCTCCATCTGCACCAAACGCGCACACCACGTCACGCTTGACCGTTTCATGCACCGTCGAAGAAAACGCTTGCGGACACGTGTCTCTATCTAATCCGTCCATCATCATCATCATCTCGCGAACCTCGTCCTCCTTCCATCCTGCTTCTCTCAGCTTCCAATACGCGTCGTCCAAACACTCCCTTAACCCATCATCACAGCTCAACGCGCTCCACCATCCGCACGTTTGACCACGCGCCACCGCCACTCTTCCTCTCTCCGCCACGTCAGTCCAAAACCCCACTCTTCGACGTCGTCGTAATTTACCGGATCCCCGATGATCGTCTGGTCGATTGAGTCCTTGGAGAAACCCAGCGACGTCGCAATTCAGAACCCTAACTCCGTCGCCGTCTATTTGAAAAACAGGATTTCCCGCCAAATTCGGCGTCGTCGAAGGGACGTAGAAGTTTTCGTAAACCGGGACGAGAACCGGAGCAAACTCCATCAATTTCTTAACCAGCGATAAAGCCTCCGCGTCGGATCCGGGTCGGGTCCCCCAAGAATCAACCCAGAATCCGTTTCTGACGACGAGTTTGGATATATGAAGAAGAGGGAGGTTGACGATAAGGAGGAGATTATTCCGGGTCGACCCGGATCGCCAATTGGGGAAATGGGTACCCACGGGAAGACCCGTCTGGAGAATCGAACGGAGATCAATGGGGAAGGGGAAACCAAGAGAAGATTCAACGGCTGAGATCTCTTGATTGGTGAGGCCAGGTGCAACATCGAGACCGGTCAGAGATTTTAAATGGTTAATTGTGGTTTTGCAGTAAACCGGTAACGGAGGCTTGAAGGAGGATCGAATAGGATCGGTGGTGATGTGATCAAGTGGGCTGATTATTCCGGAAAGACGATGATTCATGTCTTCGTAAATTGTAATAGCTTAAACTAGTCAAGAGATGTTTATTTATAGGTAGATAGAACCAAAAGTAATTGTATGAATGATTATGGAAAGTTATGTCAATTGGGAACATTGTTATTTTTCTCTATTGCATAAAACGGAAACCAAATATATTTATATGTAGTAAAGGTATAAAATCTACGTCTAAATCTTACAGCAAATATTAGCTAAATAATTTACTATTAAAATATCAAAAAAAATTTCTTTCAAAAAATAAATAATTACAATGTTTTTCAACAACCAAAAAATGTGTAGATAGGTTACATTGAAATATCTAAATCAAAGTTTTTTGGGTGATTTATTATAAATATGTAAGGATTATGGAAAGTGATCAATTCGGAAAGGGCAGTCAAGAGACTTCAATTTTTGTGAGGCTTATTTAAAAAGCAATCTTTGTGAGCCTTCGCCAAATCAATACACTAATTTTATCTTTAAACTTAACGCTAAAGATGCATTAAAATAAAAGTGAAATGAGTGGATAATCACGCATATTGGATTCACTTTATTTGGTGTTTTCTCTTTTTGATCAGCTGAATAAAATCTCACAAAAGTTCAAGGAGTATTAAAATTAATTTCAAATTGGTAATTTGATGTGTACATTTATATTCTTTGGAAGACAATATGATGAACCTACTGGTACATTTTTTGTTCTACTTGCCTTTATTAGAGGTTGTTTCTCTTCTTGATCAACACCAATGGCGGAAAAGGATAAATTTTTGTAATATTCTTTCTGAGAACAAGTTTTGTAACATTCTAAAGTAGTTTTTTATGAAAGAATATTGAATGATGTCATTTCAGATGGTGTCTTCTCCTCCAGCCCTCATCAAGTGACCTAGTGACCGATGATATCGAGGAATGGGCCCTTTCTTTTCTCATATATGCATTAAATCGGGAAAGTTAATCAATCGAAGTTTAGTTGAGTTCGAGACGGGACTAGTTATGGTACTCCTCTAAAGAATTAATTAAAATTCAGCCTAAACATCCTCCTGATTAACAAAAGAATATGTTATGTTAATCAATGGAAATTTGTTTTAACCAGAGCAGGTAGGATTTTAAGACAGATGATCAAAAGTTAATCTTCCTTTTTGGATTTTTTTAGGTTATTTTATATGGGAGATTCGATCTGTTTAGCTTTTGGTATCCAAAATATTTGTTATTGAAGACAGAATGTGTCGGCTTTTGAGTCTCATAGGCTGGTTTTGTCTTATGTTTATGTGATATATGGCTTTCTGTAGCAGAAGTGGGGATATGTTTATACTAGCCACACCCTGATCTGTTTTTTTATTTATTTATAAATCTCATCGTTGATCCGGTCGGCTTTGAGAGAAACTCATTTAGTTTTATAGAATAGACTCGTCTGAAAGTGTACCATACTGTCTGATCCGAGTTTGAAATATCTTTCGACTAATATTAGGAGTGGACCGATCATCTGTTGCGGTCATCGACTAATATTAGGAGTAGACCGATCATCTGTTGCGGTCATATGTAAATCATTTGGGCCGGAACCTAGACACATTTGATTTGTTATAAGTAAAACATGTATATTTGATTGATGAGATCTTTTGAAGAAAAATAATTGTTTCAACCAAGTCAACATAGCTCGAAATACCGATGTCATGACTTCATAATATTTTTCATTCAAAATAGTAACAATGACACCATTTATATATAAACTCGAGAGAGAATTGGGCTCCAATTAATGAAAAAAGGAGAGGGTTTTGGTCAAGGTATTGTGAGGCCCATATGAAACAAAAGAGATAGCTGTGGGGGGCTAATTTTATAATTATTATTATTTTTTAAAAAAAATTTTAATTTTTAAAAACTGTTATTGTATAGTTTTTCCTGTTATTTTCGATCTTGACAAAAGTATATATATAATAATATTATTTAATAAATTTTAAATTCTTTATATAATTTTAAATATGTTACTAGTTTTTCTTTAAATTTTATTTAAAATAGATATGTATATATTTTTAAATTATAATCTTATATTTTTATCTGTATCTTATGGATAAAATATATTAAATCTTGTATAAAATTAACTAAAAATTGAAATAATTACAAAAAAATAAAAGTAAACAATATTTCTAAAAATTTTAGATATATCAAAGAATATGTTAAAAATATATATATATATAAAAGAAACTAATGATATTATAATTAATTTTTAAAAAAAAAATCGTAGGAAATTTTGAAAATATTTGTTGGTAGTAAAATTATAAAACTATAGAAATAAATAATATTTAAAAATTTGTAAAATATTATTATATTATTTAATGTCATATTTGAATATATATATATATATATTTTAATGATGATATATATTTTACTATTATATTCTAAAAAAGTTTTCAAAAATATAAATAAGTATTAAATGTAATCATTTATATTGCATTTAGCTATATGTCATGTCATATTTCTAGTGTGTCATGTCACATTTATTTAGTGAAAGTGATTGTAAATAGTACATGTGTCAACATCACTTTGCAAATAATATCTAAAAGATAATTTTATGTACATACTCTTATTTCAATATCGTATATATTATTTAATTATTTTGAATGAATTTTATTTTGTATTTTTAATAAATTTTACAAAACAAACAACAACTGATAACTGCATGTTATGAAACAAATAGCTTGTTATGCATTGGCTTTTATCTCTTTTAGATATGATTATATATCCCAGTTTTCATTAATTAGGTAGCTCAAAATCTGAATAGATAGTTTTGTTTTCTATAAAGAATTAAAAACACTGTTAAGTTACTTTCGCATATTCAAATTCTTTTGCTATCTAAGAACACTTTATCCTTGTTTTCTGAAATACTTGAAATGCAGGAACGCCCTTCGATAGCGAAGTATTCGTTTAAACTAGGGCTGTTCAATATGGTAAAACCGAACCGTACCGAACCGAACCGAACCGAAATAGATAATATGGTTTGGATTTGGTATATACCATACAAACCGAATGGATTTGATTTTAAAAAAACCGTAGGATTTGGATATGGTTCGGTATATAACCGATAAAACCGAATAAACCGAATAAAACCGATCTAAAAATAGAAACATGTAAATATGTATATATTTTATAACAACGTATGAAAATCATAAGTTAATTTTTTTGCTAATAACTATTACCATATTTTTTACGGTAATAAAATAGTCCTGATTTGTAAAACAATTGAACTATAACTAAATAACAATTCATCGCAAACATGCTTCTTATTTTCTTAGTCTTCTTTTGATCTTTTTACTTTAATTTAGCATTGACTAAATTGAAATAAATATTATAAATTTGATGATAACAATTAGTGGAAATTCTTCACACTTTTTTTTATCTATAAACGAATAGAGTTTCGTGTTTAATATAATAAACATGACTTTAATGAACGCTAAATATGAAAGAATATAATAACTTATTTTTTGTGCTTCGTGCTTCTGTTTTATTTTTTGTTTTTTATTTTTATTATCAAAATTTTGAGCTTTGATTTTAATTATAGATTTGATTATTTTATTAGATGATATAAACATTTTTTTATTTTTGTTCTTTTATTTAAACTTATAATATTTTTTAATAAATGAATGTGTTGACAACAAGACTCTAAAATTCATATAATATGATCCCAAAATAAAGAATTATGTTTTTTGGTATAAATCCGAATAAACCGAAAACCGACAGTATATAAACCGAACCGAACCGAAGTAAATATGGATTTAGAATGGTAGTTATATTTTACTAACCGAAATACCGAAAAACCGAAAAAACCGAACCGATATCCGGATTGAACACCCCTAGTTTAAACTTTAAATCTAAACAAGTTTATAGCATTAGTTTCACTTCGAAGGTATTGAAATTTAAACCACTGTATGGTAAATTTTTATTGAGAAATTTTTCAAGATAGTTTTTTTTTAGTTTATTTTTATAAAACAAAGAAGAAAATAACTAAAAAAATATTTTATTAAAAATTAAATATACATTTATATTCTAGAGTTAACTTATGTAGATGGGCAAGTGGAAAAGTTCATCTCTCATCTCTCTAAGAAAGTAGATCTGAAAGTTCTTATCCAGCTCTGGTGGCTCTCATAGCACCGGAGATGTTCTCTCTTTGCTTTGTTTGTTTCTCTTGTAGTTGTCTTTCCGTTTGGCTTCTATCAGAGCCGAATCACGCGACGGTATCTCTGTAACGGTGGTGGCCCTCCTTCGCAGTGTTCCGGTGTGTTTCAGCTCTGTGTAGTCGTCCTTCTATGGTGGTTTTAGGCTTCTTTCCGATCTGGTTCAGGCTTGAGGTAGAGGAGGGAGGACTTGCGGAGTGTGTTTGCGTTTGGAGTCTTCAGTTCTGGTTTGTCTGGTTTTGAGGCTCACCTTTTGGGGTGTTCTCTTGGTGTGGTGGTTCTCTGGTGTTTGTCGAGAAGTCACTATTCTCCTCTGTTTCGTCCTGATGAGATAGGTCTTTTGGTGGTTTGGCGTTTGTCCTCTCTCTGATTTCAGCAACAGTGTAAGTGATGGTGTGTTGGTGGCGTGGTTGAGTGTGGTGAGCAGAACATGCCTATCGTTCTTCAGAAGCTTCAGGGTTCTTGTCACTTCTCCATCTCTCAGTTTTGAAGGAGTTCTTCTCGCGGCCTTTTAATAAATGTGTATTCCAGTTATTCTTATGATTCTCTCATTCCTTGGTGGCTTCGGGGAAACAATATAAGAAGGTTGGGGTTTTAGGATTTTCGATGAAGGTTCGCTGGAGGAGGGGGCTGTAGTTTCAGGTGTTGGTTTCCTCTTGTTTTGAAGTTTCGTGCTAGGCGTTTTGGTTCTGGCTTGGTACCGTGAACCGAGGGTTCAGGTATGTTTGGTCTTGTGTTGTTGTGTTGGCCACTGCATCGTTTACTCTCTCTTGTGCTTGGTTGGTTCTTAGCAAGAGTGCCGGTAGTTCCAAGATTGGTCGACTTGCTGCTATTCACCTTCTTAGAGTTTATCTACGGATTTGGATTTAGAAGTGTAGTTTTATCTAAGTGCTTGATGTAGTGTTTCTTTGTGTTGTCTTTTGTTTGGGCTCGAGTCTCCCTTGTATGAGCTATGTTTTCGGGGATGTTAATTGTTTCCACCGGCTGTTGGATGTCACTTTGTATGTTTTCAATTTCATCAGACGAAAAAAAACTAATGTAGACTTACGATTTATAGTTAAGGGGTGAAGTTTCAAATTTTAAAAGATAAATTAATTTTTTTTTTAAAAGAAAGAAGCTATTTCAGTCATTTTTTAATACTATATTGGTGACAAAAAAAACTTAAAAAATAGTTATTTGAAAGAATTACTCATTTTTATTTATTTGTTTTTCTCTTTTTTTTACCATCCATTTTATGCACTATAGTTCCAGCAGCCGGTCCGTCTCTAACCATCGTATAGAAGCTGAAATAGCCTACAAAAATACGTTGCCATTTCTGTATTATCCAAATTTGGAACTGGCTGACAAATAAAATTGCAGAACATAAAACTATTTAGTTAAATAGAACGATTATTTGTAAAGTATATGGATCGAGAAGAAGGCGCCGTGAAGGAAGAGAAGAAGATAAGCTGTGAAAACGCCACGCTTCCCAATACATATAACCATTTCTGACGTCATCTTCTATCTCTAATCAATATATAAACCTGCCGATTCCTCGTCATCACATTCTCAAACTTTTAATCGAAGCAAACAAAAAAAAAAGCAGAGCTATGGATGCAAACCAGCGTATCGCGAGAATCTCTGCGCATCTCAACCCTCCCAATCTCGATCAGGTTCCTTTTCCCTTTTCTAGAATATTCAATTTCAAACGATTATCTCTTGATCCGTCTCGTCGTAGGCAATTTAGGCGATCGCGATCGGATCGATCATCTGAATTTTTTTAAAATTTTGTTCCGATTTCATTCGATTTGTTTTTTTTTTTCAGATTGGTTCCGGGTCGGGTCTTGAACGGGTGGGTTGCAGGGCGAAAGGCGGGTCGCCCGGTTTCAAAGTGGCGATACTGGGAGCAGCGGGAGGGATAGGGCAGCCTCTGGCGATGTTGATGAAGATGAATCCTTTGGTGTCGCTTCTTCATCTCTACGACGTTGCGAATGCTCCTGGTGTCACCGCTGATATTAGTCACATGGACACTAGTGCCATCGTAAGTTCTGTAGCATTTCTATACGCTTTGATTGATGACAACATTGAATTTGAGCTCAAGATCATCGACACTAGCTACCTTAGAGGGAAATGAGCTTCAAGTTAAAAACTTCTAGCTTTGATTCGAAAATTGTTACTGTTTTAAGGCTACGAACATTAAAAGCCGAGATCTTGCACGCTGGTGCTGTTCTAAGTTCAAGATTCTAAGTTTTCCGTGTCATTTTAGATTTGAGCACAGATTTAAACCATTTAATTTTGTATATTTTTAAAATAAAAATATCATTATTTATACACTTAACCATTTTTCAACCAATAGAAAAATACAAAGTCATATAACACATAAAATTAATAAATTTGGCATTAAAATTCTAAAACACACTTATTTTGTAACAAAAATTGTACTCTACAATGACACGTAGGAGGGGAGTATATGATAGTTTAATAGAGAAGTTGATGAGCTGAGAATATTGAGCTCAAGATCATGGAGACTAGTTATAGATTCTAGTGGCTATGATCGAAAATTGCTACTTAGATGATGGTTTCATGGAGGAAAATGAGCTTATGACTATCAAAAGTTAATAATTTTTTTCATGGATGTAGTTTAGGCTTTGTTTCAAAAATTGGTATTGTTATATGGTTTAGTAGAGAAACTGCTCATACAAATGGAGCTAAGAACATTAAACTCAAGATCATACAAATGGACCATACACTAGTTCTGTTCTAAGTCAATTTTAGGCGACGATCATGAGTTGTAATACTTATACGGTAGTTTAATAGAGAAATTGCTTGTTACAACTAGTTAACGAGCTGAGAAGACTGAGCTCAAGCTCATGGACACTAGCTCTGTCTTTAGTTCTAAATTCTATTGCTGCATCTTCCTCATTGGTACTTATATGATGGTTTGATAGATATGTTGTTAGAGATACAAATAGTTGATTTTACACTGATTTTAAACTCTGAGATTTGTGTCGATGTTCTGGGAAATTTTGTTTCAGGTTCGTGGATTTCTCGGGCAATCGCAGTTGGAGGAAGCACTTACGGGTATGGATCTAGTGATCATACCAGCTGGTGTTCCGAGGAAGCCAGGGATGACCAGGGATGATCTTTTCAAAATCAACGCTGGCATCGTTAGGACACTCTCTGAAGCTATAGCCAAGTGCTGTCCCAAAGCGATTGTGAATATCATCAGTAATCCGGTGAACTCTACCGTGCCAATCGCAGCCGAGGTTTTCAAGAAAGCTGGCACTTTTGATCCAAAGAAACTTATGGGCGTCACCATGCTGGATGTTGTTAGAGCTAATACTTTTGTGGTATGCACTCATAAACACACTTTCTTTGTTATCTCTTGGGTTTGATAACTTGGTTAATGCGATGACCTTTTATGGTCTGAAACAGGCGGAAGTAATGAGTCTTGATCCTCGAGAAGTTGATGTTCCAGTTGTTGGAGGACACGCAGGAGTTACAATCTTGCCTCTGCTTTCTCAGGTTTAACATGATTCACCATCTTTCTGATTGTTCAAAAACTCTATGTATGTGTATGTTCTCATCACTATGTATGTTACAGGTGAAACCTCCTTGCTCTTTCACGCAAAAAGAGATTGAATATCTCACAGACCGCATCCAAAATGGTGGCACTGAAGTTGTCGAGGTACATATAAGCCCTTCTCTCAGCTTCCTTTGCTATTAACTTTGAATTGACTGTTTTTAATCACTTTCCAGGCGAAAGCTGGTGCAGGTTCTGCAACACTATCCATGGTAGGTCTTTATTGTAACATGTGGAGTTTCAAATTTTACATTCTGAATTTGTGTCTCATCACATTGAATGCCAATTACAGGCTTACGCAGCCGTGAAGTTTGCAGATGCTTGCCTCAAGGGTCTACGAGGCGATGCAAACATCGTCGAGTGTGCATTTGTGGCATCTCATGTACTGTCCTTCTGAAAATATCATTCTGTATAATCTTTCTTTAGCTTCTTTAGTTACATATAAACTTTATCTTATTCGTTACGCAGGTGACTGAGCTTCCCTTCTTCGCATCAAAGGTGCGTCTAGGAAGATGTGGGGTCGATGAAGTGTACGGTCTCGGACCATTGAATGAATACGAGAGGTAATATTTAAAATCTTATGTTTAGTTCACTTTGGTTTCGAACTTGTTCTGTGTTCATATCGGTTTGGTTCCCTGTTGGTCAGGATGGGACTGGAGAAGGCAAAGAAAGAGCTTGAAGGGAGTATTGTGAAAGGGGTTACCTTTGTGAAGAAGTAAAGACCGTTGACAAACACTTAGTTTTATCTTTCGAATAGTGATTTGCTTGGAATAAGAACAATGTCTCGCAATAAAAGCTCCAGCGAGTAGTCTGATTTTGAAGATTTAATAAACTGTAGTCACTCTGTTCTTAGATACAAGAACGTTTATGAGTTCATTTTCTTATATTCTTGGTATGTTTCTTCAAATTTGTGCTTTTTTACTTAGTATTATTGCACGTAAGAGTCACTCCACATTATCAACCAGTGGCTTATTCCTCTTGTTTCCTCATATTTGTGTTATTTTACTTAGTGTTATTGCACGTAAGAGCCGCGACTTGCCTTATCGGCTGTAAGTGTAAGTAAACTTCAAAACTTTGATACACAATCCCGATATACATGTAAATATTTCAAACACTGCTATGCACTGAAGAAAGTAACGAGAGCCATCCCGATAAACCATAATATTACAAGCAAAATAAAACTTAGATGGGTAAGCTGGATTTTTCTCTCTTTTGGATCCTACTCAATTTGTTATTCGACTTCTGTTTTATTTAACAACTTCAACAAGACATTACAATTATAAGACAAATTCTCAAAAGAAAAAAACAAAACTTAAACAAGACATTGTCATTATTATTAACTAATATGCTTCATAAAAAAATATTGAATCTTTTAGAATTGATATGATCGAGTGACGCGTGAAATGATGCTGATATTATCTGATTCTGTTTTGGATCTGAAGGAATTGTAAACTTTTATCATGAATCTTTTAAATAATGAACAAGATTTTTTTTTATTTTATTATTTGATATGGAAAAGCTGTCTAAAAGTAAATTTGAGTGGTAAAATTGATTTATCAATTGTTCAAAAGCGCGGAACAAAGTTCATTCTTTATCAATATATTGACAAAATCCAACATAAATTCGGTGTGAGCTTCACCATTGATTTTTCTTAAAGTCTTATCTGTCCGATCATATTTCTAATGGTTTAGATGTGTTTTTCAAGAGCTTGTTTTAATTTTTTTGATGGGATGTATCCAATTAATAAAAACAAAAAGTGTATCCAATCAATTTTTATGTTATTGTTTTTGGTATACTATATTGAATAAAAAAAGTTCTAGATGAAAAAAAAATTCCTATACATTCACTTAATAACATTGTATATAAAAATTAAGATAATATTTAGTTTTACCTTAAATATCTAAACCAATTTTAAAATCTATAGCCTACGTTGAACCATGGGGCATGGACCACCAACCAACTTTCTTTTCTATTTTTTTTTTTTTTGTCAAACGTGGACCGATGTATCTAGTTACGTCATTAATGACAAGTCTTCGATTATTTAACTTAACAGCTTAGTTGTGAAATCATAATCAAGCGAGATTTCTTGTTCCTCTAAAACCAATTAAAAACTCACGGATCTTCATTATTAATTCAAACCATTGATAATGGAAAAAAATCAAACCAATGATACAGCCCATCATTACACACACACACACTAAATCCAGCTATTACACTCAAACACATCCCATATCTCATGCATTCCTCTGCTTTTATTATCCAACTACTAATTAAAAAAACGAAAACAAGTATTCTGATTGACTTTGGAGATCAAATCACACGTTTTAGTCACTGCGAAATTCGCATAATGGTTATGAAAAATACTATTCCGCTAACGCAAGTCTTATGTTCTTCACAACATCTTCAATAGGCCGAGAAAATTTGTTGTCCATCTGCAAAAATATTAGGGGAAAAAGAAAGAACAATTACATTTTTGTATGGAACAAATCAATATGCTAATCTCAAAATATTATAAGATATTATTACCTTAGTGAGAATGATGATTACGAGAGTTGAGTTTCCAAAGGGTAAAGTAAAACTATTGACTACTTCTAGATGAAACTTCTCCAATGAATTCAAGATCTTAACCAAACACCCTTTGTTCTTCTCACAATGAATTCGAATCAGCAAATCTCGGTCTGATACTCGTGCTTCGATCATAGGCATGGTCTGCTTCAGAATAGAAACTTCGTCTAAAGAAGAAGACGGAGGAGAAGCAGCAGAGCAAGTAGAAGAATAAGATGAAGAATCATCGTCCATATACACTTGAGATCTCTTCACCAATATAACCGATTGATCCATTTTCTTGGTTCCCACTCGCTCTTCCTCCAGCTTCTTGACACGTTCTTGAAGTTGTTTCAAATGTTTGATCGCGTCTTCAAGAACACTTGCCTTGTCCGCCTATACACATAACACATTTTTTTATAAAAATCTTGTTTAGTATCATGGCTTAAGGGACATCCGGCAGTTTACAAGTCCAGTGCAATTTTTTGAAACTAAATTTTCAAAGGAAATAAAATGCAATTTTTTTTGAACTTAAATAAAATGCAATTTTACCAACTATAAAATGCATTTTTTCTTTAAGATATTTTTTTCACAAATTTTTACAATCACAAGATCATCCAACTCCTTTGTATATATATATTTTTTCAAATAGAGAAACTCTATATATAGGTAAGTTTATTTTTGAAAAAAAAATAGAAACGCAAGCAGGAATTTTTTTTTTTTTATAATTATAAATTAACTTTGCTTAAAGTTATATTTAAAAATAATATTAAATGGAACAACGTAATGGCAAAGTTAATATTTAAAAATAATATTAAATGGAACAAAGTAATGGTTGCTAGATTCTCTGACCTTTTTGAGGCCAGGAAGAAGAGCAGAGAGAGCAATCAAACGTTCGTTGAGCTTTTGTCTACGTTTACGTTCAGCCAAAACATGTTCTTTCAATAGATGTGGCTCTCTTTTTCCTCCATTGTTACCACACTCTTTTCTTTTGGACCTCACGTTCGGTTCCATGTTTGCTTGGCTAGAGAAGTTAAACGATGCCTCGACCACGTTCATCTTCGGGTCTTGAGAACCGAACGAGATCACTTGTGCTGCTGTGAGCGAACCACAAGAAGAAGAAGAAGATGATGGAGAAGAGGAAGATGTTGAGTTGACTTTCATTTGCTTTGTTGGTCTGTTCTCGGGAATCAAACTGAGCCCGGATCCGTATTCGGATCCAGAACCCGGTTTTGTGCTCTGATAATCAGTAGTTTCGGCGGGTATCACCGGGAAATCTTGTTCCCAATCATCAACCAAATACTCATCAGTGTCGATCATCAAATCTGTGAAGCTTGAATCTTCCATTTGCCTGTGGAAATCACAAAAACGTTTACTTATTAATTAGTGTTTTCAAGAACACTCGGACCATTGAAATTTATTGTTCTTGATATGAAAAAACAAGAAAGCGAAGTTGTTTTGAAAGAATAAAATTTGGATAAGAAACAAAAGCCTAAAGCAGTACCTTAAAAGATAGTTCTATGGAGACAACTGCACAACTCTACTTTTATTTTTTGGAGTAGGTATATGCTTTTGTTATGTTAGGTGAACGTGGATGAGTGAACTCTTTATAGTGGGTTCTTGACTTGACGCGGCTTCACAATGTTCGTGCAGAGTATTGATTTAGGACTAGGTAATAATATTTTTTTGGATATTTATTTATTTATTTCGTACTAATATATAATATCCGCATGAATAGAACAAATGGGTTGATTTTTTTGTTTAAATAATTGTTATATGAATCTGGCCGACGAATTGCATATCCACAATATCGAGCAACCGGTTACCCGATCTGGTAAGTTTTGCCTTTTGTATTTTTCATAAACTATCAAGATCTTTTAAAATATTAAAAGATATTTGTATTCTTTTTTTTTCAAACAATAAAATGTACTCAATATTTGTTAAAAAATTAATATACTATTACTTCAGAAGTGATTTTTTTTTAAATTCTAAATTATTACATTGAAAGTTAGAGCGGTTGAAGTTGCTAGTACTCTTAACATTATAAAACTGTCATAGGAAAAATGGAAGATGCGTTTTAAAAAACAAAGAACAAATATTTTATCATCATCAAAGAATTAGAAACATGTTTTAATATTAATTGGTTTTAGGGCTTGTGGAACACTAAGTTCCTTCATGGTAACAAAAAAAGGGAAATTTTATGTTTACCACTTTCAAAGTACCACTTTTCATCTTTACCACTACTAAAGGGATATTTTCAAAAATATCTTCTTCATTAAGTGGCAAAAGACTCTTATATGCTTGTTATATATATATAATAAATTATTATCTATATAAATAAAAAATAAAAATAGTAAAAAATATTTTTTTTAATGTTTTCGAATAATACTTTTTCAAATTCGAACTTTTTTGAATTTTCTTTTTTGAACTTTTTTTCAATATTTCTTTTTGAAAATCAAAAATTATGTTTGAAACTATTTTTTAATTTTAAAAAAAATATTTTTAAGTATTTATTTATATATTATTAGAATCCTAAATTTCACATTCCAAAAACCCTACTCCACTCCTCAACTCTAAACTCTAAGTCTAGATTAGTTAACTCTAGGGGTTTAAGTGTCTTTTATCCTTCATTAAAAGTGAGGGTAAATGTGGTTAGTGTAAACATAAAAAGTGGTACTATGAATGTGGTATTTGTGGCAATTTTCCAACAAAAAATTAACAATTAATTATGGAAAATTGTACAAATACCACATTCATAGTATAACTTTTCTTGTTTACACTAACCATTTTTACCTTCATTTTTAAAGAAGGATAAAAAATATTTATACCCATAGGGTTAACTAATTTAGATTTAGAGTTTAGAGGGTAGAGTTTTTAGAATGTGAAATTTAAGATTCTAATAAATATATAAATAAATACTTAAAAAAGTATTAATTAAAAAAAAATAGTTTCAAAAATAATTTTCGATTTTCAAAAAGAAATTTTGCAAAATGAAAAAAAAATTGGAAAAAAATATTCAAATAAATTATAAAAAGTTCGAATTTGAAAAAGTATGATTCGAAAACATAAAAAAATATTTTTTTATTTTTTTATTATTTATTTATTTAAATAATTATTTATTATTTACCATAACAAATTAACCACAAACCTAGTATAATAATGAAATTATTATTACCTATTTTATTTTTAAAAAATATAAAATTGTTAGATTTTATTGTCATCAACTTAAACAGATTCATATAGACTTTGCAAGCCAAACTGATAGCTCAGCATCCGTATAGACAACAACCGAATAAAATCTATTAGATAATTAGATAAGATTTTTATATATTTATCGAACAATTCAAAGGAATATTACCATTATCTAAATTCACTTCTCTTTTTAAGTTTTTCTATAAATTATCATGAAATATATTTTTTACAAAATGTTTTCCATCCCAGTATGGCAGATTCCAGAAAATACTTTTTTTGTGCCAGTTATGTAGTTCTCCAACAGCATCTACCGGAAAACGCTCATGTCCACCGACGTCTGGCGTTCTTTCTGCACCAAAATCTCTTAGTTGTATCTTCAAATCTTTCCCACAAATTTCCGGAGGTGGACTGTCAAACACCCTCTTGTTCTTCGTAAACAAATTCCTACTCCTACGATATGGATGATAAGGTGGTAGGAATCTCCTGTGACAATCAAACCAACACGTTTTCCTTCCGTGTTTTAGTTGGAAAGCATCAGTGTTATCTTGACAATATGGACATCATAGCCTTCCATGCGTTGTCCATCCAGACAACATACCATATGCTGGAAAATCACTTATTGTCCACATTAGTACTGCCCGCATTTGAAAGTTTTCTTTACACGAAACATCGTATGTTTCAGCACCTTGAGCCCATAGTTGTTGCAACTCATATATTAGTGGCTGAAGAAACACATCAAGTGATCTCTTAGGATGCTCTGGTCCGGGAACGAGAATCGAGAGAAACAAAAACTCTCGTCGCAAGCACAAGTTTAGGGGTAGGTTGTATGGTGTAAGAATGACGGGCCATAGAGAATACTGTCTTCCACTCTTGCCAAACGGACTGAAACCATCAGTACATAATCCAAGGTAGACATTTCTTCTCTCATACGCAAAGTCGGGATACTTTGATTGGAAATGCTTCCACGCTTTTGCATCTGAAGGATGTCTGATCTCACCATCTGTTGAGTGCTCCGCATGCCATCTCATTGGTTGCGCTGTGCGTTCAGACATATACAACCTCTGCAACCTTTCCGTCAAAGGCAAATACCACATCCTTTTATATGGCACTGGAACTCTTCCACTCGTATCTTTATAACGAGGCTTCCCACAAAATTTGCATGTAACCCGCTGTTCATCCGCCCTCCAATAAATCATGCAGTTGTCGCTGCATACATCTATTACCTGATACGATAAACCAAGACCAGATACGAGTTTCTGAACCTCGTAGTATGAACCAGGAGCTACATTATCCTCGGGTAAAATACCTTTTACAAAATCAGCAATCGCATCCACACAGTCTTCAGCCAAATTATAATCTGTTTTAATGCCCATCAATCTTGTAGCAGATGATAAAGCTGAATGACCATCTCTGCAACCTTCGTACAATGGTTGCTTTCCAGCATCCAACATATCATAAAATCTCCTAGCTTGTGCATTGGGTAAATCTTCCCCTCTAAAATGATCATTTACCATCTGCTCAGTACCTACACCATAATCTACATCCGTTCTAATTGGTTATTCTAATCTAACCGCTGGCTGAGGTTCGCTAGTACTACCATGTTCATAATCAGTTTCCCCATGATGATACCAAATTTTGTAACTTCGTGTAAACCCACTCAAATATAGATGAGTCCAAACATCCCACTCTTTAATAACCTTTCTATTTTTACAATTAGAGCAAGGACATCTTAACTTACCTGTTTTTGCTTCCGGTTGTCGGTGAACTAACCCCATGAATTCGGTTATACCTCGTTGGTATTCTTCCGTAAGCAATCTCGTGTTCGGATCCAAATGAGGTCGATCGATCCAAGAACGAAAATAATTTGAAGAAGACATATTTTTTATGAATCAAATTCGTGTGTAAATAGAGTAAGAGGGAGGATGAAGATATGGAGTGAATGAAGAGGAAGAGGAGTGCTTGTATTTATAGTTTAAATCCTGCCGACAGACCGAGGAAATTCCGACGGAATTCCAACGCCAACGGCTAGTTCGTCGGAATTTCTTCGGAATTTTGTAAAATCCCCCAACGGCTCTCCAACGTCTATAATATTTCCTCGGAATTCATCGGTTTTTTCCGAGGAACACATATTTCCTCGGAATATTCCGACGGATTGATATATCCTCGGAATTCCGTCGGTATATTCCGAGGAAATTCCGAGGAAACCAAATTTTGTGTTTCCTCGGGATATTCCGAGGATTTCATTTTCCGTCGGAATGTCCGTCAGAATATCGCTGTTTTCTTGTAGTGAGTGAAGGATTTAGGCCACTAATTTTTTTTTCCTAGCTAACTTATTATTTTGGAGTAACGATTATATCCTTTGAACCACCAAATTTGTTGTCTTTTACTTAAATGCTGTTTTATAATTATTTTTTTTAAAGCTTATAAGATTACAAACCCAATCTTTTGTAAACTGATTTATGGGGAAAATAATGGAGTAGTAAAAAATCTTCTTTATTTATCACCTTGGTGGATCTAATGTAGAGAGTTGGCTATGCGCCATGGACAGCGTGAAAAACTTGAGGTTCAACAAGGTTGCTTTTGCTGCCGAGGCTAAAGATGTTATTAAAGCAGTGATGCGACCGCCAATTCGGCCATTATTCAAGTGTTTCTCGGCTTTGCTCTTTTGCAGGACTGGTGCTTCATTCATCAATATTTTTGAAACTATCATAGAACTTAAAATGTCACACCTCTACAGTGGTGTTTTGGGTGGAATATTATACTAAAATACCAATACCAACATCTTTTTATTTTTTCGAAACACTCTAATACCAGTAAAGTTTTTTCTTTAAAACAATAAATATCATAATAATCATGATTTGGCGATAAAAACAAATGAATGAATCTGATTTTTCTTTTTTACATTTCTATGGGACAGTTTTCCTTACACTCGCGAATCATGTTTTTTCCTTGAACATTATCCTCGTGGATCAATTGACAAGACAAGTTCTTGCATCTTCACTTTATTTAAATATAGTCAGATTTTTACTTTACTAACTGATCACGTATATATCAAAGTCAAAATTAGTTAAGCTTTACTCTCATCGTTATCAGGCCGGCCCTGCAATTTCGGGACTTGAAACAAAATAAAAAATAAAAAACCGAGATATGGGAATATCTGGCGGACCGATGCCCAACTAACTAATTTCCGAAAGTTTGTCAATCGGTGTCATGCATACTCGGTTGTTTGCAGTGCAAATTAGATGTTTATATTGGATAGTCATACAAAAGAAAAATCTAAGATAGTAGGTTTTGAACCCACGATGCTTAGTACATTTCCAAATCCACAATAACACTCAATCAAGATTGCGTGATTGCATAATGTATCTTATTAACATAAATAATTTAAAATATTAACGAATTAAACCTAAGTAAGTACGTATTTCAGGTAATATCCACACCTTAGATATAATGGTACTTTTATAAAATTATTTAGATTTTATTTCATTTGTTAAACTCCCAAACGATTTACAGTGTGCTCTCTCCATGCCACTACTTTTTTTTTTTGTTAAACTCTCCATGCTACTACACATGTTAGTATTATTATTGTCTAGATATTAAATGCTAAGATTTATGATAGCAAATAAATGAATGGATCCTATCGCATGAATAATTGAACATTAGCAAAAGATATCATTATCTTCGGAAGATTCCAATTCGTTTTCGCCAGATCCACATATCTTCTTTTTTTGTCAATGATCCACATATCTTTTTATAAACATATTTAAGTTACAAAAAAAAAAACATATTTATACTGTAAATGCGGTTTTCGATTTTTATGTATATAGTTACTTTATGCATTAACACATTGTAAAAGTAAACAAGAACAATAAAAAATCATAGCGGAAGTGATACATTTGACACGTACGTATACGCCTGGCAGGCTGGCAGTAGTACACAGTTTAGTATATAATTAAACGTACATTATCGAGCCAACGCCAATCTGTACCTGACGCATTAATTTAGTTGAGAAATCATATCTTCTTTTTTTGCTAGAAGGTAAATATCATATAAATGAAGAAGTTAGATTTTACAAAAAGAAGATCTAGAGTTTGTTATACCTTGGCAAAACAAAAAAAAAAAACTTCAGCTATCATGTAGTCGAGAAATCATAACTTCACTAATTAATTTATGTAGTCGAGAAATCATATACACTATTTAATTTACTTAGTTTATATGATTTATCAACTACATAAATTAATTAGTGAAGATTGAAAGCCCTTTCTAAAACTTCAGCTATCATGTACAACGATCGGATAAAATGTCTAGCTTGCAATGTTTATGGTTTGTGGATGTTTGTGAATAACCTTCGTCTGTTGTACCAAATTAAAACGATATATATCCAGTGGCGGAGGCAATTAAGGATCATGCGGGTCATTTGACCCATATCAATTTTAAGAATTAATAATCAAATTTAAGCATAAATCTGTAATATATCTTGATTAATTGGTTAAGTTTCAGTACTTTGACCCCCTTAATATCTATCCAATTTCATATATATATAAACTTTTGACCCCATTAATTTATTTTCCTAGCTCTGCCACTGTATATATCGATGCAATGAGTATTGTCAGGGCAATCAAATTAAATCAAGAGGTATAATCAAAATGCTCAATGATTAATTAAGACATCTATATTATTAAAATTGAAGTATCTTTTGGTACTGTTTGAAAACATGAATAAAAATTAAAATAAGAACTGTTTAAAAACATAAATAGCAGATTAACTATTTTTTTTTAATTTACATATTTAGCCATTATATTTACAAGAATTAAATACTTCCTTTTTGTATTTTTTTTAATTTACAAATTCTGCCACTGTATTTAAAATCAATTTAAATTAATTAATTATAATAGTTGTTATTTCTTTATGGCAAAAATAAAAACACAAACTGAAATATATAGTATATAACTATATATTATATAAAATACTTTTTAAACCCTATTTAATTTAGTCAATATAAAAATTTCGAGAGTTCAATTTTCAAGAAAAAATATATATCATAAAATTAATAATAATTCTTAGAAAACTAATGCAAAAATTTAAAATTTTAGTATATAGTTTCATTTTAAAATAAATTAACAAATAAACAACAGATTAATATATGAATAGTACAATTTCATCAAATTGTATCAAATTATAAAAAATTTAATATAATATTATGCACAAAAAAAGAATTATTATCAAACATCTATATTATAAAATAATATATTTTACCCTATATGTAAATTACAAAAAATAAAAAACATACATGAGATATTTTTATAAAACCAGCGGTTTATGAATTTACGTTAAACATAAGTTAAATCAACCATCCGCGCAGGGGCGCGGGTCAAGTTATAGTCTATCTTACTAAAACTCAAGTACAAATTAGGTTTGTTTGGAAACATGGATATCATTTTTTTAAAAAAGTTTGTTTGGAAACATGAATTGCAGTTTTAAAAAAAAAAATTGTTTGGAAACATAGATTGCAATTTAAAGAAAGAGGTTTGTTTGGAAACATAGATTGTAGTTTTAAAAAAGAAGTTTGTTTGGAAAATAGATAACATTATATTAAAAAAATAGAGTAATGGACTTATATTTTTAAGAAAAATTGGAACCATTATATTATAAGAAACTATATATCTGATATCTAATCGGATTCGGTTCAGGTCTGTTTGGGTTTCAGGTTTTCAGGGTCAAATATTTCAGCCCCATTCAAATATTTCTAAATTTCAGTTCGGGTTCGCTTCAGGTTTTTGCGGGTTCGGTTCGAGTTCGGATAACCAATTTAAAATTTTAAAATTTAAAATTTTAAAATTCATTATATGCTTTAAATTTTTCAAAAACTATAAACATTAAATAATATATTAAATTTAAATTTGAATAACATATGTCAGAATATTTAAACTTAATATATAAATTAGTTTAGTTCAAATATTTGGATAGAGAATCAATAATTATTTTAAGTATTTTTGGTGTTTTAAGTATTTTTGGTGTTTTAAGTATACTTTTACTATTTTAGAGATTTACTATTGATTATTTGTATATATTTTCAAGTATTTAAACCAGTATAAAAGTATCATATATAGTCTAGATGTTTTTGTATACATTAAATCTAAAAATAATTATTATATATAAGTATATAAATCTATTTCAGATACAGTCGGGTACCCAAAATACTTCGGTTCGGATTGGATTTGGTTTTAGTTCTCCAAAAATTAAAATTTTGAGTAATTCGGGTATTTATTCAATTTCGGTTCGGGTTTGGTACTATTTTTTCGGATCGGAATCGGTTCGGTTCTTCAGATTCGGGTATTTTTCCCAACCGTTATATTATTGACATGAAAAGCAAATAGAAGCATAGTTTTGAAACAAATACATCCCACGGATGCGCGGATCAAAGTCTAATATAATTTATATAAATAGACAAGTTAACTAATTTTTGCTTATAAGGAACAGTTTAAATAGTCGAAACAAATACTTTTTACGATAAATAAATATCTGGCCAGGAAACTTATATATACGAATATTGCAAAAATAATAATAATTGTATTTCATGTAGTTGTGTGCTTGGTGTGAACGTTCAACTCTATGGACGATTTTTGTCAACCAATTCCAAAAACGTTTACACGACCAAAAGGTTTTTTTCCCTTGGATATTATCAAAGGATTAAGACTACGTACACACCTGCCCTAATAAATGGTCAGAAATGCATTTGCTTGATTAGTTTAATTTTCGTTGGCAACAACGATTGATTGTTTTAAAAATTATCATGACGATGATAGTATAAGGTGATTGTGACCACGTGATAGACTAACCACGTGATATATGTGAGTTACCAAAATCAATTATATTTAAAATATCGTGGATTATTACTGTTTCAGTAGTAGTTTATTCAGTGCGGAGGGAGGAAGGGAGTACGGGTGCTTACTAAATTATATTAAATTTCTTTAACCAACTATATGAAAAATATGAATATTCAAACAATTCTTAATTCTTATATATTCTGTTAAATAATATTCTGTGCATTTTCCCACATCAATTATATAGTGACCCAAATTAATAAAAGTTTAAAGTAAAAATTTAATTATATAATTTATTTCAAAATTAAAATTGTTCACTTTAATTCTTGCAATGGTTAATTACATAAGTATATTTAATAAAATAAATATATGTAATTGCCATTATTAAAAAAAAAAAAATTTCGCTTTAAAAAATGAATATTTACTAGAAAAGTAATATTGTTTATATTTTAACAAAATACATGTATGATAAAAAGGAATATCTACTAGAAACGTAATATTTTTAAATAAATGTGTAGTTTCATTAAAACAGAGGAAAATGCACAAAATAAAATTTATACATAATTATTAAATATCTACTACATTATTATATTAAATTTTTTCAAACAAATGTATGAAAATATTAATATCCGAACAAATCTGAATTCTTATATTTTGGTTAAATAATACTTTGTGCATTTTCATACATCAAAATGATATAATGATCTGAATTGATAAAAAAATAAAAGCAGAGAAATTAATTTTTTTTTTGAAATATTTGTATCCTCGTGTGAACTCTTAAAATATTATTAGTAAAATTCGTTTATACATCTTCAAATCGATAATAAATGAAATATTAACCAGTTATTATATAAGTTAGCTCCTTTACAAATTATAAATGTTAATAATATTCCGAAGAATAAATATAATCTAATATATCCAAATTATAAAGAAGCCGACTATATATGTTACCTAAAATTACATGTATAACTAAAATAATATTATAATACTATTTAAAATAATATTTAATTTTTATATGTAAATCATATTTTTTATAATTTATAAATAAATGAAAGAAAAATAGAAATAAATTAATATAATTTATTTATTTTGTAAAATATTTAAAGCCGCACATATGCACAAGAATATTATCTAGTAAAAATCTATTTGTACTGAAACGGTTTATATAACCAACTTGATTAGCTGAAAATTTATTAGATAGATTCCAGTTCCACCGTTTATATTTTATATACTCAGACGTAAATTATAACTAAAGAACTTAGTTTTCCTTTGTAAGAAAAAAAAGAACTTAGTTTTTGATACTAAAATAACATTTTCTAAATCTTTGATTATTTAGCAGATCTAAAATAACTTAGCTACCAAGTATCCCTTTGAATCTATAATTTTTTCAGTCATTCTATTTTCGTAAATATGGATCATTTGTTTTGGAGAGTCGTACACACATGGATAATCATCAATTTGCATGGATACCCTGATATATTTGAAAAAGTCGGAACAATATAGTTTTCGGTAATATAGCCATTGATCACAAATATACTCTTCAATTTGCAGAAACTAAAGCAATACAATGGTTTGAGCCACAATCATCGATTTATCAAAGACTTACCCATATTAGGGAAATATAGCCTACACCACTACTCTCGGTTCCGGTACAATGGTTTTTTTACGGATGGATCATGGAAAATTCAAGATAATTTTCCAGGACAAAGATGGTATATCACTCTAGAAGGTTTTGATTGATTAATAGGGGAGAGGGCTAGTATGTCACCCTTCCATGCCGAAATATATGTCCTCATCTAAGCAATAAAAAGCATGAGGAATTTACGACAATTTTAGATGACGTTTGTAACAGGCTGTTTTGAAATTGTAAGATGGTTTTTGAACCAACATAATAGCCCGCATACGCAAGTTATTTGGAAGATATCTGGATCGATGAGAGTTTCATTTAGTCAGAGATCATACATGTATCCCGAACATAGACTACAAGAGTGCACAGTCTTACACGTAGTGCTCGAAAACAATCATCTTTCGACGTTCACATGGATGCAGAGCTACTAAGATGGTTCACATAGTTTTAGTTGAGTATGTATGTTGATGATAAAAAAAATCTTTGATTATTTCTACTGGGGAAAAATAAACTAAAAATTCTTTTCTTTTTCTCTCTATTTCTCCGATCTGCTAAAAGGGTTGTTTCAGAAAAAAACTGACTTAGCAAAAGAAAAAAACTAAATAAAAAGTATTTTTATCAAATAAAGTGGTAGACAGAAAGAAGTCGAGTTGGTTTTGACTTTTGATAAATTGAATTGGTTAGAGACAAAGTTATAACCAGTCGTTTTTAAACGTTAAATGCCTCGACTAAGCTTCTTTCTGGGTAAGGATTTTTAAGCTAAATATTTAAAATTTCGTAACTAATTTTATTTAATATAATTGAGGAACCTTAGCATTAAAAATCCAAAATTAATAAAATATGTAAAAATAACAATTCAAATTTTCAAAAATTAGTACTTCAAATAAAACTATGCAAATATAAGTTAGATTTGTTTAAGAATCCCCACCACAAAATAGATTGTTATTGTTTTTCTAAAATACATGTTGTTTCTAATGATCTTAACTGAATACGAACCAAAAATGCATGAATGAGCTTTTTAACATATGCTCCGGAAAACCCAAACAAACTAAAATCTTGAGATGAAATGTCAGGGTGCTCAAAGCCGGTCAATCCAAGTGACTAGATAAAGCACAACCCGATTAATTGAAAGTTGTGTCCAGAAAAATCCTTGACGGAGAAAATTTATATTTTCAAGGGGCCTAATTGGTTAAAGAATTCATAAAGATTTTTATAATTGTAAGATTTCATAGTTATTGGTTTATGGATTCTTAAAATGTTGATAAAATATATTGTTATTACGTTGAGAATTACCTTATATTGCTACTACAGCATTGAAGATTTCTTTATATATATATTATGTTTGGATCATAGTTTTATGTTGTTAGTTTTAAATCCTGAGAATTGTTGTAATGTTGACCACTGGTTCTTTGCATGTTCGGTTCAGATTGACTGGCCCTTATCTTGTACTCTGACATTTCATCTTAAAGTTTTACTTGTATGTTTATAAATAGAAGATCATGTTTTGTTCAAATCATAAAAAAATATTTTAGAGAAATAATACCAATTTATATTGTACATAGTGTGAATTTTTTAGAAAATCGAACTCATATATTTTCATTTTTTTTATTTGAAGTGCAAATTTTGAAAATTTAAATTATAATTATACATATTTTACTGTGTTGGATTTTAATAGCAAAACCCTTTAACTAAGTTTTATTTGGGTTAAATTTCTAAACTATAGATTAATCGGTAAGAACAGATTGTTTTATTGGTACTATAAATAGAGGGTCTATTTGTTAAATAAAACTATTTTGAAAAATTTAGTGTTAAATATTTAATATAAAGGTTTTTACCCAAACTATTTTGTCGAAGGTGTTTAAGGACATTTCTAACTCCACTCTATTTTTTACTCTAAAATAAAATTTAGAAAAAATGCTCTAACGGTGCAATATTTTTCATTCTATAATAGAGTAAGAAATGAGTTTACTCTATATATAAAGTAAGTTATTTTTTTTGTTTATCACTCAACTTTATTATAGAATTACTCTAATTTATAGTGAAAAATAGAATGAACTATTAGAGATGCTCTTAAAGTGAAAACTAGAGTGAACCATCTCCAATGGTCTTGGGTGTTTGGGTATTGTTCCAGTTGAACTGGTTTTGATTCTATTGTAATTATGATTACTGATGCATTAAGATATTTCAATTGGGTTCAGAACGGTTATAGTATTTTAAATAAGTATGTTTACTTGAAATTTGGACTTGGATCGATTCTATATTTTGTTCCTGAATAATCACATGCATAAAGTACATAAACTGACCAGATGTATCCCAAAATCAGAAACCGTGTATGTTTAAAACCAGAACTGATAAATACATTCATAAAAAAAAAACTAACCACACATGGATGATCTAGTGATAGGCGAATTCCGGTGAGTTAATCGATCCAAGTTCGAAACAACCCTACAACACTAGACATGTGTGTCCACGTGATGTGAAGCTCTAATTTCCATTGTGATCAATCAGGTTTGTATGATGCTGATGGACAGACTCCAAGGGACTAGTCGGTTAGGTCTCGGCCGGCCGAATACCCCAAATTACAAAAAAAAACAATGCAATCATCTGGAACAAATTTTAAAAATCAATTACAAAGTGAAAATTTAATGAAAAATTTCAAAACGTAACTCCAAGTATGAGTTTATCTTTTGTAAAATTTGGAATATTATCATTTTAAGTTTGCAATATTTATTTTCAAGAGAAACTTAGAAAAAGATACAACTATTTTTGAATTTGGAAGATTATATGACTTTGATTTTTTTTTAATTAATAAATGTATTACTTTATTAAAAAACCTTTTTTTTGTAAAACTTTTATATTTTCTCAATAGATTTTTTATAATTTAAAATAAACAAATTTATATCAAAATTGATTTATCATCAATATCTTTAATGAATTATTAAAATTTCAACATGAACTAAATGTTAGTTATATAGTATTATATTTTGTATATAACCATTTTAGATATTATATTGTTGTGAGTTTCAAAATAAATGAATAATAATATATGATTGTATATATGAGAATTTAACATATGCAGTTTTATGTTTCTGTATAAAAATATTAACTAGTTTTCGATTTTTAACTAGTTTTAATGGTGAATGATATTCTATTTATCTTTAACTATAATAGGTTAATTGTTTAATTCAATATAATTTTGTTATATTTAATTTATATATCACTTCTATTTTAATTTATTATAGGTTATAGTTATGAGGAAATTTTATGTTTTTTTCTTAATGATCCTGGTATCCGGAGCCTCGAGAGAATCCGACTAGCGCCAATGACCATCCACCGGAGCTTAGCCGGAGAGCTCGCCGAGGCATCCAGAAGGGATGGTGATCACCCCATGAAAGTTCCACCAGTGGCCACACGTTAGCAGACTTCTCCGTATTGGGCCCGAAGGTCTCTTAAGATAATCACCTCCCAGCGGCACTCGAACCCATGACTTCCCAGGTTGAGTTTAACCACTGGACATCTAACACGTGATTGAAATTTTATGTTTACCACTTTCATGGTATCACTTTTTATCTTTACCAACACTAAAATGACATTTTCAAAAATATCTTCTTCATTAAGTGGCAAAAAACTCTTATACCCTTGTTATCTATATATATAACAAATAATTATTTAAATAAATAATTAAATATTTTTTTTCTGTTTTCGTATTATACTTTTTCAAATTCGAAATTTTTTATAATTTTTTTTTGAATTTTTTTTCGAAATTTTTTTTAGTTATTTTTTTCAAATTTGTTTTTTTGAAAATCGAAAATTATGTTTGAAGCTTTTTAAAAATATTTTATATTTTTAAGTACTTAATTATATATTTATGTGAATCCTAAATATCACATTCCAAAAACCTTACCCCACCCCTAAACTCTAAATCCTAAGTCTAGATTAGTTAACCCTAGGGGTATAAGTATCTTTTACTATTCATTAAAAGTGAGAGTAAAAGTGATTAGTGTAACTGTAAACATGAAAAGTGATACTATGAATGTGGTATTTGTGACAATTTTTCTATAGTTCTTAAAATTATTAAAAAATAGCACAATTTTTTTATATAATAAAATTTTAATTGATTTTTAATTTATAATAATTTTATATTACTAATTAGAAAATTAATTAATGCATTAATTTATAAAAAGTATTTAAAATTTAGTAAAATTTTCTTATAGTTTTCTCAACAGATTTTATTATAACTAAAACTAAAATTTAAATATATATAGTTAACATTGATTTACTATTAAAATCCGTATGAATTATTAACAATTTATAGAAATATTATATATTTTATTGATTAATGTAAATAATTAAATATAATTAATTTAGTAGTTTTATCATTTAATTAATGCTATATATAAGATTTTCTTCTTATGTGCTATTTTATCATAAATACTTATTTGTGATATCTAAAAGATTTACTGATTTGATTTTAAATGATAAAAAATAATATAAAACGGTAAAAATATTTTTTTTTGTATTTTAATAATTATTATTTTAATTGCATTTTATTCTCTTCTTGTTCTTCCAAAATGAGCGTAATTTACTCCATCCATTTTATATTAAGTGTCGTTATAAAGCCACTTAATCTAAAAGGACATTTAAAATGAAATAGAAAAAGTATATATCAGAGAAGAAAATTAGAGGAACTTGATAAAAACACATATAAGCAACCTAATAAAGATGAATTTGGCGAGACTATAAATGAATGAAAACGAGGTGTGGAGGTATGACTATGCTTTTGCAGATGGAGAAAGGAGAGAAGGAGCAACTGGTTTTCACAAAATAAGATTGATGCAAAGAGGAATGAACACTGGATCATGAGAATTTCGCTTACCACTAAATCAACAGACCTACTAGAAGAGCAATACTGGAGTTCCGCTCTTTTCAAATTATGTACCCCACAACATGAAAAATGAGGAGGTAAATCAACTTGAGCTTTTTGTTAGAAGATGGTCTTTGTATCCAAGTAGTGACTGCAGCAAGTGATGGTGGAGTGAGAGATCTATGCTGAAAAAAATCAATTTGATATCACTCAAATTATTTTAAAGAGTGAATTTACTTTCTTAAATAAGAGATTTAATTATAGTACTTAGAGATCGAATCCACAAGGAGCTGGGGCATACAATAGATCGAAACAGTTAGTGATTAAGCTAGGTAAATAATGTAAATAGTAAATTGCAAGGTGAACAAGGCAATTGTTCAGTTGATTGGTTTGGGGTTTTGTAAATCGTTATTAGAAAGTATTAGATCTAGGGTTTATATTCATGTAGTTGGGATTATAGAGGTATATAATATTTAGGTGTCAATCCTAGAACTCGACTTCATATGTAAGGATATCCAGCTTTCGCATGCGAGTCTTATGTTTTGAGTAAGTCCAATATCTCAGTTGTCGCTTGTTGTTACGGATCAAACGTCGATCGATGTTATGGTAAGAACGTCGATCGATGTTCTATTAGACAGGCGTTAGCAAGTTGATCGATAGGTTCACTAGTATTGTCTAAATCAGCTTCCGTTTGTTTCAAGCAGTACTAGCTCAAAGGAAACAATTCTGGTGCAAAACCTACCGTCGTAGTTGTCCACGATCCTAAGTTCAGGGTTCTAGTTAGCTACATTAGAACACATGCATTAACCACAATTCTCTGAAAGATATTTATCACCTTAGCAGTTCTATATTTTGGGCTAATTCCTTTTAACCTATTTGAACCCTAAATCTAACAAGATAATTACTCAGATATAGTAAAACAATTCATAAGCATAAACTGAATAAAAACATAAATAGATTAAGGTTATAAATACTGGAGTTCCAGTACAAATCTTTGAAGGAGTCTTGGATCTTCTCTCCAAATCTGCTAAAAACTCTAAGTGTTGTTTGCTGTGAAAAAATAGAAAATAAGAAAGCGTTTGTTGCCTATAACAATGGCAGATCACATAAATATTAGGATAAAAGTCGGCCAGGGGTATTTCTGTAAATATATCTTCACTTGGGTTTTAAGCCGGCTGGAAACATAGCTGGGTTTTGCGCACTTCGCTGTCGACCGACGACACAAGGTGTGCATCGATCGATGTTCGTCTCTGATCGTCGACTTTCAGACAGGTTCGATGGTCAGCTACAAGCTTCCTCTTATTTTATCTCTAAAATGCACCCAAATCATCACTTTTCTTCAAAACACTCATGAACCTGTAAATGTGCTAAAAATACTCCAAAACATAGTAAATAGTTTCTAAAACATCTATATACCATGACTAAAAATGGGTAAAATCCATGGTATATCAACTTTTCCATACTTAACCTTTTGCTTGTCCTCAAGCAAAACAAAGAGTAATCTTTATGAAAGAAGTTTGAAAACAGCAGGGGTTCACACAATTCAAGAACTCACTATCATCACCTCTACAATGTTGCGAGCCACATCAAATCAATTCTAACTTTAGAGATATTTTATACACCATATCCTAGCTTAGCAACTAAATTCATCTAACCAGCAACTTAACTAATACTGTTTGAATTGCCCCTCTATTGATCTCATTTAGTACATATATAAAATGTGTAGCCTTTACCTTGGGAGTATCGATCAAAAGACACATGAACTCTTACTCAAACAAGTTTTTGAACACACAAGTAGTCTTATCTGATCTCTTTCTTCCCTCATTCTCTCTTCTCTCAATCTCAATTCTAATGAACAATGATGCTGATACAGTCCATCTTTATTCATCTTCTTTTCGATTTTATCTTTTATCTTTCTCTTTTTCTTTGTTTTTCTTGACAAAGTGTAGGCGAATAATAGGGTCACAGAAGACACTTCTACCCCTCGCTTCCAACGATGTGTGATCATTCCAATAGAGTAGAATAATAGGGTCGCATGAGACACTCCTACCACCTTAAACCGTAGAAAATCATTTCAATCTTTTATACTTATAGATGCTGAAGAGAGAGAGAGAGAAGGGAATCAGAAACACACAGACTTTTTACCTTTCAGACTTGCAGGAAGAATCCGACCTAATGTATACAAAACCCCAAAACAAGCAGATTAAGCTCATTTAGGTTGGAGATCAGCTTTGGTTCCTTCAATCATTCTCAGCAAGTGTGAATAATTGGCAGGTGATCCACTTTAGTATCTCAAATACACTATGCAGTTAATAAATACACTATGCTAAAGAGTGGTTAGATAATAAGTGAAATTGTAAAGTTCATTATCCCCTTCTTGACTCAATAACATTTTTTTGAAAAACATTTTATAAGGCTCAGAAATAAAATAAATATCAGTAAACCTCTCTACAGGCTTAAATTACATTGTCCCCAGTGTATATCTGATAGTCGATCTTCAGACAGGTTCGATGGTCAGCTACGAACTTCTTCTCATTTTATCTATAAAATGCATCTAAATCATCATTTTTTTTCCAAATCACTTTTAAACCTGTAAATGTGCTAAAAAGACTCCAAAATAAATAAATAGTTCATAAAATATCTATATATCTTATCCAAAAATAAGTAAAATTCATGGTATATCAGAACCTTACAAGAAAACGCCGATAATTCTTAGCAAAACCAATCAATAAGTCTATTTTACTGGCGAATGACATACTATAAAATAGGTAGAGCATTGACACGTGTTATGGTACACGTGATTCTTGTGAGCTCGCCTTTCTCGATAACAAGCGGAGTTTTATTCAAAAATTTATTTGGAAGAAGAAAGATACATTTTTGTTTTTTTTTTTTTCAAATATGACTCAAAATAAAAGGCCAAACACAAAACTAATCCATGATTTTTTTTGAAATTTTCTTTTCCCTATTCATCCTAAAAGTTCGGATTATTCACAAAAATATCATTATTTTTTTTCGAAAATGAGTGTTTTACTCTATTATCCTCATCTTCATCAAGTATTTACAATATTGTCATTGCCATCGATACACCAATCTACCATGAACAACCAATTTGAATCTCTTAATGCACCAAAGTTTTAATTTTTACTCTTCATAACTCATTATTTAAGCATATAAACTACATATCTTTCACTTTCTCTCTATATTCATAAAAAAAAAATCAAGATTTTGATTCTAAATTTTGTAGGTTCAAACTCATGATTATTTGTCATTAACAAGTGGATCTGTTTCGTGGTGAAGTTCAGTGTGATAAGAAAAGCTAATCAAGTAATCTCACCGGTTAAAAGTATGAAGTTGATATTTTTTTTCCAGATTTGTTCGTCAGAAGACTTCCGTGTAAGTCATCTGGTCTTAGAAGACTTATACGAAAGTCTTCTGGTCAATACAGAGGTTAGTTTTGCAATTGAATTTATGTGTGTTTTTAGAGACGACTTCTCTGGAAGTCTTCCAACTTTTCTTTGTTAACAAAAAAATCTCGAAAATACCAGAAAGAACTTCCTGGTAAGTCGTCTAAGTTACACAAGTTAGTTTTGCAATTGACCGGATTGTGTTAGAAGTTTGACTTTCTCTAGATGACTTACACGGAAGTCTTCTGTCGGAAGACTTCCGAGTAAGTCTTTCGAACTCTTGGTGGAAGTCTTCTCATTATCGGTGAAAGTCGTCCCGGGTTACTTTTGCAATTGAAAAATAAATTTTTAATATTTAGTTTTAATTAGACGACTTCATGTTTGTCTTCTGGAAGATGACTTACACATAAGTCTTCTGGAAGACGACTTATACGGAAGTCTTCCAAAATTTTATTCGGAGATTCTGGTCAAACCGTGGTTATCACAGAAGACTTTCATGTAAGTCTTCTGCCGGAAGACTTACATAGAAGTCGTCTAGTTAAACTTAAATATTTAAGTTTTATTTTTCAGTTGCAAAAGTAACCAGAGACGACTTACATGGAAGTCGTCTAGTTAAATGTAATATTTAAATTTTATTTTTCTGGTGGAAGACTTCCATGTAAGTCTTATAGAAAAAGTCAAATTTTTGACACAGTTCGATCAATTACAAAACTAATATGTTTATCCTAGAAGACTTATCGGTAAGTCTTCTTTGATATTTTCGAGATTTTTTCAAAAACAAAAGTAAACTGATATCTACAAAGTAAGACTTCCAAAGACGTCTGCTGTAGTGTAGACTTCTATGGATGTCTTCCTTTGTACATTTTCAATTGCAAAAATGACCTAAATGGAAGTCATCTAGAGAAAGTCAACATTTTCTTGTTAATTCATGTATATTAATTGACATTGGGGTTAGTATCATTCATGTTTATTAATATTTCTAGCTAATTCGAGAAGACTTTCGTGGAAGTCATCTACTTTAGTTTTTGTAATCTTGTTAAGTCACTTTAAGATATTTTTTTTAACTTTCAAAAGTGTTAAGTAACTTCAAGATTATCAAGTTATATGGTTTAATATGTCTTCTTATATCATAAGATATACTTTTGAATTTTCATGAGATTTAAAATTTTAATTTTCGCTTAAAATTTAAGTTCTCTGCCTAAATTTAAATTTCCCGCTTAAATTTTCCGGTTATATTTTATTTTCCCGCTTAAAATTTAAGTCTTCTGAGAAGACTTCTTGAAAGAATTCTGAAGACTTCCCAGAAGACTTCACAAAAGACTTTTAGTGAAAGTGTTATATGTTTGAAATTATGTAATGTTTGATATTTTGTGAATTTTACTAAGTTTTCTTTGAAGTTTTTTCCCTTAATTTTAGTGAATTTGATTAAATTTTTGTGTTATTTTGTTTTGCTATTGAAGTTGTATCAATAACTTCAATAAATTCAAGTATTTTTGGCAAGACAATATTTTAAACATGAACATATTTACTAAAAAATTCATTAATATCTCTTCAAATTTACAAAGTAATTCACAACTACAAGAGTACACACATAAATCACAAAACATGGCATAAATAAAACTATTACACATAGAGTTAGAGATTATTCCTCCACAAAGATAAGCTTGGACTCCACTTGATATGCAAGAAGACTCTGTCAGAAGACTTCCAGAAAGTCTCCTAGGGAAATAATGTTTTAGAAAAATCTATCAGAAGACTTCCAGGAAGTCTTCTAAAGCATTATATTTTAGAAAAATTCTCAGAATACTTCCAAAATCTGAGTCACATCTTAAAACCTGAATATCCAAAAACGTTCAAATGAGTTTAAAACAGGGAAAATGAATGGAAATTAGATAGATCTATCTTTATAGAACACAAAAAATAGATAGAAAGAATTACGCTGTAAAACAGTTTTTAAGTTCTTAATAACACTATAAGACACTTCATGCTACCCAGACACTTTTTCTTTTCCCAATACGCGAATTACTCTTCCCAATTCATAAAACAATTGAAACCTAACTAAAGTCTAACTAAATAATAAAATATTAATTTTTCTATTATTATATGTTTTTTTGTCTCTCTCCTTCTTCTCTTTCTTTTCAAACTTTCTGTTTCTTTCTAAATTAAAATCTGATTCTTCAGATTATTTTTTCAAAAGAATTTGCACTTAATTATTATCTCTGTTTCTTAATCTATATTTTAAGATAAGTCAAGACATATCTTCCGATGATGATGTAATAGTGACATATATGATAACGACATCAATGGCAGAGTAGTAATCGACTTTAGCGTAGCTACAATGGAGACGTAGACGACGGTGGAGACGTTGGCGAAGACGATGCGGAAGACCCATCATCCAACGGTGGAGATACAATTAACGTCACGCACCTTCCTCATGTGTGGTATTATGCTTTGTTTTCTGTTGTTTTTCACGTGTCTCTTCCACCGTTCTCTACCATCTCCACCACCGTTCTTCGACATCTCAACAACTGTTCTTTGTCGTCTCAACCACCGTTCTCTTGCTTCTTATGAGTTTTCTCTACCATTCTACGGCATCTCATCGGAACCCAGTGTACACGTGGACATCGAACTCTCATATACATGTGGATATTGAATCTTGGTGTACATGTGGATAGTGTACTCCAGTGTTTTAAGATGAATTGTGTTGTACATGTATATATCTTAATACATGTATAGCTTCATACATGTAAATATCTTGATACATTGATTGTTTGATGTATGTATAAACAAAGACTTCTCAAATTACAAAGCTTCTCCTACCAAAATTTCTCACTACATCCACATGCGTAAAAACTCACCACAAACATTGATGTGTTGTTCATATCTCACATACAACTACTATTATTTTGATTCATTTACATGTACACATGTACACCTCACATTGTGTACACCGCCAAGTCATATAGCCTCATACATACACATCACCCAACCCCATGAACCTTATGTAGTATCAGTGTATCCATCACACTCTATCAATTAATTATATGCTCTAGTGTATAATTACGTTTTAAATGGTTTTCTAAATATAGAAAAAAGCTTTATATTTTGTTTTGGTGTCCACGAACTTAGGTTGTACACATGTACATTAAATTCATATGTTGTCCACAGTTTTGATGTTTACATGTACACTAAATCTATATATATATGTGGCCATGTTTTAGGGTCAAAAATTTGCTTTAGGTTTAAGTGGTTAAGATTTAGTTTATTGGGTTTATGGTTTATGCTTAGGGTTTATTATAAGAGGGGTATTGAGTTGTAAATCTGAACTGTCTTGTTCATTTATACGTAATATAGTGTTTTTGTGAATGTGTACAATTAAGTTTTATAATACAATTAAGTTTTCCTGTATAATTAAGTGAATGTGTACAATTAATATATTGTTTATGTGAGAGTGTACAAGTAAGTGCAATGGTAAAGGGCTTGTTTCTAGTCTTCTTAGTCTCTGGTTCAATTAACGTTTGTATCATTTAAATTTTACTTAAGTTTTTTCTCAATGAGCGGCAATTTTGTAATAATATCATCCTCTTCGTATTAGGGATTCTGATTTTCCTGGAAATATATCTCAAGGCCACCATTGATTTTTAACATGCAATCTTCATTATATTTTGTATTTTTACCTCCAAGAGTTACAAATATTATAAATATTATATGATTTTTAACATGCAATCTTCATTACTGTGTGACTCATGATTTACTGGGTTTTTTTTATAACTGACTTATCTAAATTGGGAGAAGAAAACAGATGAAAAAAAATCAAAAGATCGGAAATTTATGTTTTAGAGGGGTTGAGGAACATTAAGTTTTCTAAAATCAATTTTCTGTTTAAAAAAAAAAAAGAACGAGATGAATGGAGAAGAAAGTCAGGAAAGAGAAGATGATAGGTCCCACTAGTTAGAAAATGTAACTTGATTTGGTTTTAGTTGAGGACATCCAAGTAAACAATCAAAATAAACTGTCCTAGTAGCTGAAATTGCCCTATTATGTAATTAAAACTTAGAAACTGTCTTATGGTGTAAAAAACTCAAATAGATATCCAACATTTTGGAAAAAAAGTAAGAGTTGTGCAACAAAAGGTTACCTAATGAAGAAAAATTAGACATGGAGACTTACCAAAACACTCAAATCTATTATGAAGGAAGAGACATGAGAGAAGACTCTGTTAGAAGACTTCCATGAAGTCAGAAGACTTCCAAGAAATCTTCTGGTGCATTATATTTTAGAAGACTTTCGAGAAGACTTTCCAGAATTCTTCGAGAGTCAGATCCAGATCTGCAAAACCTGCACATCCAAACCCAGAAATGAAAAACCTGCATATCCAAAAACGTTTTAATGGCTTCAAAATAGATAAAATGAGTGGAAGATTATATTGATTTACCTTTATAAATCACACAAAAATAGATATCCAAAATTTATAAATTTACTTTTAAATGAGTGGAAGATGAGAATCATGTGATAAAAATCTGCAAAAACAAGATAAATTAGTGAGAAATACATGAGACAAAAAATGAAAATTTGATAAAAAAAAAAGTTTGGTGTTTTTAAGTTCAAAGAGCTTAGAAAGAGATTAGAAAGTGTTAGTTTGAAAAAAAAGTAAAAGCTTTATGCAACAAGAATGTTACCAAATAAAAAAAAAATCAGACATGAAGATTTCTAGGAAGTCTTCCAAAACGCTCATATCTGTTGAAAGAGGAGACTCCGTGAGAAGACTTCTAGAAAGACTTCCATGAAGTCACAAGACTTCCAGGAAGTCTTCCATGATGTCAAGTCTTCTGGCGCATAATATTTTAGAAGACTGCGAGAAGTCTTCTAGAGTTTGACCCAGATTTGAAAAACCTTTGTATCCAAACCTTAACTTAAGAAACATGGAAAATGTTGTAACCATTCCAAAAATCACAAGACTTGTTTGAAAAAAATTCTGAAGTAAAAATTTTGTGTAAAACGCTCACAGAAAAAAATACTCCCCAAAGAAAATTTGTTGTAGCAACTTTGGGCTACATTCTCACCTCTGCTCGGCTCAGCAAGCGGAGAGCCAGATCCTCCCACTTTCAGCCTTCAAATTTATGATTGTGCAGAAGTGGTTTTCAGGAATCTTGGCGACTATCTTAACTTAAGAAACATGGAAGAGGTTGTAACCACTCCAATAATCACAATATTTGTTTAAAAAAGTTCTTGAAATAAAAAAAATTGTATAAAACGATCACAGTAAAAGATACTCCCCAAAAAAAATTTGTTGTAGCAACCCTTTGTTACATTCTCACATCTCAGCTCACCTCAGCAAGCGGGGAGAGCCAGATCCTCCCATTTCCGGCCTTTAAATTGATTATTGTGCAGAAGCGGTTTTCAAGAATCTTTGTGACTACCTTAACTTAAGAAACATAGAAGAGGTTGTAACCATTCCAAAAATCACAATATTTGTTTAAAAAATTTCCTGAAATAAGAAAAAATTGTATAAGACGCTCACAGAAAAAGATACTCCCCAACAAAAATTTGTTGTAGCAACCCTTTGCTACATTCTCACACCTCTGCTTGGCTCAGTAAGCCGGGAGCCAGACCCTCCCACTTTTGGGCTTTAAATTGATTATTGTGCAGAAGCGGTTTACAAGAATCTTGGCGACTACCTTAACTTAAGAAACATATAAGAGGTTGTAACCATTCCAAACATCACAATATTTGTTCTAAAAAGTTCATGAAATAAAAAAAAATTGAATAAAACACTCAAAGAAAAAGATACTCCCCAAAGAAAATTTGTTGTATAAAACCCTTTTTTTTTATCGTCTAACTCTTATTATATTTGTCGGTTGCCCATCGTTAAACCCTTTTATTCTTTTCCCGAAATGATTCTCTAAGTCTTCTATCGTTATACACTTATTATTTTCTAATTCCTTTATTTTCTCGTTTAACTCTCTTATCTCTTCTAATTGCTTGTCGTTTAATTGTTTGTAATTTTTTATCTTTTCTTCAAGTTCTTTATTCTATTATTTTAGTTGTTCTAATACGTTATCCTGTTTTTCTTCTATTTTTTGTATTTTTTCTACTATTATTTTTATTTGGTCTCCAAGTTTTTCTATCATAATTTTTCAGCTAATTTATTTACGGTTTTTGTTAGGTTTTTTACTGTTATTAATACGTCATCCAGTCCCTGTAATTTGTCAAGTTCATCTAGTATTTTTATATTATTTTTTATTTCAGAAATATCTTTTTGTATTTTTTCAATATGTTCAATTGAATCTATTATTTTAACTAATTTTTCTTGAACTTTTCTATTGATTTTAACTTGGTTTATTGATATGTTACCGATTATTTCTGTTTGATTGTTTAGTATTCCACGTATTATTCTCAACGAATGACTTATTTTATGATCTTCTCTTATATTTGCTCCCATCGTATATTCAGTATTTTCCATCTTATTTCTTTCTAAAGGTATAATTTTTTCTTTATAGGGTATTCCTGGTATAGAGTATAATTCTGGGTGATATTCGATACTTTGATCTATAAATTCGTCCATTTTTATAAATTTATCAGACTTTCTATTATTTTGAATTCTTCAATTTTTTTGTTTATTAACTTTCCTTCCTCTTCTGAGTATTCTAATGCTCGTCATTTATTCTTATTTATAACTGCACAAAATAATTTTATATGTTCTCGTTTCTGTTCATTAATTTTTTCAATTTTATTATTTTATTTTTTGAGTTTTGATGGCTCTGATACCAATTTTTTCTCTACTTTTTTCTTATAATTCTGAATTTTCTTTTTCATAGTTTAATATCTAGTGTTGTTATAGTTCGATCTAATTTTTTTAGTTTATGATTAATTTGTTGTAACTCATGTGAACTACTAATTGATTTTTTTTCTTTCGTTGACGGTTCTGTTTCTAGCTATTCTTGATGCACTACAACTAGGTTCTAAAAATTTTAATTGTGGAGTATATGCCTTATTTATTTGATCGCTTATATTTTTATTTTGTACAAACTTAACAGTAGTTGTTTTTTATACAAGTTTTCAAGATAGATATCATTCTTGTTTACAAATTCAATACTATGTGCGGATGAGGATAAGACATATCCAACATCATACGTAATTGATAGCGGATGATCTCCGTCTTCCATAAGATCATGTCTTTGAAAATCGTTGATAATTCCGATTGAATTGTTAAGGTTTTTTGTTGTTAATGGGATGTCATATTGACAGACCACGTTAAATTTAACAACTGAGTGTTTTAAATTGCTATCTACTATTCCGATTATTTTATCATTTTTGTCTTGAATTCTATTGTCAGTTACTACTAGTCTAATTGGGGAATTGATGTTCTTTTTAAATGTTGACCTTACTATTATTTGGATTGTTCCTATGTGTATATACGATATTTTTTCTTGATGACTCAGTTTCATTGTACTTATCTTTTCGTTTATGGCTTCAGCCGAAATTGCTGGTAATGTGAATTCACCGCGAGTTGATTCAATTGCTAAGGGAAATTCTCTTATGAGTTTTCATAAGTATAATACTTTTTTTCTTTTTAATATTTCTGATAATCTATTTCTATGTACATCTTGATCATTCTTTAATGTTATTTTTGCTTTCTTTTCAAGGTTTTTGATTTTTGATCCTTGGATTAATATATCTTTTTCAAAGAAATTATTTGTATCAATACTACTAATATAATCTAATAAGTTATTTTGTACTATGTTCTGAGTTTCTTCGTTATCAAACATACCTGAAATGAACTATAATTGAAATTTTGTTGGTTGTAATGGTCGCCCAGATTTGATTGAACTTCTTTGATTCTTGGGTGTTTTAATTTTAACTTGTGTTTATGAGTTTTGTCAAGTGAAAAACTGTTATTCAGAAGGTCTAAGCCTTCAACAGTTAGAGCTTTTCAGAGAAAAGTTTTCTCAACTCTTAAAACGAAACTTGTTCGATTTTTATTTCACTATCCCCCCTACAAGGAGGTTTACACACCTATTTATATTACATATGAGATAAGGACAGGACTATTTTACAGACTAAAGATAGACGCATGGTTCATTTTCATCCACTCTTACAAAGATAGTGTGAAATCTTATTTTTCCACTTTATTTATGTAGGTAGCTATATTAGGTCTTCATTTTTTCACGTGATTCTTGTTGGATGTCTACATTTTGTTGATTGATTCTTCAACTATTGTTTCTTCAGTCTCTTCAATCACTTCATCTTCTGGTTCTTCATCTCTGGTTCCACAAGTATGTGGCTCTCCAAGCCTAACTTCGAACTGTGTTTTTCTAAGTAGCTCACACATTAGATAATGATATCTTGGGCATTTGATGAAAGTATTGTCCCATATTCTGAAAACAAATGTGCTTGTTTCTTCTTTAATTTTTGTTTCTTCAGTTGCTCTGGTGAGTAGTAACGTCGAATCACTTTTGTAATTAAGGCGATGGTTGTTACTTAGGTACATGATTTTTCTGAGCATTCCAATTGTTAACTCGGCATCTACTCGAATCCTATCTTCGCTGGTATATTCAATGTTTGCTGGGTTGTCCTTTGTTAGATATTGTCCATTTCTTATTCCCATGATAATTACCTTCGATGCTGGACAGCTGACTCCTGATTCTCATGTTTCTGTTATTTGGAACTCCGGGTAATTGCTGTAATACTGCATGACTACTTCTTTATTTGTTCTTCATCTTCATTAGTTTGTTCTTTCCCTAGTAGGTTTATTCTGCCTAAGAACTGTGTAAAATAAAGAAGTATTCATGCAGTATTACATCAATTACCCGAAGTTCCAAATAACAGAAATATGAGAATCAGGTGTCAGCTGTCCAGCATCAAAGGTAATTATCATGGGAATAAGCAATGGACAATATCCAACAAAGGATGACCCATCAAACATTGAATATACCAGCGAAGATATGACTCGAGTAGATGCCGAGTTAACAATTGGAATGCTCAGAAAAATCCTTTACCTAAGTAACAACCATCGCCTTAATTACAAAAGTGACTCGACGTTACTACTCACCAGAGAAACTGAAGAAACAAAAAATAAAGAAGAAACAAGCCCATTTGTTTTCAGAATATGAGAAAATACTTTCATCAAATGCCCAAGATATCATTATCTAATGTGTGAGCTACTTAGAAAAACACAGCTCGAAGTTAGGCTTGGAGAGCCACATACACGCGCAATTTGCGGAACCTGAGACAAAAAACCAGAATATGAAGTGATTGAAGAGACTTAAGAACCAATAATTTAAGAATCAATCAACAAAATGTAGACATCCGGCAAGAATCACGTGAAAAAATGAAGACCTAATATAGCTAGCTACCTACATAAATAAAGTGGAAAAATTAGATTCCAAACTATCTTTGTAAGAGTGGAAAAAATGAGCCACTCGTCTATCTTTGGTCTGTAAAATGGTCATGTTCTTATCTCATATGTAGTATAAATAGGTGTGTAAACCTCCTTGTAGGGGGCAGAGTGAAATAAAAATCGAACACGTTTCGTTTTAAGAGTTGAGAAAACTTTTCTCTGAAAAGCTCTAACTGTTGAAAGCTTAGACCTTCTGATAACAGTTTTTCACTTGACAAAAGTCATAAACACAAATTAAAAACACCCAAGAATCAAAGAAGTTCAATCAAATTCGGGCGACCATTAAAAACCAACAAAATTTCAACTATAGCTCATTTCAGGTATGTCCGATAACGAAGAAACTCAGAACATAGTACAAAATAACTTATTACATTATATTAGTAGTATTGATACAAATAATTTCTTTGAAAAATATATATTAATCCAATGATCAAAAATCAAAAACCTTGAAAATGAAGCAAAAATAACATTAAAGAATGATCAAGATGTACATAGAAATAGATTATCAGAAATACTAAAAAGAAAAAATGTATTATACTTCGGAAAACTCATAAGAGAATTTCCCTTACCAATTGAATCAACTCGCGGTGAGTTCACATTACCAACAATTTCGTCTGAAGCCATAAACGAAAAGATAAGTACAACGAAACCGAGTCATCAAGAAAAACTATCGTATATACACATAGGAACAATCCAAATAATAGTAAGGTAAACATTTAAAAAGAACATTGATTCCCCAATTAGACTAGTAGTAACTGACAATAGAATACAAGACGAAAACGATAAAATAATCAGAATAGTAGACAGCAATTTAAAACACTCAGTTGTTAAATTCAATGTGGTCTGTCAATATGGCATCCCATTAACAACAAACAACCTTAACAATTCAATCGGAATTATCTACGATTTTCAAAGACATGATCTTATGGAAGACGGAGATCATCCGCTATCAATTACGTATGATGTTGGATATGCCTTATCCTCATCCGTACATAGTATTGAATTTACAAAAAGAATGATATCTATCTTGAAACCTTGTTTAAAGAAACAACTACTGTTAAGTTTGTACCAAAGAAAAATATTAGCGATCAAATAAATAAGACATATACTCCACAATTAAATTTTTTAAAACCTAGTTCTAGTGCATCAAGAATAGCTAGAAACAGAACCGTGAACGAAAGAAGAAATCAATTAGTAGTTCATATGAGTTACAACAAATTAATCATAAACTAAATAAATTAGATCGAACTATAACAACACTAGATAATAAACTATGAAAAAGCAAGGTCAGAAATATAAGAAAAAGGTAGAGGAAAAAATTGAGAAAAAATTGGTATCAGAGCCATCAAAACTCAAAAAAGAAAATAATAAAATTGAAAAAATTAATGAACAGAAACAAGAGCATATAAAATTATTATGTGCGGTTATAAATAAGAATAAAGGACGAGCATTAGAATACTCAGAAGAGGAAGGAAAGTTAATAAACAAAAAAAAATGAAGAAATCAAAATAATAGAAAGTCTGATAAATTTATAAAAATAGACGAATTTGTAGATCAAACTATCGAATATCACCCATAATTATACTCTATACCAGGAATACCCTATAAAGAAATAATTATACCTTTAGAAAGAAATATGATGGAAAATACTGAATATACGATGAGAGAAAATATAAGAGAAGATCATAAAATGAGTCATTCGTTGAGAATAATATGTGGAATACTAAACAATCAAACCGAAATAATCGGTAACATATCAATAAACCAAGTTAAAATAAATAGAAAAGTGCAAGAAAAATTAGATAAAATAATAGATTCAATTGAACATACTGAAAAAATACAAAAACATATTTCTGAAATGAAAAATAATATAGAAATACTAGATGAACTTGACAAATTACAAGGACTGGATGACGTATTAATAACAGTAAAAAACCTAACAGAAACCGTAAATAAATTAACTGAAAAATTATGATAGAAAAACTTGGAGACCAAATAAAAATAGTACTAGAAAAAATACAAAAAAATAGAAGAAAAGATAAAAAAATTACAAACAATTAAACGACAAGCAATTAGAAGAGATAAGAGAGTTAAACGAGAAAATAAAGGAATTAGAAAATAATAAGTGTATAACGATAGAAGACTTAGAAAATCATTTCGGAAAAAGAATAAAAGGGTTTAACGATGGGCAACCGACAAATATAATAAGAGTTAGACGATAAAAAGGGGGGGGGGAATAGCAATATCAACAAAAAATGGACGAACATACGGAAGAATTAAGAGAGATGTTAAAAAATATTACTCTAATTGACAACCCTCAACAACTTGAACAAAATGAAATAATAATTGATCACTCATCTTCATCGGAAGAGGAACCATATGTTCCTTTCGTAAACCCTGTAGAAGGAGAACGAACAAGTAAACAAAAAGAACTTATTGATCAAAAACCAACCATAAAAATTGACGATAGTTACAAAAATAAATGAGGATATTTTAGATCCGAAACAAGAAAGCTCGAAAAATATCAACAATTTAAACCAAAACCAGTCAAATATAACGACTTCTTGGATCTTTATTGCGTTAATCACCAAGAAGGGAAAATTAGATTACACAATTGGGTCTCTGAACAAGAAATGCAGCTACAGTTAAACGAAACAATTCAAAAAATGAACACCAAAAATTATTTAAATCTCTTAATATATAACACAACCGGAATAGTATTCACATACCTTGCCGGAATGAAAAATGCTAATAAAATTCAACTACAAAATTTTAGAGATCATCAAAAAATCCTTGTCACCTTAACTTAAGAAACATATAAGAGGTTGAACCATTCCAAACATCACAATATTTGTTTTCAAAAGTTCATGAAATAAAAAAAAATTGTATTAAACACACACAGAAATAGATATTCTCCAAAGAAGATTTGTTGTGTGGCAACCCCTCGCTACATTCTCACACCTTTGCCGGGAGCCAGACCCTCCCACTTTCGGTCTTTGAATTGTCGATTGTGTTAAAATATATATACTATTATTTTTCTTTCTTCATAACCGATGTGGGAGTCTTCCCATTTGAACTGTTTTTGGGCTTTAGAACATGTAGCCCAAGTCATTTTTCTTTTACATTTTAATAAAAGCCGATGGGCTTTTAATAGATTTCACAGATCTCTTGTACTCAAATATGTAAACGAACAAAAAATGACTTGTTTTCTTCGTAAACATACTTAGAACATCCGCATTAAAGGTTTATGGGAAAAATTCACACATAAATCAAAAAAAAAATAATAAAATAATAAAATCACATGAATCCTTCTCTCCTAAAGCTCTCTTGGATGAACTCCTCTCTCCTAAAATTCATCACTGTAGCGCGGGCCCCACGTGTCGTGGCTGCCCGCAATTGGTCTAGTTTTTTTTTTTTTTTTTTAAAAAAAATCAAAAAGAAAAAAAAAATTTAATAATAAAAAATTTAAAAAATGAACTCCAAGAGAGGGTTCATTGATGTGGATGCTCTTACATAAAATCCAATTCTAAATAACTAATACAAATCTACATCTTTCCATCTGTTTCAATATGCTGTGCTTTCGTGTGATTAAATCAACAAACTTCGGTTCCTTAAAACTTACATAAACAAACTCGATTGTGCATATCCAACTTCCGCATTATCTTCATCAATTCCTAACAATAACAAACACCACATCTAGTAATTGAAGAATCTTCATATATTATACAGCTCAGTCTGCTCAGATCAGAGCTTGGCATTATGCATGCAAAGATGAGAGGTTTCGTTATATATGAGAGGTTTCGTTATATATTTTTTACTCTCATCAGTACTCATTTCATGTAAAACCATCTTGTCCCCAAAATATGTTGTTTCAAGTTCCATCGACGTGACACCGCAAATTATTGTTTGGTAGTTTACTTCTTTGAGATCAATCGAGTGACTTTTCTATCATTTTGAATATGTGCTTCTTCCTACGCTATATTTCAAATTTCAATGTATATAAATCAATATATGGATGGCCATTTATTTGCTATCACTTTTGATTACTTTATTTAATGGGAAAATTTGGTACCACTTTTCATCTTTACCACCAATAAATGGATATTTTCAAAAATACATTGTTCATTAAGTGGCAAAATACTCTTATGCTTTTGTTATCTATATATATATATATAATAAATTATTATTTAAATAAATAAAAAATAATTAAAAAATATTTAAAAAAATAAATTTTATTTTTTATGTTTTCGAATTATACTTTTTCAAATTCGAACTTAAAAAAGAAAAAAAAATTGAATTTCTTTTTTTGAAATTTTTTTTTATTTTTTTTTCAAAATTTCCTTTTGAAAATTGAAAATTATGTTTGAAACTATTTATTAAATTTTTTTTTATATTTTTAAAGTATTTATTTATATATTTATTAGAATCCTAAATTTCACGTTCCAAAAATTCTGTCACACCCTTCAACTTTAAACCCTAAGTTAAGATTAGTTAACTTTAAGGGTATAATTGTTTTTTACCCATCATTAAAAGTAATGGTAAAAATGATTAGTATAAACATGAAAATTGGAAGTATGAATGTGATATTTGCGGCAATTTCCTTTTATTTAATTTACAGATGGGAAGGCAATATTCAACAACAAGTATTAATTTACATTAATGCTCAACGTTCATTCTCGAAAATAACCCCTTTAGTTTCAACCAATGAGGAAGGCGATAACTTCACCTAGAAAATACACCAAACAGACGTGATACTGCACATGTGAAAAAGACTATAAAGAGTGAAATTACAAGAAAACGGCAGCAAATCGAGGTAAATGGGTCGTTTCAATCTCCACAGCCAAACCATTGGCATTGGTGTATAGTCAGGTACTAAAACTTCAAAGAAGACTAAACCATTGAGAGTCTCAAGTTCCTTACAAGATCCTTAACTGCACACACTGAAAAATCTTTCCCCATCTGAAATATAAAAAAATTCAAATATTTTTTAGTATTTTCACATAGACATCAATTTAGATGAGTAAAAAATATATCCACTATGATAATGAATATATATCATTTGCAAATGAGAACTGTTAGTAAATGGATCACCTGGGCAAGGACTGTAATGTCAAGGGTAGAGTCTCCAAATGGTAAAACAATACTATTTTCTATGCGCAAATGTAGATTTTCAATCGTGTTTAGTATGTTAATCATGCACCCTTTTCTCTTCTCGCAGTGGATTCGGATTAAAACTTCTTTTTGGACTACTTTAGCCTCAATTTCAGGCAACAGTTGATCAAATTTAGCATGAGATGAAGAGGAAGAAGATGATGATAGGTATGGTTCCTCATCGAAAAGCACTTTAGATTTCTTCACAAGAATCATGGATTCCATTTCTCTTCTTGCTTCTTTCTCTTCATTGAGCTTTCTTATTTGTTCTTGGAGTTGTTTCACACGTGAAATCGCGTCATCAAGAACCGTAATCTTGTCCGCCTGAAAGAAAATAAAAGATGTTGATATCCTCAAAAGTCAATTAACAATAACTTATGATTTTAAACTTTTCACAGTGAAAATTTTTAGTAAACACGAAAGTACAATATTTATCATTAATATTATTGTTACTAGATAGTACCTTCTTAAGACCAGGAAGAAGTGCTGAGAGGGCAATGAATTTTTCGGAAAGCTTCTCACGACGCTTTCTCTCGGCTATAACATGTTCTTTGGCGAGAGTCGGAGATCTTGTGGAAGAAGAACATGCTTTTCTTTTGCTTCCACATCTAACCAATCGATCCATGAGAATATCTTCCTCAGCTAGAGAAGAAGAAACATTACTAGAGAAATCGAAAGAAATCACTCGTGGCTTGTCGTTGATCATCATCTCCTTCACCGCAGGCTTCGGCTTCTCTGTGAGCTGATCAAGGTTCATTTGATGATCGAAACTTGATGAAAACTGACCTCTTTGTGTATGCATGCTCGCTTCAACAGGTGATACATTCATCTCTTCGTAAATATTAAAGTCGAAATCGATGTTTTCGAGTGAGAAGTCGGTTAAGAAGAAGTCTGCATCCATGTCGGAATTGAGCAAGAACTGAAGTCAAGACAAGATTGTAAAGACAAATCGAGAGATGTGTTTGTTGTTTTTGTCCTAAAGGGTTTGTGAAAAGAAACTGTTTTCAGGTACTACTTTATATATTGACAACTAGACGCGGCATAGCTTTTTATTTTTTCCACTCCGTTACTACGTTGACCAGACATATAATGCATAACACGTGATGTAACTGATCGAAATAAATTACTATAGGCTATGATCGAATTTATAAGTAGTCTTATTATTGTTCGCATAATTTGTTTACTTCTAGAGGTCATGAGATGTTTGCCGCGTCAACAAGTAAAGAAAAAACGGCGCCATAATATAAAAAAATTATTGAATAAAAAAATTATTTAAGAATTTAAAAGTAGATTTGGTTTTATTTTATTTTCATAAATACGAACACATGCATAACGCACGTATAGTGGATGATATATTTTCCGCTGATAACATAATTTTTTTGGTATAATCCAGATACTGGACGTGTTAAATTTTAAGGGAAGCTCCTGACTAGAATACATACTTATTACAGTAAGATTTAAGATTCGAAATTTTAGTTAATTTAAGAGGGGGCGGTGTCCATATGAACGGAATTGTAGAAACCAAAACCGAATAAAATTAATCAAGTTTAACCAAACACATAAACCGCGCGCATGCGCGGAATGGGTTTTTTTAATAATTTTTGTTGTAAATGGTTTTGACATTTTGCAACATTATAATCTTTATCGATTATAAAATGACGAATACAAATGTTGGTATCTTAAATAAATCATCGTTGTTAAAGAGTTAACATATTACGTCTCATTTTAATTATTTTTAAGACTTCATATGCACAAAAAGAAATTAAGTTTTCCGCGCGACACGAATCACCAAAACCAAATAGACAGCATCGATTGTATAATGACGAAAGGAGACTAGGTTTTCTGCTCTCAATTTGTTTACTATTGACTTTCCATAAATGATTTCAATTTTCACATCTATAAAATTGTGTTTTCGTTCTCGTCTTTGTTTCGTTGATATGAGTTAAGTTTCTTTTCTTAACTTCTTATAAATTCGGTGAATACATAAGTGTCAATTTAAAAAAATAGACATCTATAAAAATTAGTTTCACTCCAGATACATATCTAAGAATCAAAATTTTGAAAAAAACACCGGCAAACTAGATTAACAGGTTAGTGTTCAAATCTAATATATCAAACTGTTATAGAATATAAGTGCAGACTCGAAATATAAATGTCTGTCTAGTATATATTCACCTGCTCGGTCTAAAAATCATATAATTCTAGAACAACAACAAAAATTACGTATTTCACCAGTTCGGTAATATCTGAATCCGAACGGGTAATATCCGAATCCGAATAAATATATGAAGATAACCAAACATAATTATACTTAACCCTATGTTTCTAGTTTACTTCTCTCATTTTATTCAAAATATTTATATTAATGATTCTTATTGCTCAAAATAATATACATGCTCAAAATAATATACATATAATTATGGACAAAATCATTTGCTACTCACTTAAAATACATATCAAGCTTTTGTTTCTTGCATTAATAAAATTGCATCTAAAATTTCAAAACAACAACTAAATTTCTGTTTTTCTATTTTTAAAGTTTTATCTCCAAATCTATTAATAGATCATTCTTTCAAAAATTAGAAAAGTTAAAATATATTTTAAATACAAAAAACTTAAACAATGAATAATTTATTATTTTTTCTTTAAAATTTAAATATTCGAACTCTACCCAAAATATCCGAACCCGAACATAAAATACCCGAACCCGACTCGAAGTGTAGAATGACCAAACGAGTTCTATACCTTTATAATGAAATACCCGATACGAACACAAACGTGTATCTGAACGCCCACTCCTACGATATGTCATTATTTGTATCTTGCTTGAACAAAAAAAGTTAAACTATTGATCACAAAATTTTCAATGTGAGACTTTTAGCATTTTTAGTAATTTATAGTAGTTTTAAAAAATTCACAATATAACATGTAAGAAAAAATCTAATTTTTTTTAATTATATGCTTAATATGATTGTTTAATTTCTTTTAATAATATAAAATTAAACCAAAAAGAGATAGGTTGGAATTTTTTTATTAAATATGTATTATTCATAATCATTAATTGTCATATATATGTTAATCATATTAGGTAATTCCGCAGCTTTTATTTAAGGAAAGAAAAAATATTCTTTTGTACACTAATAATTAATTTGATAGCTTGTTTAATAAAAAACAAAGTATATGTTTATATGAACCAACTTAATTTTCTAACAATTCTAAGAATCATTCTCGTGATGACACGTAGATACGAAAACATGCTGTAATGCTCGATGATTAATATATAGGGGATGACTTAACAAAAAAACAAAACAAAAACCAAGGCTTTTGCATTAATGTATCATCGTTTCTGCGCAGGGAACTTGAAGATGTAAACTAAATAACTAATACGCCATTCACTTTAAGAAATGAGAAATTGTAACAAATACCGCATTCATAATACCATTTTTCATGTTTACACTAACCACTTTTACCCTCACCTTTAATAAATAGTAAAAGAAATTTATACCCCTAGGGTTATCTAATCTAGACTTAGGGTTTAGAGTTGAGGGGTGAATTAGAATTTTTGGAATGTGAAATTTAAGATTCTAATAAATATATAAATAAATACTTAAAAAAAATAAAAATTTTTAAAAAATAGTTTCAAACATAATTTTCGATTTTTAAAAAGAAATTAAAAAAAATAAAATAACAAAAATAAAAAAAAAAAACATTTATAAAAAAATTCGAATTTGAAAAAGTATAATTCGAAAACATAAAAAAAACTTCTTTTTTAGTTTTTTAATTTTTATTTATTTAAATAATGATTTATTATATATAGATAACAAGGACATAAGAGTTTTTTGTCACTTAATGATATTTTTGAAAATGTCACTTTAGTGGTGGTAAAGATGAAAAGTGATACCATGAAAGTTTTTTGTAATTGATGTAACACTACAAAAAAACGCAATTATAACGACGACGGTTTTCGTAGTTATTTCGTCGTAAAATAGTGTTTATGAGGAATTAACTACGAAAGCCATTTTGCCGTTAAACATTTGTCGTAACATATAGTTCTTACCTAATTCGTCGTAACTTTACGAGGAAAGCTTTTATCGTAAAGTGGGGTCAACAATTTCCTCGTAAAAGCCACGTAAACTGTTTCGTCGTAAAGAACCCATAAATCATTATCTCGTAAAGTACACATAAAGGTTATCCTCGTAAAGTACACGTAAACTATTTCCTCGTAAAGTAGACGCTCGTCGTTATTTAAACGTATATTTATGACGAATCTGCGTGTCTTTCATGGTAAATTCCTCGGTAACAATTTTCAGTTTCCTCGTTAATTAGATGTGAATTAGCTACAAATTTGTTTCGATTCTTTTATTTTTTACAAAAACAAAAATATAATCAAAAATATTTTTAAATTTATTTCAAAATTTTTTAAAATTCAAATAATGTAAATAAATACGAAAATGTTTTATAAATATTTAAGTTTCAAATTTATAATACAAATAAAAAGAAGAAAAAGAAAACTAAGGGTTGTTGGAGTGGAGCTCGTCGAAGAACTCCTGACTCCTCCTCTGCACATCTTCTTCATTGTGGGATGGCTCTGGAACGGGATTTTGTGTCCGCATCTCCGCCAACATGGTCTACAACTGAGGATTTCCAGCCGCTATAACGTCTAGAAAGCCCTCGACTGAAGTCATACGAGCTGTGAACATAGACCGCGTCGAGTTCAACTCGGAACGCAGCTGAGTGACTTCATCAGCCCGTCTCTGACCATAAGATGATGTCGCTCTTGGGACATCGTTGACGGAACCAATCCCCAACGTACGTCCCTTTTTCTTAGGGACAACCTTAAAAAAAAAATGTTGGTAATAAAAAAATAGATTAAATGAATAATAATAATAATAATAAATTTAATTTTTTTTACCTTCTCGTAAACTAATCCACTTCAAGTGTGGATAAGATGACCGGTATTCCATCAGGAGACTACTGGGTCAGCTGAGTTTGGCAGTCTTCAATCCGAGCAACCACCTCGTTGTAGATTTGCTCTGACCTAGGATCTACAAATTGCCCAGCCTTGTTCTTGTGGGTTCTCCCGTCTCTTTGGCCTCGAAATATTTAAGAAGTTAGAATATATTAAAAAAAATTAATTAATTAAAATATTTACCATATCCATACGGACACCGGCGTGGGGCTTTGAACCTGTGGTGTGAAGCATCGGCCCGTTGCCCTGCTCATCTTTCGTCAGACGGGAGGCGAAGCAACTGTTGGAGACTTTAATGGACGATGGCTGGTTCCAATAACGGATGAGGCCATCCCACACAGCCGTGGTGAGCTCAGCGGGTTTTCCTTGCTCATAACCCTTCAAGATCCAATCATCCTTCCTGTTGGATACCGTGTCCAACAATCGAACTTTCGCCTTCCCTTGAAACGTTTTCTTCACCCTCTCGTTCACCCGTATGGACCAATGATATTTTTGCTGTTAAAAGAAAAATTAGATTAATAATTAGTTTAAAAATAATAAAAATTCGTAAAGTCAATATAATTAATTAATAGTAACTTACGGCGAACATTTTGAACCACGTCTTTCTAACGTGGACCGGCGTCAATTTCCAATTCGGATGAGCGTCGGGGAAGTAGCCTTTGATCACCTCGGTTACGTTCCGAGCGACAGAACCGTCAACCCCAAACCTGAAAAAAACAAAAAAAATATTTAAATTATTTATTTTTTTAATAAAATAATTGCACAATAAAAATGTAACGTACCACAAAGTTCCGTCCGGCTGGTCGGGGTCTAAGACTGGTAAACCTCCTCTGCCTGTCTGAGCGGGAAGGTCCTCGACGGTGTACATAGCATAAGGAGCACTCTGCGGCACCAGCAAATCGAGATGAATCTCGGCCGCCATCAGAGGTGGTGCCTCCTCTGGAACATGATCATGATGCGCGGGTGGCACATCAAATCGAAGAACCTGTGGCGGAAAATACGGAGGAACCCGTGGTGCACCAAAAGGAGGCGACTGAGAGACTCTCTAAGAAGACTGAGAGTCGGGGACAGTCTCCGAAACGAAGAACTGGGAGCTGAAGAAGAAGATGCGCCTGTACGAGTACCAGGCTCACTAAACATCTGACTGTAATGCTGTGTACGGTTGCTCTTGCGAACTATCTGAAAAAAAATTTAATTGTCATTATTAACCATATAAAACATATAAATAGATTATTAATTAACATTTAAAAATCATCATCCTATATTATTAACAAATTCCATAAACCTATATACAAATTCCATAAACCTATCTACAAATTCCCTACACTAACTACATAATCAACACTAATTACCCTAAACTAACCACCTAAGCTACAAATTAGAGAGGAAGAAGAGAGGAGTACCTTGTTAAGAGGAGGAGAGGAAATGACTACGAAATGAGAAGTGATTTGGTTTGAGTATATATAGACCTATATTTCGTCGTAAAACCCTAATATCACTCAAATTACCCTAAGGAGTGATTTATACTCTCTCAGATAAGAGGTCGAGTTGTAGTACTTAGGGATCGAATTCACATGGAGCAAGAGAACCAAATAAATCTTATCAGATTGATTTAGCTAAGTTGATTTAATGATTAAATGTAAAGTTGCAAGTTTGTGAGCAAGGCAATTGCTCGATTGATTTGATTGGGGTTTTGGTGGAAGGATGGTTGCTAGACTTAGGGTTTCTATTCAGGTAATCATGATTATAAGCCTACAGATGCCTAACAAGTTGTATGCATGATATTATAGAGCTCAACACTTATAAATAAACCATTAGTCTTTCGCTTTCTAGGTTGTCTATTGACCAGTGTCGATAGATGATTCTATAGGAATATCGATCGATACACTTGTTGAAACGTCGACCGATTATTTGATTGGAATATCGATCGACGCGTTCGGTCAAGCTTTAACGCGCGGGTTGAATGTGCTCACTAAGCTTCCTAAATCAGCTCTCGCTTACTCTAGCAATCTTAGCTCAATTAGGATGGATTCAGGGTGAGATGCAAGTGATGTTCTTTACCTCAAACTCCTAGATCAAATTCTAGGTAGTTAAGCTTGAAACAAGCTTTAATGACAATCCTAATGATGAATATCACAACTTAGCAATATATAGTTGGGGCTAATCCCTTATAACCTATTTAATTCTTAAACCTAACAGGTGGATCTATTCAAGCATGAAGTTTGTCACAAAAATCATAGATGAATAGATGAATAGAATAGATAAAAGGAATGATAAAACCAATGTAGTTCCAGGAGGACTCTGAAGGAGTTCCTCCCTTCTCTCCTAACTACGAGAAACAATGAATAAAATAAAGCTTAGCCGTTAATAATGGCTTAGAAAACACATAAATAGGGTTTTAGGTCGTCCAATGGTATTTTGGTAATTTGTGGTTGCTTATGGGCTTCAGTCGGTCATAAAATATGCTCAGCCCATATTCTGGCATTACCGTCGACCGACGGCAAGGGTGCGCCGTCGATCGACAATCCTTTATCTCCTCGACAGCAAGGGTGCGCCGTCGATCGACAATCCTTTCACTACAAGAAAACACAAATTTAACGACGGCCAAAATCGTCGTTATTTCCTCGGAAAAGAAGGCTTACGAGGAAATGGCGATGAAAGGCGTTTCGTCGTTATATGATTGTCGTAAGAGAAGATTCGTCGCCATTTCCTCGTTAATTAGCGAGGTTATATTTTCCTCGTAAAGAAGAATTAAGTTTTCGTCGTAAAGACCACGTGGGGTTTCCACGTAACGCGGTCGTTGTGCTTCCTCGTAAGAAACTCGTAAATGATTCGTCGTAAAAGACCCGCAAAAACCTCTAAATAAATTCGTCGTAATAAAAACGTAAGGAACACGGAAACAATTCGTCGTAATAGAATCGTAACTAAATCCACGTAAAATCCTCGTTAATTGTTCCTCGATATTTCGTCGTTAATTTTCCTCGTTAATACATCGGGAATTAGCGACGCAATTACTTTGTTTTCTATTTACTGAATTTATAAATAAAAATTATATTTATTTAATTTATTAATAAAATTTTAATTGAAATTAAATCGAATAGAAAATTTTTTTTTGCCGAATTAAAATGAAATTATATAATATATAAATAAGTTTTGAATTTTAAAATACAATAACAAAAAAAAAACTAATGCTGCATTGCCGCGTCGTAGAATTCCTCGCTCCTTCTCGAGAGATCTTCCTCGTTGACTTGCACGGATGTCTCGCCTGGAATGGGGTTTTGTTGTCTCATGGTCCTGAACATGGCCTCCCATTCCGGATTTGTGGCCGCTATGACGTCCAAGAAGTTCTCGAGACCAGTCATACGAGCTGTGAACGACGATTTTGTCGAGGCCAACTCGTTTTGTGTCGACGACAGCTGATGTTGTGTCGTCTCCAACACGTCGCGCAGCTGAGAGACTTCATCATCCCGTCTCTGGCCATAAGAGGAAGTCGCTCTCGGAACATCGTTGACGGAACCAATCCCCAACACACGTCCCTTTTTCTTGGGAGCGACCTTAAAAAACAATAAAATATATATTAAAATTTAAATTTTAAAGTAAAATGGAATTAATAAAAAATTTATATAAAATTTACCTCCTCGTAAATTCTATCCACTTCTATTGTGGATAAGACGACGGGTGATCCGTCGGCGGACTCCTGCGCCAGCTGGGTCTCACGCTCGTCAATACGAGCTGCCACATCATTGTAGATCTTCTCAGACTTCTCATCTACAAATGCGCCCGCCTTGTTCTTGTGGGTCCGATCGAAAAGTTCCATAAGAGTCGGTAAACGTCCCAACTCCTTGGCCTAAAAATAGTTAAGAAAGTTTTTATTATATATATATATATATATATATATATATATAAAAATCAAAAAGTTAAATATTTAAATTACGTACCATTTCCAAACGGACGCGGGCGTGTGGCTTTTGGCCCGTACTATGTTGCATCGCCCTGTGGCCGTGCTCATCTACCGAGTTACGGGAGGCGGAGCAAGACTGGGCGACTCTCATGGCATCAGGATCCCTCCAGTAACGGATGAGGCCATCCCACACGTCCGTGGTGATGGTTGTGGGTTTGCCCCGCTCATAGCCCTTCACGATCCAGTCACCCTTCCAGTTGGAGACCGTGTCCAACAAACGTTTCTTCGCCTTGTCGATAAACTCTTTCCGCACCTTCTCAGTGACCCCCATGGACCAATTAAATTTTTGCTGCAAAAAAAAAAATATTAATAATTAGTTTAGAAAAATAAAATTTAAAAAAATATAAATCAGGAATAAATTGTAAAAACTTACAGCGTAAATCTTGAACCACGTCCTTCTGATGTAGATCGGAGTGGATTTCCAGTTGGGATGTGCCATGGAGAAGTAACCTTTAATCGTCTCGGTTACTTCTGTTGCAAGGCAGTTATCAACCCCAAACCTGGAAAAAAAAAACAAATTCAAAGTTTTAAATATTTATTAAAGTCACAAATGAATTTTAAAAAATAAATGTAACATACATACCAAAGTGTTCCTTCAGGTCGGTCGGGGTCTATGATCGGTAAGCCTTCTCTGCCTGGCAAACCGAGAATGTCCTCAACAGTGTACTGAGAGTAAGGACAACTCGCTGGCACCATCAAATCAGCATGAACCTGATGGGCGGGCATCTGAGGAGGCACATGAGGAGCTGGCATCGGAGGAGGAGCTACCGGAGGAGGCACATGAGGAACTGATGGCGATGCCGTAGAAGAAGGCGAGACTCTCTGAGAAGATTGAGTCTCGGGGACGGTCTCCTGCTGACCCGAAGAACCGGGAGCTGAAGAAGAACCGGGAAGTGAAGGCGGGTCTAACCGACTACCCGGTGGACCGAACATCTGCGAGTAGTGAGCACTACGCTGGTGTCTACGAATAGTCTGCAAAATTTAAATTTCTAAATTAAAGTCAAGAGTAAATAAAAAATTATGAACAGTATTAACTACGTAATTAATAAAATGAGGAAACCTAAATTTTGTAAACTAATTTCGTAAACTAAATTCCCTAAACTAACCACCTAATCTAAATTCCCTAAACTACTTAGAGAGGAAAGAGAGTTACCATGTTGAGAGGAAATGGAGAGGCTGTAGAGAGGAATTAGAGAGGAAATGAAGAGGGCTGCGGTTTCGCCTATATATAGGATTAGTGTTCGTCGAAAATTCGTCGCAAAATAACGAGGAAAGACAGAGGCCCGTCTTTCGTTTTGTCGCAAGGCCCAAGCAAATTAACGAGGATATACAGAGGCCCGTCTTTTATTTAACGTCGTTCTTGCGATGATTTTTGTTTTATCATCGATTTTACGTGGGCCCGTCTTTCGTTTCGTCGCAAGGCCCAAGCAAATTAACGAGGATATACAGAGGCCCGTGTTTTATTTAACGTCGTTCTTGCGACGATTTTTGTTTTTATCATCGATTTTACGTGCAAATAGCGAGGCTTTTTTTGCTAACCCCTAAAATCTTAAACCCCAAACCTCAAACCCTATCTTTCTTATCTCCAAACCTCAAACCCTATCTTTCTTATATTTCTTATCTAATACTTCATATATTTCTAACCCTTTAACTTCAATATATATATTTTTTTGAATTTGAAAGGTTTAATACGTTGGAAAACAATTTTACAAATTTTGAATTTGACGTATCACACAACAAATCAAACACACGCTACAAATCATATATGAAAGGTTTAAAAACAAAAAAAAAAGAGAAGAAGATATTTGAATACAAATGATGTAGATTTATGTGGGCTACACTTACGTATCTCGTCATATGTGTTTCAATATCTTTCTTCTTTTTTTTTTTTAAGTTTATATAAAATTGAAAATTAATTTTTTTTTAGTTTATATGAAGTAGGATGGGGAGTTTTAGGGTTTGCACATTTGGGGTTTAGGGATTTGGGTTTCATTTTAGTTTAGGGTTTATATTTACCGACGAATTAACGACGAAAAGTAAAATAAAAAAGCTAACCTCGCTCATTCCACGTAAGTTAACGAGGCTCTTACGACGTTTTGGTCTTACGTGGAATAAGCGAGGTCCGCTTTTTTAATTATAAATCGTCGCTTAGTCCACGTAAGTTACGAGGCTCTTACGACGTTTACTGTTACCGTGGAATATGCGAGGTAATGTATTATTAATCGTCGTAAAATTCCCGTGAGATAACGTGGAAAGTACGACGACTGTCTCTAAACCCCTAAAACGAAACCCCAAATCCCAAACCACATCTTCTTTATCTTCTACTTCATATATCAAACACTTCTATCCTTTAACCTCAAGCAATTCATTCTAATCCAAACCGAAAATTATAAAAACACAATTCCTTTACTTATAATTAATGTCGATATCTTATTTATAAATAAACTCCCATTATCTTTAATTATATATAATAAATCAAACTCATACAAATATGAAATACATTAATCGGATTCATCGACATTCTCGTCATCACTTGAAACATCATCATTTACATGAAACTCGTCTTCAACAGCTTCCTCCGTGGGATCTTCGGTAAGATCTTCATACTCGTGATTATGCGGATCAATGAGAAGGATGTCATCAATTTCTTGTTCAGGTTCATGAACTTCATTTATTTGTTCTTCTTGCAATGGTGGTTCTTCTCCTACGATGATTCGTCCTCGAGGTGTAACTTTGATCACGGCTAACCAATTTATACCCGACTCTCTCATCCGTGGGTATGGAAGGAAGCTAACTTGGTCTGCTTGTGAAGCTAAGATGAAGGGCTCGAATTTGTTGTACCTCCGGCCACCGTTGACATCTACTACACCGAATTTGTTCAACCGAACACCTCTATTGACGACGGGGTCGAACCATTCACACTTGAAGAGGACGCATTTTAGCTTCAATATCCCTGGGAATTCGACTTCAATAATCTCCGTCAAGATTCCGTAGAAATCTGTTTCTCCTTTCACACAAATTCCATAGTTACTGGTTGCCCGCTGTTTACCATACTCATATGTGTGAAAAGTATAGCCTCGTGTGAAATACATCTGTGATGTGGTGACCTTTACAAGTGGAGATTGAATTACTTCGTGTAACCACTTAGGATAATCTGCATCGTCGTCATAATCAACCTATTTAAAAATAAAAAGAACGTTGAAATACAAATCATTCATGTATGAAAATTTTAAAAGTATTTGATTAATACCTGATTCTTCAACCACTTAACAAAGTGTTGATCTTTTCTTTTGTCTACGTCACTTGTGGATATACCAGGAAATGTTTCTTTGACTTGTGAAACAAACATGCTGTAAATTCACATTTTACATGAATTAATCTCTCTCAATTATATAATGTATACTCAATTTAAGTTACCTTTCAAAATAACGCATCAATGGATCCTCGCAATTGAGTAGAATATAGGTGTGTGCACTATGAGCGTCTTCTTCACTCGACCACCAAACCTGTTTTGATTTCCCACCAAGTCGTCCAATCTGGCTAAAGATTTCTGGAACACCAACAACTGCATATGTGGGCGCAACGCCACCATCATCATATCTTCTTGGAGCTCTTCTTCGGGTACGTACTTTTGACGCAAAGTAGTACGATGTGAAGTGAGAAACTTCTTCTGTCAAACTTCCAGCAATTATAGAACCTTCAACTTTGGCGAGGTTCTTTGCTTTTCCCTTCAAATATTTCATGGCTCGCTCGTACTGATACATCCATCCGTAATGTACCGGTCCACGAAGCAATGCCTCATATGGGAGGTGGATAGCTAGATGCTCCATCACGTCAAAAAAGCCTGGAGGAAATATCTTCTCCAAGTTGCACAATAAGATAGGAATGTTCTCCTGAAGCTGTTCTACGACTTCTTCTTTAAGAGTGCGTGTGCTCAAATCCCTGAAAAATGCTCCAATGCCTATTCCAAAAACAATTAAACACATTGTTAGTCAAATACTATTATTGTAAACTAAACCAATTTAATATTATTGTCCTATTGTAAACTACCTGCAAGTGCTTCATGTACGTTTGTTGCAAGTAGCTCCGCAAATGCAAATGGCAGAAGTCGTTGCATAAAGACATGACAATCATGACTCTTCATCCCGGAGAACTTTTGACCCTTTTCAACACATCTTGAAAGATTTGAAACATACCCATCAGGGAACTTCACTTCTGATGCCACCCAATTGAACAAAACCGACTTTTTTTCTGAAGACAATCTAAAAATTGGAACGGGAACTTGGCCATTGCTTTTTATATGTAACTCACTTCTTGAGCAAATATCCGGCAAGTCCAACCTCGATTTTATGTTGTCTTTTGTCTTCCCTGGGACATTCAATATTGTATTCATGATGTTCTCAAAGAAATTCTTCTCTATATGCATCACATCAAGGTTGTGGCGCAGAAGAAGATCCTTCCAATATGGTAACTCCCAAAATATACTCTTCTTGTGCCAGTTGTGATGAACACCGTAAGAATCAGGCATATTACGAGGGACATGCCAATTACCACCCCAGCGAACTGTTTCGTTAGCTCCGTAGTAGTCGATTTGCGCTTCAATTTGTTCTCCAGTTAGATATGGAGGAGGAGTGTCTCTCACAACCTTTTTGTGCCTAAACAAATTCTTGTTTCTTCGGTACGGATGGCCAACTGGAAGAAATCGACGGTGACAATCGAACCAACTTGTCTTTCTACCATTCTTCAGTTGAAATGCATCTGTCGTTCCATTACAATATGGACAAGCTAATCTCCCATGTGTAGTCCATCCAGACAACATCCCATAGGCAGGAAAGTCACTTATGGTCCACAAAAGCATAGCTCGCATCGTAAAATTCTTCTTCGTTGAGCAGTCATACGTCCTCACCCCTGTTGACCACAAATCCTTCAACTCTTTTATCAGTGGTTGTAGGAAAACATCAAGTGACCTTTTTGGATGCTTCGGACCGGGTATTAATATGGTCAAGAATAAAAACTCCTGTTGCATGCACATCTCCGGTGGCAGGTTGTATGGCGTAAGAAAGACAGGCCACAATGAATATTGTCTCCCTGACATTCCAAATGGACTAAATCCATCTGTGCATAATCCGAGGTACACATTCCGGCTATTGCTAGCGAAATTCGGATGTACTTTGTTAAAATGTTTCCAGGCTCTTGCATCTGATGGATGAGTCATCTCACCATCCGTCTGAGTATGCTCGGCATGCCACCTCATCTTTCCAGCAGTCTGCTCCGATTGGTACAATCTTTTCAATCTATCTGTAATTGGTAGGTACCACATCCTTTGGTACGGTACCCTATTACGTCCCCTTCCTTGCGGCTTGAATCGTGGTTTCTTGCAGAATCGACATTCTTCCAACTTCTCATCATCTCCCCAGTAGATCATGCAGTTGTCGATGCAAACATCTATCATCTCCGAAGGCAACCCAAGACTATAAACCAGTTTCTGAATCTCATAATAAGAATCAGCAGACTCATTGTCTTCCGGCAAATACTCTTTAAATAAATCTGCCCATTCGTTCATGCAACTTTCAGGTAGATTGTGATCAGTTTTAATATTCATCATTCTAGCAGCCAATGACAATTTAGAGAGACCTTCTCTACAACCACTGTAAAGTGGTTGATTTGCCGCATCTAACATTTCATAAAACTTTTTTGAATCTATGTTAGGTTCTTCATCTTCATCATCATGAGCTACGAATGCATCAGTTACCATATCATGAACCCTATCATAATCTACCATCGGCTGATCCTCCTGATGGTAACTATGTGCATTATGCAATTGATGATCAACCGGTTCTTCTTGAAAGTTGCTATTACTACTACTAGCTTCATTCTGATCATAACTATAACCTTCTCCATGTTGAAACCAGATATAATAATTTGGCGTGAAACCTCTATTTACTAAATGCTTCCAAACATTTTCACGATTTGCCAACTTTGAATTGTTACATTTCCTACAAGGACAGAATATTTTACCGCTTTCTTGGGCGAGCGGTGTAGAATCTGCTTGATGCATAAAACGCTCCAACCCAGCAAGATATTCTTTCGTCACTCTCCCGTTAGCATCTCTATGCATATACATCCACCTCCGCAACTCGAAAATATTTCCCAAGCCCGACATTTTTTTCACGTTTTTTTTCTTGTTGGTGTGCTTAAAATTATGTTCAAACCTCCATATATATAGAAAATTTTCGAATCTGGTAGTTGAATTTTGCTAGGAATTTACGACGAAAAATTAGGTTGGTGGCAAAAAAAACGTGTTAAGTTGGTGGATTTCTCGTTCTTTCCTCGTAAGTTATTTCCTCGTAAAAATCATGCTAAAATTACGACGAATTTGCGACGAAACACATTTTTCTCGGAAAAACCACGTCAACTTACGACGATTCTACGAGGAAAAGCTTTACTCGGTATTTTACAAGGCCATTACGAGGAAACTTTATTTCCTCGCAATTTCATCGTTAAGTCATCGTAATTTCACGAGGAATAGTTTTCCTCGTTAAATTTCCTTGCTAAAACTGTGTTTTCTTGTAGTGTTTATCTCCTCGACAGATTTCTCTCGTGAGGCAGACAGACCACTATTCAGTAAAACGGGCATAACGTCTGCTATAGGATGCTGATTGCCCTCAAACCGGTGGCGTTGGAAAGCTAACTCAAAGCTCTATCTTGTGTCAAACGATGCGCTCAATCTAATGGTAGGAAGGTCTCCATACATAGCTAGACATCTGACGTGTCTGTGCAGCTCTGCACTCAAAAGGCTCCAAAAGATACCAAAATCACCTCTTTCCTCCAAATCGTCCCTGAACCTGTAAACTCTCAAAATAGACAGTATATCGTAGTAAATATATCATAAAACACCTATATACCCTGACTAATAATGGGTGAAATCCATGGTATATCAACTCCCCCAGACTTACCTTTTTGCTTGTCCTCAAGCAAAACATACAGGCAGTCTCTCTGAAAGAGGTTTGAAAACAGCAGGGACTCACATGATTTAAAACTTAGAATCATCACCTCTGCAATATTGCAATCCACATCAAAGAAGTCCTAATCACAAAAGCACATTATACCATATCCTAGCTTAGCAACTAAATTCACATAGCCAACAACTTAGCAAATCATGTCTGACATTCCCCTCTACCAACGTCATTTCTTAACATAAATAAAAGTGCATGCTTTACCTTGGAAGTATCGATCACAGGAAGCAAGGATTTTCAAACAAGTATCTGGATCTGCAGGTAAAAGTTAGTTTCTATTTTTTCTCTCTACTAATTTCTCTCTTTAGCCAAAGTCTGATTCTATTGTAGGATCATTGACAAAGATTGGACATGCTTCCATGAATCAAGCCTTAATGGTGGTTGCCACCAAGTCCTGTTCACTTATTTTTGACCTATATCCAAGAATTCATGTGAATCGAACCTTGATGATTGCTGCCCACCAAGTCTTGTTCGAATTCTTTTTGTTGGAATCCTTATGAAGAAACCTTAATGGTTGTAGACACCAAGTCATGTTCAGATTCCACCTAACTAATACCTATTATATATATATATATATATATTTTTTTTTCTTTTTCTTTTTTTCTTTTTCGTTTTTTTTCTTTTTTTATTTTGAAAGTAAATATCTCTACTTATAAATCTAGGGTCAAAATAGAGAGAGAAAATGTTATAAATCTACACAAGGTTTTACCTTCCAGACTTGTTTGAAGAATCCGATCCCATGTATACCAAGCCTCAAGACAAGCAGTTGTGTCAAGTTTAGTGTTGGAGGTCAGCTTTGGTTCCTTCAAACAATCTCAGCAAGTGTGAATAGTTGAAAGGTTGATCCACTTTAGTATCTTTAGTACTATCTGCAATCAGTAAGTCCAGAATGGTGCTAAAGAGTGGTTAAATAACAAGCAAAAATCTAATAAGTTAATTATCCCCTTTTTGACTTAATAAAACTCTTTTTAAAACATTTTGATAAGACTCATGAACACATTAATATCAGTAAACATCCCCCCAGATTTAAATTACACTGTCCCCAGTGTATATCTAGTCGGAGTTATGGTGAGAAATAATCATAAGTACATAGTTTAACAAGTAAGAACGATGACCTGCTCGCTGATGTCAGTGTCGATCGATATAATTAAGTGACAATCGATTGTTGTTTCTGAAGTGTTGTCGATCGATATCAAGTTAGTCTCATCGGTCGATGTGCTGAGGAATCGTCTTCTCGGATCTCTTTTTTTGTCTTTTTCTAAATAGCTAACTAAAACACAATATTAGTAGAAACTCCCCCAGACTTAAACAACACTTTCTCCAGTGTTATTCAGTCTAAGAACGGTGGGGAAATAAATCATAAGGACAATATTTAACAAGGAAAAACGGTATACCTGACTTTGATGTCAGTGTCGACCAACACAGTTAAGTGGCGATCAATACTCTTGAAGCTCTGTCATCGACACAGTTAAGTGGTGATCGATCGATGCTAGTGATGCTCTGTCGATCGATGCTGAAGCCATCGTCGATCGATGCTGCGCAGCCATCATCGATCGATGCTGCGCAGCCATCATCGATCGATGCTCATGCAAACTCGTTTTCCTCGGGGCTTTTCCTATTCCCTAACATAAATAAAACACTAAAAGTCAGTAATAAATAATAAAACCAATTATCTAAAATTATTTTTTTTTCTCGATGAACAGTGACTGCTACAGTAGCCTGATACATTATCGCAACTACAGTAACTCCCGATTTTCTGCTACAGTGTCGGTCGATGTTCTTGCTACAATGTCGCACGATTTTCTTGCTACAGTGTCGCTTGATTTACTTGCTGCAGTGTCGCTTGGCGCTGCTACCGTCGTTACTGTTCACTTTTTTTTTTGACCTGCATAACAATAAAACAAAAATCAGTAACAATCTAACCTAAACTGAATGAAATTACCTAATGGTGGTTGCCTCCCACTCCGTGCTTATTTTCAGTCATTAGCTTGACTTTGGAGATCTGATTTAGTACGGATGAGAATGAGAACTTGCTCCAAAACAAGTCTCAATGTCTACTCTATGAAGCTTTATCATTCTTGTGTGAAAGCCTCCTCCATAGACTCTTCTCCTTTGTCTATTATCTCAGCAATAAGGAGTGCTCGAAGCTTTGCAAATGGCTGTGAGAAGCATCTGCTGCACACTCTAGATTCCTGACACCATCTGAAAAGCGAAGAATCAATGATAACTGAGAACCTCCCTTGGTCCTTTTCCTCTTCTTCCAATTCCTCCTCTTCTTTCCCCAAACTTATCTGATCGCGTGGTGGTTTCTTCATCAAAAAGATTTCCACACACATCGAACTCCTTCTGCTCTGATACGTGTCCAGTCTCGATCAATGGAGAAGTGGTGGCGTCGCTCGATACCGGTTTGTTGGTGTCGTTCGATGGTATTCGGTCGATGTCGATCGATGTTGCTTCTGCTGAGACCTTATCGAATCATCTCTAAATCGTAACCCTATCTTAGAATCTTCTACATGCTGATGATCATCCAACACCTCAACGTAAGAACTCAGATGCACACCTTTATTTGGTGGGATAGGAAATTCAACTTCAAATACTGCGCAAGGAACCACAATCTTCACAGGGTCATGTATCATTTTCACTCTTTTGTGAAACCCAACAGCTTCTTCTACACAGATAAGTGGTCTCTGATGTTGGTGGACAGCAGGGTATGAGGCCTTAGACATGTAAATCCTTCCCTCAACTTGTTCCAGCTCGACTATGTATCCTGGCAGTTCATCCAACCATGGGTGTCGATCGATGCAATCGGGTGGGTGTCGATCGATGATGGAATATGGGTGTAGATCAATGCTATATGCTGATTGTCGATCAATGATATAGGGTGGGCGTTGATCGATGGCGTAGGGTGGTTGTCTATCGATCTCATCAGGTTGGTGTCGATCGATGCTAGCTTTTGGCGAAGTTTCTAGATCTCCTCTCGAACTATGTTGATCGTCATCAAGCTTCTTCTTCGAATTATGATCCATATCTTCAAGCCATTCCTCCAGCTCTAAGAAGTCTTCCATAGCGACTTCTCTACTCGAATCCAAGTCTTCAAGCTTTTCTCCATCCTCCAACTCCAAGAACTCTTCTAGCTCCAAGAAATCTTCCATGGTGATCTCTTTTTCTACATCTGGGGAAGGAGAACAACTTGATACATTAGTGCTCTTATGGGTCGAGTCTGCAATGTCCTGAGGACAACTCGATCTTTCAAGGATTTTGAGTGGTATCGATCGATGACAAAAGTTCGTGTCGATCGTTGCTGAGGTGCTGTGGTCGATCAATGTTGCGGTGCTTGTGTCGATCGATGTTGAGGTAGTGGTGGTGATCGATGCTGAGGTCGGATAACTAGTATCAGCTTCTTCAGCTCTTCAGATCCGTGTTGTTTATCACCCTCTACCATAATGTAGTCGAGCATCTGTCTCGGAATCTGATCTTTCCTCTTTATCTGCCAACTTTCAACAAGCTTGTCCCACCTATCATTCTTCTCCTTTTCTCGAGTTGCTTCAGCATCATCAAAAAAATTGTAAAGGAAATCTCTTTCAATGTCCTCCCAGCTGGTTAGAGATCATGACTGTAGTTGATTGAACCAGCTGAATGCATCCCCAGAGATAGAATAGGGGAAGATCTTGCAGAGCATGTGGTATTCAGACACTTCATTCTGCTCACTCCTTGACAAGAGATCCTAGAGATCTTCGATGTGGTTTCTAGGATCTTGGTGAGGAAGTCCTTGGAAGGGGTCTTGACCTACCAATTCATACCACTCTTGGCTCAGGTCAAAGTCATTCATCTCAGCAACAACAATCACATCAGGGATCACAGCACCCTGAGCATTAATTAATTGTGTTGCGCTGTTGCGAGTGCGATCTTCTTCGTCTCTTAGCATCCCATTCCCTTCAACTTTAAGTATGAGAACTTCGGTCTTCTCTGTTACCCCGAAAGTGGTGTCGTTTTTCACCGGATGAACAGTGTCGGGATGAACAATGCCCAGATGAACAGTGTCATGATGAACAGTGTCACGATGAACAGTGTCGATCGACTCAGGATGAATAGTGTCAAAATGAACAGTACCTTGATGAATAGTGCTGATAATGAACAGTCCCGTGATGAACAGTACTGTGGTGAACAGTGTTGTCCGACACAAGTTGAATAGTGTTGTTCGATGCTTGGTTCACGTTGTCGATTGATGCTGCTTGGAGGGTGTCGATCGATTCTTCCCTCGTAGACTTACAGATCGTGTGTGAATCAGCAGGCTCCTTCTTTGAAGAACCCATAAATCCTCTCTTCATTGTTGTTTCTGGTACTAAGATGTATGTACCTGAAACAGAAGAAAATGTTTTTTCAGTTTTTATGAACAATTGTAAAAACTAGACTAAATCTAACCAAACAAGATCTAATGGCGATCATAGCTCCCCGGCAACGGCGCCAAATTTGATATCACTCAAATTACCCTAATGAGTGATTTATACTCTCTCAAATAAGAGGTCGAGTTGTAGTACTTAGGGATCGAATTCACAGGGAGCTAGGGAACCAAATAAATCTAATCAGATTGATTTAGCTAGGTTGATTTAATGATTAAATGTAAAGTTGCAAGTTTGTGAGAAAGGCAATTGCTCGATTGATTTGATTGGGGTTTTGGTGGAAGGATGGTTGCTAGACTTAGGGTTTCTATTCAGGTAATCAGGATTATAATCCTACAGATGCCTAACAAGTTGTATGCATGATGTTATAGAGCTCAACACTTATAAACAAACCATTAGGCTTTTGCTTTATAGGTTTGTCTATTAACCAGTGTCGATCGATACACTTGTTGAAACGTCGACCGATTATTCGATTGGAATATCGATCGACGCGTTCGGTCAAGCTTTAACGCGTAGGTTGAATGTGCTCACTAAGCTACCTAGATCAGCTCTCGCTTACTCTAGCAATCTTAGCTCAATTAGGATGGATTCAGGGTGAGATGCAAGTGATGTTCTTTACCTCAAACTCCTAGATCAAGTTCTAGGTAGCTAAGCTAGAAACAAGCTTTAATGACAATCCTAATGATTGTTGGGGTCAAAAACGGTTACGACAAATTTAACATTCAAAACGTCCGAGGAAGAAAATAAGAATTTCTCCGAAGAGTACTTTTCGAAATAGATTCTTCCTTACGAAAAAGCTTTACGGAAGAAAGAATCGAGATGTCCGACGAAAGCTCAAAACAGGTCGTTACGCAGCGACCGAACGTCCGTCCCGCTCGGTCGCTACGTAGCGACCGAGCGATCGTCCCACTCGGTCGCTACGTAGCGACCAAGCTCGAGCCCCAGCTCGATCGCTACGTAGCGACCGAGCGCTCGTCCCTCTTGGTCGTTACGTAGCGACCGAGCTCGAGCCAAAGCTTGGTCGTTACGTAGCGACCGAGCCGAGCCAAAGCTCGGTCGCTACGTAGCGACCGAGCGATCATCCCGCTCGGTCGCTACGTAGCAACCGAACGATCGTCCCGCTCGGTCGCTACGTAGCGACCGAGCTCAAGCCAAGGCTCGGTCGCTACATAGCGACCGAATAAAGATAAATTTCTAACTTCAGTGTTTTTAATATTTCAAAAATGCATTCAAAACTATGAACGCCAATATCTAATTACTCTAATTCTTTAACAATTCGTAAATATTATAAGTTTTATCTTTATAAATGAATAATTTTTCTACCGATTTTAATTAACTTTTTATAGAGCTTTCCTATATATTAAAAATACTGTTAATTTAGTATGTATATATACTAAATATTTTCGCAGTAATTCAATATAATTATTTTTTAATTAACATTTATTAATAATTTCATATTTTTTTATTTTATCCATAGCTATTAAAAATACATAGAAAGCTAAAAATCTATTTTAAAAAATTAAAACTAACAAACAGTCAAAAAGATCTTTTTAGAAAAGAAAAAGTTTACCTCCTACAAAGTCTTACGAATCTCTAACGCGCACTTATTGGGCTTTCTTTGTGTGTGTCAAACAAATAACGTGTAAATCAGCACGTGTTTTCGGTGTTGATTTCTGGTGTCTATGGAGCTTCATTATTATTCTCCACTCGGAAACAACACAGACCAAGAAAAAGTCCCTAAGCCTGGAAACTTACACTGTCCTTCTATTCATTCCTTCCACCTAACAACAACTCAAGTACTATTTTTAGGAAAAGTTTATTTTTTAACTACTACGGCTCCGAATGGTAACAGCGGATTGAGCGGTGCGGGACAAGCGGATTGGATAGTGCGGTACGGTTTAACTGCGGTTTTGTAAACTGCGGATTATTAGCGGTTAAACAAAAAAAACGGTACAAAATAAAATGTGAATGGTAACAAAAAGCAAGTGCGGTACATAACCAAAAGTAGAATGGTAAAAGTAGAATAAGCGGTGCGGATAAAACTTAAATTTAAATATATTTTAATAAAACAAAAAATATAATTATTATTAATAAATATATAAAATTTAAATTCTTCTTATTACACCACATAGACAAATATACAATCAAGAATTTAAATTTTCCCACAACATATTTGCAATATTATCCCTTATTCGAGCCATATATTCTCCATCTATTGTATTTGTAGCATTTAATGCTTCCGTGTCGTCTAAATCGTTCTCCGAGTTTGTGTCGTTTATTCTCGTCTCTATCATCACTTCAGCAAAATCTGCATCTGCAAAATTTGAAATTTTGATAAAATTATGTAGTCTCATAGTTGCCATTATCACTCTTTTTTGTATATCAATATCATATCTTGGAAAATCAGAAAGAATCCTCCATTTTTTCTTCCAAACCCTGAAAGTCCTCTCGATTACAGAACGTATAGAAGCATGACGCTGATTGAAGAGTTCTTCTTTATTTTTTGGAGGGGGACCATAGTTAAATTGTGACATATGATACCTCACAACTCTATTACGTGATGACCTATAGGGAGCTAGAAACCCTTGTTTATCGGGATAGCCGGAATCGACAAGATAATACTTGTCAAGTGGAGGCATAGGAAACTCATAATCACTTCTTTTGCCATGGTTAGAACAGCTGTGTCGTGACATGATCCTGGAGCTCCATTCCAAATATAAGTGAATAACATATTGAAGTCACATATTGCCATGATGTTCAATGATGCATTATCATGTCGATTCCAATACATTCCTTGTAACTCAGGAGTGACTTTGACACAAACATGCGTTCCATCCGTCGCTCCAACACAACCGCTAAAATACGGATAATTTACTCGGTCTACTAGAAGTCTTTCAGGAATTCGCTGTAGTTCTTGTGTTGTTGGAGTTCTAATATAATCACATGCAAGAAGTTCAGTTGCTGTCAAAACTTCACTAAATTTTCTCATCACAGTCTCCTGATTTCGTCCAAACCTCAAACCGACATCTCTCTGAACTTCATTGTGTCCACATATCACTAGAAATATAGCCACACTTTCTTCAATGCTTATATTGGATGTCGGTTGTAGACCGTAATTTGTTTGTAGAATGTTACACAGTGCTGTGAAACATGGAAGTGACATTCTTAGTAACTGAAGACAAGCTGCATCATCTTCTTGTAACCGATTCCAAATATTTCTCCATCCCAAACCTCTGCCAGTTCGTTGCGGCGCTCTTTGGAAATTTTGATCAGAATAATTCAAACTTGGTTGAATTACTAACTCCTCAAATTGTTCATTTTCCAAATTCCACAACTCAACTCTCTCTTCGTAGCTTAGATTGTGAACACCTTGTGACCGCAGTTGGCATATACGAAACGCCTGAAAATTTTAAAAGCAAAAATAAAACCATAAGCAACATTTCAATTTAAATTTTACAATGACATGACACTGAAAACATAAACATACAAAACATATTTTAACTCTTGGAGTGTATTAAGACATTTCCAATAAAATTTAGTATGTTTTGTAACTTGTAGATCAAGGAATAACGCTTCCGCCTTTTTCCATTCATCGTAATCATCTTGATCAAACGCACCAGGAAGAAGTTGTTGTAGACTTTGTCGTTGAAAATCTCTAAACCCAGTAATAGTTTCTTGCATTGTTGTCTCAAATGATTGTTTTCGCTGACTTCCTCGTGAACCACTTCCAACATTAGCTCCTGAGCTTCCACCTGATCTATCCAAACTACCCCCTCGTCTGCCACTAGAGTGTGAACTACTTCCACGTCTCCCACGTTGTTCACCTCTTCCAATATTGATTCCAACTGCATCATGGGTAAATTCATTTGAAGGATGTGAATCATCATCTAGGTTGACCCGATACACTTCTTCATTTTCTTGTGTGTCTGGAACTTCAGTGTCTAGCATCTCATTCCCATCAAAATCTGAGTATCCATGTGTGGAGTCATCACCTCGTCTCTCATTCATTATCTCTTGTCTTCTTTGTCGTGCAGAATGTTGGGGTTGCGAGTATACATCATGTAACGCAAAACATCGTACCATTATATCCCAAAATTTTGGCGGCTCTCGGTTGAACGATTTTGTTAATCTACATCCCTATTCAAAATATATATATATGTATAATTATGTTAATTTTGTAATATGTATCTTAATAGTTGATAATGTAAATATAATATTTAGTGGTTATTACCGCTTCGTGATTATCCCACCACTCCGGAGATGCGTAAATCATTGATGTGAGCAAACTTGAAATGGTGTGAGCAATTCAATTGCTTCCAATGTAGAACTTGATGAACTTAATATAAATGTTTTAAAAAACACTTTGAGAAAACAACCACCAACTAGAAAATTAACATTAATATATTTTACGCAATTAAAAAATTTCTATAATAATTTAACTTAAATAATTAAGTTTTGATATATAAATATATAGTAGTTTATATTGTATTATTATATTTTTAAAATAACAGTTTTTGTTTCATATATGAAAATAAAATTAAAATATATATTTTAAACTTAATTATTAATATTTATAAACTAAAAATGTGAAAAAAAATGAAATACGTTTAAGATTCATGGGTGTACCTTTCCAAAATTCAAATGTGATTTCAAGGTGCACCTGCAAAAAAAAATGAAATGACAAAAAATTGTTAATGAAATTAAATAAAAAAATAAACTGAAATAAAGAAAACCCCAGATATATTGTCATACCTTTGCTCGTTGCTTTGAAGTTGTGTCTGCAAAATTTTCCTCTTTCATATCTATTTATACACGAACAAAATTTCTGAAAGAAGAAAAAAAAAATTAAACCACTCAACCACTTAACAAACCACACCTACTTTGCTACTTCTGTGGTTCACGTGCGTATTCTAAAACGCAATTCCTGTTTCTTTTTTTATTATTTTTTTTTTACTTTTAAACCACATCATGTGTTTTGTATAGTTATTAGAGATGAATGGTACCATGATTTCTGTTCCGCCATGCGTTTTCGTTGTTCCACTCATAACATTCAATACCTACTTCTTTTTAACAAAGTATCATCAGATCTATAACATACTACTCTCTCAGTTGTTTTATAAGTGATGTTTTAGCATTTTAATTTTGTTCCAAAATACTAGTTATTTCCAGAAATCTAGTCAAATGATAACTAAAGGTGACATCATTTAGCTTTGTAAAAATTTGTTTCACAAAAAAATATATTTTGTGTTTTCTATTCAAAATTGTAAATTTTAAGAAAATTAATTGATTTTATTGAATTACTATTGGTTAAAGATATTGAAAATTAAAAATTACAGAGAATGATACTTTTATTATAGTGATTTAATGTGTTTTTTAATATGTGTGAAAATACTAAAAAAACTATCTTCGTGAAACAGACAGAGTATATAAAACGTTAGAATATGTATTATTAGTCTCCTAAATTTGTGTGAAAGACTGTAAAACGTCATTTCAACAAATACAGAGGAAGTATTAACAAAGATAAGAAAAAGCTGAATTATTTATCATGAGGGCTTTTATAAAGTAGTATCTAAACTATAAAATGGGAATTCTAGAAAATACGTGTAGAAAACAACTTAATTATCTTACAATTGAAGATATCCATTTTCCAAACCATGGAATAATTCTAGAGGGGGCATATAACCACACTTATTTTATTAAGAAATAGCTTTGTTTAATGTACGTAAAATAATCATTAAAGGCTATTAGTTCCACACTATCTTTGGATAGTAACGTAAACCAAATTTGAGTTAGTAGTTAGAGTTAGCTAGAGGTATGAGTTTCACATTGGTTGACGTAGCGATGTTGACAAGTTGTCATGCAAGATTTCGATGATTAGTCTGATTTTATTTAATTATAGTCCACACCAAATACTTGCATATGTAGGCTGAAAGTTGAACCTCATATGATCATACTTAAAGGTGTCAAGTTTTTTTGTTCTGAAATTAATAGAATCACTGATCAAATATATATTTACTGGTATTGCGTTAAGATTAAATCATTGTTTTCCGTTCAAATGTAGGCTCGAAATGGTCGGGCACTTTTGAAAATCCATTTAAAAGAAATCAAGAAACAAGACAAAAGATTGTGGGATGTCAAAAAAAAAGATTGTGGTTTAAAGTTCAAACATCGAACCTTAAGATCATTGTTAATCAATGTAAAATCAAACCAATATAAGAATATTCTTAGAATACGATCGTTAAACTTTCCATCTATCTTTTGGGTTGCGCTAGTCAAAAAGAAAGAGGGATAAGAAAATAAAGAAAAGGGAAATAAGTATTTTTTTTTTTTTTTGTCAACAGGGAAATAAGTATTTAAAAGGAAAAACTTCAACTTTGTAAAAGAAAACTCTTTTTTTTCTTTCCTAAAATTCCATTTCTTACAGAGTAAATCTGAGTAGAAATTATTTCTCAGTTTTTTTTAAAAAATTTGCAAACAGTTAGTTAGAGTAAAACAATTCCTTACCTTATAATATCTTTCATATGGTGCAAATGATCATCTCAAATGTCATCTGCCAGACGTGGATATGAATACGAGGGATATATTACTTCAAATGCAGAAGAAGTTATGATGCCATGTCGATGTCGACATCTATATGTTTTTAAAAACTGTGTGTTGGATAAATTACATATATACCATACTGTCTTGTCAAGTCAATTTGGTTCAGAGAACGACCCAGAACGGTTCCCAAAGTATGTCCCCATCGAACTGGTTATTAAGTCTCAACTCTCAACTGCTATAAGAAAGAAGGGAAACAGTCATATATATCATAGGGTCGAACAATAGAGTTTTTAGGTTTAAATTGTGGCGTCAAAGAGACACACGGCCCAGAAAAGTAGGGCAACAATGGGCCATGCTTGACCATTTTCTATAAAAGCAAAAGTCTTTCACATATATATATATATATATTTTTTTTTTTTTTGAAAAAGGGCTTATATATTTTTTATCAAAAGCCTTAATTTTTTTTTCCTTCATAAAAAAAAGTCTTTATATAATTAAAGTAAACCATCATGTAAACTTATTTTAACTGAAGTTTTTATAGAAAAAGAAAAACTGAAAAAAACAACTAACTTTTAGATATGGAAAAACGGTTATTGGCGACACAAAGGCGATTTTTTTCTCTACGGCGGTTTTTGTATTTTTCCGATCTTATCTCCACTTCCCAGCGATGGTTTTCTATTTTCTCGGTAATGATAGATCATGGGGGAGCCCACGAAGCCATTACTTGACGGTTATCTCCACGATTTACATAATCATTCGTGATGATTTTTATCTTCAGTTGATCTCCCTCTTTCCTATTTAAAGGAGATTAGGGTTCTCCTAACATATTCCTTTTTCATCAGTCTCTTTCTAGCAAATTTCTGATGGCGGAAAATTTAAGGAGAGGAATGCAAGATATCAATTTGGGAGCCGATGAACCATCGATTCTGTTACCGGTGAATGTGGTTAATGAGGCCATGGCAGCAAACCATTTCATCCTAATTGGGCGACCCGTCATGCCGAGAAGACAGAACATCCACTTGATCATTGCAACTCTTCCCCCATAATTGGGGCCACGTGGGTGTTTATGGGAGGATGATTGAAGGAAGGCAATTTCAGTTCCTGTTTCCCTCTGAAGAATCTCTGGAGGTGGTCTTGCGAAGTGGTCCCTGGGCTTTTTCAGACCGGATGCTGATCTTAGAGCGATGGACGCCATCTTTCAATCTGTTGATGCTGAACTTCATCCCTTTCTGGATTCAGATACGTGGCATACCAATCCAATTCAAGAGCCAAGACATCGTGATGCATATTGGGCGCGCTCTTGGGATGTATTTGGATGTTGACTACATTCCAGAGGTGGCAGCGAGACGTGATTATGCAAGGGTCCACATTAATTGGAATGTTGATGAACCACTCCAATTTCAAAGGCATTTCCAGTTTACTGCAGGCGTTAATACTCTCTTGCGCTTCACTTTTGAAAGACTTTGTTGCTTCTGTGAAGTTTGTGGACGACTTACACATGATTTGGGCGCCTGCTTGGTTCAGAATGGGAACTTAAATCATGATGGAGATGATGAGGACAGTGATGGAAACAATGGAGGAGAGCATGATGTACCAAACCGTGGGGTGATCATTGAAGAAATTCATGAAGTGGAGCCTAATGGTGATGCAAATGTTGTCCAAGAAGAGAATGTACAAGAGAAAGTTGAAGAAGAAGAAGATGATCTCCATGAGGAGAATGCAAATGAGTATGATGAGTTGTGGAGTAATCAAGCTATGCAAACGATGTATTCCGATGAGTTGAATAATGAGAAAATGAACAATCCTATAAACCCGTTTGGTACGCGACGTGATGGCAAGGAACTGCTGAAGAGGAAAAGCTGGATGGAATCCGTTGAGGGCAACAAGCTCATGTTCAACCGTTTGGAAAGAGGTGAATCTAGTGGCCCGAAGAGGAGTAAGAGACAGAAGGAAGAATGCAGTGATCCGGATACCTCTGAAGCATCAGCTGAAGCGAAAGAGGATAACACCACAGTGAGAGGCGCGGTGGGCCCTGAACCACCAAAGCCACCATGAGGATAACCTGTTGAAACTGTAGGTCTAGGCATTGACTTGACAGTTCGACGCCTTAAGGAGATCAACAGGTTGTATCTCCTGGACATCATATGCCTTTCAGAGATGAAGCAAGCTAATAATTATGTTCGTGACGTTGGTGCTCAATTGAATTTCCCTTCTTGTGTTTCAGTTCCTCCCATAGGTTCTAGTAGTGGTTTGTCCATCTTTTGGAAATCACATGTACAGTTGTCTGTTTTAAGTTAATCTCCTAATATCATCGATTGTACTGTCAGTTGCAATGAAGGTGATTTCTATTTTTCTTTGGTGTATGGTAATCCCAACCTTACTCTCAGAAATCAAGTTTGGGAGAGAATTGAAAGAATATGACTAAATAGACGGAATCAACCATGGCTTATAGTTGGAGATTTCAATGAAATCCTTGGCAATAATGAGAAGATAGGAGGACGAGTTAGAGCAGAGGCTTCTTTCCATGACTTCCATACCTTGGTGATAAATAATGATATGATGGACCTCAATTCAGTGGGAGACAGGTTTTTGTGGATTGGTCAAAGAGGAACTCATAAGTTTCAATGCTGTGTAGATAGGAAAATGGCAAATACGGAGTGGTTAGAAGCTTACCCTGCTTCTAAAACAAAGTTTCTTGAAATAGGAGAATCAGACCATCGACCTCTTGTGACTTATATTGCTGCGGAAAAAGAAGAACCAAGACGAAATTTTCGTTTTGATTATAGAATGGCAGACAAAGATGGTTTCTCAAATACAGTGTATAGAGGCTGGAATGGTATGGGACAAGCTCAATTGATCCATACCTTTTTATACTCTGTGCAGAAGTTCTATCACACTTAATGAATAGAGCAATGGCGGATCGGTCTTTACTCGGAATTAAGATCTCCAATCAAGCACCATCAGTCAATCATCTTTTATTTGCTGATGACTCCATATTTTTCTCACTGGCTAATCCACGAGCAGACAAAAGTTGAAGAAGATCATTGAATTATATGAGGCTGTTTCGGGACAGGCAGCTAATATGAACAAATCTTCTATTACATTTGGTCATAAGGTGTCTGCTACAGTTCGTACACGTATGAGAAATATTTTGGGAATTCACAATGAAGTAGGCATTGGTAAATATCTAGGTATGCCAGAACAATTCACCAATAAAAAAAGTGATATGTTTGCGTATATCATAGATAAGGTCAAGGCAGTGATGCAGGGCTGGAGTCAAAAATACTTATCACCTGGAGGAAAAGAGGTTCTACTTAAGGTGGTGGCGTTGGCGATGCCTATTTTCTCTATGAATGTGTTTAGATTACCAAAAGAGGTTTGTGAGGAAATTAATAGAGTGCTTGCAAGGTTCTGGTGGGGGAAAGAAGACAACAAGGGTATGCATTGGTATGCATGGAAAAGAGTGAGTATACCGAAGGGAGAAGGTGGACTGGGTTTTAGAGATTTAGAGAAATTTAATCAAGCTCTTCTAGGAAAACAAGTCTGGCGGATAATGCAAAACCTAGGATGTCTGATGGCTCGAATTTTGAAAGCTCGTTATTTTCATGATGGTGATATTCTAACAGTAGTTCAGAAGAAAAAAAGCATCATATGCATGGAAGTCAATTCTATATGGGAGAGATCTGGTTAAACAAGGATTGAGATATGTTATTGGAGATGGCAGTTATGTTAATACCTGGACAGATTCCTGGATACCGGATCACCCACCATGAGCTCCAAGGGCAGGGATTGCAGGAGCAGTAGTTGGTAAAGTACATCAGCTATTTGGACACAGAGGCAATGAATGGGATGAACAAAAAGTGAGAGAATCTGTAGCAGATGAAGATATTCCAAAGGTTTTAGCTATTAAGCTATCAGCAATGGCTAAGCAAGATCTTCTTGGATGGCATTATAATGATAGTGGCATCTATACGGTGAAATCAGGATACTGGTTGGCTACTCATTTGCCAAATCAAGAGATTATTCAACCCACTTATGGAAACACCACCATCAAGAAGAAGCTGTGGAAAACACAAATGCCTTCGAAGATTCATCATTTTCTTTGGAAAGCTAGTTCGAGAAGTCTACCCAAGGGGTCTAATCTGAAGCGACGACATGTAACAAACCAAGATCAATGTTGCAGATGCTGTAGTAGTGAAGAAACAGAGAAACATATATTGTTTGATTGTCCATATGCTCAACAGATATGGAGGGCCTCTGGTATCTCAAATATGATATTGACAGACACAAGTGCTACTCTGGAAGAGATGATGGAAGCTTGCTTACAATGATGTACATCAGTTCGATTGAGACATATGGTTAACCTCCCGTTCTGGTTACTTTGGAGGATTTGGAAGAGTCGAAATATGATTATTTTTTAGCAGAAATATGTGGATGGACGAAAAGTATTACAACAAGCGTGTAAAGATGCAGAGGAGTGGGCTAAACAATAAACAAGTACTTATTCAAAGCGGAGAGGCATCAATGATTATGGAGGAGCTATACCACATATAAGACAATGGAAGCGACCACCATCAGGGTGGATTAAATGTAATGTTGATGCATCTTTTGTGAATTCAGAAGTTCCTAGTAAGGCTGGTTGGATTTTAAGAGATGATCGGGATACATACAGAGGAGTAGGACATGCGATAGGAAGATGTGTTGATACTTTGGAGAGTGAGTTGCATGGAATCCTTATGGTGATGCAACAATGCTGGTTTAAAGGATATAAAATGGTAATCATTGAGGGAGACTATAAAAAAGACATGGATCTACTTAATTGAAAATCTTTATACTTCTCTGGATATAACTGGATTCGTGAAGTATTTTGGTGGAAGGAGAAGTTTGAAGCAAATGAGTTCGTCTGGATAAGAAGAGAAGCAAACAGAGCTGCTGATACCTTAGCGAAGATGAATATTCCTTTTAACAATTCTTATTGGTTTATAATTATGTACCAAGGTCAATCTCATCAGACCTTCATCTTGACTATGTTTCATCCATTTAATGAATAAAGCATACATTATAAAAAAAACTGAAAAGTAGTTAATCTCGAGCAGTTAGCGGAATGTCTTTTAATTAAGTGTCGCGTAACAATGTACCGACATTCAAATTTCGCACATTCATACGATTGTTGTTAACTCAACAACGAGTTTAGAGTTTGTAAGGAAACGTCCAAAACTCATTTTCGAACAGTACTAGTTGTTATGACATATAATGAATAGATGCAGAATGAATAAACAATAATATATAATATAATATTGCTCTCCAATACCATGTGCCCTCGTTGTGGAGATTTGGAATATATCTCTCACATTCTCTTCCACTGCCCCTTTGCAACCGAAGTCTGGGATCTCGGACCATGGGAATACAAGTTGGACACTTCGCCGCAAACTTCGTTCTTCGACAAGCTACAATACTCCATGACCCAAGCTCCTCTACCCCCGTTTGGATTTACAGGTAATGCTCTCCCGTGGATCTGCTGGACCTTATGGACCTTAAGGAATCAACTCATGTTTGAAAACCGGCACCAATCAGCAATAGAAGTATTTACAAGAGCCCTAGGAGCCCTCAAAGAATGGGAATCGGCGCAACCAATCAAACAAAACCCAAATCCTAAAAGCTTACCCATCACTCGTGATGCTGTCGGTTACCCTTTCGAAATCATATGTAACACAGACGCTTCGTGGAAGGGAGGAACCCGATCGGCGGGATTGGCCTGGATCTTCATTGATTTCGCCTCGGAATAGCTTCATAGAGGCTCCTCGGCACAGAACTTTGTCTCCTCTCCTTGTATGGCAGAAGCTCTAGCCATCCGAGAAGCCCTCCTCCAAGCGGCCTCACTCAACTACCGTCATATCTGTATCAAATCAGACTCTCAAGTACTCGTTCATACGATCTCTTCTCGCCGACGATCATCGGAACTCTTCGGGGTTCTCGCCGATATCGACGACCTAGCTTTTTCATCTTCCTCTTCGTTTCTGTCTTGTCATTATACTTTCATTCCACGATCCCTTAATGGACCTGCGGATGGGCTCGCGAAGAGTTGTCTACCGGCCCACTTAATCAGCAGTCCATCTATTGTAACCTAAACCCTTATTTAATTAAATTATCTTGTTGTTCAGAAAAAAAAAAACAATATAAAAACGACACAAAAATATAAAGTGGTTCACTAAATTAACTAACGTCCTGTTTGGTTTTTATGCCGGATATTGTATCTACATACAAATGTTCAGATGTTATTCGTATCGTATCATCATCTAGATGCAGCATCTTGATATATAATCCATAACATATAGAAAATCTAATTGTTTGAGATCCAAAAATTGTAGAGTTTAGATATATCATTTACATCTCAAAATTCAAAAATACTTAAACATCTTTCACTACAGTATAAAATAACTAATTTATATTAATACTAAGTATTATTATTCTATATATATATATTAAAATATAAAATTTATTTTTTTAAAAAATAACTGTGAAAATTTCAAAAATCATAAAATTGGATTTTCTCACCAAAATCGTAAAATCACATTTTCTTACCAAAACCGCAAAATATGTTTCCCCACAAAACCCGGAAAATCAATTTTTTCGTCTGCCAAAACTGTAAAATTAACTTTTCCACCAAAATTGGAAAATCACATTTTCTTGATAAAATTTACAAAATAATGTTTCCCATAAAAAATGAAAGATTACGGTTCCCGTCAATACCGCAAAAACGTTTTTTCTTGCTAAAATCGTAAAACATGTTTTCCTGCAAAATGTATTTTAAACGCATATGCCTGCCAAAACTATAAAAAAAAAAATTCTCCTTCAAAAACATATTTTCTGCCAAAAACGAAACCACATTTTCCAGCAAAAATGTGTTTCACCTAAAAATGTGCTCCCTCTCCAAAATTTATTTTCCTATCAAAACCGTAAAATCAGATTTTTTGTCAAGACCATAGGTTTTATGTCAAACACATAAAATCAGGCTTTACCGCCAAGCCTCATAATCTAATTTCCCCAGCAAAATTGCAAATTATGCTTGACATAATCTTAATATCGAGTTTCTCGTCAAAACCGTAAAATCAGTATTTTCAAAATTTATTTAAATATAATAATTATTTTTTACTAATATAATTTAGACATAGTTATTTAAATACAATAATTAATTATTAATTATATAAATTTAAATAATATCTTTTCAATGTTTTTAACCAATAGTACTTAAATGTTATTATAAAAAAAAGAACAACTTAGCATATAGATAGTGTATGGAAAATTGCCACAAATACCATATTCATAGTACCACTTTTTATGTTTACACTGATCAATTTTATCTTCCATTTTAATGAAGGGTAAAAGATATTTTAACCCTAGAGTTAACTAATCTAGACTTAGGGTTTAGAGTTGAGGGATGAGGTATGATTTTTGGAATGTGAAATTTAGGATTCTAATAAATATATAAATAAATACTTAAAAAATATAAAAAAAAATTTTAAAAATAGTTGCAAGCAAAATTTTTGATTTTCAAAGGGGAATTTTGAAGAAAAAAAAATTGAAAAAAAAAAATTCGATTTTGAAAAAGTATAATTCGGAAACATACAAATATTTTTTTTTTTAATTTATTTATTTATTTTATTTATTTAAATAATTATTGGGCTTATTTGCGAACTAGCTATATTTTCAATACAAATTAGGTAAATGTCATTGATTTTGACATAATGTAGTTTCTAACATTTATGCCATAAAGTACCTGGTTTTCTCCTTTCTCTTTACAGGTATCAGGTAAGTGTGTGGGGGAAATAACGTGGCCAATAGAATATAAGGTCAAGAACACTTGAAAACTATTCCAAATAAAAGAAAGAGGAGTCATCCACATCCACGTAGACATTTATTGATCACATGCATATGCACCGAGTGTTCTATACCATATTATTAATGTAGTCCTACGACCTCTAAATACTAAACATATCTCAACCCCAATCTTTAGATACTAAACCGTCTCTCAATCCCACCCCAACTCCTAAATACAAAACCCGAACCCAAATCAGTAAACCCTAAACCCAAACATAAAACTCTAAACCCAAATTGAATGGAACAAAAGAAATAACATAGTACATATTAATAAAATTATTAAATGTTTATGATTGCATGGAAGAAGTTAATATTGAGCCCAACCATACTCCCTCACTTTCTAAATACTAAACCCTAAACCCAAATCACTAAACCCTAACCCAAATATAAAACTCTAAACCCATATATCAAAATCTAAAAAGTACATAATATTATGTAATATTAAATTCTAACCCCAAACACAACTCCTAAATACCAAACCCAACCCCAACTTTTAAACACTAAACCCTAAATCATTATCAATAAACCCAAACAAAAATGTAAACTACTACATATTCATATTTTTAAAATAGTATAGGAAATCAACTCTATCTCAACCCCTATAATCTAGATATTAAACTTTATCCCAACCTCATCCAATCGCTAAATACTAAATCCTAAAACATAATCACTAAACCCTAAACCCAAATACAAACCATAAACCCAAATATAAATCCTAAACCCAAATTAAATAGAACAAAATAAATAACATAGTACATACTGGTGACATTATGAAATGTCTATAATTGTATGAAAAAAGTTAATGATGACTCCAACCATACCCCTCACCTTCTAAAACTAAACCCTAAACCGTAATTTCTAAACCCTAAACCCAAATATCAAAATATAAAAATATACACATTATTATGTAATATTAAATTATATTATATAATATTAAACTATACAATATAGATCATAGTACGAATTTTACAGATTCAAAAACAAGTAACGATAGTTAGACATTAAGAAAATTACAAACTATATTTCTAAACAAAATAGAACTCTCTTTATTAATCGTCAAATGGAATGGAACATGATAAAATAGTATAGTAACAAAGAGGTAGAAAACAACAAGACGCATCTAGGAAGAAGAATTGGCCGATGTTACTTCACGTTTCCGCCTCTCCTCTTCTGTCAGACAAGACACCATCGATTTCACAATCAGAGAAACCCTCCCTTCAGTCACCCACCAAGAATGTGAAGACGCTATACTGCTGCAAAAATAAACTTTGATAATCGTATCCGTCTCACTGCGCTCTCCCAAATATGAGAATCAAACGATTCAACTTCTCAAGAAAGAAGAAAAGTAAAAATTACGGAGACAATGACGGAGCGAATACGGTGGCGACGATGAAACAAATGATGCCGATGGATGTGCTGGTTGTACATGTAGAGGTGATTGAAGCTATGTGATGGAGATTTATGTGTTCGTCGTATAAAAAAACCAGAAATTTGAGAGAGAGACAAAGACATAAAAGAAGATGAAGAAACAGAGAAGAAACAATGTGTGGATGTGTGACTTTCTGGTGGACACGAAATATTTTTAAAATATAATGATTATTAATTTATTTCTTTTTCTGCAGGTTTTGCCGGTTACAATAGAGGGCAATATGACAATATTACATAAAAGACACATGATACAGTGAAAAAATATGGTTTTTAGCAATAGATTGAATTATAATTTTTTTGGTGGTTATACAGTCCAATTTCCCATAATTATTTATTATATATAAAACAAGGGTATAAAAGTCTTTTGTCACATTGCTCAAAAAAAAAAAATCTTTTGTCGCTTAATGAAAAATGATATTTTTGAAAATATTGTGGTAAAAATAAATAATGGTACAACGAAAATGGTAACATGAAATTACCTCTCAGATACAAACTACAAAAACAAACATATTTAGATGTAACATCAAGATGATGTATTCAAATATCATCTAAATGCTGCAACCAAATTCAAAAACGAACATACTCTAAATCTACAAATACAAAAAAAAAATCTTGGAAATGTTTTCAATTACAGAGTGCAAAACTTAAAACACAAGATCAATATATGAGTATCTCGTACCTAAACCTATCGGTGACCAATACATAGGAAGATCCTCGTCTTGTCTAATGCTATTGTTTAATGCTACAAGGTCAGAAAAATTCAAGACATATATCACCACTAGTATATATGGATTAAAACATAAAATTAGGTACCACTTAACATTTCTATTAGACCAACGCATACTTTGCTCTGCATAATCTATTGTGAAAAACTAGTCCGAAATCCTTAGAAATTTAAATAAAATTTGTGTAAGTTGCTCAGGGAATTGAAAACAATATTATCAAAATATATATAATTTCATGGATCTTTTTATATTGTACAAACATAAGATTTTTGATCACTTTAAAAATTTGTAACTTTAACCATCAGTCCATCAGATTCCTAATTCACATCCAACCTTTGTGAAATTTAGAAACTTGATCTACGTAGACCACACACATTATTATGTTATCATTATGAAATATCGTGAACAAAGATTGAACTGAAGCTGGGTGGAAAATAGAAGTTATGATTTATTTCATTTGTGATGTTCTAAATTCACTTTCCCTTAAAAAGTTATTTATATTATTTTCAATATTTTCATAATAAAATCATAACAATATATTTCTTATGAGTAGGAATCAGATGGGGGTAGATATGGATGACATTTTACTAATAATGGGAAATACACGATTCAATCAGGGTATCAAATAGAAAGGATCTATCCGGATAAGGAAAAACCACCAGAATTTTATGGACCCAACGTGGACATACTTAAGGCATTATGTTGGACAGTGAAGTGCCCTCCGAAGTTAAAACATTTCTTATGGCAGCTACTGACAGGCTGTATAGCGGTCACAAAAAATCTAAAAGCGCGAGGAATACAAGGAGATACATGGTCTGCACGGTGTGGAGATCCTGAGGAATCAATAAATCATGTGTTCTTTGAATGTCCCCCGACACGTCAAGTGTGGGCACTATCTAAGATTCCGTCGAACCCAAACCTTTTTCCTATTAGTTCTCTATTTGCTAATATGGACTATCTGTTTTAGAGAGTTATTCCAAAAATGGAGGATCATCAGTTTGCATGGATATTATGGTATATATGGAAGGCCCGGAATAATAAAGTGTTTAGTAATCTTGATATTGATCCGAGAGACACACTTAACTTAGCAGAATTGGAATCAACTCTTTGGGCTGAGGCACAGGTTATCAATACTTCCAGGCTGGTACATGAAATACATAACAAATTTAATTCAAGGACTACAGAAAGATGGTGTTACACAGACGGTTCTTGGAAAGATAAGGATGTATTTTTAGGGCAAGACTGGTTCAGTACTCTACCGGGGTTTCAGGGTTTGTTAGGGGCAAGGAATGTAAGGGCATGTCTTTCACCTCTTCATGCAGAGATAGATGCACTAATTTGGGCAATAGAAAGTATGAAAAATCTAAGACAGTTTTGGGTTACGTTTGCTACGGATTGTTCTCAATTGGTGAAGATGGTTTCGGAACCAGAGGAATGGTCAGCATTTGAAAGTTACCTGGAAGATATTAAGCTTTTAAGAAGAAGCTTTACCAACTCAGATATTGTTCATGTACCCAGGACGGAAAACATAAAGGCGGATCTCTTGGCACACAGTGCTCGGAAACAACCGTCTTTCGTCGTACACATGGATGCAGAGTTGCCACCTTGGTTTACAGAGTCTACATGAATATGTGAATGTTTGCTGTCAAAAAGAAAAAAAAACAATATATTTGATTCCTTTATTTATTCTTATCCATGAATTTAGGAAGTGTTTATTCCTTTATTTATTCACTTTGGTAACCAAATTTTAACTAATTTAATGTTATCCATTATATTTTAAACCTACGTGTTTTAACCACAAAAAAAAACTAAATACATAAGTGAGTGGCGTATGTTTTGGTTACCAAATGATACTCATATTTATCATTCAAATGACTAATTCGTTTATATACATCAAAACCTAATTAACTATTTCTAAACAAATTCATATAAGAACCTGACTTGTCTGACCATTACACTCTTTGGTCGCCAGTGGTCCATTTCGTTCTATAAAAAATGTAGTAATACTCAGCTTCATTGTTTCACTATTGCTCTCTTTTTTCCTACACAGTTTTTCATGACAACCATCATCTAAGGGATGAATCAAAAATGTATCAATAAAATGATGTGAATTTTGTTTTCAAATGTTAAATTGAACCAAAACTAGAAAAGTAAGATATAATTAACCAAATTCTATTTTGAAAGGGACTTAAAATCGATTGATCACATTTGGTATAAGAAGATATAGCAAAATCAACTTTTGACTAAAAACAGAATATATCAATATAACAAACTTCACCAATAAAATATATATAACAGTGACAAATAAAACTGAAGTACCCTTTTTAAACACTGGATAGCTTACATTAAATCATCATATAATCTCTAATTCTATTACATATGATGATCAACTACCTGCAACATGTGATGAACAATTCCATGGATAATGATTCAGCGATGAAGCTCTCTCCGAAACACTTGGATCGACAGAAGATTCTGCATGTACGACATCTTCAATGGACATGCACTCTACGCAGTAGATGACCAGAAAGAACGGCCCTGCCTACATTACTATGGAAACCCTTAAAGCTTGCATCATATAATCTGCAAGAAATTGCATAGTCTGAAAATCGAACTTCAGACCTAGGTGTAGAAACCTTAACCACTAGGCTAAAGTGCTTCCACAAATTGAAGTACCTTTTAAAAATAAGTTTTTCCATCATAATAATTACAACTTGTGCCACTAAATTAATAACTATTAATTAATTAACCACAAATCATTTATTTTGTAGTATACTCTAACCAACTATATGATTATTTTAATCAGATTATTCTCTAATCTGGTTATTCTCTAACCAATTTTTACATTAAAATTAAATAGATTTATTAAAAATATGACATAAAAACTTGAAATCTATATATTCATGTATAAATATAAACTAGAAATGCTTTATTAAAACATATAAAGTTATTTTCAAATATATGTTAAATAATTTGACGATTAATATAATTCACACAAAAATATTTGAGTTATAAGAATACAACAAAGAAATTTTAATTTAATAGTTTCCCCAAAAGTAAACATATAAGTGGAATTTATTTGGCATATAAAAATCTTAGAGACATATCTATCAATCTTATTAAAACATAAGTATATTTTATTTGACATAAAATGTTTTATTTTGGAAAGACAGATTTATTAATATACATAAACATACTAATAGGACTTTTAATTTATAAATAAATACATCAAAAATGGTTAACGTAGTTAAATTATATGACCTATATGTTAAACCTATCATTCTGATTGTTTTAATATCCAATCATAATACGAATAGCCAACAAGTTGCATAGGTTCCGATTGGTGTATAGGCTTTAGAGGCTTTAGAGGCTGTGTAGTTTTGTAAAGCCATTAAAGCTAAAATTTTGCCAATCACTTTTTGAAAGCTTTAGAAGTTTCTAAAGTCTTAAAAGCCACTTTAGAAAATTAAATCTTTCTTCATTTTGCTCATATCTTTCTAAAGCCACTTTCTAAGGCCAACAGTATTTATGTCTACACCAGTAAATCTAAAGCAATCAAGCTTTATTTAGTTTCTGGTCTCCACAGCAATTTTGAAAACTAATGTGTGTGTAAGTGCTTTAGAAAGTTAAATTTCTGCAACTCAGTTTTGTGTGCTTTCCAAAGAAAAAAAGTAATATTTTATTTAACTTTTAATAAAAGAATAAGATAAAAGAAGCAAAATGTATGTACGCATCTATTTCTCTCTTCTATATTATTATTCTTAACTTATAAACTGATTAATGAACTAGTTTTTCTGTCATATTAATTTGATTGCGAACTAGTTTATAAGTTGTATACTAGATTGTTTGTCGTAGTAATTTTTTTTTTTTTTTTTTTTTGTTGTCAACTATTACAGACTCATACGGACTCTGTAAACCAAACCGGGTGATCTGCATTTATGTGAACGACAAAAGACGGTTGCTTCCTAGCACTGCGTGCTAGTCTATCTGCCATTGTATTTTGCGTCCTTGGTACATAGATGATCTCTGATCTGGTGAAGCTCTCTTTTAGGGTCTTGACATCCTCTAAGTAATTTGCAAAAGCTGGTCATTCATCTGGTTCCGAAACCATCTTCACCAATTGAGAACAATCCGTTGCAAACGTAACGTGAAACTGACGTAAATTCCTCATACATTCCATTGCCCAAAGAAGCGCTTCCATCTCTGCATGAAGGGGAGAGATACTAGCCCTCACATTCTTTGCCCCCAACAATCCCTCAAATCCTTCTAAGGTGCTGAGCCAACCTTGTCCTGAAAAAATATCCCCTTCTTTCCATGAACCATCTGTGAAACACCATCTTCCTGGAATTGACGGCAATGTCGTATCCACTTGTTGTGGTATCATCCTCTATTCATTCAATATTTGTGCTTCAGTCCATAGTGTTGATTCTGTTTCCGCTAATTTAAGTGTATCCATGGGATCCATATCCAAATTACTGAAGACTTTATTATTCCTAGCTTTCCAGATGTACCATAGTATCCATGCAAACTGATGATCTTCCAGCTACGGAAAAACTCTCCAAAATAGATGATCCATGTTTGTGAAGAGAGAACTTATTGGGAAAATATTTGGATTTGATGGTATCTTCGAGAGAGCCCAGACCTGGAGTGCCGGAGGACATTCAAAAAACACATGGTTTATTGATTCCTCATGGGCTCCACATCTTGCACAACAAAGATCCCCTTGAATCCCCCTTGCCTGTAAATTCTTCCTTACTGATATACATCCTGTCACCAATTGCCATAGAAAATGTTTTAACTTTGGTGGACACCTTATCTTCCAACAGAACGCCTTCAGAACATTCACTATGGAGGCCAATCAGCAATGGTGGTCTCTTCCTATCTGGATAAATCCGTTCTACCTGATAACCCGATTTGACCGTGTATTTCCCATTTTTTGTGAAGTGCCACCCATCTCTGTCTACCCTCTGAATCCTGCTCAGTGGTAAACTTTCTATAAGTTTCGCATCCTGTGGATCCACCAATAACCGAATTGCCTGTGAGTTCCAAGTACGTGAGGTAGAGTCAATGAGAGACTCCACTGTAAGATCCGGGTATAAATTGTGTTGATTTTTATTTGCTGGTCTCGGGCGAGTGGTTGGGAGCCATGGATCATTCCATACAGATATGGAAGAACCTGATCCCACCCTTTTGATTAGTCCTTTGCTTACCAGAGATCTAGCAGAGACGATACTCCGCCAGCCATATGACGGAGAATATGAACGAATCGGTTCCAGAGGTGAAGCATTCCTGTAATACCGACCTTTGAAAACTCGAGAGAATAATGTGTTTGGCTTCTCTATTAGACGCCATAACTGTTTACCAAGCATCGCTGTGTTGAAATCAGTGATGTCCTTAAACCCTATACCACCTTCATCCTTATCTAAACATACTTTGTCCCATGATTTCCAATGCATGCCTCTTGTGGTTCCCCCTGAACTCCACCAAAATTGTGATACCGCACTCGTTAGTTTTTTCACAGTTGCCTTAGGTAAACGATAGCACGACATCGTATGATTTGGTAATGCCGTAATCACTGATTTAATGATCACTTCCTTTCCTCCTTTTGTGAAGAACTTGAAAGTCCATCCATTGACTCTACTATTTAATCGATCCTGAACAAAGCTAAACACTTGGATCTTTGAACCCCCCATATTTTCTGGCAAACCAAGAAAAGATCTCATTCCTCCAAGATTCTGAATACCCAAAATATCCCTTAAATCCTGTCGTACTGATTCTTCAATCTTATGTCCAAATTGAATTGAAGACTTTTCAAAATTTATTAACTGCCCCGAAACTGCCTCATATTCCTTTAAAATCCTAAGAATAGTTTGACACTCTTCTTTTTGGGCTTTACAAAAAAAGAGGCTATCGTCCGCAAAAAGCAAATGGGATATCGATGGACAAGCTCTTGCCACCTTCATTCCCATCAGTTGTTTCCCCCTCTCTGCCCTTTTTATATTTGCAATTAAGGCCTCAGTGCAAAGAATGAATAAATAAGGCGATAAAGGATCCCCTTGACGTAAACCCCTATGTGGAATAATGAGTCCACATGGTTGACCATTAAGAAGTACCCTATATTGAACCGACGATATACATTCCATCATCAATTTAATCCAATGGATGTCAAAACCCAGTTTTTGTAGTAGGGCCTTGATGAAGTCCCATTCTACTCTATCATATGCTTTGCTCATATCCGTTTTAATTGCCATAAACTTTCCCTGACATGCCTTGTTTGTTCGTAGTCCATGGAACATTTCCTGAGCTATAAGAATAATATCGGAAATCAGCCTTCCTGCCACGAAAGCCGATTGGGTTTCAGATATAAGTAAGGGAAGATAGATTTTTAGTCGCTGACACAAAACCTTGGAAATAATCTTATATCCAACATTACAAAGACTGATTGGCCGCAATTCCGTCATCCTTGTGGGTCTTTCCGTTTTTGGAATCATACAGATATTAGTAATATTTAATCGTTGATCCATTTTTCCCGTAATCAAAAAATTATTCACCATCTCTACCAAATCATTCTTAATAATATGCCAGGAGTGTTGGAAAAAAAGAGCAGTCATGCCATCCGGCCCGGGCGCCTTCTCCGGATGCATCATAAACAAAGTCTCTTTGACTTCCTCTTCCGTCGCTAATCTCAACAACCGTTGATTCATCTGGGGAGTAATACTCGGTGTAACCTCTGCCAGAAAACTATTGAAATCCGATGGGGAAGTGGTAGTAAACAATTTGTCAAAATAGTCAATAGCTACCTTTTCCACACCCTTATCCCCTGTAATCCAAGTCCCATCCTCATCATGTAACCCAACAATTCTATTACGAACCCTTCGTTGCTTGGTTAAAGCATGATAAAACTTCGTGTTAAGATCCCCAGAGGAATACCACATATTCCTACTTTTCTGGTGCCAATACTCCTCTTCATCCTTATATGCATCTTGTAACTTCCTTGACACCTCGAGAATATCCTCCTGAGACCTAGTATTATCTGTTTGTACTTCCTCAAGTGCTTGTTGTAAATCATTTATTTTTTCTTTTCCATAGGGTGGATTATTTTTCCTCCATTTAGCAATTTCATGACGACAATTGCTAATGCGTGCCACTATACTCTCTGTTCCCCCTTCTACACCTCCTTCGCTATGGTCTAGCCAACCCATTGTAATTGATTCCATAAGTCCTTTTTGTCCAATCCACCTCTTATTGAACCGAAATTGTCCCTTCCTTCTGGGAATTTTATCTTCTAGATAAGCCACCACCGGTCGATGATCCGAAGCCACCATCCGTAAATACTCTGTAAAAGAACATGGTAATAAAGTATGCCACTCTTCATTTGCTAAAGCACGATCTAATCGACATTTAACCAGCACTGCCCCTTTCCCTTTTCCTCTTCTTCCTTGCCAAGACATTTTATTTCCCCGAGCAGGAAATTCTAGTAAACCACTATTTCTTATCATGTTATTAAAAGGAATAAACGAATCCGCGCTCCGTATAGATCCTCCGTCTTTCTCATGATTACCAGTGATTTCATTAAGGTCACCTATAATGAACCAGGGTTCAGATCGCGATAGTCCATATCTAGTTAATCGCTCCCATACTTGTTCTCGCATCTTTTGAACTGGATCTCCATATACAAAAGTAAGATAAACCATTTTGCCAAGGATCTCCGCTTCCACATCAATCATACGGTTACTAGAATATAATACCTTGACCTGATAATCATTATTATAAAAAAGCGTTAATCCTCCACTTTTCCCCACTGGATCCACTGTGACCAGATTATCATAACCAATATGTGCTTGAAAATTTTGAACAAACTCTGAATTTTGCTTCGTTTCTGCTAAAAATAAAAAATCTGGTTTATGTTTATGCCTTATCTCCTTCAAATAGCTTATGGTCCACTTACTTTCCATTCCTCGACAATTCCAACTTAATACTCTCATTTAAAATATTGTTATTTACTATGCTCCTAAAAGCCAAATTGACGGGTGTAAAGATACCCTATTTCCATGAACCTCCTATTGTTCTTTGTTTTTTTGCTAAACTGTAAATATTCATTAATAAAAATGAAAAGCCATACAAGTTGATTAAGTCCCAAAAAAAAGTGGAAAAAGACTTAAAGAACAATACCATAAGACTAAAATTGAAACAATTTCAGTTCTTATATAATCTGATCATCAACCACATAAGCGGGTAGGAAATCCGACGACGCCATTAAGCACGAACCCTAGACTCTCGACGACGCTTCAAGGTACGAACCCTGATCCCCCGACGACGCTTTGAGCCGAAGCTCTCCACACGAACCCAGCAAGGATCGACGACACCTATCCTTAGCACGAACCCAGCAAAGCCTGACGACACTTCATGACACGAACCCAGCGAAATCCTAAGACAGTTAATTCTAGATCCTAAAGTGAGCGAGTAACCTAACTCGGCACTACCAAGAACAAAATACAAATCGGGCTGAAAGGCAACCGCATTAAAGCTTCAAACAAACGTCATGACCTGCACAAAGACGGTTTGAATACAACCGCAAGAGACGTCCGATGGAACGGCTCCGGCGCTGGGATGTTGCATTCAACACATGAAGAACCGAGTCTCGAGCATTCCAAATGACCAAGTGGAACAACATAAGGACTCGCCCATGTGCCACCTCTGAGAACCAGAGGCACGACTCGCCTCAACACAGTTTCAAGCTCAGTTGAACTAAAGCTTTAGACCGTGAGCAGAAGCCAACAACGAACTCCAATCTGAACCGTCGCGATCGATTCATCAAGAGTGCAGAAACCAGAATGCCGTGACCGGAGAAGACAAAGAGGAATAGCCTGCAACTCGAGACAAGCCGGAGCCATAGACGACACTACGCCGTCAACGAGAAGCGAGAGCACACGCGCCGGAACCAAAACAAAGAAACCGACACACGACAACTTCTTCACCTTGAACGCGCCAACGACCAAACACCAACCGTTGAAACCTCTTGAGCATAAGCGACGTGAGACATCTCCGACGAGACACCAAGCCAAAGTGAAACCCACGCGCCGCCGCTCCACTCCGCCGGGAAAACACCGTCGGAATAAGAAACACCCATATTTGCCCTTTTCTTTTTTTCACGTAGAATGCAGAAAATATAACTACTTGTAATAGAAAAGAAAACTCCTCCCTCTGAGCTATCAACATGGGCGAGAAGATTCCATTCCTTACGTATATGTTACGTACCCTCCAATCCAAAGATTCCCATATCCCAACAAAGACCCTGAAAAATACATCCATCTCCTTGCCCCAATCTATATAAAACGGTAACATATACACAAGAAAAATGAAAGTGTCTTCTTTATAACTCCAATACCCCGAAAACATGAACATACTCAACCCAATATCACCAACACGATCATTTGCTAACAAAACTAGAATAAAAAAACGTGAGCTCTCTCTCCTTTCCACGCCACATATCCCTTCCAAAGATCCTTGGCACCTTGAATTTGTATTTTTAAGAAAAACGAGCAGCAGTGATGCAATTCTAGAAAAAACGCCGAACTCCTCGACGTGCCAGATAAGCCTCCTTACATCAGCTCCAGCCAAAATGTGATTCCCCTTAAGGTCCGTTTCTATGATCAACTCTGTTTTCTGTGGTTGGTTTAATGAGACCAACCAGAGAACCCATTTCCCTGTTAACCACTCCAAGCCCCCAGTCCCTGTTAAGCCACCGCAAATCACCAATCTCCATATCTCCATCAAATCAAATCCATTATTGAATCCTCCATTTTCTTTATAATAGATTAGATTCCTTATACTTGAGTAATCAAAAATAATACCTAAGTAATCATGCGAATTCACCGGTATAATTGCCAATATCGAGATCCATTTCGCAGATGTCCTTGATTTCCAAAAAATCCGTTTAAACCAATTTCCTGTACCCGATCCACAACATCGGAGATTTGAAGAAGATCCCCTGAATGAAATTCCTTTACTCCGCCCTTTATGATTCCTCTTTCCTAACACAACCCCGCCGTCAATTCCTGGATCCCATCGGTGAGAAGGCATCAAGAGCGTGAAACCCTAGATCGCCTATTCTATCGCATTTTTCAAAGTGTCGTAGTAATTAAAGTTGTATTAATTGAGTATGAAATATATATTTTTCTATCGTAATACTTTGAATATGCACTGGTTTTAAAATTAGATAGTTTAGGGCATATAGGCAAATTCGATACACAAAATCAGCTTCCAAATTGCAATAGATTTATAGAATACTCGTGGGTAAACCTAACTATTGATTTATTGTTGTACCAATTTTTTTTTAAAGATGAACAATCTACTTTATGGGATTTTTTAGGATTACTATTTTTTATTTGTTCAATAATATTATAATTATTATAAAAAATTGTATATATTAATATGATGTTTAATATATTTATGTTTAATATATTTATAAATATTAATCTACAGCCAGTTTATACCAATCATATTTTAAAAAAAATAATCTACAGCTAAAATTCTACAGTCAAAGATCTCCAACAATAAGGTCTACAGCTAAAATTCTACAGCATTAATTCTACAGCAAACAAATTAAAGCTACAATATTTACCAATCGTTTTTTTTTCTTTCCCATTTTCTTAAAAACTGACGTGATCACATTTGCATTTTTTTTCTAGCAAATAAAAAAAAATAACAAACAAACTAATTGGATAATCGATTTTCATTAAGTAATTAGTTCTTTGTTACCAAAAAAAGTCATAACCTATTATTATTAGACGTTAATTTGTGAAAGATTTAAAGTCACTATATAGATAATTGAAAATCATTATTTGATGGTTAAAAAAAAATCAAATATTATTTTAATAAATTGTAGTATAATTAAATTTTAATAATAAATGAAATCATTGTTATTTATTTTCCTTTGGTAATAAATAATTAAATACTTTTACTGATAACTTTTAGTATTTCCAGTTTTAATTTATCCAATATATTTTATGTGTTTCAATAAGTAAAAAAGTAAACGGAATGAAATATTCATTACAAAAATCTAGCAACATCTTTTACTAGTACATTTAGCCAATAGCTTTTTTTTGTTCTGAATATTCTTCTCATATTAGTTTTTGTACATAATTCAGGATATAAATATATGTTTTTATAATAATCAGATTTTGTAAAGCTTTTGAGACCACTCAGACTTTTAAAAGTATTTAAAATAACAACTACAGCCTTTAAAGTCAAAATTTTTACAGCCAAAATTTTAAAGCCAAAGACTAAAATGAAAGTCCTTACCAATCGGAACCATACAATTATAAACCGTCGATTTATCATAAATGTTATATATTACAAATCTAACAAAGATCCATACGGACACATGTTTGTACAACCATTACATCTTGTGTTGTAAAGAATTTCGTGTGTTTATTATATTAAAATAAAAATCATCCGTGTGAAGGCGCACGTATCAAACTCTAGTTACTTTTCGCATTTTTTGCATGCAAACCTGATTAGACCTTAAACAACCATATAATAAACGGCATTTTTAAACTGGTGCAACAGAGTTGAATATTTCTACTAAGTTCTTTTTGTGCGAAAATTTTGACAACTTTGTATAACTTTGTAAATTTCTACAAAGTTATATATCTATTGATCGTATATTTTTGGAAGCTAATTCTTGAAGAATACGTTCAATTATGATATGTATGTGTGTACATGTCTATCTTCTCGTTTGAAACGATATATTTGTTAAATGATTGGTACGTGATCTTGAAATGAAGGCATAATTTTAAGTAGATTTTTCGAAGTTCAATTGATATATAAATGGAGTTTTGTCAGCAAGTTGCTGGATCTGAAACCTGGATAATATAATATTTTTTTCTACCAAAGCTGGATAAATTATAGAAAGTGGGACAAATGTGTATGCATGGCTACGGACCTTACGGTTGGTGGTGCGGTGTGGACGGGATATGCGGCCGAAAATATCAGAAATAATGGTGATCAATCAATATCTACAATTACTCCTTAACTAATACTAGAAAAGTTTAGCTGACATCATCATAAAATTCACCCTTTTCTATATACAACATCTTGTTTTTGCTATTTAAACAAATATAATTCTTGTAAAGTTTGGTTAACTAAAAAAAAAGTTTAGTTTACTAGGGAATTAATCCGAGACCTAAAGATTTTCAAGTCCAAAAATTGACTAAATCTCTTCCCAAAATTTACAAAATAATAAACTTGGAAGTAAGATCAAACAATTTGAAAGAAATTTTTAATAACGATTTTTAGTTAAAAAGGTTAACCTGGTAGATAACTGAATTATCTAGTTTTTTTTTGGTAAAACTGAATTATCTAGTTAAGAATATAGTCATGTAATTGCATATATGTTGCAAGTTATTTATTGCTTTTTCGACTAGATTTTCCATTTTTTTGGACAACCGAGTTCATTAATATGAAACCTCAAACTACAAACTAGAATGGGAGTTCATGAGAGCTCCATTTGCCAAAATGTTTCCTAGAAAATTACTAGAGCGAGGAACAAAAGAAAAGGAGATAGAGGTGAAACAGTTTGCAAGCACGATGATATCTTGGATGATTTCAAAGGCTTCGTTTAACATGTTCCTTCCGGTGATTTCTCAGACAAGGTCATGGGCGTCTGATTTTAACTGGATATGAGTCCAATTTTTGTCCACTGCTATATTTAGCACTGATCTTATAGCGAGGGTCTCTGCCACCAAAGCCGACGTGACAAAACATTCCGTAGTGTTTCCCTGCAACACAATTGATTTCGTATGGTTGTAGACAAACCACCCAAGTCCTGCTCTTTTATAGGTCACATTCCATGCTGCATCCGTGGGACTAGCTTTTCCATTATATCATCTATTTCTTCAAGCCAAGGTGACACTTGCACATATTTCATGTTGAAATCAAATATTGCTTTTAGAGGTTTCTGGCTAAATTTAGTTAATGTAAAACAAAATTATTTGTTATTTTCTTCTTTTTTTGTCTTTTATGTTAATTAAGGTAGATCTCCATTTGATTTTTTCATTTTTGTCCACTTGAGGTGACACTATCTTTTGTAGTGAATTAAAACTTCGTTTCAACTTTCAACAATCTAATAAAATAACAGGTGGATCAAAATAAAAACAATTTGATGTTTATTAGAAGAATAAATTAGTTTACAAAACAGTATGGATGTCCGTGTACTTTCATAAATTTTATTACTGATTCGTTATTGTCCTTACATTAGTTGATTCGTTATTGTCCTTACATTAATTGATTCGTTATTATTTTTTGTCTGTCTATATAACAGAATGTTTTTAAATTCTATCTTATCAATCCACATCATTTTCTATTAGTTTACTGAACAACACCAATAATCATAAAAGAATATTACCAATTATCTTATACACGCACTTGCATTTTCATATTTGAATCCATGTTATACCACATGGCCAACAAATATAATAAAATACTACCAATAATCTTCAATCAATCACTTATTATGAATATAATATTAATATTTCAATCCAACAAAAGAATAAACTACTTTCTCCGTTTTTAAATAGATGATGTTTTAGAGAGCTTTTGATGTTTCAGAATAGATGATGTTTTCGTATATCAATGCACTTTTCAACTTTATCAAAAACTGTGTAACCAATGATATTTTGCAGTCTATTTTGTGATTAGTTGAATAACTTTTAATTTATATTTTAATACTCCTTATGTTTCTAAATGTAAGTAGTTTTAGCAAAAAGAGTTTGTTTCACAATATAAGTAGTTTACATATTTCAATACATTATTTTTATTTATTGGATATTGTGTGATCAATGAAATAATGTTAGATTTTTAATAATTGGTTGAATTAATTGGTTAAATGGTATATTCTTTTAAATAACAATTTTCTAAATATTCGTTCTTTTAAACAAAACTAGTTACAATTAAAAATGGAGGGAGTAATAATTTTAAGATAAAAAACAAGTTTTTTAATAGTTGTGCACAATTTTAAGTATTTTGAAACAGAGGCAGTATTTCATTATTGAGTTTGGATTAATTGGACCAATCATTTCCTTTCTTGGATTATGTTAATCATGTCGCCCTAATCAGACTCACTATCAAGGGGCCTTCTCCCAGGGGTGTATTTTTATTGTTTCCCAGTTTTGTCTTCTTCCTTGTCATAATTCCAATATATATATATATATATATATATATATATATATATCTGAATTTTGTTAGTGTTTTATTGATTAACTAATCTTGGAAAACAATAAAAATACACCCAATATAAAAAACGTTTGATAAACAATACTTCAATTTATGAAAATAAGGTAATAAATATATTTCAACTCACAGACACAAACAAATCATTTAAATTTCCAACTAATATTAAATTTTCATTGAACAAACCAATTTAGCTACGCCGTAATTAACAGTTAAAACGTTGTTAATGTCATACGGAGAAATTTGTAAAACATATTTCAACTTTCAAATTAGCAAAATAGCTCCTCCGTTAACTATTTCAATCCCTAAATATTGTTCCAAAACAAAATAAATCATTTACTTTAATTTCTTTAAGTTATTATATACCTATGTTTAATCGACCGCTAAAACTCTGTTAACAGACATTGAACATTAAATCAATATCGTTCCGCAGAAATAAGCATCCACAAAATAATTAACCTAATTTTCCAAATCTATAAATCTATATTGTCTTCTCCAAATCTATAAATTCATATTGTTTTCTCCAAAAAAATTTCAAATAATTTTTCTATCTATTTGTCGATCTCAAATAACAAGGGTATATAGACTAAACTTATAACATTGTCACATAGTACCGATGAAGGGTTATATCAAATGTGAAATGAATATAATAACATGTGGCTGTATCAAATGGCAGTTAAATGTCTAATACATTTTGAAAAGAAGATTTGAAAAAGGAATATTGATTAAGAGATTTGGGCAGGGGAATAAGCCAGTTGTATTAGTGATGTGTATTATACATGTTTGTTAACGAGATTTTAACAATTGACTAAACATGTGTATGGAATGGATTGGCCGTATAAATAAAGTATTTATTTGTATCTAAATGCTAATTACAGATTAAAATAGTTTACTAAAAAGTGAAATTTTTGCTTGAATTTGAAAACTGAAATTTTCTTCTTTTTGTGTTAATTTCTTCTTCTGATGTTAACGCTATGATATGTTACATGTTATATGTTAATGATGTTTTGACTAACCACATAGGTAAATTAATTTGGTCGTTTTAGATTTATGCATACAAATTAAGAGAATCTTAGTTTTGTATAATTTCTAAATAAAAAAACATAATTATTTATACATTTAATCATATTTCAACTAATAAAAAACTGAAGAAAAATGAAATTTTAAAACAACTCTTATGTTGCAACAAATTTTTTATTTTATAACGATACAACAATATTTTTATTTTATAACGATGCTTAATACGGAGCAGAGGGAGTAGTTCATTTATTTCCGTAAGTTAAGATATTGGTTGCCCAATGTATCATCTTCCTCAATTTTTTTGACAAACCTCTCTTTTTTGTTGACCAAAGACAAAGCATATTCTCCTCCCAATATTTAGGAAATTATTTGGTCTATGCAATTATGAATCTAAGATTGGTGTTAGGTTAATGACTTTTTGGTAGTCACATTTATTTGACCTCCTTACGGTTTCCAAGAACATGATAAAATCCCACGTTTTCAATTCAATTTAATAACCCATGAATTCACCTTTGCTCGCCTGTTTTCAAAGAATATTCCACTCAACTGTTACTTTTGCCTTTCACTTTTTAAATTTTCTCGTTAATTAGGATTTGAATTCAAAAAGTCATGGGAGTTGAAAATTTGGAATTACTATTAACTGAAATCGATTCCTATATATGTATAGAGTAAAAATTATTCCCTTCGTTTCGTAATATAAGTAGTTTTGGCTAAAAGCACGATGATTAAGAAAATTATTATGTTTTTAAAAAATATTTTATAATAAATAGGTTAGATATAATTTAACCAATAAAAAATAAGTCTATTTAATTTGATTGGTAACATTGTATTCAATAAATGTAAAAGTTACCTAGAAATACGAAAACTACTTACATTTTAAAACAAAAACATTTTCCTAAAACTACTTACAATATGAAACGGAGGGAGTAATATATTTATATATACCATATGTTCTATAATATAAGATATTTTGGTTAAATGAACAAGATTTTTTTTTAAATTACTTTTTAAAAGATAATGTTATTAGTAATATACTGTAAGGAAGTTAACCGACACAAATAATCCAGTAAAATGTTATTGGTTAACCAATTTTTAATAAAGTTAACGTATTTTAAAATTATCAAAACATTTTATATTTTGAAAAACATCAAACTTCTCCATAACATTAACTTTGGTAATTTTAAAGTTGAATAGATCAAAACTTTAAAATCTACATCATTTTCTATTAATTTATAGAAACACACCAAAAGTTGAATAGATTAAATTTTTGACGTGGGGTTTGAATGTTACAAACCGCCCCGCACCGCACCGAGTTAACAGTAACAAAAATCTTTACATATATCATATATTTATACGTTTTTAAACTGTGAAAACCGCACCGCAGTTGAACCGTTTGTCCCGCACCGTTCAACCCGCAGTTACCATTCGGAGCCGTGAATCGATAAGATAGACTTAGTAACATTCCCTCATGAGTTGAGTATATATTTTTAAGATTATTACTGGTGTCTTAGAGAAGAAGTTAAGATCATTACATTCTTGCTCCAACAAACAAACAAACAAAAAAACAGGAGGGATCCTCAAACTATCCTTCCAAGATCTAGTTCAAGTTGTCTACTTTATGACTTTTAATATTGCCAACTTAAATTTTATAATGTTATATGGTGTATAGTCATGAAAACGTAAATCCATATTCTTAATATAACTTTATATATGTCGGGATAACTTATTGGTTGTAGCTTTTGAAAAATAAAATTTGTAAGCTACTGAACTAAATTTTACAGTAATAATTAGCATATAAAATTTGTAACTAAATACGTTTGGTTAATAAGAACACTGATCAAGTATTCCAAAAACATGACATTCATAAAATTAACGGAATGCTTTACATCGCAAGAAATAATCAAGTAGCTGCGAAAAAATTCTGTCTACCACACATTGATGACATTGATATGTGTTAAGAACATTTAAACAACAAGAACAAGTTTCTACAAATGACTTAGGGACCTTCATACAAATCAATCAACTAAAAAACCACTTTCATGGAAAAATCAATTTAGATTATTGGGTCGAAGAAATCGTTGAGGAATGTGAATAGATATGCAATATGGAACCAATCACATCAACTATGATAAACAACAACTCAAGCTCTTCACAACGTCCTCAACTTTCATATCAAAATCGCTCGTCTTCTGCAAAAGCATACATAATATAATTTAGATATTTGGAATAATGGGATTTTTAAGTCGAAAAGTTATACTTCTTTTGAAACATGCTTCAGCCATAAAGTAGTACTCTATAAAACCATATTCATGATCATTTCAACTAACAAAACTAAACAAGTTCAACCTATTTTCTCCAAAACACATATAACTACTAATTAGTTACTAGCTATTGGATGAGAATATAGTTACCTGAGCGATGATGGAGATGTCGAAAGTGGGTCCAAATGGCAAGACACTGCTGTTGGTGATAGACAAACCAAGCCTCTCAATCTCAGCCATAATCTTGATCAGATTACTCTTTTGCTTCTCGCATAGGATCTTAATAAGAACATCTTTTCCCGAAACCTTAACTTCCATCTCAGGAAGATTTGAGCTCGAGCAGTCACGATTTCCTTCTGAGGAAGATGATGATAATTGATGATTTTCATCCAAAACCAACTGAGATTTCTTCACAAGAACCATTGATTCCATTGTTCTTTCTTTCTTTTGTTCTTCATACTCTTTCACACTCTCTTGGAGGTACTTTATATGCTTTATTGCATCTCCCAACACTGAAGCCTTGTCCATCTATAAACACATATATGAAAAATAAGTCAATAGCAGGTAAACATGTAAAAAGATTCATTGACAATGAATATCCATGATCAAGCTGAACCTCCAATGATTTTTTAGTAAAAATCCTTTATTAAATGTGTTGGATTGTTATGTATTTCAATTTTTAGATAGTCAATTCTGACCAAAGAATTTAGTTTAATAACTGGGAGATCCCAAGAAAATCTCAAACAAAGTTTATTATCTGGTTAAAAATAGCAAATGTCCAGTGAAAATAGACTTCTTGCATCACTAAATAGAACAGTTATGTATATGTACCTTCTTTAGACCAGGAATCAGGGCGGAAAGAGCTACGAATCTTTGAGTAAGTTTTTCTCTCCGTTTTCTCTCGGCGAGTATGTGATCTTGAGCATTTGAATGGCTTCGAGCTAAGGGTTGAGCCCTCTTTGTCCCTCTTGCTATCAGATCTGGTGATCCAGCTTCTTGCTTGGGGCTAAATATTAAGTTTGGAGAGTTGTGATTCATTACTTTCAATCCCGTCTTTTCGAAAGAAAGAATTCTAGAAGATGGCTGAGATTGTGGAGGAGGATTGTAAGAAGGATATGGATGTAACTTTGGTAATACTTGAGTGGTCTTGAGGATCTTAGAAGGTTTCTCTTCGACCAAATCATCATCACAAGAAGCATCAAAGTTGTAACAAGTGGTAGTATCATCAAGAGAGAGAGATTGTGGGAAATCTCCTAAGAATGAGTTCATGTGGGATTGGTGGATGATGCTATACTCCTCTGTATCCTATAGAATGAACAAATAATTAAGATTCATGAACCGAGAAAGAGGGAAGAAAGAATATGAATATAAATTATATATAAACTCATAAGATAAAAGAGAGACATGTATAAATCTTTATGTATTTATGGGTAGAAATATACCATTTCAGAGGACCATTTTGTAGAGAATACGTTCATCGTTGTGGCCATGTTCGCTAGCTGCTTAACTCTGTGTGTGTGTGTGTGTGTGTGTGTGTGTGAGAGAGAGAGAGAGAGAGAGAGAGAGAGAGAGAGAGAGAGAGAGAGAGAGAGAGAGAGAGAGAGAGAGAGAGAGATGCTAATGGCTGACCAAGATGATACAGCTAAATATATACAATTCTGAAGTCATGCGTACGTGTGAAAAGCAATCAAATACAGTTAGATATTGGTCGTGATATTACTTAAAAAAACATAATTGATATTCTTAATACTCAAAAAGATCTTGATACCAAATACGTATCTTACAAAATTTGAAGATTAAAGATTGGAAAATACGAGATATAGTGGATAAATTGTGCGAATTTTGTAAGATTTGAAAAAGCTCTTATTATTATTGTTAGTTATATATTAACACAAAAAAATGATTTACATACTGAGTAGTACACGGGTAGGAACACGGGATATAGGATATATCTTAAAATCATGGGATCTGAGTTTTAATTTTTTTAACTAAGAAACTCTATCTAAACATCATAAAATCACCTGAAAACTTTAAAATTCCACAACTTAAAATATTTTCAATAACAGTGGATTTTAGAGTACTCTACGAAACGTTAAGTTCAATAACAGTGAATTTTAAATGAATTTTTAAAATTCATGTTTGAATAACAATATATTTATCATTTTAATACAAATCACCTAAAACTCTCAGTTGAATAGAGTCTCCTAAGGGTTTGAGCTGTAGCGAAGCAAACAACTTTGATATACATATTTCAAGAGATGACTAATTATGTTATAAATAAATTAAAACCAAATTCAAACCAACAAAATCAAGAAAAATTGTTGTATATATACATTATATATATTATATATATACTGGGATCAACCATACATCTTGTTAATATTTAATTTAGCGCCAACTATAATAAGATAATATATATTTTTGTCGCATACTAATATTAATGTAGGGTTAAGAAAAAGATTACGAAATCTTCAAGGAGACTTAATAATACACCTTCTAATTTATCTCCCAAATGTATTGCCAACAAGAATGTATTCAACAATTAAATCTTGAATATTTGTAAACAACGCTCGCTATTTAATTCATTATTAGCGATAAACAAAGATTTTACTCTTCATCCACAATAGATGAGAGTCCAATCATTGTTCATAGAGAACAAAGTTCATTAGTTTTTTTGTTGCTTTTTAAAATTAAGTGTGGCGCCAACCTAAGATCTCCCCTTGATTTTTTCTGTATTTTCTTTAGTACAAACTAGGCATGGACATAAATCCGAAGGGAGCCCAAACCGAAAAATCTGATATGTATCCGGTATGAAATGTAAAAAAAATATTCGAATGAGTCTTGTAGAGTGTTACAAAACATATCCAAACCCGAAGTATTATTAACCGAACCCCAATGGATAATCCGAAAAACTCGAAATAATATCTAAAGAAACCGATCTGAATGTCCAAATTAGTAAGCAATATAAATATTTGAAACATAAATATATACTTCAATCAATTCCATATTTATTTTGATATGATATCTAAAAATAAGTATTTAAAATTTGAATAAGTATCTTAAACACCTAACTCTATATAAATAAGTATATGTTTATTACGTTTTGCTTTTAAATTTTAGATTTTACTTCGGGTTATCCAAACCGGTCCGATATAATCCAAATGTGAGTGATATATGGTTACTTTATAAGTTTATTATGTGATACAAATTAGATCTAAAATCTAAAAAACCCGATCTGAACTCTAACGGGGACGTGAATGGTTATGCCTAGTACATATTGTCCTTATGGCATTGTTACTACATTTATTTTGTTACCTGTCAAGTTCAGTTTCACACCCATCATTTTACTGGGTCGATTTTAAGTTTTTTTTTTTTTAAGTTAAGAATTAGGTTTTAAGTTTGTTTAATATTTTTACTTTTCTTTGCCTTAAGAAAATGTGCCTTTGTAAACCATATCCTCTTTCAAGGTTTGTGACTACCGTTTTATTTCGGTTTAGTGAAGTGGAAAAAATGCATAGTCTTATCTAAATATCTAGGCATAAATCGACAAAAATGAAGTGCTTGTAAATAGTTATTCGAGAGACACAGCTGACTCTTTTGAGGGTATAGTGTCTTGTGCAACCGTGGTATTCTATACATATAGCTAGAGTCTCGCTAAGTTAACAAAACTCGTTATATATGGGGCACATAAAGAAATATTGGAAGTGTTTAAGTATTCAACCTTTCAAAAAGAAGAAAAAAAACATGTGCGTTAATGTAATAATCTATGTGAGAAATGACAGGCAGGAGACAACTAATTTTCGGTCCCTCTATTACCTCGCCCCATGATAGAAGATTGGAAGGCAACTTGAAACCAAGATTCAAATATAAATGACTAGGTTATTTAACTATTTAATTCATTGTTGAAAACTTTTGTATATATGTATATTGTGCACATGATTAGGGTATAAGAACATTTTTTATTGTTCTAGATCCAAAATCTCTATTGTGAAATAATTTGTTGGATCCGTATCTCCGGTGTAACGTGAGAATAAAAAAACGATTGCAATTTGTAATTATCTTCTAATATTTACAGAAAGTAACATGTACCTACTGCTGCATAATCAATTTATATTCCTCCATTATCCAATCATTGTTGGTTTAGTGATTAGGAAAAACTATTTTCTAATTTTCACTTGGATTATTTTGTCAAATGATTTTCACTTGTATTATCTTTGGATATTATATTTCTTTCTCCTCATTTGTTTTTCAAAAGCTCATATGGATTCACTCCGAAAACGGGCAACGTTCCGTTGACTATCTTGCAAAAACATCTCTACTTATCGATGATTGAACGAAAAAATGAACCAAGAAAAATAATCTTTGGATAAAAATAAGTATGTTTTTTTGGATTCGGAAATCTATTTTTTCTTCTTCTTTTAATATGGTTAATAAATACATTTCTTGTTTTGGGACTACGTTTTGGATGTCATACACGAAACTGGCAACGAAAAAGAACAAACAGAAGTAGACAAAAGGGTCTATTACGATAAGCATCTGCCGTTGTTACGTTACAAGGGAATATAGTTAAGTCTATTTTTTACAATTATGTGCATATTTTTGCTTGTCACTACGTGTTGGTTGATGGATTTGGGATCAAGGTGGCCTATTATTTCATCTGAAATTCTCAGCTCTTGACTTAACAAAGAAATAATCATTAACCAATACAAAGTCTTCAAGACCGAGTTTCAAACCCCAAGTACAAGAAAATAAGACATAGTTGGACCTTATCTTTTATAACTCAGATCTTTATTATGTATCAATTAACGAACCGTATCAAAAGAGGAGCAAGTGACTTATCTACTTGTAATTTGTAAAGGGAATTTAATTTTATGGTTTTGGATTTCTTAAGGCTTAGTTTCTAAGTCTCAGGATTTAGTTTTTACAGTTTATATTTTTAACTTTTTTAAAAAAAGTAGTATATACTATGTTATTGATGTTGGGTATATGTTATTTTCTTAAGAACCTAGCTGGTTTATTCAGTGCAAACCCAGCTTCTTCCCAATAAGAGTGCTGTTCTTATCATCTTTTGATGCGTCGACCTTTCCACTTCAGCTAAGCTCTGACTTCGCTACAAACTCTACATTTGCTCTATCTCATCGTCATCATATCACTACAAGTCTACAACCACAGATATTTATTTATTTTTATCAACATGGTGCAATATGCGAGTTTGAACTTTGAACTTACGTGGTGAACATCGCACAAACACAACAATAACCACGTTTCATATCAAATAAACCACTAACATTAAACAAAAAATAATCTGTCTTTTTCTCGGATAACTTCAAAACCTTAACGGGAATAAATAGAAGCCTGTTAATTGAGAACAACATTGTCTTTCTTTTTTGGTTTCACAAAATAACACTTTAACGTATTGGTATACATTTCCAGTAATAATCAACCAAAGCACTGATCAAGAAGCTTCTGGATCAGAACCAAGTTTAATACGTTAGGAAATTTTGTCTTGAGCATATTTGTATATTAGTATCAAATATGTGGTTGTGTGTATTTTTATAGATAAATAGGTGAATTTTTTTTTTTTTGAACAAAAATAGGTGAATTTTTCATTATCATATTTGTGAAGAACTTGTTAAAAAATTATAAGTTTTAAGGGGAATCAACGTTATGCGTTTGAACATCATTATAGACTCGCATCACCATAATATGTTATTACACTCATGAAACTTCACTAATTGGTTTTAACGGGACTCAGCATTAGATATTGTTGTAATTAGAGAGTTTAAAGACCGAAAATTTCTGTGTTATTATTAATGAATAATGGGGGTTCCTTTATATAAGGATTACAAGATAAAAAGAAAAAGAAAGTGTACATATCCTAATCCAACAGAAAATAGGAAAACTAGTAAAACATAATAATGGAAAGATTACATCTACTAAGAAAAAGAAAGTGTTTCCTTTTCTCTAAACTTTGTGGCCGTCTTTCTCTCTCTTGAAGTCGGCTCACTCTCTCCTCTCTCTAGGCTTCGGCCGTCCCTCCATCTTCTAGGTATTGGGCCGGTCTTGGACCGGGCCTGGTTAATGGCAATCCACTCCATGATTTATAACACTCCCCCTTGGATACCATAACCATACATGATTCGTAGTACGCTTCATGTTGCCTCATTAAAACCTTATCAGGAAAACCCAGTGGGACAAAACCATGATGAAGGAAAAAGAGTACAACACGCACTACTCCCCCTGATGTGAACCTCACTGTAGGTTCTACATTCTACGCATCTTGGTGCGTGATATTTCCTGTATGTATAGGATGAGAGTAATCGGTCGGTATCATTACTGAACCGTAATTAGACCACTTCGACTTCTTAGGTCGTTTCTCATGTCCTTTGACATTGAGTGTCCCGGTAAAGCATGTGTGCTAAACAATGTGAACCATATTGTTCTCGGGGATCACTATTGGGTCTTTGCAAATCGTGTTTACACATGTCCATAGTCTAGACGTGATCGTCTACTCTTAAATCTTTACTATGGTCGGATAAACCAAGTACTCATGGACAATGTACTATACATGGTTATCATGAACCTATGTCTCGGTGTATCTTCTATACACAGATGTATATCAATGGCTTTATAATTTTACCATACTATGGCTTATTGGCCAGAACATATTCATGATCCATACATATGGTCATCGATCTTTCTTGCTTTAGGCAATACCAAATGTATTTATCTCGGACATTGTAGTCCTTTATCCATCTCTTGATGGTGTCTCATGACCTATGTTGCTGTGGATTATATCACACACTGAAATATATATTATTAGCTCATAGATCTCGGCTCTCACAAGCTTATGGACTACAATACATTTGTATCTGGTTGATCTTTTGTCTCTACTAGCCCGTGATCAAGAAGGAGGGCCAGACGCCTTTTAGTCTTAAAAGCCGGACGCGTATAGTAGAAGAGCCAGACGTTCTTTGCTGAAGAGTCGGACGCCCTTAGACGGACAGAGTCGGACATCTTTAGCTTGAAGGGCCGGGGCCGGACGCTTATGGTCGGACACCCACATAGATTTATTCTATGCCTACTAACCTCTTTTAGGTTTAGTATAATCACAAGAAATTTCAAATATATGGACTGTATTGGATTGTCTTTTATACAACTCCAAGATCAATTTCTTTTACATACTATATGCAGCTGCTTTATGTTTCAGTCCATGAATCAACTTAGGAACGAAGCTGTTCTTTTATCTTATCCAGTGATCCATATGCTGCTTACTACATCATTTGTATCTAATTTCATTCTTATGACCAGACCATTTTCAATTTCGAAAATCTGTAGCAGCATCCACCACATAGGAGTTTATCTCCTTATAATCTGTTCCTTTGATCTCTGTGAGTACCTTGTGTAACAAGCTATAATCTAATGTTGTTAAATAGGAAGATATGAACACTCTTAGACCTCGTGATCATGTGCCTTCTCTCACGGTTTCTTTATCTCACAAGATCCATCTATTTCACTGGTTTATCAGATGGCGTTTATGTATATGTATATGGCCAATACGCCCATCTCTCTTTTAGATACTTTGAACCTCCATGTTTCATCTTTACTAATCTCTATGATCTTTTATGATTGTATGAGTACTCATTCGCGGATTCATGATCCTCGTTCATCTCTTTATGTTCAAGTGCTATAACTTTATGTATCTTTATACAAATGTGTGTGTGTGTCGACACTTTCATGTGGTTCCATTATGTTCCAGACATGATCTATAGATTTGAGATCTTATTATCCAGGACCTTTGTTACATAGTAGCTTGGCGTCCCAAGACTACATGGTTTGGTACCTTAGATGTGTAGCTGCGCAGCCTTTTCTCAATGTCTGGTATGGTTTCTCTTATAATTTCGGATCTGTATTCTATGCACCATTCTTTTCTATCCGAGATTCCTTTATCTTATGGAACACTTGGTCTATCTTGTATAGACTCTATAGCAACTTGATTATGTCTCTTCTAGAACATTCATTTGGTGCTAAGCTGGTTAGTCATTTCTCGGGTCAATGTCTGGCATTTCGATTAGCTTCTCAATTAGCTAGCTTTATATAATCTTTCTTTGGACGTCTTAAATTATAATCTCTAGTCCGAGGATCTTTGCCAAGACAATGATGGTTTAAAACCATTCTTATCATTCTTTATCCAGCTTATAATCTTTCTCCTTTATTGTTTGGATAGACGGATGCAATCCGTGTACTTGGCCACAATCTGATCACCCATGTTTGGCTCAAGTTTTCTTTATAAATCGTGGGAGAAAGTAATACTCCTATCCAACATATATTTCCAATCCTCTTTTGAGGTTCCATCTTTAGACGGCACATTTATGTATGCGGTGGTTTATTCAAAATCTCTTAAGATGGTGTATGTCTGGTTTTATGACCCGTATATAATCTGAGATGGGAATATCTATGCTTACTTTATATGGCCTGATGCATATGATCATATTATCATTCTATACATGTAAAATCATAATGTTCCAAGCTTATAGACTTTAGAATCTTAGTCTTATAGATAATGGCTTACTTGGTCGAACCTTTTATGGTAATGGCCTCTCTGGCCGGTTATGGCCCTTGCGGCCGACCTGTTCATAACATGGTCTCTTTGGCCGAGTAATGGCCTTATGGTTTGGCCGTTTTAAAACATGTCCTTTTATGGCTGAGCCATTTAGAACATGGTCTTTAGACCATAATGGTACACGAGGCTGGTTATTTCCTTTGCGGCCGAAGGCCGTTGTCTCTCATGGCCTTTATTGTTTGGCCGTTATAGTAGTACACGAACTTGTAGTATTGATCATGGGTTTATCCTCTCTCCCCCTCATGACCATACTATAAGGTCGTGGTGCTTGGGACAATTAAGCCTAATGAGTTTCCCTTTTGTGTACATGTTTCACAACGTGAGTTCTTTTACGGGATAACTCTGTGCCTTTTTAATCTTTGCATCGAGTTTAGACTTTAGGATGGCTAATCCTATCATGCCATATAGTGTAAAATTTCGTGGTGTATCTCAATATGGTCACCACGGTTCTTGCCTCTCATCATACTGATCTTATAGCATAGTTTAAATCAGTAAAGATCATTAGGTATAGTCTCGACCACTTTCTTATAAGGTCTTAGGCGATTTTTCTTTCAAAATCTGAAGGAACTTGTTTCTTTTTGTTTGCCCATTGTTTCTATTTAGAAACCATATTATCATAATTCAATGGGTCACATATTATTGGGTGTATCTAATGTCCTTTAGACAATGCCTTAGCCATAGTTTCTTTACTAGGCTCACTATTCTACTTTCACGATTTCTTACTTGGATATTATGCCCTTTAGGCAATTCTTTATCAGTAAAAACATTCATATGTTCAAGTAAGATCAGGCAAGATATAATGAAATCAAAGCAAACTCTTTTATATATATATATAAAAATCGTGAATCATCAAGTAGGTCAAAAGCAAATCACAAAATCATAGACTTAAAATAAAATTATCATGTCGAGATCTTTCTTTAGTCAATGTATAAGCCGGCCTCACAATCTATATTACCCCACACGGATTTCTTGGATTCATCCTGATCCAATGCCTCAGGATATTTCATCTCACTGTTTTGTTGCTCAATGCATATTTTCTGAAGTTTCTCAAATCTGTCAATGGTATCTTTAACTTTCTGCTTTCGTTGCTCAGTTGCCAATAGGTATGACAATAGGTCATTATAGGTTGTGAAAACCTTAGTTGTATATGATAGCAACCGATCCTTTGGATGGAATGTGGAATATGTTTTATACAGTAGATCATTATCAGTAACCACTTCATCACATAGTTCAAGACTATGGGCGATTTTCATTAGAGCAGAATCATATTATTCCACGGATTTAAAATCCTGGAACCTGAGTATCTTCCAATCATTCATGGCTTTTCGTCATAATTCCATTGAGTATATGGATTTTTAGTTTTATCCAAAGATCATAAGGATCCTCAATATCTTTATACTTATTTCTCAGTTCCTCAGTGAGATGATAGCGCATAATTGTTATGGCTCTATGCTTTTCACTTTTAATTTCATCATTTCTTTCAATGATACATTTCCCGAGTCCTCTAGACTTCAGGGCAATTGAAGTGTTCATTTCCCATTCTGGATAATTATCTCCAGAGATATCTAGGGCAGCATAATCCGAAGGCTCAAATCTCGACATCTGAAATCATCAATAAATTCATGATTTAGAATTCTTGCAACTAATCAGTGCATATGATTTCATAAGTCTTATCTATAATACTTTAGGCCACACGGCTTTTCAATATGATGCTTAGGCCATATGGCTTTGCATTGTGATGTTTATACCTCACGACTATTATGTGATACAACGATCTTAAGGATCGGATCATAATGTAATCCGGTTTATATAACCATCCGGATACTAGACCACACGGTCACTTTGATATTCACTAAGCCACACGGCTTTTAATCAATCAAGGGCACAAGGCCGCAAGTGTGAGCAATGCATTAGGCCACACAGCCATATACAAAACAAGATCTAGATTCAATTCTATTTCTTAGTTGTATATCTATTAAGTTTTAGAATTAAACGATCTAGCAACCTAACTCTCATTCAATATGTAAATTCTTTAAATCAATCTTTCAATCTTTAAGTAATGAGAGATTTAAAGTTTCAAGGCCTTTAGGAATATCAATCAAGATTAAGGGTTTCAAGGCCTTAAGGATTTTGAATCTTGAGATTAAATCTATTAATCAATCTATCCTAACATCTCAGATCATCAATCATCAAACAAAGACATTTTAAAAACCAAATTTAAACTTTTTAGGGTTTCAGTTTGAGTGATTTAGATTCGAATTTAAACAATCCTATCAATATCTCTAGGTGATCAAACAATCAAAGTTCAAATCAAACAATTTAAAACCGATTTTCCAAAATTAGGGTTTTTAGGGGATTTCGAAAAACTTTGATCTTTGATCAAGGAGATTTGATTTGAGATTCAAAATCATTAAGACTTTGATTTTAATTGATCAATGGATCAATCTCGAATTATGGTTTAGGAGATCGGACTTATTCGAGCTCCGATTTACTCTTTAGGATTTGATTTATTTTTCTTAGGGCTTTCATCTTTAGAGTTCTGATTTTAGGGTTTCAATCTTTACAAAACAACCATGTTCAATTCATGTTCTCAGAATTAGGATTACCTTTGTTTTGCAGATTGTAGAACCCGGACCACCAAGAGAACCTCGAACGGACACGAGATGGGACGACCTGGAACGGTCGCATGCTGAGGCGAGACGCGTCTGATCGGGATCGGATGGTTTGGTGTCTGGTCGCGGATGTGCGCCGAGGACGTCGGACGTGTCTTCTTCTTGAGTTCGCGAGCGGGTTGATTGGGAACTCAAGTTGGCTGTGATATGAACTGGAAATTGAGGTCGTCTAGGATCATGAACACCTTAGGGCTGGAGCTGATCGGGTGTTTGTAAGCCGGAACGCAAGCAAGAACAAATTGGGGTTTTTCCGGAATTAGGGTTTCCAAAAGACCAAGACGGCGCCGTGTATTGTTTCTGCGAGTGTGGGTGCGTCTGAGATCGGATCGACAAACGGTTTTCGCTGATGGATTCGTCTCGTCAAGAGCTTCAATTTGATATGTGGCTAGTCATATGGTTCCTCGGGGTTGGAGAGATAGATTGATTTTAAGTTGCGCCTGATTTAGGGTTTATGTGTGACGGATTTTAGGTTAGGTTTTGTCTCAAGGTTTTGGAGTCTATCGTGCTGATAACGTGTTGTAATTAGAGAGTTTAGAGACTGAATATTTCTGTGTTATTATTAATGAACAATGGGGTTTTTTTATATAAGGATTACAAGATAAAGAGAAAAGGAAAGTGTACATATCCTAATCCAACAGGAAATAGGAAAACTACTAAAGCATAATAATGGAAAGATTACATCTACTAAGAAAAGGAAACTTCCTTTTCTCTAAGCTTTGTGACCGTCTTTCTCTCTCCTGAAGTCGGCTCTCTCTCTCCTCTCTCTAGGCTTCGGCCGTCCCTCCATCTTCTAGGTATTGAGCCGGTCTTGGACCGGGCCTGGTTAATGGCAATCCACTCCATGATTTATAACAGTTATGCGTTTGACATCAATATAGACTCGCATCACCATTATTGCCCATCCGGTTTATTTCCTGTTTACATCCTGACTTGCAAACGTACGGTTCGGGAATCTCAAAACCGTGTCATCTTATTAGACCATAGTTTATCAGACTATGTTTTAGTACCGGCTCTACGCTTCACAATGCTTAACTTACACAGAGTTTCATTATAAATCAAATTGGCGCCAAATATTTCTATCAATGATGAAAATGATTTCTTTTCTCTTAAACTTACACGTGAATTTAAATAGTTGATGACTATATGTTTGGTGGTTTTACTGTTCTTTTTCGATTGATTAATTGGAAAGCATGAAGCTAGAGTGAAATAGGATTGTTTGGGTTTGTTAATGTTGGTTCTAAGGTTTTTTTTTTCTGAATGCACAGGTGCATACATAATCTTTTTGAATCTTAGCTTTTTGGTTCAAGATTTGAATGAAACTGTGAGATGTAACAATCTTTGTTTCTCTTCTTGGGTAGGATCGGATTTGGATCAAGTCCAATGAAACATTGACTTTGGTTTCCAAAAATTTTGAAGGTTTTTTTATATGAGCATAGATCCCTAAATTATATAGAATAAATCTTTTTATTAAAAATTCTTAAAACATGTTTTTAGTCCATAAATTCTCAATTTCGGCCCTCCTCTTGACAAGATGAGTTGTTATCCCTCTGGTGAAAAATATATGCAGAATGCAGCCAAGGCCATATACCACAAGTTGTTCCTAAAAATAAATCGATTAAGCAGTCAGTTAGCTTTTGTGTATTATACTCTATATAAAGTTGAAAAGGAGAGAGTTGGTGTACCTGTTAAGCATGGGTATACGAAGTATCATAGTTCTTTGCAGTGTTTTAGAATTTTCATGTGAAATGTTAACATGTTGAACCTTTAGAGTCTTTATATACAATCTATGATTCTGACCAAGGAACCAGAATATTGTTGGTGAACTCGAGGAGGAGGCATTGTCAGAGGCCACAAACTGTTACGAACAATTGGAGTTTCCATATCATAACAAGGTTAGATGTCTTTCGCTGGAGTAAACATGGACTTATGACCAGATTTATTCATAAATAAGCTACGTTCTGTCTTCTTTTCTGTTTCCTACTCTCTTTTTTGTTGTTGAAAATTTCTGAAAGTCTTAACCGAGGAGGGTGATACTGGAAAGCTTGGCTTAATGTGAATCCCCTCTTTACTCCCCACTACTAGGACTTTTTGCAATGTTCGATTATTATCACAAGCAAAAAAATTAGAACTTTTGTCTGGGTAAACTCTAACCAAACTTTTAAAATATGTGGATGGGTTTAAATGTCTCTTATTAAAATAGAAACATACATTGGACCCAACTTTATTGGTAGGATTTAAAATTAAACACACTCCTCTATTATAAAGTAGTTATGGAAACAATATTTAAAGTAGTTATGGAAACAATATTAGACTAATATCTATGTTTTCAAATAACATAATAATTAATCTTGTGTTCAAACAATACACAAATTAGTTTTAATATTTTTTTTTATCAATTTTCTTTTAAATTATTTTATAAATCAAATAATTTATTAAAACATTCAAATAATATATGAAAAAACCAAAAATAAGTTCAACTTATTTTCTTGCACGTTTAGATATTACAAATAATTTCAATCAATATCAAATCAACTAAACTAATGGATTATTTATTTATGTTTTCATACAAAATTACATTCATTTAAATTTTAATTAATTTTCATATTAATTAAATACCATATATAAATAAAATGCAATAAATTGACATCATATAACTTTTACAACTAAAACTTTATCAAAATATATCATACAATTAATCAAATAAATTACACATATTTTATTAAATTCATACCAAAAATAGTTATAATAACCAAAAATTAAATTAAATAATATCTTATATATATTATTATCTGAAGATACATTAAAAATGACTATATTGTACAATAAATATAATAACAAAAATAGTTATGCAAATTCTCAAAATATATATTATCTCAAGATAAATGCTTAACCCTAATTATAAACAACAATTTTAAACTGATTATAATATGAACCAAATTATTAGCAAAATAAATTACACAAAACAGTTATAATAATGTTAACTAAGCCACATAAAATATATATTATGCAACTAAAATCTCTTTTATCAGTAAACAACATTCAATTAATTAAAAACATTCAATCAATTTTTAAAAATTTATTTAATCAATTTAAAATAAAGAGAAATTCCTTAAAATAGCCCTAAAAATATTTTGTCACAAATATAGCTTCCAATATTCAAAATGACCAAAATATTTCATTAAAGAAGTAAATATACACGTATACCCCTAAGTTAGTTAATCTAGACTCAATATTTAAAGTTAAGGGGTGAAGTTTTGGGAGATGTTTAAAAATTTTAAAAATTAAAAAATAAACATTAAAAATTTAAAATAAAAATAAAATATTTTCAAAAGGAATTTTCGAATTTTAAAAAGAAATTTTGAAGAAATTTTTTTTTGAAATTTTGTTTTCTGAAAAGTATTTTTTTTATAAAAATAAATAAATTTGAAAACGTATAACTCGACATTATAAAATTTTTTATTTATAAAACATATATAAAAATTAAATTAATATTTTAAACTATAAAACTTCCAAATTCATGTTGGTAATCGATATATTAAATTATGCTATTTTATTTTATTAATTATAGGGTGTAAATTATAGTCAAGTTAGGAAGTTTAGATTTGAAACTAAATATTTATTATATTTATTGGACAGAAAAAAAATCCACTGGCGTTGAAAGGATTATAAACAATCACAATCCATAAAACATCGATAAAATAACAATAGCTAATAAATATTATATATCCTCAACAATTTATATTTTAAAAACAGTGAGTCAAAAACAAAAATTAAAAAACATTATCTATATATTCTCTTAGATTATATCTATATTATGGTTATTATTTATAAAAACATTATTTATAAATTTTTAATGTTACTTAATGTTTTATCCTAATTTTTCATTATTCCATATGTTTTTAATATTTGAGGAATTTTCATGTTTACCGCTTTATTGATATCATCGTTCATGTGTACCACCACTATAGAGACATTTTCAAAAATATTTTTTTCAATAAGAGGCAAAAGACTCTTATACCCTTATTATATATATATATATATAATAAATAAATATTTAAATTGATAATAACTAATAAATAATAAATAAATAAAGAAATTTTTATTTTTATGTTTTCAAATTATATTTTTTCAAATTAGGATTTTTTATAAATTTTCTTTCTGAATTTTTTTCGATTTTTTTGTTTTTCAAAATTTCTTTTTGAAAACCAAACTTTAAAAAAAAAACTATTTTAATATTTTTTAAATATTTTTAAGTATTTAGTTATATATTTATTAGAATCTCAAATTTCACATTCCAAAAATCCTATCATATCTTACCCCTCAATTCTAAACACTAAGTCTAGATTAGTTAATCTTAGGGTTAGACTACTATATGAAAAATTGGTTAGTGTAAACATGAAAAGTAGCATTATGAATGTGATATTTTTGGCAATTTCCCTTAATATTTTGGTTAATTTTCCGTTTTTTGTTTATATAATATTTATTATTTTAATTTTAAATATATTATTTTGATAACGTTTGTAATTTTACGAATAAATAATTTAATGTTCTTCATATTCAAATATTTATTTATTTCAGGTTAGGAATATAATTGTTTAATAATTAAAATATATAAAATATTTAACATAAGTATACAATTTATATTTTACGGCATATTTTTAATGATACTTTACTTTTAATCTTAACTTTAATATGGTATAATATGTATCTAGATCAATATTCTTGGTAAGACAAACGTAATTACGATATTATCGGTATAATTTGTTTAATATCTATTGTCAATATATATTTATTAATTAAATCCTAAATGTCATGATAAGTATATATATTATAATATTTTTTTAAAAATAATAGTATATGTATATCGGCAGAATTAGTTAATATTTTTTTTAGTTATCTCAAATATATCAAAAAGTAATAATTAAAATAATAGTGTATGTATATCGGCAGAATTAGTTTGGACCGGTTCAAAATCTGACATAAATCGATAAAATAATAAAATAATAATATTTTAAAAAATTCTATGTAAATATATGATCCCATTAAAATTATAAATTAATAATTTATATGTATATATTTTTTATATAAGTAAGAACCTATTATGGTATTGTTTGTTTTATATTCACAATGGAATTATCTTTATATTTTCTTACCACTTTATATATTTTTAATGATATTTAGTAATATTATATATAAAACCACATTTAACTTCTGTGCAATATATACTATATATAGAAAATAATATAATAAAATTAATATAAATATCAAATTTCAAAAAATAATGATTAATGTCTATACACTAAAATTAAACATTTTTATTATCTTAGAATATATATATATATCTTAAAATAATAAATATAAATAAGGAAACTTTTATAAATTAATATCTATATAAATTAATAAAATTTCAAAATCTCAACATTTTAATTTATAGAGGTTCTAGTGTATATTTTACCCAAAAAAACATACTACCAATATATATATTTTTTCCAAATACCATTGAAAGGGAACTATAAACTCGACCAAGATCTCTTCTTCCCATGGCTCAACGTGACGTGACACTGGGCGTGTCCGTTCCCTTTCTCCTCAAACGTTAAAACGTTTTTATTTACTTTGTTTTAAAATACAAGGAAACAAATCAAATCGCTAATTCTGACTATAAACTTCGAATTCATCATCATCTTCTTCTTCTTTGGATCTCGCTCTTTCAATCGGTAAGCTTTCCCTCTCTCTTCTCTTGTTGTAAGATACCCAATTCGATCTCTTAACCTATTCCTCACCTTTTGAGATCGTGTTGTTTCGCCAAAAAATCTGGGTTTCGTGTTTCCGCAAGCTTAGAATCTATCAGATTCGATAGATTTTTCTCTGCTATGATTCCAAAGTTGGTGAATAGATATTATGTTGATTCAATTGATGTAAAGAGATGAGTTTTGTTTGTTTGATGAGGTTTTGTTCATTGTTGTAGAACAAGTCCTGGTGATTTTTGGTTCATAGAGTCTTAGTCCATTGTCTCGTTTAGTGGAGGATATGGTGCATGCAGAGTCAGTGAAACTTAGTTCCTTGAGCAATGGTCATGTTCCTCAGGAGAAACTAGGAGGAGACGTTTTGCAGAATAGTACTAATGTTCGTGTAACCGCTTCTACTAAGACGCTTAAGTTCAAGCGCCGCAAGGTTTTTGCTCATAGAGACTTCCCTCCTGGCTGTGGAACCCCTTCCATGAGGCTTAAGGCGAGAATCGCAGAGAATGTGAATGTTGTTGGTGCTGATGATCACCACCCTAGTGCTCCGTCTTCTGAAGCTAACATGAATGACCCTTGTAAAGAGGAAAAAAAGTCTGAACAGCATCCGCCTAACGACATGGAACTAGTGGTATTTGAATCTCATGTTGCTAAACAGGAACCGGAACCAAAGAAAGAGGAGTCTGGTGAATTGACGGTGTATACAAGTGATCGACATGTTGAGCCGGTGGCGGTTAAGCCGTTGAGGATCTGTTTGCCAGATGGAAATGATAAAACCGCGGTTAAGTCATCGTCATCGGAACCAAAACGAACTCATGGTGCAGTTAAAAGAAAGGCAACGAAAAGCGTTGCGTTTCATGAACCGTTGAAGGTTGCCAAAAAGATGAATATAGATTATGGTGAAGGGTCTAAAACGAAGAAGAATTTGTATTCGCGCGAGAGAGGAAGAAGTCCAGATAGAGGGGAGCTACATCGCCAGCCTCGGACATTACAAGTTGGGCTTCCTCCTTCGCGTCCCAGTGGCTCAAGCGGCGGTGGTGATAGCCGGACAAAAGTCAAGGAAACACTACGTCTTTTCTACGGAGCTTGTAGAAAGCTTTTACAAGAGGAAGAAGCAAAGCCTGTGAAGCAAAAGAGGTTCAGAGTAGACTGCGAGGCGGCCAAGATTCTCAGGGAGAAAGGGAAGTATCTCAACACCGGGAAACATATAATGGGAGCTGTCCCTGGGATTGAAGTAGGTGACGAGTTTCAGTACAGGATGGAGCTGAACATTCTCGGCATACATAAACCGAGTCAAGGAGGTATTGACTATATGAAGATCGGTGATGAAGTATTTGCAACGAGTATTGTAGCCTCCGGAGGGTACGATGACGAGCTTGACAACACTGATGTCTTGACCTACACGGGTCAAGGCGGAAACGTGATAAAGAACAAGAAAGGAAAGGAAGTACCGATGCCTGAAGACCAGAAGCTTGTAACTGGGAACCTCGCGTTAGCAAACAGCGTGAAGAAGAAGAACCCTGTGCGCGTCATAAGAGGGAACAAGAAGGCGGTTTTGGAATCATCAGGCGATAAGAAAGGTAGAAGCTACGTTTACGATGGGTTATACTTTGTGGAGACGTTTTGGCAAGAGACTGGTTCGCACGGGAAGCTTGTCTTCAAGTTTAAGCTTAGGCGCATGCCTGGACAACCCGAGCTCGCGTGGAAAGTGGTGAAGAACACAAAGAAGGCAGAGGAGCGCGTGGGTCTGTGCAGGATCGACATCTCGGAAGGGCATGAGAGGCTTCCCATCTGCGCTGTGAACGAGATCGACGACGAGGAGCCTCCTTCTTTCATCTACACGGTTAAGATGATTTACCCTGACTGGTGCAGACCGATACCTCCGAAGGGATGCCGCTGCACCAGACGCTGTGCAGAAGCGAAGGACTGCGCTTGCGTGGCGAAGAACGGAGGAGAGATACCGTATAACTACGATGGAGCTATAGTCAGTGCGAAGAATCTGATCTACGAGTGTGGCCCGCTCTGTAAATGCCCTGCTTCTTGCTACCTAAGAGTCACGCAGAGAGGGATCAAGTTCCCGCTCGAGATCTTCAAAACCGAGTCGAGAGGATGGGGAGTGAGATCTCTCAGCTCGATCCCTTCAGGTAGCTTCATATGCGAGTACGTAGGTGAGCTTTTAGAGGATAAAGAAGCGGAGAGAAGAACAGGGAACGACGAGTATCTCTTTGACATTGGAAACAGATACGACAACTCTTTAGCTGAAGGGATGTCGAAGCTAATGCCTGAGACGCAGCCGGCCATGGGAGGAGATGATGATGAGATGAGCGGCTTCACCATTGATGCAGCGAAGAAAGGTAACATAGGGAGGTTCATAAACCACAGCTGCTCGCCGAACCTGTACGCGCAGAACGTGTTGTATGATCATGAAGACACGAGGATCCCTCACGTGATGTTCTTCGCAATGGACAATGTACCTCCGCTTCAAGAACTCACGTACCACTACAATTACATGATCGATCAGGTACGTGACTCTAATGGTAATATCAAGAAGAAAATATGCTACTGTGGTTCTTCTGATTGTACCGGTAGGCTTTACTAATCGAACTTGTGTCCCTGTTTATGTCGGATTCTTCTTGTTTTATGTTTAGCTGAAGCGACAGTATATGTTACAGTTAGTGTTTTTATTCAGATCATTGTTGTTTAATGTTTTACTGAATCAACATTTTATGTTACATTGACTTGAAATGTTCGAATTTAGATGAAACTAAGTCCCTCTTTTTGGTATCAAAGAAACTGGCCAGCTGTAGGTAGGCATGGGCATTTTATCTTGTCTGGACACCCAAACCGAAACCAACCCGGAAAAATATAGGTTTGGTTCGGATCCGGTTTGTGCTTAAGATTGCGGTTCTTAGTTTGGGTCTGGATCCTACCCGAGACCTGATCAGGTACCTGAAATACTTGAAATATTTTGTACATGTTAGGTATATTTGCATTTTTATTATGGATATTTTTTAAGTTTTGGGATGTTGGTAAAATTTCAAATTTTTAGAAATATATTTTGGCTATTCGGATAAAATTTTGGATATTTTTTGGTCTTTGGTTCGGGTTTCAAGTAAAATTTCACGTGTTGTGGGGGTATTTGAATATTTAAAGGGTCTTTTTGGGGTTTTATGTATTCTTTTTGTGTCTTCGGTCCATTCTGATACCTGAGGTCCATTCTGGATATTTCAAATATTTTCTGGTTTTAAATAACATGAACCGATCCGAATTCGTTACGTACTTGAAAAGTAGTTTACACATGTTTTAGTTATGGACCCAAAACCGTCTCAGATTCGAAAGAACCAACCCGAATCCAAACTTAATAATTTTAAGCACCTTGTTGAATTTCAATGCCATGACCCGAAAGATCCAGATTTGGTAGGAACTGACCCAAAGACCTGTGTTGCGGTCTTGAAATCTATGGTTCAACCAGAGTCTCGCCAAACTTTCCAAACTGGCCATATAGGAAATTCCAGAGACAGAGGTTCAATCCAAGGGCGAATATCTCAACAACCAGAAAGTTTATTTCCATGAAACCAACTTTAAAACTTTAACTCATCAATTCATTATTGAGGCGTGGAATTACCGGAAAAACTCCATAGATCTAGAAGTTATGGGTTTTACAAACTCGAGGTTTTCCAGTCCGTCAATTTGCAAGTAAAAGAATCTAGAAGTGGATTCAAACCCAATGAAAGAGAGGTTTAAACCAGAGCCAATCATAGAATTCAAGATGGATTTATCAGCTTTCCAGAAAGCCCAATATAAAAAGAAATGACCACGAAAATATGGAGTTATGAGCAATTTTCCAAAACCGGCCAAACCAAACAGATTGTGGAATCTTTCGGTTCAATCATTTACCAGCCAAGAAATTCCGACCATAAGACTTTATGATCAAACCAAGACTACTAGAAAACAAATCCAACCAATCAGGAGTTCATGCCATCATCTTACCATGCACCAGAGACTAGGATCAGGAGGATCCTTGTCAACATCAACTTGCCTTATTTGGAAATTCTTGGAACTTGGAATAGAACTCCAACAGCTCTTTTCCTTTCAGTTGGGGCATGACATCAGCACCTTCTAGACCGTAAAGAAGATTCCCATGAAGCTCATTTGCCCCCTCAACCCGTCCAAATACAAAAAGAACACCATCTACATTCATTTGGCCAAGATTCTCATCATTAAGCCTCCAACAGCTTGTTCTCATGGAGTCATCAAAGCCTTCTCATCCAAGACTTTTATTTCAATTTTATTTGTTTCCTTCAGTCATTTTTAGACTGTTAGAAAGTCCTAAAGTCGAGCCTATGTAAACTCAATTTGTTTCTCTTTGTAAAGTACCCTTGAACTTTTATGAATGAATTTTCTTAGTTTTCTCCAGAACTATTGTCTCAAAGTTTTTAGAATGTGTGTGAATCAGCTCCAGAGCACCTTGACTTATCAAGGCTCCTTTCCATAGTCTTGTGGCGTCATCAATCCACCATCACTTCCATCCATTCGTTTTCCTTCCTTGAGAGTGATACACATCCAACAAACAAAGCACCACTTCGATCCACTTCGATCATCTTCTGATCAGACTGAGAGTGACACATGTTTAAAGGTCGGATTCCATTCATATCGCCAATCGAGATCGATCTGTTTTGAGCTTCTTAGACCTGAATGGCACAAGCCTTGCTGTAGATGTTGGGGTATCCATTCAAATTTGGTTTAGATATTTTGAGTGTAAACACTTTTCACCCATTTGGATATGTTTCGGGTTTGGATATCCATTTGGGCTCTGTTTTTTTTTAGGGAAATTTTCTGAGTCATTCGAATTAGTGTTTTAAAAATTGGAGTAAACTACATTTGAAACATCTTCAACTCATTACTGTTTTTATCTTTATAATAATATTTATCTTGATTTTGGACTAAGGAAGCTTTCTTATTAAAGAAGTGAGATTTTTGTGTTACCCATAAACCATATTGCAGCAACTAAGAACAGAACCGATGTAAGAATCAACGCTGTTTTTCTCCAACTGTCGATATGATCCTGCGTATAACAACAATGTAACATTTTGGTTTGCTTTCTTCCAGGATTGGAGATGAGAAGGAAGAAGGGTTGTTTACTACCTGAACCACACCGAAAAGAGGCGAAGATGGAACATTGCCAAATATGTGAATTGCTACAGTGGAGATAGCCATTGATAATGGTCTTAAACTTGGTTCCACGCAATGCAAACACACATAATTCACAGAAGCCTGAAGAAGAAAGAAAGACAAAGCTCTTCTTGATGAGTGATAGGAAGAGTATATTGTTTCAAAGATCACATATCAGCAGGAGAAACTAAAGGATGAAGGTGAGAGTTGAGGAGTTAGAGGTGCAGGCCCAACAACAGTGCCCATGACAAATACTCCGACACCACCTAGACCTGTAGATGGTGTTGCTGGAAATGGAGAATTTTGATGATGACAGGACGTTTGATCCATCCGCCGAGGTCAGTACTAACCACAAAAAAATCATTGGTGCGCTATGTTTTTCTAACTAAGACTAAAAAAGTCCATGTTATATTATTTCTTCTTCTGGTCAAAACCAGGGACTGAACACTTGAACAGCATTCCAGAAGCAGTTTGTGGTCCAAGAAAGCTTAGAATGGAAGAAGATGTGGCTGTAAACTTTGAGTGAAGACAACTTAACATGCAATGAAAGCATTGAAGCATCTGTCTCTTTGAAATCAGTTTTCTCTCTGCTTCCTGGAAAGTTACTTTGAATTTTCCGGGAATAAATAATTTCAATCTCTGAGTGTTTCACTTGATTGTAATTCAAAAAAAAAAAAAAAAAAAGACATGTTCATCTTTGTGCACTACTTGGCTTTGTCTTTTGTCTGTTGTGGTCACTCTGTTTTGCTTGGCTCAAGTCTAAAACAACTGTTGTAAAATATCAGCTGATGATTACCATGGTCTGCTTGCATATGCTTTTGTCATGGTTTTTCAAGCTCCATTTATTTTCTTCTAAATCCTTATATATACCTATTATTATATGTAACCGTGGTTGTTTATCGTAAATGAGCCTGGAAAAGCTTATAACATTAGAAGACTAGAAGCTTGATACATGCAGATTTCTCGATCTGGCAATGAGTTCTGTTTGTGGTGGTCTGGTCACTCTGTTTTGTCTGGCTCAAGGTCGGAACAACTGTTACAAATAATATATCTTTTGGTAGTTACCATTTTCAGCAAATAAATATTCTCATAATATCCCGTTATTACCTCCAAATAAATGGGATTTCTGAGCTATATATATCTAAGCTTCTCTGCAGTTTTGCGCCTTACAAAATAATTTACCCTAGGGTACTAGTGCACGATGGTGAGGAGAGATCGCAGCTGCAGAGGTGGTGGTCTTGGCGGAGGAATTACTGATAGAGTTTTGAGTCGAGCTATGGATTCGTGCGGGAAGGATTTATCCACGGCGGAGGAAATCGTCGACGACCTCCGTTCCAGGTACGGTACTTATGCGAGGCGGACTCGTCAAGTACTTCTCCTCAGCGTCAGACGTGTCCTTAATGCCCGAAAAAACAACAACAAGCTTGCGAAAGACGACAACAACGGCGATGATGGTGGTAAGATGAAGAAACAGAAATGTGTTGATGAGAAAGAAGAAGAGAAGTTGCAGCTAGCTGAACAAACATCACATCTCAAGAAGAGAAAAACCAAGGAGAAGTCAGTTTCTTCTTCTTCTTCCTCGTCTGATATCTCGACTTGGGAGGACGAGAAGCCGAGCCCAAGGTTTGATTTGATGAATAATAGCCCCTCCGCCAAGAAACCAATTGTTGTGGAGAAGAATGTCGAAGTTGAGACTGTTTCCAGAAGCAAGATGACTACAATGGGTAGGGTTTGTTTGACGACTGATCTGTGGAAAGCAATAACCATTGAAAGTTATCTTTGTCTTGTTGATCACTACATTGATGCTAACTAGAACCTTAAATCTAAGATTATATCGTTTTGCGCTTTCCCTCCACCCCATTCTGGTCCCGCAAAAACTGATTGAGTTGATTAAAGCATGGGGTTTAGATAGGAAGGTCTTCACAATAACTGTAGATAATGCTTCCTCTAATGACAACGTGCAAGGAGTTCTAAAGAAGTAACTTAGAAAGCATTTAGTTTGCAGCAGAGAGTTCTTCACATAAGATGTGTTGCACATATTCTAAACCTTATTGTCCAAGATGGATTAGCTGTGATAAGTGAGGCCTTGGAGAAAATCAGAGACATCGTTAAATTTGTCAAAGTTACAAATTCTAGAGAGCTGTTGTTTCAAGGCTGCATGGAGACTGTTGGGATTGTTAAGAAAGAGGGTTTAGTTTTGGATGTTATTATGCGGTGGAACTCAACCTTTCTGATGTTGTCTTGGGCTCTTTACTTCAAAGAGGCGTTTAGGAATCTTGCGGAAATTAAGACAAGTTACCAGAGTTTACCTACAGAGTTATAATGGTTAATAGCTGAGCTGATTTGTGGTTTGTTAGAGCCGCTTGATCTGATGACAAAGCTTATTTTCGACTCTTCTTGCCCTATAGTGAATCTGTACTTATAGAGGTATGAAAAATTCAAATTTGGTTAGGAACAAACGAGTTCTATGAACAGGAAGTGATTAGTGAAATGGTGGCTTCCATGAGGTTGAAGTTCGATAAGTACTATGAAAAGTACAGTGATATTCTAGCCATTGCAGCATTATTTGATCTTAGGTTAAAGTTTAAGGTTTTGGAGTAATGCTGCCACAGTCTAGATCCAACAAGTTGTAAATTCAAAATGGATCACATACGCAAAAAATGATGAAGCTGTATGGAGTTTACAAGAAGAAGAATACTAGTTTACAGAGTTCACAAAAAGCCAAATCATATAATCTACCACCTGGTTACGGTGTAAGTTATTTTAAATCAATGCTTTGGATGTGTATTTTTTAATCAATCAACTAATAATTTCTTTCTGTGCAGGGCTTCTATGTGTTCCTCTCTCAACAAGTAGGAACAGAAAAATCTGCTTTGGATGTGTATTTAAGTGAACCGGTGCTGGATATGGTAGCATTTAAAAGCTTAAATGTCATCAAGTATTAGAATGACAATTCAAGCCGGTTTAAAGAGCTATCTCGAATGGCCTGCGATGTCATATGCATCCCAATAACAACAGTGTCGCATGAGTCATCTTTTAGTGTGGGAAGTCCGGTTCTTAGCAAGTACAAGAGACTCTTTCTTCCATCAAATGTTCAAGTTTTGATATGTGCTAGAAACTGCCTTTGTGGTTTAGAACTGATTGGTGAATTTATTGAATTTATAATCGAGTTTTTGATATGTGAAACTATTGAGTAACTTCTCTTGTTTTGTAGGTGGATGCGATTTGGATGAAGAAGATAAGGAAAATGGCTTAGATGAGGAAGCAGAAGAAAGTGGAAGGAAGAAAATCTGACTCAATTAAAGGTATAATCACTTAGAATTTATGCTTGTGTCACTTCTTGTTTTATATGGACGAAGAAGAAACTAATGATTGGTTTAATATCATTAAGAGAAACTGAATGATGGGTTTAGTATCTTTAAGAAAAACGGCCGTGTTATGTGATTTAATGTCATATAAACACGTTCTTCATATCTTATTCTCTATAATCTTATTGTCTGTGATTTGAATCATTTTGAAGTTCTACTTGGGTTTCTGTTAAGTGTTTCCATACCCTATTTTGATAGGAGAGGTCCCAGAAAATAAGCATATCAAGTGTGCAGTTTAATTTGTTATGTATGCTATTATTACTCTACTGTTTGTAACATCAATCTCTATTGTTTAAGACTCTTTTCTGCGGTTGGTTTCTGTTAAACTGCAACTTTTTAACATTATTGGTCTCTTGTTTCATTTTGATAGGAGAAGATGAAAAAGATGAGGAAGGACTAAAGAGTAAATGAATAATCCATTTGGGTTTAGTACAATTTGGACTCGGTGCGATTTGGACTTTAGCAAATAATATCCAATTGACAGCCTAATTGACATCTATATACAGAAGGCTTAAAAACTAATTCTTTTAATTTTGAAATCTTGAACACAGTTTTTTTTTTTGTTCAACATCTTGAACACAGTTAAAAGTAGTGAAATCACTTTTTGAAAACGTGTAAAACTAAATCGCGTTTTGAGAAGTGTACTCGTTCATCACCATTCACCAGTGTTATGTAACTGTATAACAACGCACGAACTAAAGTATTTATGAATTCATCACCATAATCGATTGTTCTTGCCTGCTTCTCGGGTTCTCACTTTCAGCTTCTTCGTTAAAGCGATCTACAATGTTTATGAACATCCCTGGCAAAAGAAACAGGCTCTTAATTTTGGATTAAGAAAGCTTTCTCGAGTTAAAGAATTGAGATATGTGTGTTTACCTATAAACCATATTGCAGCAGCTAAGAACAGAACCGATGTAAGAATCAGCGCTGTTTTTCTCCAACTGTCGATATGATCCTGCATATACAACAACAATGTAACATTTTGGTTTGCTCTCTTCCAGGACTGGAGATGAAAAGAAGGGTGTTGTTTACTACCTGAACAATACCGACAAGTGGCGAAGATGGAACATCGCCAAATATGTGAATTGCCACAGTGGAGATAGCCATTGATAGTGGTCTTAAACTTGGTTCCACACAATGCAAACACACATAATTCACAGGAGCCTGAAAGACAAAAAAAAGGTAATCTTTTGATGAGTGATATACATTACAAACCACAATGCTAAAAGTTCAAAACTTTTTCTTTACCTGTGTAGCAAACACAAGAAGCTCTCCTATGGCGAAAAGAGCTACGAAACCGTATAAACTCTTCAAGGTGAATGCAGTAAAGCAACATGTCGCCCCGATAAATGTTGCTCCGGATAAGAGCTTGAAAGCATTTGGAATTGTAGAAGTGACATGATCTAGTATTAAGCCACCTGATAATGTTCCAACGATCCCACAAATGATAGTTACTGCCCCAAAGATCATATCAGCGTTTTTCTGTCAACACAGAACAAAGTTTGAGAATCTTTCATGAAGTCTCTCTCCAAAGATGAAAGATTGACAGAATAATAAGTGTTTTACCATTTTATAAATGTTATAACCGGCCTTTGGTCCCCAATATGAATATGCACCAATAACAAAATTGTATGCTACATAACCTGTTGAAGGCAAAGTGTGGCTCAATCAAAGAAGGGTCGGAAGAAATGGTGAGAGTGGAGGAAAACAACTACCTAAGACATTAACAACAAAGACCCTTTCTTTGCATAGGACTTTCATGTCTCTCGCAAATTGAGTTATTGATTTCCAAACTGTGTTAGCGTAACTTGACCTGCCAATCTCAATAGAGACCTCAACTTCATCATGCTTAATCTCATTACCAGCTTGAAGATGGTTGTTGTTTTTCGATACCTCTGCACCTGCAAAAGGCAAAAGTCTCACTGCACAGTTGTATAAAACAGAGCATATTAAACATTAACATTAGAAGAGATAGAAGACTTTACCTAGTGATGAAGCCATTACTTCAACTGAATCAGTAGAAGGGAACCCTGTTATTTTCTCTCTCTGTGTCAGATCATATAATCTCACACAGGTCATGCAGAATAACAGAAGAAAGATAATGTTTTCTAACCTTTTAACTGCAAAGGTTTTATCAAGAAACCAAGAACAGCGAATGGAGCCATTAAAACCGCTTCTCCCCAAAATGCATAGCGCCAGCTAAAATGTTTTCCGACCTAAATAAGCAACAAGAAGAAGTCAAGGAAAGCTTATTAGAAGCTAAAATGGTTTGTGACATCAAAGAGTACATACGTATCCGCCATAGACATAACCAAGAGCAACACCACTTGGTATACACATGTAAAACAGTCCAAGCCATGCAGCTTTCTGAAGAAACCATTTAGAAGTCAGAAATGGTGCATATGAAGTGCAAAACAAAAAAGAGAAAACAGAAACCTGTTTATGAGGAGCATTATCATCTATAAATGGAGCTGCAAGACTAATGAAAGAAGCTTCACCTACACCAACAAACCTACAAATATAATCAACTCAATTTCTGTAGATTTAGGAGCCGCCAAAAAAAACTCAATTTCTTAATCAATCATAAACACACAAAAAAAAAAACTGACTTACATGCGACATAAGACGATAAACCAAAAGGCAAAGGAACTGCCACAGCCGACAACTGCAACAGTCCAAACAGTTAAACCTACTCCAATAAGTCTAAATGGATTGAAGCTGTACTAGAAACAAATAAACCACTTCAATAAGCTTAATCTTGCTTAGGCATTAAAAGAGGGAGAGAAACAGAAATGAAAAGCTTTTCTAACCTCTTTGCCAATGAAGCAAAGACTGGGGATGCAATAAGAAGCCCAACCATGAAGGAAGATGACAATACACCATCTTCAAAATTACTTAGGTTATAATGTCCCCTAAGAGAAGCAATGTTTACATCAGGACAAAGTAGTAAAATCTTATTACCATATGACATGAATAAAATACAAAACATTGAATAGGTCTTACTGAATTCCAGTTGCAGGAATGCATTTGCCCTTATCATTACAACTCTTGGTACTTCCATTAACACCATTGCTTGCTATCGCACCTCGATCCATGTAGTTTAATAAGTTAATGATGCAAAAGATCACTAGTAACCTGGAAAGTTCAATTTGGAGTACATAAACGATCCAGCAAGCTACAAGAATCTGTTTGAATTGAAAGTCCAACCTATTAATAGAAACTAAACAAAAATAGTAACTTTTTAACGCAAAAGAGGGCTCAAATCATGGTAAGAGCGTTGTTTTCTTCAGACAGAGAGCGCTCAAAACTAAAGAGCAAGTAAAGAATGAAAATACCAAACGGGAGAGAGAAAGGATGATTCCACGATTTCTAAGCTTCGAATAGTCTCTAGCTCTGCAGGAGGAGTCGTAGAAGAAGGAGAACAACATCTCGACGGCTCTGCCGCTGGAGGAAGACAATCATCTTCTTTGGTCACCATCTGATTCCTCAAACAAAGATTTTTGAGAGAAACTATGATAAAGAATCTCCAAAAATCATGTTATTGGGACTCGTAAGAAGGTGAAAATGTATCATCTAAACTAAAGCAACTCCACGTGAATAAAGATAATATTCTTTTTCTCTTTATCATTCTCTGGTTTTGCACAAAGAAGAATCAACATTTCACCAACTTGGAAGGGTTACCGACAAATATATTATTATCTAATTGTACAATTTCAAGAACAAAAAATTCTTAATTTGAAAAACAAAAAAAAAGTTAAAACTCTTTTGCCTCAAGCGGCCAAAGAGATTTGAATGAGAGAAGCACTAACATTAAACTTAAAGTCATATATAAAAAAGAAGACAAAGATGAAAGGTTTCTGCTAACTTTCAACGTCTCAGCTTCCTCAGCTTCCTCAGCTTCCTCCGTCTCTCCCGCTCTTCTTCTTCTGCGATCAACCGCGCTTCCTTCTCATCTTCCTCCCTTGCGATTCTCGCACTGCATTGCGCAAATATAACACAGACCGTTTTAGGAATATATATAAGAAAGAAATGAATGAAACTCATGATCAAGATTTTGATGTTTACCTTCTTCTCTCTTCTTTCATGATATCGTCAAAGCCCGCTTCCATGTCTCGGTCATCATAGTCACGCCCCGCATAACGATCGGTACTGAGAGATTGAAACAACACAAAACTCATAAGTGCCAGAAGAATAACTTTTAAAATGGACTTGAGAGTAGGAGAACAGTTAGAAGCAGTACTTGAACATTTGTCTAATCATGCTCAATGCCTTAGCATCCTCTGACATTACTGCAGGCTTCTTCTTCTTCAGTGGCCTCCGGTCATCTAAATCACGTTGTGGAGGTCTCTTGGGCGCCGGTTTACTCATCTTCTGTACAAGTTAGTTCACAAATTAGAGCCTTTGCTAGCTTTTTGTTCTTGGCTAAAAGGAGATAAGAGAAAAAATCATGATACCTGGTGTTTTGAAGTAGGCGCTGATTGTTTTGGGATCATACGGGATGTGCTAGGGTCACGAGAAACCTTTCTCTGTTGTTCTGCAAGCCGTTGTTGCCTGGGATCAGATGACATTGGTCTTGAGGACGGTCGCTGAGCACTTTGGAGAGAGCTCTTTCCCGCCGAGCTGGAGGGCTTTCTCTCCAATGCCGTCCTCGAAGGTAAAGGTTTAGACGTAGACACCGACCTAGCAGGACCAACTCCATGGCCGCTGCTGCTCATCTGCCTCCTATGATCCATTGGCACCTTGGCAGGAGCTGATCTCGAACTTGGCTGGCCATTTCGGTTAGCTGATTGGCCATTCATCGAGGAACCTTGTGGTCTTGTGGGTGCTTGGCGGTTTATTGAGGAACCAGGTCTTTGGCTGCCGGAGGGTGCAGCCCTTTGCTGCATTTGGCTACCAGAGGGAGTCGGTCTTGAATGCTGCAGTTGGCTGCTACCAGAGGAAGCTGGTCTCCCTGAGACAGGTCTCGACTGCATTTTGCTTCCCGAGGAAGCACCCGGTCTTGAATGATTCATTTGACTGCCTGAGGAAGATGGTCTTGAATGCCCATTTGCTGAAACAACGGGTCTCTTCTCCTCACGAGGAGGGGGACCGTGAGCAGCTCTACCATTGATACCTGATGACTGTTGTTTAGGCCTCGCTGACAATTGAGCAGATTGAGACTCTTCAACATCAGCAAAAAACCTGTATTAAGTTATCTCCATGAAAATGGTATGCTTTAAAACATCACTTATAACAAATAAAGTAGTAGCAGACACAACTTACCAGAGTTACGAAAGGAGCCGCTTCGAGACAGAGGTTCCCTCTTCGGAACAGGAAGCTCCGCATCATCGGATAACAAGAAGGAATAGTCTCTTGTATCCTTAAGAGTCTCAACTTTCCTTCTCACGGCACTCACAGGTTTAGGACGCTTCTCCTGGGAAACATTTCTAACGCCCGAACTGCTCGTTGGAGCAGGTCTTTTCTTCTGTACACCACAAACAATCCCATTAGCACAAAAACAACAACAAAAAATGTAAAGAGAAGAAGAAGACCAAGGCACAACATACAGGTTGGTTGGAGTTCTTTATCTCATTCTCTAGCAAGGATTTGCTTTCTTGTATAACCCTCGAGGATATTACAGGCCGTGAAGGTCCAAAGAAGGAACCAAAGCTGCAGGTGAAAAGAAAACGCAAATCAAATCAGAGTCCATGAGATGTTGTAATAACTTGTAAAAAGAAAAGGTGATTAATTGCTACCACGTACTCGTTGTAAGGGAGTTTTTTCCTTCTGTCTTGTGAAGATTGAGGAGGAACACTTCCTTTGCCCTGTTTTTTCCTGATAGACTCCTTAATCTTTTGGCGCAACTCAAGATACTCCAACTCTTCCTTTGGGGGCACTTCTTGTTGTTCCTCCTCATCGTCCTCATACTCATCCAATCCATTATCATCACTGTAATAGTCGTCATACCCAGCTTCCTCGTCAAGGTCCTGCAATTAAAAATAGTTGTTAAACAAATGTACCATCATGTAAAAGCAAATTAGAAGGGAAAAGATTATTACTTCTTCATAGCCATGCATCTTTGCTGGAAGATTTGCTACCAATCAACAAAACTCCTGTGAACAAAAACAAAAATCTGCTTAACATATAAAATTGGGCTTTCTGATAGAAAAAATAAATAAATGAGATTTTATGATAATGAAAAAAGATTAAACGAATCATGCCTTATGATGTTAAGAAAATGGATTCATCCCAAATCAAAAGATATCGAGATCAAAGCTAATAGATAAATAAAATTGGATAAGAAAACAATTTTCACGATGAATCCAAAGTTAAGAACCAAAATTCATCACAAAATCGACAGAAATAATCCAACTATAATCGATATACGGAAAACCCACAAAACTCGATTCCAGATCTAACAGATCTAAAGATGAATCCGAGGTTAATGACATGAATCGATACAAATCGAAAGAGATGGAGATCGGACTGATTGTCAAAAAAGAGAAAACCTTTAGATTCGATCTCAAATTTGTCGATACCAAATGAATCGAATTCAAAAATACATAAACCAATCACCAGATCTGATGAGAAAACGACGGATCTGATCGAAAATTACCTGGATCTGGTCTGGAATCGGCGAAAAACAGAGAAATCGATAAGATCTGACGAACCCGAATTGAGAGGAGGAGAAGAGAAAAAAACGAAAGAGAGCGTAAGATCTGCGAGAAGAGACGGAAGCTGCGAGAAGAGATATAGAAGAAGAGAGGAGACTCTCTGGTGGGATGGATGGGCTTTTTAGGTTTTCGGAGGGATAAAGAGGGAAACAACTGAAGTCGAAGGACCCAGAAACAAAAAAAGAGAGGAGGGGTGTTGCTAAAATGCGCCATCTCGCGCCTCTCATGCAATCTCAATCTCTTTCTCCCTCGCATATCTCCCCCTTAAATGGCCAAAAATATTATTTTAATTAGTTTTCTTTTTTTTTTTGGGTTAAAGTTCTCATCTTGAGCCTGGAGCTGTTCCTCCGTCGGCGACTCTCTGTCCACCAGTAATTTTAGATTTTTTGTAAAAAAGTTAAATAAATATTTGGAATTGAAATAAACGTTTTTTTAAATTAATTATTTTGGTTAGGAAAACATATATTTTTAATACATTTGCATGGCATTATAATCCATAATTGTTATTTAAAAATGTCTATTATTAAAATTTTAGTTATATACAGATGTTGAGGCTATCTTTTTTTTAGGACAGCTAAGATTCATTTGCTTTTGGAATTTCCAGTGTGTGGTATATTTCATAATTTATAAAATGTGTTTACAAAAAAAGGGTAAAAATAATAGTACATCGCCAGGTATCTCTATGCTATAATTTGCATTTGATTAGACCAATCCGACCTAAACAAGAAAAAATAATTGGAAGTTGAGTTCGCCCTAAGTGAAACTCTCCCTGGTTCAGTTCCCAACGTGCCGCCTCCATGGATCTCTGCAATTTCAGCACGGTTGCGCAACTTTCCCTCATATGAAGCAGCTAACCCTTCTCATGGCTCCGTTGGTGATTTCGTCTTCTCTGTCGTGGTTCCGTCCTCCGCCTTCTCCGTCGCAGTTTCGTCCTCCTCCCGACCAGCCGCCTCGTACGTCTCCTTATGTGCCGCCAGAACCGCCTTTTGAAACTCTCTCTCCGTTAGAACCGCCACTTGAAGCTCTCTCTCCGCCAGAATCGTCGCCTGAAACTCTCTCTCCGCCAGAACCACCAGATCCTCCTGACGCACCTTTCAGTCTCGTGTTTCTTCTGCTTTTTGACACATCCTGCGCCTTTTCTCAACCGGTTTCAAAAGCTCCAGATCTAGAATCTTGTTTGTTGAATATGGCTTTTGTGTTCTGTGATGAGGTTGCTTCTCTTGTGCATGTTGGTGATACAAGCTTTGTCTCCGAATATTGGTATCCTGCAGATTGTAGTGTGGTTCTTTGCTGGTGTGATTTCATACATTCTACTCTCCCGTTGAGTATGATTGTCATTGTGTATGTTGATTCAACAATGGGTTGGTCGATCCCCATCACCATCTCTGTCTCTCTTCCTCGTCCATTTATCCAGGTTTTATCAGAAAGATTCTCTAAATTAATGTTGGATGATGAGTTGATATCTTTGGTTTGGTATTTTGAACTCTCTCGTGGTCCCTTTACTGCAGTATGCAGTCTATTTACTGCAGTATGCAGTCTATTTACTGCAGTATGCAGTTCCATCTTTGTGGTATTCAAGTCTTTTCAGTTGTGGCAGCTTAATGGATTGATGCATCACATATCTATTCATTGTCCGGTTTCCTCCGTTATGAAGTTTGTTCATCTCCCAATTTCATCATCTACTTTATGTGGTTTTGTTGCAGGGAGTGTAATGTTGAAGATTAGAGATACTTCTAACACTGAAGTTCTAATCAAAGGCTTTGTAGCCATGTTGAAGATTGTTGATTGTGCACTTGTTGCTGCTTCAATCTTGGGAATTATATCACTGATTGTGGTTTCTAATTTCCAAGGCGTCGTCTCACTTTACAGCTCGATGGTCGTTGAGATTAGAGGACTTCTCGATGTCATTAGTTGTTTAAGCGTTTTGTATGCCCCTATCCTTCTATGTTGTATTTGCTTCTTTGTATTAGCTGTTTGTTTAGCTTATGTGGCATTGTTTTCATGTTTCATGAACACTTTCTCCATTCATGGAGAGTAGGAATCTATAAAATTTCAGTTTGACCAGAAAAAAAAAATTTTGCATTTGATTTTTTCAAGCATAAATGATACGTTGTATACCACAAAAATCTCTTTTATCGGTTGAGAAAATGCATTTCTATTTCTAGGGAAGATTATTCCAGAATTAGAGTTTCAAATAGTGAAACCATTTAGGCCAGGAACTAAACTAAATTTAGTTAATATTTATGTATTATAAAATATAAGATTCAATTTTCATTAAAAATATAAAAAATAATAATGTATATTTTTAATAAATATAAACAGGAGCATTTGCTATGGTATTACGTAGGTAAATTATAATTAACTTTGGACATAATGTAATTTAATCAACCAAGAAAACTCATGAGTTATCCTTACGTGCATAATTTTAATAATAGAGATTTTAAAAAACGTGCATCATTAAAACGTTACCTAAAACATGCAGCACTCATATATAACATGCATCAATAAAAGTAGAATTTGACTCATACAATTGTACGGATATTATTTTCAGTTGATTAAATTTAAAAATAATTATTTATTCAAAAAATATTTAAGAATGACTATGCTTTTAAAAATTATATGGTATTATTTGCTCATAACTCATTTGTCATTTGCTAAATTGTTAGAAAGAAAATTTTAGCATAATATAACTCAGTTGTCATTTGCTAAATTTATGGTTTTTATTTATATTTTTTATTAATTAATTATAAAATTTTCATTTTATATTTGAAAGATAAATGAATTTTCTTTCAAACAATATTTTTTTTTAATGTATTTTTTTTAAAAAATAATCAATTTAAATTGTTATTATCATTGAATATAATTATTTTTGACATAATTTGAGTTTTCGTTTACATCAAAACTTATCATATTTTAGGATAATTTTAATTTAAAATGTAATTTTCGTATTTTTCAAACAAATTCTAAAAATATTTTTTAAATATTTTGTTATAATTTTTTAAAAAATATTGAGTTGCATTTCAAATAAAAAAGTAAAGATATTAAAAATATTCTAATTAAAATATGTAAAATTTAATATAGTTTTAAGGAAATAGTCAAAATAAAAAAAAAATACACATATAAAAATCATGATTTTTGTTAAATGGACGGATCATTATTTATATGATATCGCACACGAAATTTTTTTTCTGTTTTTACAATTATCTAATTAACTCTATATACTCATTTTTTTATATTCTTTATATGATATCACATATTCGTAAAAAAATAGATAGTTTAAGATGCAAAAAAATATTTACTTAATGAATATAATATGAACGAATATTACAAATACTTCATTTAATAAAATAAATAATTAAAAACTGAAAATTCATACCCGCGCTCAGGGTCTAGTAAACTTTTAAAGCATCTCCGAAACAAACAACTAAATGGGGTGATTGGACCTATGATATTTTAGTCTTTGTTTAGGTTTCACAATTTCTAATAAAAAAAGGATCCGGTCCATCGGACCCTGAAAATCTATTTGACTTAAACATTTGGAGACACTGCCATATAAAATTGTCAATACGATCAAATATAAAAATTAAGTAATATTGAAATCTTAATTTGTTGTCGAGCTGAACTTATATAGTAACAAAAAAAAAATTTTATAGGTACAAAAATGATCAAAATATAAAATTAATGTCAATACTATATATTTTAAATATTTATCAAATAAATTCATCATACGTAAAGCGTATGTCTAATCCTAGTGGAATAATATAAAAGATGCATTAGTAAAAAAGGATATAATAGATGCGTATGAGGATAGGTATTTGGTGTCGAGCCAAATTGATATTCAAGAGCCAGTTTAGAAATGAACAAATAATAGTAGACTATTCAAATTAGTTTCACTAAAATCAGCAATGCATGGTCTGAATCTGAGGTTAATATCTCTAGATCTCATATTCATCGAAGTCGTGATCTAAATCAGAGAGCCAAATTAGTTAACATAGATACCATGAAATACATTATGAATTAGATATTATTAACATTTGGTTCAGTTACAACAACTGTAGCTCAAAGCTCAAAGAACAGAAACAATTACTATAACTCCATAAGTCTATTAAATATAGTATTAACTAGTGATATTTCGGCGCTGCGCCGGGATCGTATGTTTTATCCTCTAATAAATTTAAAATTGTATTTTTGATCTATTTGATAGTGTTGAGTGATTGTAGTGTATTACTTTGTTTTGAAGTCGATTAGGTCAAAGAGGAATACATTGAGTGATTTTTACTGATCGATTCAATAAAAAAAAAAAAAAATAGTTGATAGTTGTACCAAAGTAAATACAATCTTCTCTGTTAAAAGATAAGTACCATTTTTATCAACCATAAAAAAAGTCATACTAACCTTATTAGGTCTATTTTATCAATTACATTTATTTAATTATTTACATTAATCTATTAAATATATAAAGATATTAATAATAAATCAATTTTAAATGTCAATTTAAATTTTAGTTTTAGTTATAACAAAATGTTGAAAAAATCTAACAAAATCTTCCTAAAAATTTAAAATATTTTATTTAAATTAATACCATTGATTAATTTCGTAACTAATAATATATACTATTAGAAATTAATTTAAATAAAATTTTATTATAAAAAAAAATAAAATAAAAGTGTATGCTATTTTTTTCAAATTTTATAATTATATTCTATATCTTCTTTATTAAAAGATATACCATAAAAATTCATACTAGGTCTATTTCATCAATTATATATATTTGATTATTTAAATTAATTATTGTTTAAAAAATATTATTTAAATTATTCTATTTAATATATATAAATTATATAGATATTAAAAAAAAAAAATTTAACAGTAAATTTAAATTTTACTTTTACTTATAACAAAATCTGCTAGAAAGAAATCTAACATAATCTTAATAAAATTTTAAAATATTTTTAAATTAATACAGCGATTGATTTCATAATTAATAATATAGTATTATTATAATGTATTTACTTATAAAATCCCACAATATACTAAAATAAATAACACAGAAATAAAAATTATGTTAAAAAATATCATCTCTATAGTATAACTAAATAAGCTTTTAAAATGTATTGTATTCAAACTGTTAAATTAAAAAAAAATGAAGGAGATTCTCAATTTGATTATTTCATACTATGAATTTCTTTTACGAAACTCGAAAATATATTAGTATATAATAACAATTAATAATAAAGTAAAATGTATAAAACAAATCATTTTACATTAATAATATCGAATAAGAAACATAACCAATAATATTATAGATTTATACAATATATAACACTAAAATGTAAATCATATGTTTTAAATATTTGTGAAGATATATGTTATATATTTATAAAATGATAATCTACCCGCACGGAAGTGTGGGTGAAAATCTAGTTGACCTTAAAACATAAACCAAAATCTATGTTCCAAAAGGAAAATATATAAATGCATGTGTTTATTTTGTAAATATCTTGTTTGAATGAAGATAACAAATTCTTTCATCTTCTTAAAATGGTAACAATCCTCGCATGTTTTATCCATATCATGGATGTGACATTCTGTTAGGGGCTTCATTGTAGACGTATTGGTTAAATGGTAACAATCCTCGCATGTTTTATCCATATCATGGATGTGACATTCTGTTAGGGGCTTCATTGTAGACGTATTGGTTAAATACTTTGTCTTTAAAATGATATTGAATCCATGATTATTTTGTTCCATATTTTTATTTTTTTTTGTTTGTAAATGGAGCATGTATATTGTAAATTAAGACTTGAACTTCTTCTTTCCAGATTATTTCATTTAGTTTACTGTTGTGATTGATTAAATTATCGTGAGCCCGTGATGGAGTGCAGTTTCCAGATTAATGGAAAGATTTCGCAATTGTTTTTAAAAGATGTGTATATAAGTCTATTAAAAAGTAGGTTCACAATTTTGTGCTGGAGTTGTGAGCGACATAACTATAGTTTACTTGTTAAAGTACATGCATCAATGCTACAGTGTTAGCTGCACTCTTACAAAAAATCTCACTGACATCTCATATAACAACCATTGTTACAGTTTTTTTTTTTTTTAATTGATGTTATTTCCCAGTACGTATACGACGTTTTCCATGGAGGAGCCAGCCTATCGCTTCTCCTAAATTTTTTTATTCAACTACATAGAGGCAGAGTATGTATTAAAGATTAAACGAAATATTTTTCCTTGTTACGACGACAACCTAAAGGAAAGATTAAAGAAACAACCGGTAGAAGATTTAAATTCAGGAAACTGTTTCCTTAATTTTTTTTTTAGTCAAAAATTCAGGAAACAGTATACAAAGTGAAAGTGAAACATTAAAAAAGCAGAAATGCGACATGAGGTTTCCAATTTGAAGTTAGGTTCTTCTTAGGCAGTGAAGTTAAACAATGTATGGCTTCTATCAGATATATTATTGTATATGGTTATACATGTAAATGAGTAGTTAGTTAGAGTAGTGAGAGTAGTAATTAACAAGTGTATATATAGTTCATATTGTACACACATTATTCTTGAATGAAGATATTTCCATATTATTCTGTTTCTATTATGGTATCAGAGCGCGTGAGCTGAGCTCACAGCCTTTCTCGATCCAAACCTCCGATCATCGTCTTCATTCAACTTCAATTTCTGCTTTCTTCTCCGATCATCGTCTTTCATCATCTCTGATCATCTCCGTTCTCACCGATCTACTTATCCATCGTCTAGTTCGATCGATTTCACTCCTTATCTCGATTGATCCTTCGATTCATCTTCCGCGTTCTCTCTGATTCAGATTCATCTTCTTCTTCAACTCGATTGCTGATCTCTCTTCTCTCGGCTCTCACCATGGGAAAGAGAAAGTGCAACTCGAAATATCGTAGCTCCACTCCGGAACTCGACTCTCCAGCTTCCGATCTTCGTCGTGAAGCTTCTGGATCTTTTAATCGAGCTGTCAATCAACCAAATCTGGCCGTTCCAGCTGTGATTCGCTCGACTAAACCGTTTGAGGTATCTAACTCTCCAGATAATATGCATAGTCCTTATCATCGTCATAGTTCAGATCATCCTGGCTTAGTCTTGACTACGGAAGCTTTAGATGGATCGAACTATAGCATTTGGACTATGGCTATGACCACTAGCTTAGAGGCGAAGAATAAGCTAGGTTTCATTGATGGATCCATTGCTATGCCGGTTGAGACTGATCCTTTCCACAAGATTTGGTGCCGCTGTAACAGTATGGTCAAGTTGTGGCTGCTTAACAGTGTTTCGAAGCAAATCTACACGAGTATTCTTTACTTCAAAGCAGCTGCTGAGATCTGGAATGATCTTCACACTCGTTTCCACAAGTCAAATCTTCCACGACTATACAAACTTCGACATCAACTTCATTCTCTCCGTCAAGGCAGCATGGACCTCTCTTCATATCATACCAAAACACAATCACTGTGGGAAGAACTCAACAGCCTCAACGCTCCAGCTCGTACTATTGAAGGTCTTATAGCACAAAATGAGAGTAACAAAGTCATTGATTTCCTCATGGGACTCAATGACAGTTATGATCATGTTCGTAGCCAAATTCTCATGAAGAAGTCTCTGCCTACATTGTCTGAGGTCTACAACATTCTTGATCAAGAAAACAGTCAGCGTTCTGCAAGAACATCTTCTCAGACTCCTGTTGATGCTATCACTTTCCAAGTCTCGGCTTATGGACGACCTCTTCCAGTTTGCACATATTGCAAAGGCGTTGGCCATGTTGTTGATCGTTGCTACAAGATCCACGGTTATCCACCAGGACTTAAAGCACGAAGCAAAATTTATCCCTCGAAGAACACTTCTTCTTCTCAACACGGCCAAGCTTCTGCAAATGCTCTTCTCTCTGAGCTTCCTAACGAGAAACAGTCATCTTTGACATCTCCAATACCTTCTTCCCTCAGCTCAGAACAACTGCAACAGTTCATCGCGTACTTTAGTGCTCAACTCCAAGATCAGAATCTTACATCAACATCAAACGGACTTCTTCCTTCTCCTTCAGCTGTGCCAGAGGCTTGCAAAGCGACTGGTACGTTCCTACCACTTTATACTTTTTCTCTCACTGGCATGCCTTCAGCTCTCTCTTCCGGAAATGCTTTAGTTTCAAGTGATTCATGGGTAATAGATTCGGGGGCTACGCATCATGTCTGTCATAATAGGTCCTTATTCACCACCATTAAACCCCTCCTAAACACCTTTGTTACTTTACCAACTGGTAATTCAGTGAGCATTATTGGTATAGGTCCAATTACTCTTAGCGATAATATCACTTTGAAAAACATATTATTCATTCCTCAATTCCGCTTTAATTTTCTCAGTGTTAGTTCCTTCGCTAAAGACACAGAATCAATGGTTGGTTTCACTTCCCGTCATTGTTTTATACAGGATCTTACACGGGAATTGATGATTGGCAAGGGTAGACAAATTTACAACCTATATGTTCTTGATTCAGGTTCTTTGATTCATGTTCCTTTACAAAATAATTCAAACAATGTAGTTTGTGCTTCTGCTATAGATAATCATACTTGGCATTCTCGGCTAGGTCATCCTGCTATGGATAAGATAGATAGCTTGTCTAGACTTTTATCTTTGAATAAGAATAAGAAAATTGAACCTTTTCATTGTGCAATTTGTCATTATGCTAAACAAAAGCGTCTTTCTTTCCCTTCTGATAATCATATTAGTGATGCTTGTTTTGATTTGATTCACATTGACGTATGGGGTCCGTTTTCTGTTCAAACTTATGAAGGTTATAAATATTTTTTAACCATTGTCGATGATCATAGTCGTGCCACTTGGATTTACATGTTAAAAGCTAAGTCTGATGTTTTCAATGTCTTCCCTGTCTTCATCAAAATGATAGAAACTCAATTTGGTAAAACAATTAAATCTGTTAGGACTAATAATGCTCCTGAGTTATCTTTTGCTGCACTTTTCAAAGAAAAAAGAATCCTTTCTTTCCATTCTTGTCCTGAAACCCCTCAACAGAATTCTGTTGTTGAAAGAAAACATCAACACATTCTAAATGTTGCTAGAGCCCTATTATTTCAATCCAATATACCTTTAGTTTACTGGGGGGAATGCATTATGTCAGCAGTTTTTCTTATAAATAGGATACCTTCTCATGTCCTTAATAACAAATCTCCTTATCAAATCCTTATGAACAAGTTACCCGATTATCATTCTCTTAGGAGTTTTGGTTGTCTCTGTTATAAAAGTACATCACCCAAAGGTAGAACCAAATTTGATCCTAGAGCCAAAGCCTGTATTTTTCTAGGTTATCCTATATGCTACAAAGGTTATAGACTCCTTGATCTTGAAACTAATGGCATTTCCATTTCCCGGCATGTCATATTTCATGAAACAATTTTTCCTTTTACGGATTCTTCAATTTTCGACACCGCAAAAGCTTTCTTTCCTCGTCTTGCACATCTTGATGACTCGGTACCTTCTGTACCTTCATCCTCTGGTGAAACATCGAGCCCTGCTCCTTCACCTTCTGATGTAGGTTTGCCTTTTGCAACTACATCTCGTCTGAAAAAGAAACCATCTTACTTGCAAGACTATTTGTGCAATTCGGTTCACTCTCTTTATCCTCTCTCAAATTTTCTATCTTATCATAAACTCTCTCCATCTCATTTTTATTTTATAAACTCCTATGTTCTTACCACACCTTCCACTTTTAAAGAAGCGAAGAATTCTGAATTCTGGAGTAAGGCTGTGGACGACGAGTTTGACTCTTTAGAAAACCTTGATACTTGGTCAGTTTGTTCTTTGCCTGATGGTAAGTCTACTATTGGATGTCGTTGGATTTTCAAGCTTAAACTCAACGCTGATGGAACCGTTGAACGTCCTAAAGGGCGAGTTGTGGCTAAAGGTTACACGCAACAAGAGGGAGTTGATTTCGTTGATACCTTTTCCCCAGTTGCTAAAATGGTTACTGTCAAGATGTTGTTTGCTTTGGCAGCTAAGAAGAAATGGTTCCTCCATCAGCTTGATATATCCAGTGATTTTCTTAACGATGACCTTTTCGAAGAGATTTATATGGATTTTCCAGAAGGTTATGCAGAGAGAAAGGGGAACAATCACCAAACGCTGTTCTTCGACTCAAGAAATCTATATATGGTCTTAAACAGGCTTCGCGTCAGTGGTTCCTGAAATTCTCCTCTACTCTGCTTAATATGGGTTTTGAGAAGATCAACGGTGATCACACTTTGTTCTGGTCTTCATCTGCTGGAGTTTTTCTCATGATTTTAGTCTATGTAGACGATATTTTCATTGCCAGCAACTCCGAGCCATCTGTGACTTCTCTGATCCGACAGCTTTCATCTTGTTTCAAGCTTCGTGATCTTGGTCAACCGAAATACTACCTTGGTCTCAAAATAGCTCGCTCAGCTTCTGGAATTTCTATATGTCAGCACAAGTATATTCTTGAACTTCTCACTAATGCTGGTTTGCTTGAGTGTCGGCCTTCTTCTATTCCAATGGATCCAAGCATTAAGCTCTCGGCTGAAGATGGTGATCTTCTCCCTGATGTTGAATCCTATCGACGCCTTGTTGGAAAATTGCTTTATCTTACAATCACGCGTGCTGATATCTGCTTTACTGTTCACAAGCTATGTCAATATTCCTCAGCACCGCGTGTTCCTCATTTCAAAGCAGCTCTCAAGATTCTTCATTATCTCAAAGGCACTATTGGTCACAGTCTTTTCTACCCTGTTGATGATGACTTTCAGGTTAAAGTGTTTTGTGATTTAGATTGGTCAAACTGCCTTGATTCTCGTTGATCTATCTCTGGTTTTTGCATCTTCATTGGCAACTCTTTAGTCTCTTGGAAGTCCAAGAAACAAGACGTGGTTTCACATTCTTCAGCTGATGCTGAATATAGATCGATGGCTTACACTTCTAAAGAGATTATGTGGATCTCGCGCATTGTTAATGACTTGCAGGTTGCTACTCCGACTGTTCTAGTTCTCTACTATGACAGCACCGCGGCTTTGCACATTGCGAAGAACCCAGTCTTCCACGAACGTACAAAACACATTGAACGTGATTGCCATTCCATCCGCGAGAAGATTATCGCTGGTTAGCTCAAGACATTGCACGTACGCTCCAAGAACCAGCTTGCTGATCCTTTTACCAAAGCTCTCTATCCTACTCTATTCCATAAGCTCATGTCCAAGATGGGTTTTCACAGTCTTCTAACGCCATCTTGAGGGGGACTATCAGATATATTATTGTATATGGTTATACATGTAAATGGGTAGTTAGTTAGAGTAGTGGGAGTAGTAATTAACAAGTGTATATATAGTTCATACTGTACCCACATTATTCTTGAATGAAGATATTTCCATATTATTTTGTTTCTATTAGCTTCTTCCCTTCGCGCTTATCCTCTCCACCTGAGAAAGGTTCAACAGGTGGAAGACCAGGCTCAACAGCACTTCCGTCAAGCATTCCAACATCATCTCCCGCAGCTGTTTTCTCAGGGGATCCAATTATAAACCCATCAGCAGGGTTAATTTTCACCGCTCCAGCTGCAAACATGTCATCACCATGATGGTTATTATCTCCATGTAGATTAACAAAATATAGGCAGGGACACGTAAATGACTTACAAAGCAGGGGATGAGTTCTATTGCGCTCTCTGTGGCTATGAATTTAGAACGTGTGCATTAAGCTCAGCCACGGTTAGACTATCAAATTTCTGGACACCCCCATATTTGGTTGCAGAACAACTTGAGGCCCTTCTTATCTTATTGATGCACTTAGTAATGAAAATAAATGGTGAACTGCCAGGGACGTTAAAATGATAACAGGCTGCTTGAAAATTTTGAGACATAAATATGTAGTACTCAATGATGTTTTGGCTAGCTACAGTCTTTGTTGATATAAAAATGTCACAGATGTAGCTTTTAGGAAAAGACAACATTAAAGCAAAATAAACCCAAAGTATGAAGGGTATAAACCACAATCATATATATATATATATATATATATATATATATTGCATATCAATCAATGTGTACATTTTTCACCAATCTCTCACATTCCTCATGATCCATTGAATCATCTAAATATAATAAAGCTGATAGCTAAATATCAGTTTTGTGTTTATAAATGAACAATCAACTTGAACTGCTTTTTTCTGTGTTGTATGAATTTTCAGCTCTAGATGAAGCCACTAAAGGAAACCGATATTATATAGGAACCACCTATTAGACCAAGTGCAATGGCGTGTTGAAAAAATTAATTCAACAGTTGACCAAATGCAGTGGTGTGTTTAATCAAACGTTTAAAATGATTTGGCACACAACTAGCTGAAAAAATTAAACCCGTTGAGAGGGAGAGAGACAGTCTGATGTGGCATAGTTCCATTGGCCAAAGAGAAAGTGGTTCTGCCGACTTTTCTTTGATTGGCTGTGTTTTAGTTTTTTTTTTTTTTTTCCTCTTCTACATTATTTCATTCAATTATTGTATATTAAAATATTTATTTTAAAAAAATATATATCAAAATTTATCATATTTCATACTCTATAAATAGAGACTTGTTTCATTAGATTTGGACACAGAAAAAAAAACCATCTTTAGCCTCTCATAACTCTCGTTTCTATATTTTTTCTATCTTCTTTGAAAAAATGGATCCCAACCAAAACTCTTCTAATAATATCCAAAACCCTTCAAACAACCCTTTTAACTATCCGAATCCCAACAACTATCCGAATCCCAACAACTATTCATTCCAAAATCCGTTTCCTAACCCCAACCAACCCCAAAACATACCAAATTATGGTTTTCCACCAAGTTTTTTCACGCCAACGGCTGTTCCAAACTACCATCCATATTATGGTTCGCCAATGTCATATTCATCTCAACCACCCACTTATTCTTCTACTCCAACGGATAAGGAAATTGCTTCGAATGTTGGAGCAACTGAATTTCCCGAGTTTTCTACACAAATGACTCTTGGTGGTATAAGTGGGGTTAATGAAGCAACTCTTGGAGCAGACAGTTCAGCCTCTGCTACCCGAAAAAGCGTCAAATGGACAACTGAGCAAAATTTGGTGCTATTGAGTGGGTGGATCAAATACGGAACAAACAGCGTTGTTGGCAGAAACCAGAAAAGTGAATCATTTTGGGGCAAAATTGCTGAGTATTGTAATGAACATTGCTCATTTGATCCTCCGCGCAGTGGAGTTTCATGCAGAAATCATTACAACTACATGAACCAAAAATTGTCAAAATGGATTGGCGCTTACGATAACGCTAAGCGTATGCAACAAAGTGGGTGGTCGGAGCAAGATGTATTGGCGAAAGCGCAAGAAATCTATTCAGGTGGTGGTACCGGAAATTTCAATTTAATGAAAGAATGGATCGCTGTCCGTGATCAACCACGTTATGGTAGTCAAGTTGGAGGGAATAGTGGCTCTAAAAGCAGTGGATCTAAGAGAGCCCACGATAGTGATGCTAGTGACTCTAACTCTGTTAGATCCACTGCTCGTCCAATGGGAAGGGATGCAGCAAAGAAAAAAGCTAAAAAGAAAGGCAAGAGCGTAGCCCTGGAAGTGGTCAACGGAGATTTTAATGAATTCAAACAAATCAAGGCTCAAGAGTTTGAACGCTTGGAAAAATTAGCCATGTTGCAAGAGGAGGCAAACGAAAGGCGAAAGGAGGCAATCCAAAGGCAAGAGGAGGCAAACCAAAGGCAAGAGGAGGCAAATCAATTGATGAAAGAAAAAACTCGGGCTAAGAAGATGAAGATGTGGCTGAAGCTAAGTGAAAAGGAACATCTCAATGACTAGAGCAACGAGTTGTTCCAACAGTTGAGCTACGAATTATTTGGAAAATAATTGTAGTCACAAGTGGTTTCTGCATCATCCCACTCCATGCTTGTCTGCACCATGTCACTTCATGCTTTTGTAATGTTTGTTGTAATTTTCTCCTTTAATAATGTTGTTGTCTGTTGATGCTTTAATAATGTATTGTTATGTTATGGTTTAATAATATAAAATCTTATCCGTCAATTTCGGTTTTAAATGGGAGAATCTTATCTTATAATCACTCAACATGGTTAATAAAGCTGTCGAGTGCCCGTGACTTTTCAATCAATGCTATCCGTCAATTTCGGCTTTAAATGGGAGAATCTTATCTTCTAACCACTCAACACGATTTAATAATGTTGTCGAGTGCCCGTGACTTTTCAATCAATGCTATCCGTCAATTTCAGTTTTAAATGGGAGAATCTTATCTTCTAACCACTCAACACGATTTAATAATGCTGTCGAGTGCCCATGACTTTTTCTTCAATGTAAAAATCTTATCCTCCAACCACTGAACATGATCTATCGATTTCATTGTCTTATAAATAAAGACTCATTCTTTCATTGATGTACCAATACCACAATGGATCCATCGGAAATTCCTTTTGATATGGATCCTTCAGAACTTCTTTTTGATATCGAAGCTTACAAAAGACAATCTGAAATTGAAGAAAGGTATATCCTCAACCAGTTTAGAGAGCGTCGAAAGAAAATCGAGGAAGACTATCCACCTCGTAGCAAGAGGAGATACCACAAGAGAGATCATGCAGCGGCAAATCAAAGATTGATTGACGACTACTTTTCCAATCAACCTACATATGATGATACAATGTTTCGTCGACGATTTCGGATGCGGAAACATGTCTTTCTCCGAATTGTAGAGGACCTATCAAGAAGTGACGATTACTTCACTCAACGATTTGATGCAGCTAATAAAGAAGGTATATCTCCACTAGCGAAATGTACCACAGCCATGCGGATGTTAGCATATGGTATGGCAGCCGACGCAGTTGATGAATACATCAAAATTGGAGGTACAACAGCTTTGGAGTGCTTGCGTAGGTTTTGTAAGGGAATCATACAATTGTACGAGCAAGTGTATCTGAGAGCCCCAACTGAAGATGACCTACAAAGAATTTTGCATGTTAGTGAAATGCGAGGGTTCCCGGGAATGATTGGGAGTATTGATTGCATGCACTGGGAATGGAAAAATTGTCCTAAAGCGTGGGAAGGACAATATACTCGGGGAGACAAGGGAACTACCACAGTTATTCTTGAAGCGGTCGCAACCCATGATCTATGGATCTGGCATGCTTTTTTTGGATGTCCAGGCACATTGAACGATATAAACGTTCTAGATCGTTCACCAGTGTTCGATGATGTTGAACAAGGAAATACTCCAAGAGTGAACTTCTTCGTGAACCAACGACCTTACAATATGGCGTACTATCTAGCTGACGGTATATATCCTTCTTATCCTACTTTCGTCAAATCGATTAGGCTTCCACAGAGTGAACAAGACAAGTTATTTGCACAAGTTCAGGAGGGATGTCGGAAGGACATTGAACGTGCATTCGGAGTGCTGCAGGCTCGATTTAAAATCATTCGGGAACCAGCTCGCTTGTGGGAAATTTCTGATTTGGCTATCATAATGAGGTCATGTATCATATTGCATAATATGATTGTTGAGGATGAACGAGATACATATGCTCAACTCTGGACCGATTATGATCAATCTGAGGCAAGTGGATCTAATGCCCCACAACCATTCTCGACCGAAGTGTTACCTTCATTTGCAAATCACGTGCGTGCTAGATCTGAGTTGCGGGATTCCAATGTGCATCACGAACTGCAAGCAGATCTAGTCAAACACATATGGCAAAAATTCAGCATGTTCCATGGTTAGAAAGATTTCCAAGTTTGTGAGTTGTGTTTATTGTATTAATTATGTTATGTGTTTTATTATTTGTGTTGTGTGCTTATTAATGTATTGTATTAAATTTTAAATTTTCGTAATTCTACTTTTTAATAATAATTCTTTATATTTCATGTCTTAAATAATTGATATTTTTATTAAAATTATAAAATTAAACATAAATTATTTAATCATTTATATAGCTCTTAAGTATTGTAATTTAATTTAAACTAATAATAATTATTAATATGTAATTACAAAATAAAAGATGTAAAACAAAACAAAAAAATGGAAAATAAAAATTGTAGGGTAGGGTGTTGAATTTTATTTTAAACAAACCATTGTAGAGTATAAAAAATGAGTGTGTGTTGAATTATTAGTTAGAAGAGAGAGAAACCGATGTGGAAGAAAGAGAAGATGATGTGGAGGGCGTTGTGTGTTGAATCTATTGTATATAGTCTTACACACCATGATATGTACTACACTAGTACTTGTAAAGGACGTCGAGAGCAAATAGAGATCAATTACAGTTTTTTCTTTAGTTTTTTTTACCCTTTCGTTTGTCTACTTTCATAAACCAAAGAATTATCTATTTATCTTCCCCGGAGTGAGATTGAAAGTTTATCCATCTGCGAAATGGAGAATTTACAGCCGCTAGAACGTATGTTTGATGTTGGTGAAGAACGCGCCGGCGATAGGGTTAACACCTACCACAAACTGAAGATGATTGAATCTACCACAAACTGAAGATGATTGAATCTATTATCGACGCTCTAAATCCAGAAGAAGTTGAGTTCTTGCGGAACACGACGTTTGGGAGGATCATATCTTGAGCATGGGTTCATCGATGCGATTCAGCTCATATTCTTGGCTGCTTTTCCACTAGGGATGTTAATATGGGCTCAACGTGATAGGGTTAGCCCTAACCCTGCAAACCCATTTGTAACCCTAACCCTCATTTTTTAAACAGGGTTTAAATAGGGTTGGCCCTAATAGGACCAGGGTTTAAATTCTAACCCTTTTATTTTGATTCACACAACTATTATACAATATTTAATAATGTTTTTCATCAAAAAAAACTTAAAGTAGAGTTTTCTCGCCAAAAACTGAACAACGAAATTTTCCGTCGAAACCGCAAAATCGAGTTTTCAACTAAAACAACAAAATCGAGTTTTCCTTCCAAAAACGCAAAATCGAGTTTTTCGTCAAAACTTCGAAATCGAGTTTTCCCGCCAAAAAATCAAAATCGAGTTTTTCGCCAAAACCTCAAAATCGAATTTTCCCGTGAAAACGTAAAATTAAATTAAGTTTTTTTGGAAAACCCGTAAAACTCAATTTCACGGTTTTGGCGGGAAAACTCGATTTGCCGGTTTTGTAGGGAAAACTCGATATTGCGGTTTTAGTTTTGGCGGAAAAACTCGATTTTGCGGTTTCAGCGGAAAAACTCGATTTTGCAGTTTTGGCGGGAAAACCTGATTTGTCGGTTTCGGCGGAAAACTCGTTTTTGCTGTTTCGGCGGGAAAACACGATTTTGTAGTTTTTGGCGGGGAAACTCGATTTGCCGGTTTCGGCGGAAAAACTCGATTTGCCGGTTTCGGCGGAAAAACTCGATTTGCCGGTTTCGGCGGAAAAACTCGTTTTTGTGGTTTTGGCGGGAAAACTCGATTTTGCGGTTTTGGCGGGAAAACTCGATTTTGCGGTTTTGGCGGAAAAACTAGATTTTACGGTTTCTGCGGGAAAACCCGATTTGCCGGTTTCGGCGGAAAACTTGATTTTGCTGTTTTGGCGGGAAAACGCGATTTTACAGTTTTGGCGGGAAAACTTGATTTGCCGGTTTTGACAGGAAAACTCGATTTTGCGGTTTTTGCTGTTTTTGCGGGAAAACTCGATTTTGCGGTTTTGGCGGGAAAACTTGATTTTGTGGTTTTGGTGAAAAACTCAAATTAGGTTTTGGCGGAAAAAAGCACAATTTTTTTTTTGACGGAAAAAATTTTATTCTTAGTTGTGGAGCAAAAACTCGATTTTGCGATTTTGGGAGGAAAACTTTTGATTTTGATGCTCAACAAATTGGAGGAAAGAATCATATGATATCTTAATTTTTCTAGTTTTATCTTTAAAATTTAAGAACAAAAATAAATGAAATATTTTTTTCAATTAAATGAGTTAACCCTGGTACCAGCCCTAACCCTTGATTATAATAGGGTCAAAATAGGGTTGGGTTAAAATAGGGCTGGGCTTATAATAAACAAAAGAGGGCTGAGCCCTAACCCTGTAGTTAACATCCCTATTTTCCACATAATAAAGAGGTTGTCCCCCAGGTTGAATCCTTACTATCTATCTAATTTGGTTTGTGTTATTAATATTCCTTGTTGCTAACAGTCTAGATTATCTTTAAAGTAAATTTTGTAGAGGGTAAGTCTATTTATGGAGAGCCGAAGTAACATGTGATGTCTGGTAGCTGCTACTAATAATCACCCTTTCTAATACATGAGAATGAAGTTTTGTAAATTATACGTTTGATATTAGTAACTAAGTACAAACTTAACAGATAATATCATTTGTAACGCTTAACAGTATATATCAAACAATACGATTAAGAGATAAAGCATTAATGTTGATGTTATTTGTAGGGGATAAGAGCATCATTAATGGGGGTGCTTAGAGGGGAGAGCTTAGCAAAAAATTATTATAATAGTGGGTGAGATCCACACAAAAATTAAGCACATATGCTTCTTCTGCTTAATTAAGCGCCGGTGTTAGCCCCGTTTCGTGGGCTCCACGGACACGTGATGGTCCGCGATTGGTTCGTTTTTAATTTTTTAATTTTTTTTTAAATCAGAGAAAAAACCAAAAAAAAAAAATTAAGCACCCATTTGAGGTGTTAGGGTTAATGGTGCTCTAAAGGATATTCTATGGCTGCTTCTACCCGAAGTAACATGTACTATGTCTGGTAGCTGCTAATAATAATGATCCCTTTCTAATACATGAAAATGAAATTTAGTAATCTATACCATTGATATTAGTAACTAAGTATAAACCTAAGTATAAACTTAACAAATAATATTATCTGTAACGCTTAAAAGTATATATCAAACAATACGATTGAGAGATAAAGCATTGTTGATGTTGTTAGTGTACGTTCACCAAAACACCAAGCGTATAATACCCTGCTAAATAGTTGTTTGTATTATGCAGACTGAGGTGATATCCATGATAGAGGATCACTACACACTCTTCTAACGAACTCTTGTGGGAGATGAGGTCGATGACGAGGCTGTGGACAACCTTGTCCGCCTTTTCCAAGAAGTTCATGTATTCAAGGACAACCTGGTGCGGTTGAGAGCTGAAAAGAAACAAAAAGAAAAAGAGGTGAAAGAGGAGAAGTTGACTTAAGATGCTTTTCATTCCGAAATGGCTTTAGGGTTTTGTTCCACAATCATAAATTAACCAGTTTTCATCGATGCTTGTATATGTTTAGCTTTAATGTATACACTTCATCGCTAACCCTTTTCCAGGTAGTAAAAATTTGTTGTGGAGATTGTACATCCAACAAAGAGGTCTATCTCTAATAATCAAACTATCGCACAATTTTTCTATTTGCAAGTAATAATCAAAGCTGTCACTAACCTACCTAGCAACTGCCAGTTGATGATGTAAAGTTCTTCATATTAAATTATGCACATATGTACGAGTGTTGTTAACTGAAATCATCGCACACTGATAGCTAAATATTTTGTTTACCATCTAACAATAAAACATAATTGTGCACATAATTTGGTTCTCGTGAACCATGATGTCGTATTTCCGCTCAGTTGGATCTTCTATGTACAGCCACCCCCAATTTCCAACTTGCTCCCATACACCAACAACCAGTTTAACCAACTGACCAGTACAACTAAATTATCTGCAGAACATGGGAAAGCACATCAACAAATGGACCATACATTCAAAAGTTAAACTATAAAATTGTTTATTTCAGGTACGCATATGCAGTAAATGGTAATGATATTCTTCACACGTATGTCCAATAAAGGATTGACTTTAAATCTCAGCATTCTCTGTTACAATTAGATATTCCCTCGATATTATGTAAATTTCTTTCTGTATTTTAAACGAGTATCAAACAAAATGAGTGGACGGAGAAGAAGATAGCTGGAGGCCTATTTTTCACTAGAAACCTATGAAGTACCATAAAAGATCTAACAAAATCTATACATGCTCACCTTTTTTTTGGCATACGTGTCCTTTCCTAGGGGTAAAACGGGCAAGTGATATACAATTTGCTACAGTCTCCTTCGGTTTATATTAGAATCGGGTAGATTCCTAATTTCATCTCCACTAAGATATATTTGGCCAATAATTTCTAAAGTAAAAATTAATCGAAAGTCGAGAACATTAACCTGCCACGTGTCTTTATTTGCCCATATATTTCTGATGATATGGCACTCTAAGTAGAAAGCAAAACAACTTTATTATGATATATATATAAGAGTTCACAGCAGGAGTGAACTCAAGTTTTGTTCATGATATCCCCTATATATTATTTGAGAAGCATTACAACTTCTTTTTGTAGCCACATGTCATCACTAGAATGATTCTTAGAATCATTAGAGAAATATGTTGGTCCATCTAATTATATAATAAGTTTTTTATTAAACTAACAATAAATTCATCATTAATGTACTTTATTATGTCCTTAAATAAAATTTATGGAATTGCCTAATGTGGCTAAAGAGTATATGTCAATTAATGATTTTGAATAATAAAGATTTGATAAAAAATAGTGTATCTTCTATCATATTTGTTTAATTCTAAACCATTAAATAAATTAAACAACCACAATAACCATATAATAAAAATTTAGATTTTTATGTATATGTTATATTTTGAATTTTACAAACGGCTATAAATTACTAAAACTGTTAAAAATCTCACATTCAAATTTTATGATCCATGGTTTAAAATTTTTGTTATGACAAAATACAAATGATTACAAAAATTACATAAGTAAAAAGTTTAATTTAATTAATTATTAAGATTAATATATATATCATTTTAAATTAAACTATAAACCATATAAAATACAATATTTTAGTTTCAAAATTTACTTTGAACAATTTTTTTGATAAAAGTTTTGAACGATCATGGACAACTTATTTTTTTTTAAATTATAAATTACTAAAACTATTAATCCCACAATGAAAATTTTGTTATCAGTAATTTAAATTTTTTTCTATTAAAGATACAAATGATTAAAAAAACTATATGAGTAGAATTCATCATTTAATAGACATTAATATTAAAAATATACTAAAATATATTATCTATGTTAGTATCATTTAAATTTAATAACATACCCTATCAAATATAAAAAAAATATATTTTTGGATTAATAAAATTGATTTATATGTTCGCACCAATTTAATTATATATTTAATAGTTATTGACTTTTAATTATTTAAAATATATTTATTATTTCATAATATGTAAAAATATTTAATACATAAAATAATATATATATATATATATAATATTGATTCCGTGCAAGTCGTGGATCTTATGCTAATCTAGTAGATAGATATTTGGTACAATTCTTTGGAAGAGACAAAATGTCAAAAGTGTGCGCACCAAACACGTTTGCTAGAACATTATACATATTATACTATTTAAATATAAATATCATATTGTCGGGCCTCTATCGAGTAGGCCTACTCGATAGCCCTCTATTATTATTATTTTGGTATAATATCGAGTCCTTTATTATATACAAGGCTCATCGGAAGCGTCGGTCATCACTCTAATAAACAAAGTTTTCTAAAAATGGGGATCTTGCTCTGTTTCTTCTTGGTTTTGGTTTTTACTCTCGTATCATCAAACTTTCTTAAAAAGATTACAAACTCAAAGTTTAACCTTCCTCCAAGCCCTTCAAGTCTTCCAGTCATTGGAAACTTAAACCATCTTGCAGGATTGCCTCACAGATGTTTTCATAACCTCTCCATGAAATACGGACCAGTGATGCTTCTCCGTCTCGGGTTGGTTCCAGTGGTTGTTATCTCATCGAGTGAAGCAGCTGAAGCAGTTCTCAAAACTCACGACCTGGAATGTTGCAGCCGACCAAAGACGGTAGGGACCGGAAAATTCACTTACGGTTTCAAAGATATCGCAATTTCGGAATACGGTGCGTACTGGCGGGAAATGCGGAAACTCGCGGTGATCGAGCTTCTTAGCCTCAAGAGGGTTCAATCGTTTAGGTATATCAGAGAGGAAGAGGTTGGACTTGTGGTGAAGAAAGTGTCTGAATCTGCTTTGAGACAATCTCCTCTAGATTTAAGCAAAACCATTTTCTCACTCACCGCAAGCATCATTTGCAGAGTAGCTTTAGGACAGAACTTCAACGAAGATGGCTTTGTTATCGATCAAGAAAGGATCGAAGAACTTGTCACCGAAGCAGCAGAAGCTATAGGGACTTTCAATTTCTCTGATTTCTTCCCTGGTGCACTTGGAAGATTCCTAGATTGGTTCTTTCAACGGTACAAGAAGATGAACAAAGTCTTTGAAGAGCTTGATGCTTTTTATCAGCATGTGATTGATGACCACTTGAAACTAGAAGGAAGGAAAGACCCGGATATCGTTTCCTTGTTGTTGGATTTGATCGGAAATGAAGATTCTTTCAAACTCAATATTGATAATATCAAGGCTATCCTCATGGTAAAACCCTCAAAGTCTTGGTTTTGTGTTCAACCACGTGATTAGATTAACAGATAATATTAATTAAACTCGATCTTATGTGTGTTGTTATGTGATTTTAGGATCTATTTCTCGCGGGGGTAGATACTAGTGCTGTAACAATGATTTGGGCGATGTCAGAACTCGTTAGAAACCCTAGAGCAATGAAGAAAGCTCAGGAAACGATTCGAACCACCCTTGGGGACAAAAAGGAAATAATCACTGAAGATGATCTAGGCAAAGTTGATTACTTGACGCTCATAATCAAGGAAACATTCAGACTACATCCACCACTTCCATTTATACTCCCAAGAGAAACAATGTCTCATGTCAAGATCCAAGGCTACGATATTCCCCCGAAAACGCAAATTCAAATTAACGTATGGACAATCGGACGTGACCCAGAGCGTTGGACTGGCCCTGAAGATTTCATCCCTGAACGGTTTACTGATAGTTCTGTAGATTTCAGAGGACAACATTTTGAGTTGTTACCGTTTGGTTCTGGTCGGAGGATGTGTCCCGCGATGCCAATGGGGGTTGCTACTGTGGAACTAGGATTGATGAATTTGCTTTACTTTTTCGATTGGGCATTGCCTGATGGAATGAATTTTGGAGACATTGATATGGAAGAAACAGGTAATATCTCCATTGTCAAAAAAGTACCTCTTCAACTTGTGCCCCTTCAACGTTATTGATATGGAGACCAAAAAAAACTTGATACCATGGAAAGTCCACGTATGATTTTCCGGTATTGTTGCGTTATGTAAGAATTGATATTTGAACCAAAAAAATCTCAGGAAATAATAAAGTTTGTTCATCAATCTTATCTATTAAAATAAAACTCATGACTTTTTTCATGTGTGATTTTTTTTTAAAATTTGGACCATCTCTTATGAATAATTATTTCATGTGTTTATCATAAAAATTTCATTAAAACCTTTAGGTCTTTCCTCAAAGTTCGTCGTCATTGTCATTTGAACCAAAAACCATGAGCAGTGAAATCGATGATTGCGTAATATTCTTGATCTCACTAAACTTGACCTTATGGTCGTCATACGGCAAGACGATGTTGGGATTAAATTCGAGCTTTGGGATGGAGTTATATTCTAGAAATCTGTTCCAGTCAATGATCATATTAGTGAAGATGGAAAGAAAGAGAGTTTGATCAAAAAAAAGAAAGAATAGCACATGCTGTTCTAGAAGAACTCCATGCGCTCCTCATATACAAATGTGATTCTTTTCTTACGAAGAAATTATTTTTTTGATAACCAGGTCTCGTGGTCTGGTTGTATAGGAACCTCGGCTGAGGTGCCCGCCATCACGAGTTCGAGCTCCGGTCACAGCGGATTTAACATCCCTTCCGTTGGGGCGCTGGATTCCCTACGGGGATAGTTGGGAATGTGGCTGCCCAGATACCAGAGTTACCAAAAAAAAAAAAAAAAAAATTATTTTTTTGATTTTCTAAGAATTTTTATCATATCCAGTCTCAACAATTATTGCTGAGAATCTACCACCACTCTTTGTTTTCTCAAATTATCAATGTTATGTTTCTTACTGATGGTTGATTTAGCCGAGAAAGAAATAAAGTCTCATAGATTTTCAGATTATATATAAAAATATATATTTTTAAAAATCTAGCAAATCTGTTTGAAAAGATTTTAACAAGATCTTGATTTTCAAAAATTATATATAAATATTTTCACTAATTTCATAATTAGTTTTGAAATATTATTATACATTGATAAATTCAGTTATCATTTATAAAATAAAAAATAAAAATTATATCCTATTTTTTATCTATTATACAATCATAATCAAGCATATTAAAATAAAATTATTATATTGAGCTAAAGTAAAATTATTTTAAATTAATAAATTTATATATAATTTATTTTCATAATTATAAATATTTATGTTCAAAAATATAATATGTTGGTAAGACGGATTAACACTAGCAAACTATATAATACATGTATAAAAATTAACATGTATTTCGTTAAAGCAAATATATATATTTAAAGCTTATTATAAAAATCTGTTGATAAATATTTTAACAATATTTTAATTTTAAAAAATTTTATGTAAATATTTTCACTAATTTTGTAATTGGCAATGAACTATTATATATATATATATATATATATATTCAATTATTGTTTATAAAATGAAAAATTTTATTCTATTTTTATCTATTAAATTGATATTTATAAATTTTAGTTGTGTATTGATATATCAAACATCTAAATTTGCACCCAAAAAAAAGGAATAATTGGCCTCTATGCCCATAAGACACACGTCACACACCTTAATTAGGAGACTACACCTGAAGTGATCGATGTTATTTTGATTGAGTGAATGTATGGAATATACTCAATTAAGGTCCAAATTAGCTGAATGTCCATAATTATGGATAACCCAAAAAGGAGTAACTTTTTGATACTGTGCGGACGAAAATACCCTCATGTTTTATCGAAAACAAGTAACTCTAGATTTATCAGCTAAATATTTACATAGCAGGTAACAATCTACATATCAACTAACATATGAGCTAATAATTTCAGTATCATCTAACAATCTATGTATCAAACAAATGTATCGACTAACAAATCATATATCAGTTAATGAAACTATTAACAATTAATTAGTTATCTATCAAATAGCCCCAAAACTATTTGTAACAACTAACACTTCATGTATCAATTAAGAATCCATTAAAATCTAAATAATAGCAGGTAAGTAATAAAATACCTACTAACGTATATATTATCTAAAAGTTGACTGTGAGTCGAAATTAGAAACATTAGAATTGGGATGAGATAATAAGATTAGCATTATGGATGTCAAAAGAATTAGAATAAAAAAATAAAGATTTGTGTTGAATTAGAAGATGATTTGAAGAATCTATACGAGAGATAAAAAGATTAGAACACATAAAAGGGAAAAGAGAGAGATATAGAGATAAGGGTATTATAGTCATAAAAAATATTAAAAAGAAACAAGGATATATGACAAATTATATGGACTTTTGGGTGCATTCTTACCAATTATTCATTTTGATTCCCGTTTTACCTCGATTGTAGCCTATCCAACCTACCTCCATAGCCATGCGTCTGCATCAGACTACTGACACATTCCTCTCTTTTTTATATTGTTTTTCTATTTTTTTTCTCTCATCTTCTCCCCTCCCGTTTCTTATCAACTCTTCTCTATTTCTTAATTTGTTTTTTTTTTTATGTTTTCTCCTTTCCTCTCTACTTTCTGTAATTGTAATCTTCATCAAACTAAATTCTCTTTTTAAATATATATTTGCTACCGTTTACACAATATTATTGTTCATCCTCATATATCACAAAAGCATTGATTTCAACTCTACTCATCTTCCATCAATTCTTTCTATCATCAAAAAATTACATATACCACTATAGTTACTGTCTGCAAGAGATGAGTATGTTCACAAAGTTTTTTTGTTCGCTTTAGGTAACATTTAACTTATTCGTTATTTGCTCAATTACTCCATATTATTTAATTTAGCAGAACCTTAATTTTATATTACATATGAGGTACATGTTTTGTTAGCAGTTACAATCATGGTGCCACTAATTGATAAATGGATGGTAAGCTGTTAAAAGTAATTAGCTTTAGTTGATACATTGTCAGTTAACTGGTAAATGGATAAATATTTAGTAAGAAGTTATAAGATATTTGTCGTTAAACGATACATAGTTTGTTAGTTGATAAATGTTTTGATTAATGGTTTATCAGCTGATACATTATCAGTTAAATTAGAAAGTCTCATTTAATAAATGGTTTAAATCCGTATATTAAACAGTTAAGTAAATGAACCATTATCAACTGATAAACCATTAAACCAATAAATGGTTTAAATCCGTATATTAGACAGTTAAGTAAATGAACGAATAATAATGTAAACATCTTACAATTTATTAAATACTAAATTTTAATTCATGTTTTTAAATCGCGAGATATTTTTTGGGATGAAAATTTAATAAAAATGCATCAAATGTTTTGTTAGAGATGTTAAAATAGGTAGATCTGTTCTATCTAAATCCGCCTTATCTACGATTCATCCCATTTAAACTTCAAACTATTTTCATATATTAAACGAAATTCTTTGAAAAAAAAAATAATATATGATATAACAAAGGAAACAATAAAATTTTAGTTAAGATACATAGTATAAATTGAGATTGGTGAAAATTATAGTCAACAAATAATAATTTCATGAAATTCATATTATATTAATGTACAAAACATAAATTTAAGAGTAATTAAAGAAATTCATACGAACAAAAAGAGAAAATCCATTTATGAAATTATCTCATCAATTTCAAGTTTATAAAAATTAATAAAATGATGAAATACCAATCCAAAGATTAATATATAATCAAAACAGTGATTTCTTAAACTTAGCTTAGAAAAAGGTTAATATATAAAAAATAAAACAATAAAAAGTTAAGTAACAATATATAGTAAATATTTGGTAAAAACACACAATATAATCCAAAGAAAATAAATTTAAATAAACAGAAAATTTTGATAAGAACAAAAAAAATAGAGAAGTTTATTTACAATTTTAATAATTTAAAGTCGTTTTATAGAATTCAAAATATAACATATACAAAAAAAATAATTATTATTAATATGGTGAATATGTTTTTTATTTAGTTTAATAATATAAAATTAAAAAATGATGAATGATATAATATTTTTACCATATCTTTATCGTTCAAAATCATTAATTGTAATATATATTTTAATCATATTAGGTAATTTCGTTAGATTTATATAAGGAGGGAAGGAAAATATCATTTTGTACATTAATGATAATTTATGATTAATTTAATAAAAATGTATAGTGTATGTTTAGATGAACTAAATTAATTCTCTAGTGATTCTAAAAATCACTTTAGTGATAACACATGTCACAGGTAAAAGATTCTAATGATTTTTTTTAATATACTATGCTAAAACTTATGCCTTGTGTGGAATGAACATTATATATACAAATTATTATATATTTTTTACATATTATGAAATAATAAATATATATTGAATAATTTAAAATTCAGTAACTATTATGTATATAATTAAATTGGTGTAAACACATAAAAAATTATTAATCTAAACAATCACTTTTTCTATTTTATATGGTGTATAATTTAATTTAAATGATATCATCATAGATATATAACATATTTTTAATATTGATATGCTTTCTACTCATATGATTTTTTGATCAGAAAATTTTAATCACTGATAACAAAATTTCCATCGTGTGATGTTTAATAGTTTTAGTAATTTATAATTTTTCTAAAAACAAAATCAGTGCAAAGTTTAAAATTTAAATATTAAGTTTTTAATATTTGTTGAAAGGATTTATCAAAAAAAAAATCAAAGCAAATTTCGAAATTAAATATTTATGTATCTTTATATGGTATATAGTTTAATTTAATCGATATTAATATATATATATATATATATATATATATATATATATATATATCTTTTAATATTAATATTTATTAAATGAGACTTTCTAATTATATGATTTTGTAATCATTTGTATTTTTTCACAACAAAACCATGGATCAAAAAAAATTTAGATGTGAGACTTTTAACAGTGTTAGTAATTTATAGCCGTTTTAAAAAGTTTAAAATATAACTTATACGAAAATCTAAATTTTTATTATATGGTTAATGTGGTTATTTAATTTATTTTAATAATTTAAATTAAAATAAAATAGTAGAAGATACACTAATTTTTTTCATCAAATCTTTATTATTCGAAATCAATAATTATCATATATAATTTAATCACATTAGGCAATTCCATATTTAAAGAAACAATGAAAATCATTAATAATTAATTTATGATTAATTTAATAAAAACTTATTATATATTTAAATGAATCAATTTATTTTTCTAAAGATTCTAAAAATTATCGTGGAGATGACACGTAACTACCACAAATAATATATAAAAGATAATGGATAAATGGCAGTATATTTACATTCCCAACTGTCGCACATAGAAAAAAAAAACTCCCCACAAAATACAAGTGGACATCAGTCATTTCACCCATGACACTAATTTTTCCGAACAAGTGTTCGCAATATCATGGAATCAACATCGTTTTTAGCAGATGTCGCAGAAGACAACTGGGTTTACAAAAACTAAACAACACAACTGCATTTCTGAATATTATAATTCAAAAGCGTAACGCTTACAGAGCTATTACAGAAGTCTTTATACTAGACCATAGAACTTTTTAGATATATCTATTAGCTAAAAATAATAAGTGAGTAGCAAATCGGATTTGGATGAGAGTAGCTGGCTTTGTAGTCTTCATCTTCAGCTTTTCCGGATAGAGCCGTTGATGCTCTATTCTGTAGAGCGTGTTTCATACTTGGCCTCGTCCTTCTTTACTTCCAGAATCAGTCTGGGCTTGATTAGTGTTGAGTCCCATTGTCTTCTGTCTTACATTAACATCATTGTAAGCGGCAATTTAGAGGTTCAGTATGTCCAAGAAATACAAGAGTATAATTTTTTTAGAACAAAAACACGGACATACGACTACATCATCTTCACACAACAGTAAAAGGTTTGTATGACAATGGTATTTAATGTACGGTATAAGTCCGTGTAGGGGATAATTAGAGATGGGTCACTACAAGAAAAAGGTTAAATTACACCAGATAAATAGTATCACAAAAAGAACTGATACTTGTTTAAATTACTTATTTAGTAAATGATACAAAATATATTATTAAAGTCCATTAATAGTTTTATTCACTTGTTTAACATCATTTTAATAAAACTGATACAAATCTATATTAATTCACATCATTTTAAGTAATTGACACAGTAATGTAGATTCACATGTTTTTGTAATTTTTTGTTAGCATCAATTAAAAAAAGATGCAACATTTACATCAACAAAGAAAGTGATGTTAACTAAATTTTTTTTTTTTATCTATCTTATATATTAAAACAGAAGTCACAACCTTGATTTATGTGTGATTTTTTTTTTAATGGACCTAATGGACTTATTCCTAAAAAGTCATGTTACATTTAATATCTAATTTTATCATTTAAATTTTGGGCCTACCAGAAATTTTTATTGTACTATCAATAATTGGATTTAAACAATAGATGATCCATTGGATTTATAGATAGTATAAATTAAATAGATATAATTTAATATTGTAATACTATACCTCTATTTGCTAAATATTTAAATATTTGTCGACGTTAACTTTTAAATTATAAATATTTTTTTTTTAAAATAAAAAAAATTATATTATCTAACAATGATTAATCTTTACTACCTTAAACCAATGAAAACAAATTTTAAACTATATAGTTTATTTTAAAAATTTTAAACAAAAACTAAATGCTGAATTATTTACTCGATAATATAAATCTATGAAGTGAAAAGTTTATTTTTTTTTAAACTTTCTAAATTTGTGAAATGTTACAATATCTTTGAATATGACAATAAACCAATATTTTACTAATCTTTATATATATAGTTACGATTTTAATAATGAAATAATAATCTGAAAATATATATGTAGAAGAAGATACAAATACATGTGAAAGTTTGAAACAATCTATTCAATGAAAAAAATATACAGTAAACTTATTATGTTTTAAAAATTGATAGACACATATATATTATAATATATACCAATTTAGAATCGAAAACAAAATATTTATATAAAAATAAATGAAAACAAAAATCCGCGCAATTACAAGTGTCGAGAACTTTTATCACTTGAGTTGTGATTTATAGTTTTATATAATTTTTACAACAAAAAAAAATGGTAAAACCGGTTTAGATGCATGCATATGTGTGTATTTTATATTCCCTTTAGCATTAGTTGTTTTGAACTTAATAAGATGGTTAGGCGGAAATATCGAATTGCAAGAGTATGTTCTTTCTACATCACATCATATTCTGAACTATAGATTTAGTTTTTCTTTTTCCCACATATATTTCATATATAATTGATTTCGTTTAATATAAGTTGTACATGTGTTGCAGCGGTCGAAGCAACGAAAGTGTGCAATTTTCCGTGTTCACCAAGGTACGGAACTTTTGAATGCTTCCATGACTGTTTCCTCGAAGATTTCAAAGATGGAAATTGTATTAATGGGCGTTGTTGTTGCACAAAATGATAAAGCGGTCACGTTTCTAGAATACTGGCAATTTGAGCGGTTGAGTATGCTTTTCTAATATCAGATTTATGTATTCTGTTCAATAAAATAAAGCATTTTATTATTCTTTCGCTTCCGTAACTGTAGTTATTTTTCTTCACGGTTGTGATTTATATCCAAACTAATAAGTTGTGCGAAGCAAATGACAAACGATGATATTTACTAAATTAAACATTAATAAGAAGATGGTATTAAGATAATATTATAAATTTATAATAATAGCCACATATGGTTTTCTTATTTTTTCAGTCACATACATATACATTAAAGTTAATATATAACCATGGCTGTTAGAATATAGTATATTCCATGTAACAACCTTGGAATATCCTATTTTCTAACTCTGATCTGTGGTGGTGAAATCAGTTGCAAGCAATGGAAGTTGTGTACCACACGTAGTCTGATGGATCTGGATCCGGAACCATGAACTCAACTAGATCTGGCCCTTTCGGACAACATGTAGTTATTTTTCTGGACGATTGATTGTGTTTTATATCCAAACTAATAACTTGTGCAGTGCAAATGACAAACGATGAAAATTTACTAAATTAAACATTAATAAGAAGATGGTATTAAGACAGTATAATACAAATAATAGCCATATATCATTTACTTATCTTTTCAGTCACATATATATACATTAAAGTTAATATATAACAATGGCGACTCTGATCTGGGGTGGTGGAATCAATAGCAAGCGATGGAAGCTGTGTACAGTGTACCACACGTAGTCTGATGGATCTGGATCCGGGATCCACGAACTCAACTAGACATTGTCCTTTCGGACAACTTATCTAAGTGTCGGGAACAATTTGACCAAGGGTTCCAATGATTCTTGTATACATTTTCTAACGGATTTCGAGTTGATATAAATTTTAGATTTGAGTAAGACAAATATAATTGGATAAAAATTTCATCAAATGTTAATTAAGAATTTTATGAGTTAGAATTTCTTAACCTTAAAATGTGCTATTTTATGACAGTCTCAAACTTTTATGTTGTTTTGATCTTTGCTTTATGTTTTGCTATGTATGGTTGTTTTCAGTAGCTGGTGATGTTGGGAACTTTAAGTTGTTTTCTATTTTTTCTTTCTCTTGACTACGATCAGAGAGTTGGTTGACTGAGAGAAATATGAATTTCGTTGTAACCTGCATTTGAGTGATAGTGAAACATTGTAGCTTTAATACATACTTGTAGTTCAAAAGGTTTTGAAGTAATGTAGCAATTGCTGTGTTATGTGTCTTACTATAAAGTGTGTTATCTGACTTAGAATTGCTATCTGTAACAGAACAATCTGGAGATGAACTTCTTTCCTGTGACTATAGTGATGCCAATAGATTCAAAATTTAAGAAGTAATCGGAAAAGGCAGTTATGGAGTTGTTTGCTCAGTGAGAAAGTGGTAACAAAGAAATACATGATATTTTCGAGCATTTATCTGATGCTGCGAGGATTCTGCATGAGATAAAACTTCTCATACTCCTAAGGCATTCAGGTATAGATAGTTGAAATGAAGCACATTATGCTTCCTCCTTCAAGAAGAGAATTCAAATTTATATATGTTGTGTTTGGGCTCATGGAATCTGATCCTTCATCAAGTTAAATAAAGACAATGATGATTTTGACTAGAGAGCATTACCAGTTTTTTCAAGTATCGGTTATTGAATTGTTAGATTAGTCGTATACATATGTGATATGCCTTGACATAATCAGAGCCTAAACTACACTTATCAGTGGTTCTGACTCTGCGTTTGGATGCTTTCAGATCAACAGTTATACACTCAACCGCAGTTACTCGAGGAGGACAACCAATTTTTTTTGAATAACACAAACATATCAAACCCCTAAAACTACTCTAATCATTTATTTTAAACCATCATGCAACGTTACAAGCATCTCAAAGAAACCTCTCAGGTAATTTTAATAACTCATCCTGAATCCGGCAGCAATATTTCCAAACCAAATTCAAAAAAGCCGTAAACCATCTCTCTCTCTCTCTCTTCAAGCAGCTGTCAAACCAAACACTTTCATGGGCCCGGTGGCGTCTATCATGTTTCTCTAACTGCTCAATCATAGTTTAAACCCATTTTTATTTTCATGATAAGCTATATTTTTTCTCCCTCACTCTCTCTGTATAAAAAACATGTTCACGGTGAAACATGTGGTTCATCACCTAGCAATACCAAGACGATGATCTGGATCTTATAATTGTGTTTTCTTTTAATTTGGATCTTATAATTGTGTTTGTGCTTCATTGATTTTTTTGAATTATGTATAAATGTACAAACATTAACTTTGATTCTCTTCATATCAGTTCTTCCTGAAAACAAGTTATATTCATTTACGTTAGCAAGTGATAAAGTAACGGTAAGAAGTCATTATCAAATGGGGAATCTGTGTTTGTTTCAATACGTTTTATTGTAACACAATTGTAAAATGATCAATCTTTTATTATTGTTTTGCAGAATCTGAGTTATAGCAGACAAAGAAAAAGATTCATTGAAAGGAGTTTGAGAGAAGCACATATGCAGTTATATCACGTGGCTGATGGAGAATTCTTCACTGAATCTAGTCTATTGAACTGATTCAGCTTCACGACCAACGGAAATCCAAGATGAATACAGATAAAGAGAACGAGAAAAAAAAAAGGAAAAAGAAGAATCACAACTGAAGAAATCCTCATGATTAATTTTGTTAACTGTTTTTTTTCTTCTGAAAGTTCATCATTTTCTTTTTCCCGTTATTTTGCTTCTCTGTATATATTTTTTGTCAGAATTTATTTCGATGGATCAAAGAAATAATGGAAAATGATTTTATTTGATTTATCCATTATTATTATTTATCATCAATTATGTAGAAACGAGAATAATGGTTAAATAATAATTATAAATGATATAATTAACTACTAAATCATTTAAAAATCTGAAACTAATTTAGCTTCAGTTATTAATAAATGATATAAATAATTAAAATCAATTGTTTTAATAGATGTCAATACTTACATCATTTTAAGAACAAATGTAAACTTAATATCATTTCTTATAATTGATACTACATACTCCCTCCGTTTCATATTAAGTGTCGTTTTAGAGAATTTTTTTCGTTACAAAATAAGTGTTGTTTTCGATTTTCAATGCAAATTTATTAATTTTATGCAAAATTTATTTTTCTATTGGTTGAAATATGGTTAGGTGTATAGGTAATAGTGTTTTTTATAGGAACTATGCAAAATTAATTGTTTCCTTAATCCGTGTGCCGAAACATAAAACGACACTTATAATGAAACAGAGGGAATATTAGCATACAGTAATTGATGTAAATAATTTATATTTTTGTATCAGCTATTAATAGATTGATGCAAATTATTTACATCACCACTTTCAGAGTCATTTATTTAAGTGATGTAACATCATTTATGACTAATACAAATAAATAAAATAAATGATGTTAAATGATGTTAAATGATGTTAAATGATCATTATTTTGTAGTGGGTAAAGCATATTTAGACACACTAGTCTAGGATGAAAACTAACCAAAACAAAAAAAATGGACCAATGCTAGAAGCGCATTAAGGAATCGCTTCATGGGGTTAGAGACTCAGAGTTAAACCAGCTACCATCTTACTTCACAATTTAAAGCAATACAAAAGCTATGATTACATGCTAAACAAATATGACACATGCTACTACTACAATTAAATGAAAAAGTTTGTCTTCATGATTTAACCAAGATATGTTGATTACATTTCCCAAATAAATGTGGATTTCTCGTTTTAAAGAAATGAAAGAGGAGCTCGAAAATGCAAAAAAAGAAGAAAAAAAACCGTTAAGCATTTTTCAAAATAAAAATTAAAGTCAAGAAGTGTATAGTCCGGACGAGCGCTAGCTGCGCTGCAATATAGAGAAACCTGCTAAGGTCCACATAAGAGCAAAGTTGGTAGTAGACAGACACAAAATTAGAAAATTATATTAAAATAAATCTCAGGTCTATATAAATACAAAACACTGCCCTATTCAAACAATCACAAAAACCGTATTCTACAAAAGTGAAATTGAAAAGAACCAAAATGTCAGGGACCTGTTGTGCAAAAACATATAAAATCACCAGGAGAGATCAACCTTTCTCTTCGCCGAACTAGATGGCGGCGGCAAGGATGAGCACAACGGCGAGGCTTGGTTCCGAGCATGACGACGTCGTTAGAGCAAGGCGACCGAAGATGCGGTGACAGAGGAGTAAGCCATGTGAATCTCGCGACGGTCTCGAACTCGACGTAAACAGAGGTGAAGGGTGAAGGGTGAAGCACGACCGTGAAAGAGATAAACTTGACGCGACGATCTACATTTAGATGCGACGGTGGACAGAAGAAGTAAAAGCTCATGTTCATGGCGAGTCGGAGGCGGTTGCAGACGACGACAAGTGAAGCTTAACACGAAAAAACACTTGATTCCGGTGAGAGTGAACTAGACAATTCAGTGGAGATCTCGCGAGAAGAGAGAAAATGTACCAACAGATTAAACGAAGAAAATGTGGAAGAAAAGAGATGAACAGTTTTGATTTCGTAACAAAGCTTGTATCGATTATTGTGCTATCTACTGACAAACTTTTTCATGCGTGATATAACAAGAGTATAACAATATAGAGAGTTCGTAAAGGGGTGATGATTTTAGAGTGTGACATATAAGATACTAGGGTCTGTCCGCGCTATGCACGGGATATATGTTAATTATATGACATAATGTTGGTTTTTTTGTTTGGAAAACTAATTGTAAGTTAACAATTAGAGTTGTTGCACAGAAAAAAGTTAACAATTAGAGTTATGGCATAAGATAATTCGATACGTATTAGTTTTCCAATAGTGTGTTGTTATTTGTATAGAATGAGAGAGTTGTTATTGGAACCGTCGCAACACTCTTGAGAATCACATCTTTATTACCATTTGCACTTCTATCATATATGTGAGTAAATATATTATTTATTGAGTAATGTGATATAAATATATTATTGTGTAGACGAATAATTTAAGTAGTATTCAAAGTGATTGATAGATGAGCTTGTAAATATAACTTCATATGAACTTGTTTTGCGCTTATTTTCTAAGTTGTTAATCTTAAACTAAAATCCTAGAAAGTGCGTATTTTCTTAAAAAATGTATATTCTAAGCAATTTGCCTATTTAGACCATTTAGGAGATGTTGATGGGAGCTATTGAAAGTTATCTAGTAAGAAATGAGTTGTAGAGAGAAAATGAGATTTTCCTTTACCGAGGTGGCTTCATAGAAGATTGATTATGTTCTCTATGTTTGAATGATTTATTCAAGAATAGAAGCTTAAAAAATTAACTATGTTCTTTATGTAAATTCTATATCTAAATAAAGCGAAAGGGCCATTAAAAAAACACATTAGGGAGAAATGACAACTTCCATTCATAGAAATTATGCAGTTATGTTTGTACAAAGAGTGCAATTTCTCCTTTAAACAACCCCAACAACTAGGACGCCTAAATCCTTAACGTCCTATATAAAATACTTTTCATCGTTCATTGAAACAAAAGTTCGCATAAAATAAATAAACAAACATTTAAAAATTAAAACAATGTCAGCCTTAACACATAATTATGTCATACTCTTTGTGCGATGATATCTTCTCAATTTGCATTGTTTTAACCATTCATTTTAGCATATGCTAACCATTTAGGATAGTATTTAGATATGTTTAGGATTGCATTGCATTACATATGTCCTTATCAGGTGATGGAGATTTCAATTGGTGACTTTGGAGCATTTAGAGATGGTTTGGAGGCAAAAAGGGGTGATTCTCGAGAAGGAGACGCATTGATCAAGTGTCCCAGCGGCATAAGGAAGTCCCAGCGGCCTTTTGGCCCCTCAAGAAGCCGCTGCCAGCGCTGAGAAACGGAGACCAAGTATGGGAGCGGCCTTACGCAGCGGTGTACCGAAGCCGCTGTAGACGCTCGAGAGATGAAGACTCAAGAAATGAAGACCAAGTGCGGGAGCGGCCTGACGCAGCGGTGTGACGAGACCGCTGGGAAAATACCTCCTTCCCTGCCGCGTTCGTACTTGTCGCAGCGGTGTACCGAAGCCGCTGTAGACGCTCGAGAGATGAAGACTCAAGAAATGGAGACCAAGTGCGGGAGCGGCCTGACGCAGCGGTGCGACGAGACCGCTGGGAAAATACCTCGTTCCTTGCCGCGTTCGTACTTGTCGCAGCGGTGTGATGACGAAGCAAGTAAGCCGCTGCGAGTGTCCCAGCGGCTAGGCGGAGCGGTTTCACGTGGCCGCTGCGAGTCAAGAAAGTCAACATTTTCCGGGTTTGACCAGATAATTACCAATTTGTGTTTTGGTTAACCCAGGTTTGTTGGGTTAAACCAGGTTCGACTTTAAGCTACTATAAAGGTCATTCAGACCTAATTGTAGGATCTTATCTTGTTTTCTATCAAATCACAAAAGAACTTTTAGGTGAAAGATCATATCTTGATCATTTCTCTCTTGTGATTGCTTGATTTTCTTGATCTCTTATCATGTTTAGCACCAAATCATCTTTGATTCTTGGGCTCATCATGGAGAGTAGTGAGTAGTCATCTTTGGATTCATGGGTTAGGGAGATTAAGGGTGATTAAGCTAGATCTAAGGTGTTTAGGTATAGATCAATCTTATTCCTTGCTAGTAGAGGGCTTTTAATGCAATTTTAGAGTTGACCTCTCCAAAGTTGAGCTCTATGCATTTCATACCCGGAAGGTGTTTGATGAAATGCCTGAACCAACTCTCCTAAGCTTTTAACATCCTTTGCCAAAGGGATTTGTTGTTAAAGGTGTTAAGATGGCTAGTAGACTTGAGATTAATGATTACTTAGGTAACATTCAACCAAAGGAATTTGATGCTTGAGTTATCTAGGTAAATGAGCATTCATCTAGGGATAGAGTTTGCTTAGGATTGTGTCTAGGCCTAAGGAAGATATAGATTGGTTAAAAGTTGACACCTTTAGGTTGAATCTTGATCACCCAAGATCAATTCCCATAGCCCATGAGTTCTCCCTTCTTATAAGAAAGAAAGCTTGTGCCTTTATTGCATTTTAGAAAGTAAGTTAGTTTCAAATCATCTCAAAAACTGGTAGCACTTAGATTAATCATGGTCTTGCATTCCCTTTGCATCATAATCACCTAGGATTGGTTCGACAATCTTTTATACTACATTGATTTGATCTTAGACCCTTGAAAAGTCTTATATCATGCGAATCGCGAACAAACCCTTAACACAAATAGAAAGTTGTTAATCAAGAAAATTATATTGTCTCGTTGATTTGTAAACTGGATAAGAAAATAGAATACAAGGAATTAAATTGAGAATTAAATTAAACTACCTATTTTAAGAGTTATTCTTGGGTTCACCCCCTATGGTGAACCTTTAGGTTCACCAACCAATAGAAAATTATCATTTTAAATCTAGTATCTTTTAATTAAGGAAACCAAATAACTTGCAAATTATATTATTTTTTCAAAATAAAATTTAAAAATAAATAAAAATAATATATAAAAAACGAATTCAAAAAAAAAAAATGTTGTAAACAAAACACTAAACCCTAAACTCTAATACTAAACCCTAAACTCAAATCCTAAACCCTAAATCCTTGGGTAAACCCTAAATCTTTGGGTAAACCCCTAAACCCTTGGAAAAACACTAAACATGTTGTCAACAAAACACTAAACCCTAAACTCTAATCCTAAACCCTAAACCCTTGGGAAAATCTTAAACCCTTGGGTAAACCCTAAACCCTTGGGTAAACCCTAAATCCTTAGGTAAACCCTAAACCCTTGGAAAAACACTAAACATTTGGATAAATTATAAATTATAAATCTTAAACACTAAACTCTAAATCTTAAAAATAAATATATTTTTTTTAAATAATATTTTTTTAGAACTATTGTTATTTTTATTTATTTAATTTTTTATTTTTTATTTTAAAAGCATAATATAATTTGACAAGTTATTTTGTTTCCTTAATTAAAAGATACTAGATCTAAAATGACAACTTTCTATTGGTTGGTGAACCTAAAGGTTCACCCTAGGGGGTGAACCCAAGAAAAAGTCCTATTTTAATCTTGTCTTTTTCATGCCACTGAGAATTAAATTAAACTACCTATTTTAATGCTTGCCTTTTCCATGCCACTGAGAATTAACTTCCATGCCACTGAGAATTAAATTAAACTACCTATTTTAATGCTTGTCTTTTCCAGTTAAATTAATGAGTTTTTCTTAATCAAATTTAAATTTAATGTGATTAAATGAACCTACCTATTTTAATGTTTGTCTTCTCCAGTTAAATTAATGAGTTTTCCTTAATGAAATTTAAACTTAATGCCATTAAATGAACCTAAAAATACATCATATTTAACGTAACTTATTACGGACGAGTACGGCCCAATAATGAACTTGAATTTTATTTTTACGAAAACGTGAATCACTTGACTTATGTAATATTTAAAATATATTAACTACAATATAACAAATGCATATAACCTACCTATACTTTAGTTTGAAATGATCATGCTCAAGTTTTATATAGTCAACTTACATCATGCATCGATCGATGTACAATAGTCAAACCACCTATAGTTTTCATTTTTTTATAGGATGTATCAACCAACCAATCATCCCACTGATTTTCTAAGCTTTATAAAAAAACAAATCAATAAATACAAACTCAAAATCCAATATCTTCTATTAATCAAAACAGAATATCTTCAATGTCGTATCTTTAATGTACCTATTAAATATAGAAACCGTAACCATAATTACACTAATTATAAGAACATATTTGATTCCAACCAATTGATCTATTACTTCGGTAATTGATTTGCTTGCAGAAGATGAAACAATAAATTAAAAATTTATAAGAATATAAAGATATAGAGATTCCAACCAATTGCCTATATTTGCGTATGATTTTCGCATAATAAGCTTCAAATTGAACATTGAAAAAGATAGAGAGATTTTTTTAATCTTTTACCGACACAAAACTTAAACAAAACGAAGAGTTAAAGGTGATTTTTTTTTGTTACACTTCCCGGAAAAAAACGGTTACAACATGGGCTTTCATAATATGGCCTTTTAACATATTAATGTTATGGACATTTAATAATTATCTTGATGAAAAACAAAGACTATAAATAATTTATTATTAACAAAAGTATGAAATTATTTACAATTTGATGACTAATTCATCACCCTTTTTATATGTTGAATTTTTCATAGAAGTTTAAAAATCATTTTATTTTCTTTAAACATGTATAACTAATTTATAATCTTTTATGCCATACTAAGTCATGAAATAATATTTCTTCATATTTTACATTAATAACCATTGTTTTTATATATCGTCTACAATTCTCTAATTACGTCTATTTGTTAAATTTTGTATATGATATCGAATATTCATCATAAATAGATGGTTTAAGATGCCAAAAAAATTATTTACTTGGTGAATATAATACATCTAATATTACAAATACATCGTTTAGATAAATAAATAACCATAAACCAAAAATTCATATCCGCGCTGGTTTTTATTTATATTTTTTTATTATTTAATTATAATATTTTTATTTTATATTTGAAAGATAAATGAATTTTCTTTCAAACAATATTTTTGTAAATGTATTTTTTTAAAAATAATCAATTAAAATTGTTATTATCATTGAATATCATTATTTTTGACATAATTTGAGTTTTCGTTTACATCAAAATTTATTATATTTTAGGATAATTTTAATTTAAAATGTAATTTTCATATTTTTCAAACAAATTCTAAAAATATTTTTTAAATATTTTGTTATAATTGTTAAAAAAAATATTGAGTTGCATTTCAAATAAAAAGGTAAAGATATTAAAAATATTCTAATTAAAATATGTAAAATTTAATATAATTATAAGGAAATGGTCAAAATAAAAAAAATTACACATAAAATAATCATGATTTTTGTTAACTGGGCGGATCATTATTTATATGATATCGCACACGAAAGAAAAATTTCTGTTTTTAAAATTATCTAATTAACTATATACTCATTTTTTATATTTTTTATATGATATCACACATTCGTAAAAAATAGATAGTTTAAGATACAAAAAAAATATTTACTTAATGAATATAATATGAACGAATATTACAAATACATCATTTAATAAAATAAATAATTAAAAACTGAAAATTCATATCCGCACAGGGTCTAGTATTAGTTATGTACCATGATATGTCTTTGCTTCCTTGAAATGAATGTGGAGCTTTTTGAAAAGGAAACAAAAAAAATTAATATGGAGCTTAACTAATCAAATGTAATAAATGATACACACCGAAGGCCCGAAGCTCCTTTGTCTACTGTTTAGAGCTTTTTAATATTCTTATGATTGAAGTATACAAATCCTTTATATATTAATAATTGATAAACATTACAACATTGTTTTATAGTTACGTGTCACCATGAAAATGAAATTCAGAATTCTTAGATAAACAGATTGATCTATCTTAATTTATATTATATTTTTTTACTAAACTAACTATTAAATTGATAAATAGTGTTCAAAAAATATTTTCGCATTTTTTTAAATAAAAACTACGGAATTGTTTAATATGATTAACTTATATATGACAATTAATTATTATGAATAATAAATATTTGATAATAATTTTTCTATCTTAGCTATTTTTTGTTTGATTATATATTTTAAAAGATATTAAACAATCACATTAACCCTATAATAAAAAAAATCTTATATGTTATATTTTAAATTTTTTTAAACGACTATAAATTACTAAAAACGTTAAATATCTCATACTAAAATTTTGTGATCAATGATTTAACTTTTTTTTAGTAATAACAAAATACAAATGATCATAAATCGTATGAATATGAAATCTCATTTACAAGACATTCATATTATATATTAATATAGTTTAAAATTAAACTATATAACATAAAAAAATACTTAAATATGATAATTTCTAAATTTGTATTGAAAAAGTATTGAGACCTTAATATTTTAATTTTAAATTTGCATTCAGAAAATCACACATTAGAAATTTTTTTTATCATATGAGTATAAATTCTCAAGAATAAATATAAATATTAAAATACTATATATCTATGTCTATGTCACTGAAATTTACTTATATAGCATATAAAATAAATAAAATGATTGTTTTGATTTATTTACCAAATAAATATCGTAAGTAAATAAGATGTGTTGTTTTGATTTATGTTTTTACTCTAATTTAATTATATACATAATACGTAAATGGATACACATAAATAATAATAAAAAAATTATTTTTATATATAACATTCAGATCTTAAGCTAGTAGATAGTTATTAATAGGCCTGGGACGGATCGGGTATCCGGACAATTTTAAGATATCCAGATCTGGATCCTTATCCGGCGGATCCATAATTTTATTATCCTTATCCGGATCCGGGGTTCGCGGATATCCGGGTGTCGGATATCCTTCTAAAAAATATAATATCCGGCGGATATCCGGATCCGGATTTGGATCCTTAAAATAAAGAAAAAATAATATTAATATATATAAAATATTAACAATAATTTAAAAATAAAAAATATATAATATTTTTAATTATTTCTATGTATAATATTACAAAATTTACATAAAATTTATATATACTATTATAAAAATGAAAATATATTAAATAAAATTAGTTTTTATATATAGATATTACTATTTTTGAAATAGTTATTAATAAAATTTACGGATCCGGATATCCGAACTAAAAAATCAAAATATCCGGATCCGGATTCGGCTTTGACGGATCCAACATTTTATTATCCGGATCCAGATTCGGCCTCTCCGGATATCCAGATTTTCGGATCGGATCCGGATCGGATCACGGATCGAATCCGGATCTCGGATAAAAGTTCCAGGCCTAGTTATTAAGCTAGTAGATAGTTATTAACGAAACCATTTATAGACATATTGTCATGTTGATTTGAAAACTCTTTCCACTAAATTTAATTTGTGAATAATTTTTCCTGCTAAATTGGCTTTTAGGTCTACCTAAATCTAATCGACACCTGTCCCTGTATATACTAAACCCAAAAACTAGTAGTATAAGATAACTATAAAATTAAAGATCGTTTATACTTTAAGATGAGATGAAATCTTGGACTTGTTTGTTTGTTGTATATGATATGAATTTTTAGATATAGCCGTGTGTACCATTATTACGTCTCTTTAGTGGAACGCACCATCGCTGTCCCAGTTAAACGTACTGAAAACATTTTTTTAAACAAAGAAACGTACTGAAAACATATACAGTACTTTGCAAATACTTAAGCCTTTTAACCTTTTTATCGTTGTTGCCAAAAAAAAAACTTTTTTATTGTTTGACCGAGCACCGAGGGTATCATGTTTGCAACATATTATAAGTTTTTTTTTTGCTAAAACATATTAGAAGTTGATATACGTTAGTCGGGCAAATTAAAAAAAAAGTGTATAAAACTTATGCTGATTTATTTGAATTTGATATTAATTAATTTAAAGAAAAAGATGTTTTTATATTTGGTGTTACTATTATTTGAGCCTGATTTGAGATAATAAACTTGTTGCAGGTTCAGATAATTAAAATAAAGAACCCGGTTTAGAAGCTTTCCTCGTATAATGTGATGCATCTTGTGCGTAACACTATGGAAACTAAGAGTTGCAAAGAGAAGTCTAAAGTTATTGGTATTAGTGTAAACAGCATACTAGACAAACGCAAAAAGAGACAAATTCCGCCGTTAAAATGATATCTTCAAATCGCAATTATTCTCATCGCAATCATATTAATAAGGCTTCTTTATACTAATTTATTGTATTGTTAAGAAAATATTTTGTTGGCTATTGAGTTTGAATCATTGGAATACGCCGAATTTAACTTGTGTGGTAGCCACAAAAAGGCTACATTTCGATTGTTTAGTATTACACTATATATTTATAAATGTAACACCCATAATGAAGTCGTACACATGGAATATATATATATATGCTCTAGCTAAAAAGTTTTAATTTAAATAACTATAAAGCGGGAAAATGACATATTTCCACACCAAAAGTATCATATAGCAGCAGTTCCACACGATCTTTCAACATCGTCTTAATTGTCCATATGATAAGTTTGACAACCTATTCCCCCCCACCCCCCGCCCCCCCAATTTAAAAGTTCGAAACCTGAACCCACATGGCTTCGGTTATTCATCAATTTAGTAGTCCAGAAGAGATAACCAAACCAAAAGACACAAAGTAACCCGACCAGAGATCCGATAAGTTAACCCGGTTTGAATCCAGTTTTTAAAAACTCCTAATTATATGAACCCTAAAAACAACGAACCCAGAAGCTCTCTCCTTCGACCGGTGAAAATCAAAGATGAGCAATGATAGTGGAGCTTCGACTGAGAGATCAAATGTTCGTCGAAGAGGACGAGTAGTTGGTGTGCCAAAGAGATGCTGGTGTGGCGAAATCGTGGTAGCAAGAATGTCAAAGTGTGAAGCTAATCCTTTCTTAATGTTGAAGTCGTTACGCTCACGTCGATTTTCACCATCAGAATCGTAATCCTGGTCGAATTCAGGGACGTCATTCCACTCAACATTTACATCAGTTCCTCTTTTCTGAGACATTCTACAAGAAAATAAACCAAGATTATCATACTATAAACTCGAAATTGAAACATAGAGTAAGCAAAATTGATTCAGTTTGAAACAGAGAGTAGGCATAATAGAAACTCAAAAAGGAAAAAGATGAGGCGACAAAATCACCTGACCTAACCGATTAGACAGAAAGAACTGTCGACGAAATCAATTCAAAGCTTCAGTCTTGCTTAGGGTTCACAACGCTTGAGAGAGATAAAGAGAATTGGGTTTTTTTGGCTTAATCAAAATCGGTTAAGTTAAATTACAGTTTATAATCGTAAATCGGATCGTAAACGGGTCGTCTTAGGTTTAATTAGTTTTTTTTATTGGTTAGGCTTAAACTAAAAATCCAGTAAACAGATTTTAATCGGCTAAATGTAGGTTCATGTGGGTTCGGATTTCGAACTTTTAAATTGGGGGGAAATAGGTTGTCAAACTTATCATATGGGCAATTAAGACAAGGTTGAAAGATCGTGTGGATCTTTAACTATACGATACTTTTAGTGTGGAAATATGTCGTTTTCCCCTATAAAGCAAATCAAAGTTCTTACAGAAAAATAATTAAGTAAAACAAAAGCAATGAAAAATCTTTCCAAGGTTCAAGATTAATTAATGTATGCAAAGCTTTTTAAAATACCATCCATTCTTGATTCTCATTCAAATATGGTCAGATTACAACAACAAAAATAGAAGCGCTTTTTTTTTTTTGAAAAGTAAAGGGTTAAATCTGGGTCTATTAAAGATACATATCTAACCTCCGGGTAAAGGTACAACCCACGGATAGATTCATTCTTGAACATTCAAATGAGCCGAAAGTACTAGCTCATATCCGTATGGCCAGCGGGATTCGAACCAGAGTTCGCTGTATTGGATTTATTCCCTCAACCGCCACTAGACTAACCACCACTGGTTAAAATGGAAGCGCTTTGGTCAGATTCTCATTCAAATACCATCCATTCAACTCGCACAAGTGTTTCCTGAGCATTTCTTATATGATTTCTTACAAAACACTAATATAAACAAATAACCATCTAGAATGCATATGAAAAATATGACGATTTAGCCGTCTATGAATAACAAATAGCCTATTGGAAGTGCATATATATGATTTCTAAATACAACTTAATGCAAATGAATTTAAAAAACGTGTGACACATGACTCACAACCCTAAAGTGTTATATGCATAAGCTTGTTCTCAAAGCTTGTAAATTTATGGTTTATTTTGATAACGGTATTAGTTTCTATACTCATGAATTTTTGTCTTTCAAGTTTTACTAGTATACAAAATCCATTATATATATTACTGTTAGGACGTTTCATTATGGTGATTTTTATTATTGGAAATTGATGACATGTTCGACCTAGCGCGCCATTTTCACAGCACAAAACTTAACTGTACATTAACTTTTAGGGTGACAAATGAATGATAGAATAGTTTTATTTTATATGCATATATATTAAAGACCCAGTTACAATCGTATCTAATTATCTATTATACAACCAAATATTAAGATAATTACATAGACTGGAAACTCTCTCCACTAACTTAAATTTGGGAATAATTTTTTCCGCCAATTTGGCTTTTCGGTCTACCTAATCTATACATGTCCGTGTATATACTAAATCTAAAAAGTAGTATAAAATATTTGATAGATCTCTTGTTAAGATGAAATTAAATCTTGGAGTTGTTTGTTAGTATATGATATGAACTTTTAGATATGGCCGTGTGTACCATTATTACATCTCTTTAGTGGAACGCTCCATCGCTCTCCAGATTAAATGTACTAACATACACTTCGGAAATACTTTTGACTTTTAGGCCGGTTCGTTTGTACATCTAGATGCATGGTCATGTCTTATCCAAATGCTCCATCTGGGTGTTGTTCGTTTTTTCATTTCGTATGTGCATCTAGGTGAATCATCTGAATGCAATTATTTTTGCATTTTATTTTTTAACTTGCATCTGCATCTAGGTGGACTTGTTAATTAAATGACTAAAATATATTTTTAAAACTTTTGGCGGAAAAATAGCATTTTTACGGTTTTTGCGGAAAATAATTTTTACAGTTTTTGCAAAAAATGTGTTTTAACGAAAAAGTGCGTTTTGTGGTTTTAGCGAGAAAATAGGTTTTTACGGTTTTGGCGGGAAAATTGCGTTTTTGCGGTTTTGCGGTTTTGGCGGGAAATACTTTTTAGCGGTTTTGGCGGAAAATGTGTTTTGACGAAAAAGTGTGTTTGCAGGTTTGACGGGAAAATGTTTTTTTCGCGATTTTGGCAGGAAAATGTATTTTTGCGGTTTGGGTGGGAAAAGTACATTTTTGCGTTTTTGACGGGAATTTTTCATTTTTGGCTGAAAATATTTTTTGCGGTTTTTGCGGAAAAATGCGTTTTGACGAAAAAGTGCATTTTGTGGTTTTGGCGGGAAAATACGTTTTTCCGGTTTTGGCGGGAACATGCGTTTTTGGCGGGAAAATGCGTTTTCCGGTTTTGGTGGAAACATTCGTTTTTGTGTTTTTGGCGGGAAAATGCTTTTTCGTGTTTTGTGGGAACATATGTTTTTTTGCGTTTTTTGGCGGGAAAATGCATTTTTCGGTTTTGGCAGGAACATGCGTTTTTGCAATTTTGGCGACAAAGTGTGTTTTTACGGTTTTAGCAGGAAAGTATGTTTTCGGTTTTTGTGCGATTTTACGTTTTTGGCGGGAAATATATTTTTACCGTATTAGTCAAAAAGTGTGATTTTACTGGTTTGGTCGAAAAGTGCGGTTTTATGGAAATGTGTGTTTTTACGTTTTTTTTTGCGAAAAAACGTATTTTTGCGGTGTTGGCGGAAAAGTTTGTTTTTCAGTTTTGGCAAAAAAGTACATTTTTCGATTCTGGCGGAAAAATGTATATAGAAAAATATATGATTTTGGTTTGAAAATAATATTTTGATTTAAAAAAATTATTTTGTCATTTATCATTTTGGATTGAACTAGATGCATTTGCATCCAGATGCACCATCAAGACTCACTCTCATTTGGATGACAATCTGAGATGAGGTTTTAAAAATTCAGCTGGGCGATCCATCTTGATGTAGCATTATAATGTACAAAACGAACATCAATTTGCATCTTCATCCAGATGGATCACATGGGTGAACAACTAACATCACCTTAACCTTTCCATCGCTTTTGTCCAAAAAAAGAAAAAAATCCATCGTTTAGCCGATGGTATCATGTTTTCAGCATTTAGGCTGTATTTTGAATGTAATGTTTAATAAATTTTATAAAGTATTTTTACATGTTCTAAATCGAAATAGAAAATCAAGTTTGGAAGCTTTCTTTGTATTGTTGATCTCCTGCTGACTTTACCAAAAGAAACCGATTTTTCACTTGCTTGTTAATGAAATGAATGAGCTGAGATGTGGGATTTGGATTTTTAACATGTTTACTTACGTACTTTCTTTCCGAATGGTATGTATTATAGCCTAAAAGATATCTCACGAGAGTTGAACAAAAAAAAAATATTTCACGAGAAATTTTTGAATGCAATCAACTTGTTATTCGATATATAATTGGTATGAGATTCTAGATTATTTGTTTTTCAACTATCCATTTTTTATCAAGTTTTGGTCGAGATTAGACTTCTTCAAACGGCTAATTATATCTGATTTACACTATAAAGTAAGATGCTACGAACTCTAGTTTGTTAGTAAAACGAAAAGAAGCGGTCTCTAAAGAAAAAGTCCGCCAGTCGACTGGATTCCACTTTTAGTTTGCAGAAGATTTGGAGTTAGAAATGACCAGATTTAGTAGATATGATAAATAAGTGATCTCTTGTTTTCATAAAATCTACTTAAATTGCACAAGAGAGTTATTGATGCATTCCATTAGTAAGTTTTGTATTTTAGCAAATACTAGAATTTGATCCGCGCTTTCAAAGCGCGGAATTATTTTTGTTGAAACTTTTTATTTAATAAACATTATAAACATTTATATAATTTACGTTTTTCATTTTTCATTTTTTAAAGTTTACTATTAAAATTGTGTACATGATTGTAATACGATACATTTTTAGTTTTATGGAAAAATCTAACCCATGTGTACGTAGTTTAACAGACTTTAATAGTATTGATCTGAATATGATAAAGTAATATAGGTTATTCTATTCATATAATCTGAGTTTGATAGATGGTTGATTTAATTAAGTCTCTTTAGTTAACCTTCAAAGGAATCATTTATTTCAAATCATAACTGTTTCTCCCAGTTCTAAAACTCGGCCGCCTAGCCGATTTAGCGGCCGAGTAAACGTTCAACGGTGACCAAGCGTAGCGATTTGAAGCTATGCGGTAAAAAAAAACGGATCTGAATTTTTTTTTTTGAATTTTTGCTCATTTTGATCTAGAAATCGAATAATATCTTTAATATCAATGAAATTTTACTAAAAACAAGAAGAAAACCTATGAAAAATGTTTCTATCACCGTTAAAGTACCTAGCTTTCGGGTCTAAAACTGCATAAAACCAGAAACAGAAGGAGGAAGATGAAAGGTAAATGACATGTTTGCCCTTCATTAAAGAAAAAAATATTGAAAAAAAAATACATGAAAGGTAAATGACATGTTTGTCCTTCATTAAAAAAAATATTGAAAAAATGAAAAAAACGCACCCTCCAAGCTTCGAACTTGGGTTGTCGCATTCAATTAGGGACACTAAACCACCACACCATGTTTACTTTACAACATGGTCGTTGAAATATGTTGTATATAACAAAAACAACGCGCCAATTAATCGGCCGCTTTACCTCCGATTTATAATTCGGTGCTAGGTGATGCCCAACCGTACGCGTTACGTCTAGCGAGATTCTGAACAGGTGTTTCTATATATAATAACTTCCAGAGAAGTGGGACCTTTTGTGGAAACAGAGTTAGTGATAATATAAAAAAGCAGAAAGAAACGTAGAATAATTTTATTTTTGTTACATAGGTTTAATGGCACAAAAGTAATATTCCAAAATAAAAATAAGGGTAAATAAGAAGAGTGATTCTAAATTAATAATATTGATTTTCTATAACGATATATCAAAGGACTTAAGATCTTAATTCTTTTACCTACTGATCTATTCCTGAAACACACGTCTTTCCGAATATTTTGTAGATAAGTATGAAAAATGTGAAGCATCTTGTGCGTAACACTAGGGACATTGAATAAGAGGAATCTTTGTAGGGAAAAGAGAGGTGTAACAATCATAGAATTAGTGTAAAAAGCCTACGAAACAAACAAAAAAATGACAAATTCCGCTAAAATGATATTGATTCCTAGTTTATGCTAATTGATTGTTCTGTTATGGATGTATTTTTTTGACTATGGAGTTTGAATCATTGGGATACAACGAATTTAATTAGTGTTTTAGCCGCAAAAGGCTACATTACGATTGTTTAGTACTACATTTTAGATTTATAATGTAACACCCATAATGAAGAAGTACACATAGAATATATGCTCTAGCTAAAAGGTTTTACTTTAAATAATTATAAAGCAAATCATAGTTCTTATAGAAAAGAAATTAAGTACAACAAAAAGCAATGAAAATCATTTCAGGTTCATGATTATTATATGTTAAGCATTTTTAAATCATATAAGTTTACAACAAGAAAAATGCAAGAGCTTTGGTCAGATTCTCAGTCAAATATCATCCATTCATTTCGCATTAGTGCTTTCTTAGCATTTAAAATACGTGTGTTACAAGGCTCACAACCCTAAACTGGTACCATAAGCACGTGTGTAACAAGACTCACAACCCTAAAAACTATGCATAAGCTTATTCTTAAAGCTTGTAACTTGGAAATTGATGACATGTTCTATTATATCTAGTTATTTGGGCACTTGGATCGGCCGTTCGATTATGGATTTATTGGATAGAAGAACTGTAGATCAATTTAAGATCTGCTAGTGTTTATATTCAGTTGCTATCGGTTCTGGGGTCAATTTGGATCTTGATTTTCAAAACTGTTAACATATGTTTTTAAAATATGGTTCAGTTCAAGTATTTATTACCTAAACTTTTACCAAATTTATCCAAATTGAATTACCAAAAATGTTTTCGCAATACTCAATATATAATTTAGATCATTTGAATACCTGATCCACTATTGGTTAGAAACTAGACTCGAATTTACTGTTGGGAAAATTACCCAATATCGAAATGAAGATGAGATTAGACAACTAAAAGATTTAAAAAAAAGAATCTTTATAATTTTGGAAAGGGTTTACAAAGATTTTGTTTTGAGAACTCTCTCTTACAAATGTTTTCTCTCTTTGTTTTCTTGATGTGGGATGATTACAAATGGTGCCAAGCACCCCTATTTATACAAGTGGAGGAGCACACTCCAACAAGTTCTAGATTTCTCTAAATTATTATTTATTTCAAAATATCTAACTCCATAACTTTTTCTCTTCTTCTACACAATTCTTCTTCTACACACTTCTTCATCCTTCTCCATTTTTCTCTACATATCTCCTCTTCTTGGGCTCTTGGGTTATAACTTGATTAGTTATTATTCTTGGGCTAATGAGGGAAAACCCAACAAATCTCCCCCTTCCCGATTTAGCCCGAAACCGTTGTCATCCCCGTGCCTTTGCAACAATCTTCAAACTTCTTGATCGGTAATACCTTGGTCATAAAGTCTGACCAGTTTTCATCGGTGTGTACCTTGTTGAGATGTAGAAGCTTCTCTTCAAGAACTTCTCGAATCCAATGATGCCGAATGTCGATGTGCTTCGAGCGAGAGTGAAATGTTGGATTCTTTGCTAGGTGAATAGCACTTTGGTTGTCACATAGCATGTTGTACTTTTCTTGTTTTACTCCTAACTCAAGCAAGAAATTCTTCATCCATAGCATCTCCTTGCATGCTTCCGTTGCTGCGATGTATTCTGCTTCCGTGGTGGATAAGGCAACACACTTTTGTAGTTTCGATTGCCAGGAAACAGCTCCCCCTGCAAAGGTAGTAACAAAGCCTGATGTTGATTTCCTTGAATCTTTATCACCAGCCCAATCTGCATCGGTGTAACCGTTCAGCTCCAATTTTTCATTGCCAAAACATAGACACTTCTTCGTTGTGCCTCGTAGATAGCGTAGGATCCACTTAACTGCTTTCCAATGCTCCTTTCCTGGATTCGCTAGAAAGCGACTCACAACTCCTACAGCATAGGCAATGTCGGGTCTGGTGCACACCATAGCATACATGAGACTGCCCACTGCTGATGCATATGGGGTAGTCTTCATTTCCTCTTTCTCCTTCTCACTTGTTGGACTTTGCTTCGAACTTAGCTTGAAATGTCCACCAAGTGGAGTGCTCACCGGCTTTGCTTTGTGCATGTTGAATCTCTCCAACACCCTTTCAACATATCGTTCTTGGGACAACCATAAAAGCTTCTTTGGCCTATCCCGAGTGATCTTCATTCCAAGAATCTGTCTCGCTTGCCCCAGATCTTTCATCGCAAAACACCTTCCCAAATCTTTCTTTAATGCGGCTATCTTGTTGCGATCTTGACCCACAATTAACATATCATCAACATAGAGCAATAATATGAGAAAGTCGCCGCTTTCGTACCTCTTTATGAAAACGCAATGATCATTCTTGGTTTTCTTGAAGTTATGATCCACCATGAAGGAGTCAAACTTCTTGTACCATTGTCTTGGAGCTTGCTTGAGACCGTAAAGACTCTTCTTTAATCGGCACACCAAGTCTTCTTTTCCTGGAACCTTGAATCCTTCAGGTTGCTCCATATAGATCTCCTCCTCGAGTTCACCATGTAGAAAGGCCGTCTTGACATCGAGTTGTTCAATCTCCAAGTCTAGAACCGCTGCTAGACCAAGAACCACTCGGATAGAGGACATCTTCACCACTGGAGAGAATATTTCTTCAAAATCTATGCCTTTCTTTTGGTTGAATCCTTTCACAACCAATCGAGCTTTGTATCTTGGATTTGAGCTTTTCTCTTCATACTTCAACCTGTACACCCATTTGTTCTTCAAGGCTCTCTTTCCTTTTGGTAGCTTCATCAGCTCATAAGTGTGATTATCATGCAAGGATTGCATTTCTTCTTGCATAGCTTCAACCCACTCATCTCTATGAGTGTCTCCTATGGCCTCCTCATAGCTTTGAGGCTCCCCCTCATCTGTAAGATTAACGTACTCATCTCGATAATATCTTACAGATGGTCTTGTCTCTCTTCCAGACCTTCTTGGCTCATGTTCTTCCTCTGGCTCCACTTGAACTTCTTCTTCACCTTCATCACCATTCGGATCCATGATAGGATCCCCTTCGCCCTCATCTCCAATCACTTGTTCATGATCTTGAGGCTTATGAGAATCTTCATTCCTTACAACCCTTAGCTTTGGTTTCTTTGATTTGTTGATGTCTTCGATTGTTTGATCTTCGAAGAAAACAACATCTCTGCTTCGGATAATTTTTCTGTTAACCGGATCCCAAAGCCGATAGCCGAAATCATCTCTTGGTGACCCAAGATAGATGCACTCTTTAGTCTTGGAGTCTAGCTTGGCTCGTTCATCCTTAGGTATATGGACAAATGCTCTGCAACCGAACACCTTCAAATGGTTGTAAGAGACCTTCTTACCCGACCAAACTTCCTCCGGGACATCGCCTTCCAAAGGAACTGATGGTGTAAGATTTATGACGTCCACTGCAGTCTTTATGGCTTCTCCCCAAAATGGCTTGGGTAGTTTAGCGTGAGAGAGCATGCACCGAACTCTTTCTGTGATCGTTCGATTCATTCTTTCAGCTAGCCCGTTCAGTTGTGGCGTCTTTGGTGGTGTCTTCTCCATCCTGATTCCATGAGCTTTGCAAAACGCTTCAAAGGGACCTCGGTACTCTCCACCATTGTCAGATCGAACACACTTGAGTTTTTGACCCGTACTTCGCTCTGCTTGGGCTACAAATTCCTTGAAAGCATCAAGAACTTGATCTTTTGACTTCAAAAGGTATACCCATACCTTCCTTGAATGGTCATCAATAAAGGTGACGAAATATGATGCCCCTCCATTGGATTTCTCGGACATGGAGCATACGTCAGTATGCACAAGATCAAGAATATGCTTTCTTCTCATAGGCGTAGATGATCTTCGGAAAGCGACCCTATGTTGTTTTCCGGCTAAGCAATCATGACATGGTGAGAGAGGAATACCTTTCATATCAGGAAGAAGTTTCTTGCGAGAAAGTATATTTAAACCTTTCTCACTCATATGCCCGAGTCTTCGGTGCCATATATCGATGTCATCACTTGCGACATTTACTTCTTCCTTGCAAAGCTTGGCTTGAGTAACGTATAATGAGCCTTCTTTTCTTCCTCGAGCCATGATCAAACTTCCTTTGGTTAACTTCCATTTGCCACCACCAAAATGACTGTCCAAGCCGACATCATCGAGCTTTCCGGTTGATATGAGATTGAGTCGCATGTCGGGAACATGTCTCACATCCTTGAGAACTATCTTACATCCAGTGTTTGATGTAAGAATAACATCCCCCTTTCCAATGATCTTGCTTCTTCCTTGATTTCCCATTTGAACATTACCAAAGTCACCACTTTGATAGGTTGTGAAGAAGCTTCCATGAGGGGTGACGTGAAAAGAAGCACCAGAATCAACGATCCATGAGCTATCATCAGAGCTAAGATTACATTCTCCAACGAGATATAATTCTTCGCTCTGGTCTTCCACAATGGTGGTAGTCTTGTCTTCATGCTTCTTTGTAGGATTGAACCGGTCTGGTTTGATATTACCGGCTTGTTTGTCTTTCTTGAGAAACCGACATTCCGACTTCATGTGACCCGGTTTGCCACAGTAATAGCAAGTAACTCTCGGACGTGACTTAGATCTTCCTCGAGATTGGTCTCGTCCTCTGCTTCTGTTTTGGCCACGAGTCTCTTCTCTACCTCGTCTATCAACAATGTTAGCTTCTGAATAAGAACTCGAACCTCGCTCCTTCCTGCGAACTTCTTCGTTTAGAAGGCTATCAGTGACGGTGTCCATGGTAAGCTTTCCCTCCGGTGCTGAATTGCTTAGAGTGACAACTAGTGTGTCCCAACTCTCCGGTAGTGAACTAAGGAGTAAAAGGGCTTGCATTTCGTCTTCAACCTTCATATCAACTTTGTTAAGCTGATTTACAATCCCCTTGAAATTGTTCAAGTGCTCCATCATGCTCTGGCCATCCTTGTACTCCAACTTTACCAACCGTCGAACAAGAAGAGCTTTGTTTCGAGGTGTTTTCTTTTGAATCATGGATTCAAGTTTTGTCCATAATTCAAAAGCATTTGTGTAGGTAGAAACATGTTCAAAGAGAGATCGGTCAATGTACTTACGGATTACAGCAACCGCCTTTCGGTTTAGTATTTCCCATGTTTTGTCATCCTTTCCTTCCGGCTTCTCCTTCATGATGATGGGTTCATGCAAATCCTTACAATAAAGGTGATCTTCCATCATCGGTTTCCAATAAGAGTAGTTGTCTGTCGTGAGTTTGAACATGTCACCTTCAACGGTAACGGTAGCCTCCATCTTGAATCTCACGGGTCTTGATGTTATGTTTGAACCTGGCTCTGATACCACTTGTTGGGAAAATTACCCAATATCGATGAGATGAAGATGAGATTAGACAACTAAAAGATTTAAGAAGAAGACTCTTTATAATTTTGGAAAGGGTTTACAAAGATTTTGTTTTGAGAACTCTCTCTTACAAATGTTTTCTCTCTTTGTTTTCTTGATGTGGGATGATTACAAATGGTGCCAAGCACCCCTATTTATACAAGTGGAGGAGCACACTCCAACAAGTTCTAGATTTCTCTAAATTATTATTTATTTCAAAATATCTAACTCCATAACTTTCTCTCTTCTTCTACACAATTCTTCTTCTACACACTTCTTCATCCTTCTCCATTTTTCTCTACATATCTCGTCTTCTTGAGCTCTTGGGTTATAACTTGATTAGTTATTATTCTTGGACTAATGAGAGAAAACCCAACACTTACTACACCACAACTCTATGAGATAGCTATAGCCAAAACCGATTCACCGTTTTTCTGCCGGTTATGGTTCATATTTTCAGTCTGGATAAAATATCCTAAAACAACATTTTCACAAACCAGTTTAAAAAAAACATTTTACAAACAAAACTTAAATGTACATCAACTTTTAGGGTGACAAAGGAATGACATGATAACTTGATTGTAAATTGTATGTCCAATCTTATCATACGACCAAACATTACTTCATTATGCACCATTCTATTTGTTTTGTATCAGATCATCACACAAGTTCTAAACCATGATCAAGGAAATATAGTATTAAACAGAAAAATAAAGTAAAACTAAAATCTGGCGTTCTCGAACCCATGCAAGTCACTGACTCTGTTCATATGTTTCCTCATCTTCGCCACTTTAGCCAATCTCTCCGCTGCTTTCCAAGCCGACGTTGGAGTAAGCGGCTCCAAACTCTCCAATGATGACGTCAACTGTCTTCCTCTCACACCGTTAAGATCCGCAAGCTCAGCGTCTAAGCCACGTAAGCACATATCACTCGAGTTCAAGCCGTACTGCACCAGCAAGGCTCGAGCTGACGTCAGCAATCTCTCAGCTCCGGAGTAATTATTGCGCTCTATAAGCCGCCGAGACTCCGCAACGGCTCGACTGCTGACGTGGAAGTTTCTGAGCCTTGCGATGTTCGGATTGGATGATGATCGTACGGTTACGGGATAAGGAATCAGAAGCGCCCGATCTTCCGGGTTTCTTATTTCTTGAGTTGTGGGGTCCACGTAACGAGATCGAACGGTCAGGATTCTGTGGGACCTACTCGTGATGGAAGAACTAACCGGCGCTTTGATTTCCACGAGCAACGCTCTCTCTTCTCCAGCGTACATATCACCTAACCGGACCGAACCGGTTCCAAGCCAAGCGGGTCGACCCGAAAGAGAGTAGACGGCAGTAATCTCTCCCTGACCCGACCCAGAAACCAACCCGAGGCTTAAACCGAGATCCTGAACAGACAAACTCAGATAACCGTTGATACTTCTCGCAAAGGCGTCCTCTGAAACCGCGTGATCCCACGCGCCTAGCCACACGACGGGGATTTTAGAATGGGCTAACTGGGCTTGATGGGCTTGACGGTCCGTTAAAACGAAGATGGCGGCGAAAGGGTTTTGCTGCCGGCGATCCTCTAACACCTTCACCGCCTTCTTCAACGCGTCGTTAGCGCTCATTCCTCCGCCGTTACAAGCGACTCCGGCGCCGGAGACGGATATGATATCCACGATTCTTCTTGCTGATCTCCTCCCGTTCGCCGTCATCCTCCGTAACGGCAACAACCGTTTCGAGCTCGACGAAAACGCGACGATCGATAAACGATCCGTCTCCCTAAGATTCGAAATCAGGAGCTTCATCGTTCGCTTCAGCGATTCTAACCTCCCGGCCAAGTCCAAAACGATAACCAAATCCACCGGTAACCTACGCGCCGTCGTAAAAGGTGGTGATTTCACCTTCATGACGACGGAGTAAGTCTCGTAACCTTTCACCGCCGCAACGATCGCAGATTCCGGCGAGAGCTTAACCTCCACGTTTCTTAAAGAATCATCCGTTAATAGCTTCGCCGTTAAAGGTGACGGTGTACTAACGGAGAATCCAGTGAACTCGCCGTCTTCGTTTTCGTCGGATTCGAGTATCGTGTGGAAACCGGCGGGAGACATGGGAGATGAGATTAAAGGCTCGTCGTCGTTGTAAACTCTTAACCGGCTGGTCTCTTGTCCGGTTTGAGAACCCGGTTTACCGTAATTCCGAGTTTCAGGCAACAGCGAAGATCCGCAAACCGGACACGTGACGAGCCGGTTATGATCGGCTGCGGCACGTGACGTCACGCAGGGGAAATGAAACGTGTGTGAGCACTCCGCCGTGAAAATCGCCGTGCCTTGACCCGGTTTCACGCTCTGTGAGCAGATTCCACATTTGTTGCTACTCTTCGCCTTGTTGAATCGGAGTTTGGATTTGAGGAGGGCGAAGCTCGCCGGAGAAGAAACGAGGCTACTGTTTCTCGTCGGAGTTGTGGCTGGAGTTGATTCGGCGGTGGTTGTTCTGCACGTTAGCTTTGGAGTTGAGGGAAGAGATGGAGAAGGTGTAGCGGTGGCGACGGCGACGGCGGTGGCTGTAGAAGTCCGGCAACGGAGGCTGTATGTGCCGGAAACAGAACGAGGGGTGGTTGGAGTTGAGAAAAAACCGAACTTGTAAGAGGGTTTGTGTCGGAAACGTTGATCCTCTGGTGAATCAAGAACACCGTTGCTGTCGTCGTCGTGTCTCTCTTTGGGTAAGGAAGTGCAAAAGGCTCTTCTCCAGCCGCTTATCATTTTTGCCTTGTGAGTCGTGCGTTCTTGTTGGTGACAGACAGAGAGAGTTTTTTGTTTCTCTGAGATGAAGGGAAAGAGAGATGGTGGGAGGGTTGAATTTAAAAAGGAGTCCTTTTTGTCAATAATAGTGGAAGAATGAGGATTGGTTTAGTGGATTTTATTATATAGAGATTAAAGAATAACTGACCATCCTAAAGGCTAAAGTTGTGAGTTTATATAAATTACCGAATTTCTAATTGATTTTCTTTCTAGATGGTTAATTATAATGAAATCATTGCTTTTGGTATGAATCTTTATAAATATAGTATAACTTATGGGCTACAGGCTATATATCATAGCCCTACTGATGATTATGAGGAAATAATCTTTACCACCTAATTTGAACATGAAACACATAATCTCTTGCATGGTTAATCATAACATAAAAATGTACAAGAATTTTAAACTTATGGGCTATAGATTATCAAGCTTATTAAACCGACTGATACTAACTTTAACAAAATCTGGTACTACATATTTCACAAAAGTATCATATGACATATTTTACATTCAAATTAAAAAAAAAGAACACTATTGTAGAAATATATCCTAAACTTACTATATTATTAATTAGATGATAATGGTTTTCCATTCAAATAAAATGAGGTTTCGCAGGCTGAGGAAATAAATCAAAAATTGCTTCAAAATATATTGTAAAATGACATTTTCGTAAAATAAGAATTAAATTTTTTGTTTGACGGTGAGAATATTAAACTTATTTACCACGTAACATTATATATATAACTCCTAATATTGTAAAATCTAACTCCTAATATTACATTAAATTTTGAAACTACTTAGAATTTTTTCTTATATAAATTATTTTTAATTTTTAAAACTTGAATAGCAATAGTTTTTCTTATATAAATATTATAAATTATACAAAAATAAAAATACATAAAATTTTGAAACTAATTATAAATTTTTTTATATAAATTATTTATATTTTCTTAAAGTTGAATGGAAATTTTTATAATTCAGGATTATACAATATATTTTATTAATAAAACATATTATGTTTTTAATTTTTTTTGTTATTTTTAATGTGACTAATAATTATTAAAATAATTCAATTGTTTTATTTATAGAAACTAATAACTAAGTTTTAAAATTAAATAATATTATTCATAAAATATATAAATTTATTTACAGATATGAAACACAAATTAAAATATTTCACATTATTGTTTAAATGATATCTAATGTACAAAATATTTTATGATAATTTTAATTCTTATCAAAATGTTATTTATTAATTATTAATTAATTAAAATGTAGTAATTTCTACAAAAAAAAAATCAAAATTCGTTTTTCTTCATAAAAGCTCACAAAAGTTAGTTTTTAGTTTTTTTCATAAATTGGTTAAATTTTTCAAAAAATAGTTTCCCTAAATTTTATGAAATCTATTTATTGAAAGTCTTGATTGGCAACTCAAATGGTTTTTACAAAAACAAAAATTAGAACCAAAAACTTAATTGGATAAAAAATAATTTCTACAAAAACAAAAACCAAAAACTAAAACAAAAACCACAAACAATCAACCTTTTAGTCTCACATCTTTGGCAACAACAACAAAAATATGTATTCTCGTAGTTGGTGCATCATTAAAAATTTCACATGGTAAAACTTGGGATTTAAAATGTAGAAATAGTTACAACTTACCAATTAGAAGAGCATATGTTAATTGAGTATTTTCTTTGAATAACACTATTGGATCTTTGACGGAATTGAATGCAGTAGATGAGAAAATATGATTGGGTTAATACAGTTCAGTGAAAGTGTAAGTGCATTATTGCATTGATACTCGATTATTGAATCTATGGATGTGCGCCATTAAAATTGTTTATATATCGATCCATGCAACACATTTAATGTTCGAATCGAGACTTGATCCGATAAGCCATCCCCTGATAAATATTCCCTCTCTGTTCCGAAATTAAAATTTTAAGTGTTCAGCTTATTAACAATTTAATATTTAATTTTCTTTTATTTTATCATACATTTTTCAATAATTTTTTACCAATAAAATTTGATCAATTCAAATATTTTCATTTAATATTTCTTAAAAGTATGAAAAAATACCTTAAACATACTCCATCTGTTTTGATATGTAAGTAGTTTTAGTAAAAAATGTTTGTTTCACGATGTAAGATATTTACATAATCCAAAGCACATTTTACATTTATTACATGTTGTGTGACCAATCAAATAATTCATACATTTTTTATTATTGGTTGAATTTATGTATTAAATGCTATTTTTTCAAAAGTAAATTTTTTTTTGATATTCACATTTTTAACTAAAACTACTTACAAATAAAAACAGAAAGAGTATAAAAAATCTATTTTTGTGGAGTGGAACAAGTAAAAAATCTAAAATATCTTAATTTCGGGAACGGAGGGAGTAGAATATAAACATGTTGCCAATGTGCTGAAACTCATACCAACTACATTTGTTCAGGCATTTATGGTTTAACTATATTGCTGAAACTAATGCGGTTCCATAATGAGTAACAGTAGGAAAGTAAACAAAATTATGGGTGGTAAAGAATTTAGTATTTTATCACGTAAAAATAATTTATTCATACCAAAATTTAGTTATTAGTGATCATGATAATTTAGGATTTTCTCAAAAAAATTGATAATTAAGGATGATTAATATTGAAACAAAATTGTAGTAAATTATCGTGTTAGCTTATATACTAATTTAATATTTTGAGGGTTAGATTATAATCAACCGCCAAAATTTGTACACAAAAGTCAAGGTCATTCACCTAATTAATAAAAAAATGTAAGGTTAGTTAGTGCATATATCCCAAGTTTTTTTTGCTAAAACATATATCCCAAGTTGTATTAATCTAAACTATTTACACTATTTGATCTGGCCTAAACTCATATTGGTTTTGTTTATAGATACACTGTGTAATAGTGGAGAGTTATCATAAAAATTGTATGTACATTTTGTTTTCAATGGAAAATTTCAACAAATTGGAGTTTTAATGGTAAATACTAAGTACAAGTAATAAGTAATAACGATCATATTTCCAAAGTAAACACTGAGGATATAATGGTACACATCAAATAAATCAAAATGCACTTTTTAATAAATATCTCCAAGGACATAATAATAATAAAAGTGTTATTGTCACATTAAAAACCAAAAAAAAAGTCGACCTACTACTATAAAAAATCAATGCTATAGAATATGGAACGGATTAAATAAGGGATCGGCGAAAAAACAAAAGAAGATAATGAAGCATCAATAAATGAATGTAGTGATAGTGAATGGCATGGAGATAGGACGAAGATCCCCAGAACAATTTATTACAGATACGCCAAAGAAACCATAGCTACTGTTTTAGTCTGTGTACTCTGTACATTTTAAAGTTGTTGTAATGGGTCGGTCCATTTTTTATTTTCTCTATCCATGTCAATTATTTATTGCTACGAATCACTTTTTCCTCCTAATCTTTCTTGTTTTTTTGTCTGTTTTGTTACAGCTTTTAACGTACATTGCATGCCAAACCTACGTGTTTGGCTATTTTGCATGTTCCAGGACAAGACATATATCTACGTGTAGGAGTAGTCTTAAGATAAGTACATAAACAGAGTAATGTAGTCACAGTTTAAGCACTAACAAGTGTTTCTTGCGTTAATGATATGCCAAACATATTATTGTCATAATTCATGTGTAAGCAAAGCAATTGAAAGGAGTTGTGAATGAAAATGAACACACTTATACAGGTGTACGCAGTAGCTACAATGCAAATAGTTAATTAAAGGATATGAAAATACTGATATATATATATATTACTCCTATGAACAAAATTGTGGATGGTTCATAACCAAAAGATTATACCATCGGCGGCTCAAGAAAGAGAGAGTCGGCCAGCTTTTCCTTTTTCCTTATGTCTTTATGTTTTGTTTTTCCTAGTTAGATTATGATTTGTATTATTTATATTTATCTACGACGGTGTAATCTCCTATATAAGGAACCTATATGTTATGAATAAATATAGACTTTTCCATTACTTTCACAACACGTTATCAGCACGATTGATCTCTAAAACCCTAAGCTAAAATATCGACCATAAACCCTAAATCTCTCTCCATTGCTAAAACCCTAATCTCTATCGATCACCTCTCTTTGATCATGACCCTGATCTGTATTCGACCACTGATCTCAACAAGATCGATCTGTGGACTGATATCTGCAAGTTTCAGTACGCCTTAACTATTCCAGATTGTACGATCAGCCTGTTCCAGTCCGTGATCAAACTGTTCCAGATCTACGAGTTCTTTGACTGCAAGTACCAGCTCGCGTACCAACGATCCCGATCAGCTCAACCTAAGCTAACTCGCGGACTGCAAGGAAACAGTTTGGACCAGTCCGCGTAAGGTTCCAGTTTGTACCAGTCCACGTAAGCTCATTCTCTTGGTGGTCCATTCAACCCATCAAAGGTTTAAGGTATACCTAAACTCTAAGAACCCATAATTGAATGAACTAATGTTCAAAGTGAAACCCTAAAATCTGTAAACCCTAAATTACGTGTGCATGGATTGTTTTATTTGATTGATTGAATGTTTCTTTGAGGTTTAAATCCGTGAGAATTAGGATTGATAGTTTTTATAACCTGATTGAATGATTTGAGGTTTAATATTGCATGTTAGAATCTGTTATAATATAAACCCTAATTCGAATTGATAAACCCTAAAATAGAATCCGTGTATTGCATAATCCGAATTGAATGTTTTGAGGTTTCATATTATACTAGGTTGATAGTTTCGTAATATAATCAATTGTTCTGAGGTTTAAGATTATTTGCTAGAAGCTGATTGATTGATAAAACCCTAATTTTGAATTGAAACCCTAAACCCTAATTTGTGTATTCCTAAAATCAGATTACTTGATTTCATCTTGCTAATATCAGCCTTGAAACTGATAAATATCATCCTTGAAACTTATTAATAAAATTGATAGAATCAGCCTTGAAACTGATTGTTTTGGTTTTTCATGATTGAAACCATATTTTTGGATCGAAACCCTAAATTGTGTAATGCTTGAATCCGTTTGATTATTTTTGATTATTGATCCAATTGCTAGTCTTGATAAAACCTAATTGAATCTGATTGTTAGTCTAGCTAAATCTCATACCTGAAACTGATTGATTAATTGCTAAACCTTGATTGAATGTTTTAATATTACCCTTGCACATATAGAATCCGATTGCTAAGATTGAGTGCATCATATCTACTTGGTCGTGTGGCCAGTTTGCATCATATATCATCCTGACCAACATGTTTATGTTATGCACATGATCTGATTATTATCACTTTTGCATGATCTGATTGTTTTAAATTGAGGTTCTATAATTCCACTCCTGTACATATAGAATCAGTATGCTAGGTTTGCATTATAACCATATGGCCGCATGAAAACATATAGAAGTTGCTTGTTTGGTCGATACCCTTGCTTGATAAATCTGTGTGACTTATTATGCATCATATATCACTTTGGTCGTGTGGCCTTATTGCATTATATCACCTTTGGTCGTGTGGCTTGTTTGCTTATGACCGTATGTTAAATATTTTATGAGATCTAAAATTGACTGATATATGATTTGAGATATCGAAAATCAACTTGGATTTTGCTGCCCTAAATCTCCCAGGAGATAATTATTTGAAATGGGCACTGGATACTGAGTTTATCCTAAAGTCAAAGAACTTGGTGAATGAATCACAAAAGGCGATAATGCCAAATGAGAAAGATTGATACAGAGCAATATTAATTATTAGCCATCATCTTATTAAGAGTCTTAAAGATTAGTATCTGACTATAAAGAATCCTCTAGACCTTTGGACAGAGTTAAAAAATCGAGATATGATCACCAAAGAACGATGTTATTACCAAATGCCCTATTTGATTGGAGGAATCCCAGAATCCAGGACTATAAGTCTGTGGATGAGTCTATTGTTAGCTGGGAAAAATAATGGATTACTGATGAGAAACAGTGAATTGAGACCTCCTGGATTAACCCCATTACCTGATACCAATAAGGCTGCAGAATAAAAAAAAGGTAACCACGTCCAGAATGATATACCACACGGCCATGTCCGTGGAGGGTGGAAAGGACGTGGCCATGGCCACTATAACACATTTGGCCGTGGGAATCACTATGGCAGAGGCCGTGGGTATCAACCCGATTTGAGCCATGGTCAAGGCAGTGGCTGTGGTATATCCTTTAAACCACAAAGCTCGACCAAATCAGTGTGCCTTAGATGTGGAATGGGGAACCATTGGGCTAAGATATGAAGGACTCCCAAACATTTTTGTGACCTCTATCAAAGAGAGTCTGAAATGGAAGAATCATGAAACCCACTTGGTCTATAAAAATGGTGAAAATAATTTCGAACATGATCAAGATGATCTTATGGAATATGAGACTGATAATTGCCTAAAAGAATCAAGTTGATAATCTGATTTCGACATCAACCTTGTGTGATTGCTTTACTTGTATGCTTTCTCTGATTTTTATCTCCTTGAATTTATTTATATTACATTGTCTGATTAAATTAAATGAATGAATGATTTTTCTATATGAGTACACTGAAAAACGCCAATATAAGTACTAAAGCAGGTATCGCAAGTCTGAAAGAAGACTATGACTAGGCTAATATATTATTGCCTAAGGGTATGCATCTAGAAATCAGTGATGCCTTATATTCACCAGCTCTAAGAGCAAGAGCAGCCTATTGAGTTTTAAAGATATAAGAATGAATGGTTTCCATATTGAAACAATGGGCGAAGGAAACAAAGAGTTCCTTCAGATATATGTATAAAATCGCCCAAGGCCATAATAAGTCCTAAAGACTATACATGCATTCTCTACTGACCTAGACTATGCATAGATCAGTATGATAGAGGCAAAAAGCCTGCGAAAATATACACTTTATGGCACGACCGGATTGGCCATCCTGGTCCAAACATGATGCGAAAATTGATATTCAAAAGGCACACATTAAAAGATAATAAGAGTTATCCCAAAGAATCTCACGTGTGTAGCATGTACACAAGGGAAACTCATTAGGCCATCATCAGTAAAACGGCTACGAGCCCCTTTTTCATAATAAAAACTATATGTCTAGATAATACTGGTGAATACATGTCCCAAGCGTTTAAATGATTATGGTATGTCCATGGGGGTAAGTGTGGACAATTCTGTGATACATGTCCATACCAAGAACGACTTGGCCGAAATCTTTTAAAACGCAAATAGCTGATTGATAGACCATAACTTATGAGGTCAAAACTCCCATTCACAGCTTGGGCCACACGAAATTTACATGCACCTAAGTTAATACGCATCATGCCATTTAGTGAGCATAGATATCCCCTATCACAATTATTAACGGGTCAAGAGCCAGACATACCCCATCATAAGACATTTGGATGTGTTGTCTATGTACTAATTGCTCCGCCACAGAGAACTAAGATGGGACCTCAAAAGGAGGATGGAGATATATGTTGGATATGATTCTCCCACAATAATAAAGTACCTTGAGCCAAATATGGGTGATTATAGTTGAGGCCAGGTACACAGATTATTTTAAGACCATGAGGGGAAAAATAATAAAGCTGGTAAAAGAATGGTAAAAGAAATAGAATGGAATCAACCATCAATGTCTTGGAAAGATCCTTGGACTAAAGAATGTCCAAAGATTATACATTTACAAAGCTAGCTAATCAAATGCCAGACACATTTGCTGACCCGAAAAAGAATGACTAAGTCATATATAAACCAGCTTGTAAAGCACCAACGAATTTGATGTCCAAGAAGAGACACAGTCAAGTTTCTACAAAGTCTAGACAACGTATGAAACGTGGTAGACCAATAGGTTCCAAAAGATAAGAATCCTCGGAAACAAAAGAAAGGTACAGAGAATGATAATCAAAATCCAAATCCGAGGTTACTAAGGAAACCATCTCAGACATGGAGATAAAGCCGGCTGGCTTTAAGGTACATGTACCAAACAATGTAGCTTGGGACGCCAAGCTGCAAAGTATTAAAGGTCCTGATAATAATGAATCTCAATCGATTATATCATGTTTGGAACATAATGAAACCAATAAGGAATGTCGACATAAGATGATTTATTTGCATACAAGGTAGCACTTGAATTTATGAATATAAGCGAGGATCATGAACCCACGTCAATATAAGAGTGCGCACTCGTAGAACAGATTGGATTGAATGGAAACGTGGGGTTAAATAGTTTAAAGAAGAAATGCGTATTTGGCCATATGATTAAGACGTCATATGATGTTAAAACCAGGGGATATAAATGGGTCTTGTGAGGAATATAAATCGTGAGATATAAAGCTGATGTTGCACAAGGATTCTCACAAAGACCAGTAATAGATTATGAGGAGACATACTCTCATGTGGTGGATGCAACTACTTTTAGATTTCTCATAATTCTGGCTATATAAGAGAGAAAATTAGACTTGCAGCAAATTGATGTAGTGACTGCATATTTATATGGTCCACTGGATAATGAAAGTACTAGAGGGTATTGAGCTGAAAGTACAACAAGTTCTCGAGAACAATATTGATAATCATCAAAGTATATGATCTGAATATCCTATTAACCTCTGAATACAATTTCCCAAACAGTTGAATATCTCAAGAAAGTGTTTGAGATAAAAAAATCTTGAAAAACAAAGTTTTGTTTGGGACTACAGCTTGAGTACATTAACAATGAAATCCTTGTGCATCAAATAGTATATACAGAAAAGGGTACTCAAGAGATTTAATATGGACCAGTCTCACCCATTATCTAGTACATGGGCGTGAGATCACTTGTTTTGGACACTGATCCATTTAGTCCAACGGTGGACGATAAAGAAGTCCATTTAGTCTTGAAATGGACGATGCAGAAGTCTTGTTTTAGACACTGATCTGTTTGGTCCATAAGAAGGACTATGAAGAAACCTTTGATTTTGGTTTATTTTATATTAACCAGCCCAAAGAGGGGTTATTTGGTTTTGTTGATTTGTTTTTCAGACAGGTTATGTTTTACAAATGGTGGTACACGCATATCACAACAACATCATCCAAGATTTCGTGTGTGTGTATTTGAGGTCGATGACTCAATATGTTCGATCAGATTGTGGCATGGCTGATGGTAAAGAAGAACCAACTATCATGTTCGAGGACGAAGCATATTCTGCCCAAAATCTTCATCACCCACGGATTGCAGAAAATTGGAGAGGTCAAAAGGACCTTTAGTAATGTCCAAATCAGGGGGAGTAATATGTGTTGTACTCCTTTTCCTTCACCATGGTTTTGTCCCAATTGAGTTTTCCTGGTAAGGTTTTAATGAGGCAACATTAAAGCACATTACAAGCTCTAAATGGTTATGGCATCCAAAGAGGAGTGTTATGAACCAGATTGTGGATGGCTCATAACCAAGAGATTATACCATCTGCGGTCCAAGAAAGAGAGAGTCGGTCAGCTTTTCCTTTTTACTTATGTCTTTATGTTTTCCTTTTCCTAGTTGGATTATGATTCGTACTATTTCCATTTATCTATGACGGTGTAATCTCTTATATAAGGAACCTCTATGTTATGAATAAAGATAAATTTTTCCATTAATTTTACAACAATTACCCAAAAATATGAAATAAGTTGACGACAAAAAGATATTTGAAATTAATTATATTCTCATACTGTAATATAAAAATTAATGAATATATTTTAAAATTTCGGTAACCTTTATGAAAGTTTTCCAATAATTTTCTTAATTAGTAGTTATGTTGAAAATTTGTAAATTCTATTGTTGAAAACCTGAATAGAGGACGACTGAAGGTCATTTAATAATATTCAATTGTTAATATTTAAAGCCTTAATCAGTGAAAGGATTTTATACAGTTATTTACATGATGGAGCTCGAAGTTAGAACTGCTAGTCAATGTAGCTATATATCATTTGACCTCTGAACAAGATTTGGAAATTGTATTCAAGATCTTCAATAATATAAAACTATACTATATCTAGTTTCAAGAAAAAAACAACACTATATAGTTTTATGTCCCAACATTTTTTTTTTGATGAAATGTTAAATTTATTGATCGCCATGAAAAAATAATAGTTATGTACAAATGAATGCTAAAAGAGAGACTTCTTTGCTATTCTAAACCTTAATTGTGTTCAATCCGAGTACTAAACCATAGCTGCATCAATCCCAACAACCCCTTCTTCTCATAATAACGTGTAGAAAGAATCCGTTGCCTAATCGTCTTCTCGATCATCTTGGCAAGTTGGTGCGCTGGTCGGCTTCGCTGTGTGTGACATCTCTCATTTCTTTCACGCCATACATAGTAGACAGTGACTTGCAGTGCTAATCTCAAAAGGATAGAGGCAAGCCTGTCACGTGTAGCACCAAGTATACGAGCCAAAATCTCTACCCAATCAGGCGAGGGAGCTGATCGCAATAATGAACCACAAATCTGGAACCAAAGGCCATATGTACACGGACACGCGAAATACAAGTGATCTCTTGATTCTTCAGGTTCGCCACAGAAAGAACATCCTTGTGTTATCCCCCATACTCTCATTCTAGTCTCCGTAGAGAGCCTATCCTTGACAGCCAACCATGTTATAAAAGCATAGCGGGCCACTCCTTGTTTGAACCAGACTAGTTTTGCCCAAGGTACCTTGATATGGTGAGTTCGAATCATGTTCCAAGTGTTAGAAGCGGAGAACTCCTTTCCGTGATCTGCTTCCCCTCTTTTCCACAGCGCTACATCATCATCATCTTGCGCCAGCACTAACGGAAACTCGTTCACCTACACAATGATTGGTTCGATGGTCTTGTCTCTTGTATTCCGAAAGCTCCATTGATGATCAACAAGAACATCAGTGATCCTTGCATTTCTCATGATACCAAGCTTATGAGTTCCTCTTTCTCCAATAACCTCTATTAGTCTCCCCATAGGATGCCATAGATCTGTCCAGAATCCCACAGATTTTCCACTATGAACTTCCATATGCAGAAACTGTTTTGCTAAAAGCCTTAGTTCCAACAGTTTCTTCCATATCCAAGATCCCACTGCTCCTGCTCTGACATCCCATAAAGACTCTCCTCTTAATATAGTATTCTTCACCCACATAACCCATAGAGAATCTAGGTTATTGAAGAGCCACCAGATCAGCTTTAGATCAAACACTATTGAGATGTCTTGTATTCTACGGACACCCAAACCACCTTCTTCCTTTGGTTTACATACCTCTACCAAAGCAACTTTAGCCTTCGATGATATGTTAGGAGACCCACTCCAAAGGAAAGTTGAACATAAACTCTCGATCTCGTCAATACAGCCTTGAGGGAGGCTAAATGCGGAGCCCTTGAGGGAGGCTAAATGCGGAGCACCAAAAGTTGGTGAGGCTGGCAATCACCGAGTTTATCAGCTGTAATCTTCCAGCGAACGCGAGTGCTTTGCTAGTCCAGCTGAGAAATCTAGCTCATTTTTTTCACCAATGGCTCATAGTCACTCCTAGACATCGTTTTAGTGGTGAGAGGCAGCCCGAGGTATTTGACTGGTAAGGCAGAAACAGTGAGACCATTTGCTGTAGCGGCATTTTCTAACAATTGCTTCCCTCTTCCTGCCGCAAATATTGTAGATTTTGCGACGTTTATACACAACCCCGACATTTGAGCAAAGTCCTGAAAGACCGCAAGAGTACATGTGAGAGAACTGGAGGAGCCATCCGTGAAGACAACAATATCATCCGCAAAGCTCAAATGCGTAAGACTAACAACATAGCACATGGGGTGGTACCCAATAGTTCCATCAAGCACAACTTTATTAAGAAGCTTGGAGAGGACATTGATGACGATGATATACAAATACGGCGATAAAGAACAGCATTGCCGTATCCCCCTGGAGCTTGAGAAAAATCCTTTTAGCTCACCATTGATAGAGACAAAAAATGCTGCAGTACTGATGCATTTCAGGATCCATGTTACGAACAAGTCAGGAATGTTCATTGCATGCAGAACAGTTTCTATGAACGACCACTTCACAGTATCAAAAGCTTTAGATATGTCCAGCTTGATAGCAGGCCGAGAAGAAACCAGAGGCTTATGATAGTCCTTCACCAGATCTGTTGCCAATAAAACTTTTTCAAGCAGCAGCCGACCTTGAACAAAAGCACACTGGTTCTTCTCAATTTCTCTTGGGAGAATGGCTTTAAGCCGATGGGCCATAATCTTAGAGATGAGCTTATAAACCACATTGCAATAAACTATTGGCCTGAAATCGCTCATTTTCTCTGCACTTGTGGTCTTTGGCACTAATGAGAGGAGCGTAGCATTAGTGCTTCTAGGCATCAAACCAAATAAGAAGAAAGACTGGACAACAACTACTAGATCCTTCCCCACCACAGTCCAGGCCGCCTTATAGAACTCCATAGGGTAACCGTCAGGTCCCGGAACTTTGTTTGCCGGTATAGAGAACAAAGATGCTTGAACTTCTTCTGCTTGAACTGGCCGAACTAAAGAAGCTGCATCTTCCACATTACAGCGGTAGTCCAGCAGCTCCCGTAATATATCCTCTGAAACCTCCTCCGTCTCCGAATTTCTTTAGTCCTGAAGAAACCTTTCATAGTAAGACACCGCTTCTTTTTTAATATCAGACAGCTCAGTTAGTATCCTCTCATCAGATGTAACCAGTCCCAACATTATTTTGGCGTTTCTTGACCGATATTTATCTATATTATATATGAAATAAAAAGTTATAAGAAATTTACATATATGATACTAGAAAATAAGTGTAATCTCCAAGATTTGGAGGCATTCTACATGCGAAGACATTGATTGGACAAATAAAACATGGCACAATTCGAGATGATTTTTTTGAAAAAAAATATATGAAAACCGTTCAGAAAATCTGAAAAAATACAAAGAAATGAACATATTGACAATTCTTGGCAGAATTTCACTGAAAAAACAAAGAGTCCATAACACTACGGTTGTTATGCATCGAGCTTGTAGTGATTTTTAATAGACAACTAGATTTTGACCCGCGCTTTCAAAGCGCGGGTTTATTTTCCTTTTTTTTCAATTGATAGATATTTAGCGTCATATTTCATATATTTGTGTTTTATTTTATAAAAGACTTAAACTTTTTATCTTTCTTTATCGTGTTTCATTTTAAATGACTATTTATGTTTAAAAAATTAAACTTTATTTTTTTAATGAATTAAGTTGGTATAACTCTGATGAATTAATTTTATTATGTGGTTAATATATTTAATAAAAATAATTATATACTTTTAATAAAGATTTATACTTTTCAATGAAAAAATCAATTTTTTTTATGAATGCTTAAATTATATTAAGAAAAGAAAAAAAATTAATTAAGAATGGTTGAAAAAAAAAATTATTTGAACTTGGACTCAATGGCCCAAAGGAAAAAAAATGTGAGAATTGGATCTGATTTCTTAATCGGCCCAAATGGCCCAAGAGAGATCTGATGTGGATAGTGGGCTGGATCCGAAAATAATGGCCTAATATAGATGTGTTATTAATATTACTTGATTGCCCTTAATGAAACATGCAATGTTAATAAAGAAAGGGCATGCTAAGGTAAAAAAGACAATAGGATCTTGCTTTAATAGTATAGATTGTTGTTGTTTTTTTTTTTGAAAAAGACAATTGCTGTTTTTTGGTAATGATTAACGGGAAAATTGTATAATTTTTTTCAGATTGGCATTCACTAATATTTTAAACTCTGAAGTTATTTAACTAGCATATTGAACATTCAAGTTGGCTTTGGTAACACTAAAAACCTTCAACTTAGCTTACTTGTTTATCAAACAAAAAGTGCAACTTTTTAACCTGTTAATATGGCGACATGTCAGTTTTTAATTTTTTATTAATATTTAATTATATTTATTCATAACCAATCTAAATCATAAATCATAAATCATAAATTAAGCAATTAACAATAAATAAAAATAGAAAGATATTTTAAAAATCAGAAAATCAATTATTTTTAAAAGTCGATATATTTTCTTAAAAAACATGATTTTATTTTTTCTAAAATTAACTTTTCTTCATTTTTTATTTTTTTAAGTCAAAATAATTCTAAATTTTCTAAAAAGTTACGTGAATACTACTTTTGATCATATCTATTCATAAATTTGTTTTAAATTACTTATTAATTTTAATTTTCAAAAACAAATATTTTGAAAACAGTATTTTAAATTATATAATTAATAAATAATATTTCAAAATAACATTAAAATACTGTAGTAAGAATTTTTTTAATTATTTTAGAAAATCAACTAAAAGCTCGAAAATGTTCTATATATTTTCAAAAAAAAATCAATATCATTGTTTTTTTATTGGCCAATATCAATATCCATATCATTGTTTACGGTAAGATTTTTGACATACTAATGATTAGTATGATGGTTTTAAATAAATAAATAAAAAATTTACGGTATATAAAGTTCTTAATAAAGATTTTCTTTAAAAATATTTGAAAAATTCTTACTAAAATTCTTAATAAAATATTTTGATTTTTTAAAATAATTTAAAAGTTCTTACTAAAGCTTACATTTTAAAATATTAAATTAATTTATTAATTATATAATTAAAATATTTTTCAAAATAATATTTTCTGAAAATTAAAGTTAATAAATAATTTCATATAATTTTTTAAATAAACATATCAAAGTGGCTTTCAATTTAAATTTTTAACAAATATTTTTTTTAAAACTAATTGAAATAAAATAACTGAAAGGAAATTAAATTTAGGAAAACTAAAATCCTTTTATTTTTAAGAAAATATTTTTACATTTTAAAAATAATTTGTTTTCTGATCTTTTTAATATTTTCTATATTTATTTATTTATTTTAATTACTTATATTAGTTAAATATTTATGACTTAGATGGGCTATGAATAAACATAATTAATATTAATAAAAAGTAAAAAAACTGATACGTCACCATGTTAATGGGTCAACAAGTCACATTTTTGGATTGATTAACAAGTAAGCCAAGTTTTTAGTGATACAAAAGTCAATTTGAATGTTTAATATGCTAGTTAAATAAATTTAGAGTTTAAAGTGTCAATAAATGCTATTTTGAAAGTTTTTTATACGATTTTGCCAATGTTTAACTGCAAAGTTCTTTGCATCATATACAAAGTCTCTTATGTTATAGGGTTTCCAATAAGTATACACTCAGTCATAATTCACAAACACATAAAACCATAAAACCATATTCGAATAGTGTATTGTTTTATCAAGTAAAAACACATAAAACTTTATTATTTCTCAATATTTAAATATTATATATATATTTTTAATAAAAAATAATATATATATATATTTGTTTTAGTTGATGTTGAAAAGCTCATTAAGAGAAGACTGATTGACGATCTGTTAAAGCTGGAAAGCTCATTTTTTTTATGAGAAGAAAAAGAATGTGTCGACCACACATTCCTCTTTCTTTTCGACCACAAAAAATGAGTACCAATATTTAAATAATATATATATATATATATTTGTTTCCGTTGTTTTTGGTACTCTCGATCTTTTTTATTAAGAATGAATTTAATATATTGTTATTTAAAAAAAAAGATTTTTTTCTTTTGCAAAAATCATCATGTGTAAAATTCCGTAACTGTCCGAAGCTACATTCTGTATCTCTAGATTTCAATATATGAATAAAATTCGTATTAGTAGTGTGAATTAATAATTTCTATATGGCGTCACGCCGTCACCAACAAAATTCAAATTCTATTTAGCCTTGTACAAAAGAAAAGAGATGACGACTAGTCAAACCAAAATTTGGATAATATAGTTTATAGCTTCATATCTAACCAGTATTGTATACTCTTCTGTCTTCAATATATTATTTTGTCTTCAACAATAATGCATGTATTTTGTTACAAAATAATGTATGTCCAAAACATATAAAATATATCATATGAATTACGTACCTAAATAATACAAATATGTATTTTTGTGGGCACGCTTAAAAGAATTGACTGCAATGATTAGAAGACAGTGGCTCGTTAGAGTGTATATAATAAGAACAATGAGAGACTTACATGTGAAAACACATTTTGTCTTTTCTTTACTCACAAAGACACATTGTATCTTTAACACACTTTATGTATAGGGCCTTTCCATTTTGAGACGAAAATGCCCTTTCTTGAAGCTAATGAGAAATTTTTTTGTTTTAAAAAAATAAACCAAACATAACTTGGACGTTTCTGGTTGTTTGCAATAAATGAACATTAATTTCACGGATAATCTATTGGTGGATATATGTTTTGGTAGACAAAAATTGGATGTGTTTATGGTGGACAAATTATGGTGGATAGGAAAATCATATTAGAGTTCAGATTTAATGTGGATACGTTATCGTGGACATTGTATATTGGATTTACGAGCCTAAGTATCATGTACAAAATATTGAACAAATTGATATGGAAAAATGTTCTCCCAACACAATGTGCCTCTAAAGGTAATTGGTAACATAGACTGTGTCTTAGGGGGTAAAATTTTCATGATTTTGATTATTTTGTTTCTTAAGTGCAGATGGCTGAGATGTGTTTGGTGATATGTAGAGAATGAGTCTGTAGTTCCTGAGGTAAATGGAAGTTCATTGTGGACAAAAAAAAGATGCGTGGACGGGAGATGTGTGGATGAGAGATGCGTGGACGGGAGATGCGTGGACGGGAGACGCGTGGATATGAGATGCGTGGACAGGAGACGCGTGAACATGAGATGCGTGGACGGGAGACGCGTGGAGCCACTTACACCACCACCGTAACTACCCTCACGTCTTACCCCACAACCTCCATAACCACCACCGCCTCCACTGCGGTATCCATCGCTTCCTCCACCGTATCCACCACCATCTCCTCCACTCGAGTAGCCACCTACACCAACCACCACCATTGTATCCACACTCACGTTACATACAGACAGAATCAAGTGGTTTAAGAAACGGGAGCTAACCTTCCATTTGGATTTTATCTGTCCAGATTTTCGAGGCTTGGATACAGAGATCGCTCACGATGGAAACGCGAAAACCCAAATACAGATTCGTAGAACAGGTGAGCAATGGAAGAGAGACGTGGGTTCCGAAAGTCGATATTTGGATCCAATTTCACGTTTTGATTTCTGGATCTAGAAACAATCGAGGGAGAAAGAAATTAGGGTTCATCTCACCGGCGATAGATTTGTGAAGAAAGAAGAAGAGATAAGGTTTTGTAAAAAAGTTAAAAAGTTATCGATTTTGTAAAAAGATAAAAATCAGATTTCGGTTTTGGTTAGGAATCTCTTTGGTTAGTTGAGTTGGGTAACGAGTTTGGTTAGTAGGATGAGATGTCTAGTTATTTGAAGTCTCTCCTTGGTTGAGGGTCATCTTAGTAAAACTAACATGATAAAGTGTGCCCAGTAAACAATGTGTCCTTTAGTGATATTGTAAACTCAACTTGTGTCTCTGAGGGTAAATATTTCAAGAATAATTTGACTAAATACACAGCTTAGAAGAAATGTTTTGTCAGACACACCATATGATCTGTGGACTGATCCATTATAAGTTTTTTTTAAAGTCAAGTATTAGATATAATACCCTTTTACAAAAAAAATATTATTAGATATAAGACGTGATCCATAAATTATGAATTAGTAATCAATTAACAAGGAATTTAAATATGAGTGAGTTAGTGATATTTACGTATTATGTATGCATAATCTTTTTAAGTTGGCTAAACTTTAAAATTAACTCTTACTAGGGTTTTTTTTTTTGAAAAAACTCTCACTAGGGTTTGTTATGTATGTAGATTGCAACATATATAAATCATTTATGAAATAAAATGATGAATTTATTAAAAGAATGAAAATTAATTCGCAAAATAATATATATTTTTTGCCCAAAATTTAACTCCGTGTAACTTTATAAATGTAGTTTAGGTTAAACAATATCCATCTAATTTCTCCACACCTATATATTTCGATCCATATCTAAATATTTCTAGAACCAAAAATAAAATAACAACACATACTAATCTAACCAAATTTCACCATACAAAAAAAATCAGAACTGTAGGACATATATCACTGATCGGTAAGACATATTAATCATATCGGTACTAAAACAATCAAACATTTGTAATTAATAATGGCATACAATGTCGTATCCATATATAATTTTATACCAAAAACATAAAACATCATATTTTATGTTATTTTGAGCTTCATGGCTTTCTCATTTTGTTGGGAAACAAAACAAATAACAAAAATCTTGATAGGAAAGACCAGTCTTAAACTAAGTAAAAAAAAACAGTCAAAAACTACATCTATCCATAGATACTTAAGTTGCAAGCTAACAAATCAAATCTTTGTAAACCAAATGGCCAAATGTAAAAAATAGTTGGATATATCAGGTCGATGATAAATGATTTTCTTATCGTTATTTTTGAAGGTGTATATTTTTCTCACTGGGTGCAATATTTATCGGTCATTTTGCAGAGATTGGGACCTCAACTATGAATCTTAATTTTTTTTCAACCCTTAGAACAAAAAGAGATGATAGCCACTAGCTTCCGCTACACTGGGACCAATATTCTTCCGAATCCATTGACTACAAACTAGAGATATACAATGCTCCTACATTTATACCATAAATATTCGCCTGGACCCTTAATTTTTTTTAAAACAAATGTCTTAAAAGATCTCTAAACAAGAACGTAGTTAAATATTAAAGAAAAAACAAGATATGATAGCTTAGTGGTGCTCATTCAACCATGGCTTGAGACAGTCTTATTAACACATTGAAATTTATCAAGTTATTTTGTTATAAAATATAATTTACTTAAAATATAAAGAAAGATCAACGACCCAATGGTCTCTCTCCACAATATGTATGTTGAACCGCCTTAATACTAGTTCTTCTTTTCGATGGCGGATATTCACTGGTGTTCATCATTCTCTTCAAGTTCAGGAGAAACGATCAACTGATTTTTGTCGGGAAATATTGGGAAAAATGCCTTCCGGCCATGTGAATCGCTCTCATCTTTCTCAATAAGTCTCTTAAAGCTGCTGCCTCAGCCAGCTTTATAAGTCTTGTTTTTTTTTTGAAACATCTAATAAGTCTTGTTTATCTACTCTTTTTTAGGGGGTTAATATCGTGTTTTATGACTTTTATAGTAACATAGTGATAACAGTAGACTGGCATTAACACGAATTATTAAGTTGTAGGAAAAAGATTTTAAAATACAAGTTGAGAAGATAAACAGTGATATTTAAAAATGTTTATAGTTACTTTAAAAATATGTTTATATATAGTACCCCATGTTAGTGAGTAAAAATTTCAAAAAGTTCCTATTAATTTATGTCGTTATATATATGGTTTTTTTGTTACCATACTTTATTTCATTTAATTTATTTTCTGTATTTTCTATATTCGTTTGTTTAGATTTATCATTCTATTTTATAGTTATTTATTTTACATTCTTTGTCTCAAATAAACTTAGCTTCGTATTTTGATATTTACTTTTCTCCACTGAGTATATATTTCTATAGTTATATGTTTGTTGTAATTATTATATTTTATTGTATTCAATTTGGGTTTTAATATTTTTATATATTCGTAAAAAAATTCAATTTTCTGCAGTTTTAACATGGTTATATTGTATATATTTAATTACAAAAGTGTGATGATTATTAACCAAGAATATTATCTATATGATATCCCTAAACACATATATTGTCTGTCCACTGTTGATTTATTTTGTCAAAAGATTAATAACGCATGAAAGAATCATAAATCATCAATGTAAATCATAGGGGTCAAACAGGTTACTTTTGCAAATCCCCTTAGGTTTGATGTTTTAGTCAAGTTTAATTAATTTAAAGAACAATTAATGATCTTCACAGTAACATTACAACCAAAGTCAAATATGATAAGCATCTAAAATGATTTCGATCTAATAAAAAGTTATTTGGTTGGTATGAAGGAAGAAAGCACTAACAAGACATGTATAAGTGTGCTTCACATAATTGTTCCTAACGAATAGGAAAACAATCAAATTCGAAAACAAAGTCAATGATGAAGTGCAGTAACCACAGACTCACTTAGAAGTGATATATTTGTGATATATTTGTGCTTAGCCACTTTCCTCCTCCTTTGATAAAGACTAACTGACATTGATGTCTATTTTGCTTAAAAGGAAAAAAAATCTGTAAGCTTATGTGACATATGTGTATCAACACAACAGGAAGGGAAAGTAAAAAAATTACCTGTAACTGGCAAAACAAAATTTTTACATGTTGAACCAAATTAGCACAGATTTTTTTAAATAAAAAATAAATACTACAAAATTACAAATGCAAAAATACAAGAGAATGGTATGGATAAACATTGGGGCACTCAAGCCATAAAGAAGAGGTATGCCTAAATCTAGAAGGTGAATTATTGGGGGATTAGTCTAAAGTTAATCCAGGATTCTTCTTGGATAAACTAAAATATCATGATTTGGTATTCCACTTTGTGTGAAAAAGGCTCTTTAGTAGTCTTTACATATACAGGATTACCCACCAATAACCAACTTTTATCCTAATTATCACTTAGAGACTTTTGTACTAACAGTAAACAAATCAAGCTTTGCATATAATTAGAGACAAGAAAAAGTTTTTCTTCAAACTTCGTGAGAAAATTAAAGTTGCAAGCAAATAAGAGATACAGATATTAAATCGAAATTTAACTCAAAAACCATATGGATGAACATTATTGCAGCACAAACCAGTGAACAGCATGAATGGTACACAAGCATTTGGTTCTAATATACCACACTGATGGACTCATTCTTTACATCGGAGTGGAAATGAGAGCTGAGTTTTTTAAAAAAAATATAGAATGAAAGAGTATTTTTGGTTGAACTACTTTTATATTTATTAAAAATAGAATATCAAGCAATAAATATTTTGAAACATATGAAAAATAAGTCTCGAAGATTAAAGCTGAACACACACAAGAAGAGACCGTGTTATTTGTTCTGAACAAGCACATACAAAATAAAGAGATTCCAGAGTCTTACAAACACAGATTTAGTAAAAGACTAGATGATAAGAGTTTTTTAACACACATCAGTTTAAGAAGAGACTGAAACATTGGAGGAACTGTGCATAATGTTTTCTCTTGAGCAGGGACTCAATCTTTGTTCTTAGATTTCTCCACTGCACTTGGAGCTGAAACAAAGTAAATCAAACAGCCATTAGTATTCAGATATCAAAGGAAGATGCTTGGCAAAACAAAAATGGCTCTTACCTAAACCAATAGAATCAGAGCTCTTCATGATCTTCAGTTTCCTACATGATTCAGTAAATATCCTGCAAGTAGTAACAAACAACTCATATAAAGGAACCATCTTTTTAACTGATAAGCTTATTGAAATTGAGTTCAAGAGAAGCTTACTCCCAGGGGACATCTCCAACGAGCATCCAGTCACCGTCTTTATCTTCATAAGTAAGCACAAACTCTGATCCATGAAGAAGATCCTTCAGCTTCACCTCACTCATTCTTTCCCTCCCATGAGCTCCATGAAGCCCACATTGACCTGAGACCACAAACCAAACAAAAAAAAACTCACTGCTCTTGTTTCATTTCTTTGTAATAAAGGGTTTTACTTTTGAACTCACCAAGAGTGAAGCAGCTGAACATTTTCTCAAGTGCCGAAGACAAGTGTTGATAGCAAGTGTAGGTTCTCAAATCCACTTTCCTCAGATAGGGAGCACCATCCATGCTCACCTTCACAAACAGAGGACCAAGACCAACCTCATTAGTGTTCTTGGAAGTAGAAGAAGCCATTGTGTTCTTCCTGTAAGATCTGATTGGAGGCCAACCAACAACCTGCGCCCTAAAAACCCCACAACACATTATGTTTCATTTACTCATAAAACAAACTCATAAACATGTTCCACATTAGTTACATACTTGGAAGCAGGTGCATTGTTGGAGCCACTCTTAGCAAGATATCCTCTTTTGTTGCCTGAAGCATGGTCTTTACAAGGAAGCAGCGGGAAGAGAAGTTTCTCGTCAGGCGTTCTTGGACTCAGCAAACCGAAGTCAGTTTCTCTCTGGGGAGACTGAGACGATTCTGGAAGACCTAGCCTTAGCTCTGTAGCTTTGAAGTTGAGACTGCTCTTCTTGTCAGTATCTAGAACAAGATTGGGAACGGTTGAGCTGTCAACAGAGGAGGAGCAATCAGACAAACCCAAGTAGTTGCGTTCCTTCAGACAAGTTGCTGTACCCAAACCCTCCTTGTCCACACTTTGCAATTGATAAGTCATGAGATCTTTATCTGCTTAGCATCACAAGAACAACCACAAAAACAAAACAAGATTCTCAAACTCAACACAGTTCAAAGCAGAAACGACCTACATTGAAACTTAACGTTCTTGAATGTTAGAAACAAATCTTGACCTAAGTGAAGCTAGTAGTACCTGGAGAGAGAAGACGAACACAGTAGAAGATCAAACTAACGAAGAGAGAGAAAGTTCACGAATTTAGGAGAGAGAAGGGAAGCAGAGCTCAAGGTCCCATCCATGGAAAGCTTAACAAAAGCGCAACATTCAAGAACAAGTGAGAGAAGAGAACAAAACATATGGAAGGAGTGGCAGTTTTGGTAATAAAATACAAAAGTATGGGCTTTTTTAAAAACATAAGAGATCCGACGGTTGAGAATGAGTAGATGAGAAAGAGTCTTAGACGTTGGATCCGTGGAAGAGTATAATAATAAATACATGTCGTTGTTACAGGTAACATGGTTTCAGGTTTCTTGTTTGGAACGAAGCATATAAATATATATTTTTAAATTAACGTATGTGCCAATGACCATTTTGTCCTTGCTTTCTTTTTGTTGGTCCACAAATAACGTGCGTGTGTTTATTATTGTTTTCTTTTTGGTAAAATGTTAAGAAGTTTATTATTGTTTTCATAAAATATCATTTGTATTATTACTACATGTTTTATGTTTCATCAACATAACGTTCAAGATTATATCTATATATATCAGATTATTTTCTTATTTGAAGCTAAGAAAATTATTTAAATAGAAATAGGACCATCCTAATACTTAAAGAGTCTGAGTGGTCTAAATTACCTATAAATTTAATATTTTCATATAGTTTGAGTTTTAATAGTTATGGGACCACATATTGGTTGATGTTTTGTCTGCCTGAAATTTGGCAATATTTCCCAATGAAAATTAGTAAAGAAAAAAAGTAAGACAGAGCAATAAACCAAGGGGGTAAAACTGGGAGATCACGAAACAATTAGATGGTGTAAAAGAAAGAAAAATTATTATTAATTAATTAATGGACTGTGAAATTATAAAAGGAGACAGAGGAAACACAGCGAGGGACAATAAAGCAGCAACTGAACTTGGTTTTGCCTGCTGGATTTCGTGTACCTAATCCGATATTTAGTTACTAAACTAAACTGTTTATTAAATTTACCATTTCATTTTATCTATAAAAAGTTATGGAAGCTAGAAAACTATCTGAATACCAAATATTTTTTTAAGTCAATAACTTTTGTTAGACATATTCAACTAAAATTCTGCTAACTAAAAAAATATAACTACAATAATATATGATTTAAATTTATAGATATTTATTATTAAATAAAAAAAATTAGTGACGAATACATTTTTTTGTGAACAAATTTCTAATAAATTTAAAACTATAAATTCAATAAATTTAATTATTTAAATTTATAATTTATCACATATTTATACAAATTAAAAATTTCTTTTAAATAGTTTTTAAGATATCCAATCTGATATGATCGTTCCAGAAAAGATCTAATCGTTTCAAATATGAATCAAAATGGAATATTAGTGCTTGAATATCAATTCTTTTGTAATCTGTAATAATAAATACATCTGAAATATGTAAGCGCAGCTATTTGTATATTTATCATTAGTCGTTTTGTTTTTGTTATATTATATAGCCTAAGAACATCTCCAATTATTGCTCAAAAATGAACCTTTCCAATTTTATTATACTTCTACTTTAAACTAAATATTATCTTAAATACTTATATTCATCATACAAATTTGTTTTGGAGTTAGTTAATTTTTAAAAATAAAATAAAATATTAGTTATGCTTTAAAATTAAATATGTGCGGTCATTCAATTCAACATGTAGAGCATCAGTTTTATCCTTTCTTAAAACATAGCGGTAGTTATGAAATTCCAACAGTACTTTAGAAAAATATAACTAAAAAAGAACTCTATTTCGAAAAAAAACTCTATTTTGAAGTTTCTAAAACTCTAGATTTGAAGTTTAAAGGTGTTTTTCTCCAAAAGCAAAACTTCAAACTCAACTTTAAAACTATTTGTATTTTATAATATATACCTTATATTTGTCATAACTAATTTGAATTCATAAAACTTTTGTAAATAACTAGCATATATATAAACATATTGCAACAATATTAATTAATAAAATACTCTATAAAATTTTAATAAAAATAACTTAATTAATATTAAACTTCAAACAAAATACCATATTATTCCATAAAATGATTTTTGAAATGCATATATGATCTATTAGTGCATTTCAAAGTAAAATGACTTTCCTCATTTTTACTTTGTAGATTACGAGCTAAAAGTTATTGAAATCGGGTGATCTTGATACTTGAAAATACATAAGATCAGAACAAGAAAGTAAAAGAGAAACATAAAATATTTTTTGTTAAGTTTCTTTTGTATATTATTGTTGTCTAAATCTAGTTTAAAATATTTTAAATTTTATTTTAAAGTTATATTTAATTTTATGTGTAAAATTTAAAATCTGTAAACAAAAGTTAAAATATATATGATATAATTTTTTTGAAGGATTAAAACAATAAACAAAAAAATATTTATGAATTATAAAAGTGATGTGTGATTGTAGGGACCAAAATGTAAATAAAAATGAGAATTCGGCCAAAAAAATCACGTACTTTGCACAAATTGCCAAAAGAAATCTGGACATATTGGCTGGCCAATAAAACACTGAACTTTTGTTGACTTTTTTAGTTTATTAAAAAACTTACGATTGACTGACCAGATTAACACACCGTTAACTGAGTTAACATATAATTTAGACGACATTAAGTCGACGTTAATTTTGGGTGTTAAAGTATACGACGTCGTTTCATCTCTTTGTCTGATTAAAGACAAATGAATGAAACGACGTCGTTTTATATATCTTTGTTATTAAAAATATGGGCTTCCATCGAATCGAACCCGTGCACTCGAGTTGAATGGTAGGGGTTTTTGCCACTGAGCTAGTGGACTTTGCAATAGATTTACGAACATAGTTCTTTTTATTGTCTTCGAATCCGAGTTAAATGAATCAAAAAGAAACGACGTCGTTTTCTCCTCAGATGGCTATAAACCCTAAATTCCCAAAATCATAAATCCAGAAAGAACTTCACGATTCAAGCTCGATTCTCTTCAATTTCTTCCTTAAGAATCTCGATTCTCACCTTTCCTTCTTCGGGTATCGCATGATGAGTTCGGGTTGTGAGGATTCGTCTGTGAATACGATGGGCATTCGTGGTATCCCGGAGCAATGCGGCTGTGGTCGAAGAACTGGGATATACACACCAAAAACGAAAGAAAATCCAGGAAGATCTTTCTTAGATGCCCAATGTTTCGAAATGTAAGTGTTTAATTTGATTATGGGTGCAATTGACTGTGTTTAAGAAATTGTTTGAACATAAAGCTTCAATGCCTAGGTAGTGAGAAATTGTTTGAACATAAAGATTGTGTTCATGATTTGTGTCCAGGATCACTTGTATAAATGGGTAGATGAAGCTGTCTACGAAGAGGTTCACGATGCATTGCCTAAAGTTGAGTGCTTTGCATCGGGTTTGAGGAAAATTAAAATGGAGATCGACAGCCTCAAAACTGTGGAGGAAGAGTTGAAAGAAGATGTCAGGAAGGCGAGCAATGAACTTAAGAAGCTGAATGTGATCATGAAAGTGGGTTTTCTGGTGGCGTCAGTTTCTTGTCTTGTGTTGATCATGAGAAAATAGCAACTAGGAATGGGTTGTCTTTGAATTGTGATATGTCTTGTGTTGATCATGTTTGATTTGTGAAATGGGTTGTCTTTGAATAGCTACTAGGAGACTATGTTTGTGTAATTCTAATGGTTTCAGTGATTTGGACTCATGATTTATGTAAGTCTAATGTTTTAAGACTCTGTTTATGTTATGGTTAATGTAAGACTTTGTTTACTTCTTGATTGTAAATCGATCATCACACAACAAAATAGAACAAAACAGCAACCATCATCATCACACAACCATCATCATTGTTTAACAAAACAGCAAAAGAAAAAAAGTACATAAACCAGAAGACACCATCATCATCACACAACAAAACATAAGCATTCCGACAGAGACAACATCATCATCACACAACAAAAACAAAAGAGTAGTTCTTGTTCCAAAAGCATTTAAAATTGATCTAAGAGAACCATCTTCTCCACGCTCCTGTCTGTGATGCTTGTGAAGATTGGGGAACTTCCCATCGTGATGCTTGAGCTTGTGATGAGTGAGCTTGTGAGGATTGAGCTTGGGAGGATTGAGCTTGTGACTCTTCAAAATGTAGTCCCTGTATCATATAAATGAATTGTCAATAACCTCAAAAAACCCAGACACATTACCAATAGCTAAAAAACTAAGACCCTTACCTGATATTTCCTTGGTTTGCCTCTTGGTTTCTTAGGTGGACTCGAAACATAAGCTTTCTTACATGTATTCTTGTAGTGGCCTTCTTCTTTGCAATTAGAGCATGTCATAACTCTGTTCACACGACTCAGCTTGGTAGTAGACCTTGTCTCATTGGCTCCCTTCTTTCTATCATGGTTTTTAGGCCTACCAAGATTGCCATTTCGATTAGGTGGTGGAATCACACCTAATCTATTAGTCTGAGGCCACTCTATCATCCCATTTACAGGACTGATCCCACGCCACTTAGAAGTTGTATAGCAAGGAGCAACAAATTCAGAAAGTTTTCTTTTCGCACCAAGGATGATTTTAGCAGCATGAATGCATGGAATACCATTCATTTGCCAGCTTCGACATGCACAAGTCTCCTTCTCCAAACTCACAACATATGACTGGTCTTTATACTCCACCTCAGTCTCTGGCCCAATTGCCAATCGCAGTATACACCCTTTGGACTTCTTTTCAACCATGTCTAACTCTTGATGTGTCTTCATGGTGAACGTAGTCTTCCTGTGGGTAGCCATCTTAGACCAATTGTAGTTCCTAGTCATACATTGGCGCCTTATCTCCTCTAACATGTCGAGCAGAGGCTTCTTCCTAGCCTCCCTGATGGTCTTGTTGAAGGACTCACACAAGTTGTTCAGATTATTATTGCAGTAGGAGCCTATCTTGAAGAAAGCTCTAGACCAAGTCTCTGGCTTTGTCTTCATCAGATATGCATGTGCGCCTGGATCATAGTTCTTAAGCTCATCCATGTTGTAGTTGAACATACCAGGAGTGTAGCTCCTTGCAATGAACCAGAAGAACCTCTGTAACCTTAGATCTTTTCCACCTTTCCTCCAGTTCTCGTATATATGGCGACAACACTGCCTATGCTCAGCTTCTGGAAGGAGGATATGAACTGCCTTCACTAATCCCTACAAGATCAGAAACAAAAAAAATATCAGAAACAAGAATCAAACATTCACAGAAAATCATGAAAGCAAAGTGTTTACCTTTTGTTTGTCAGACATTATAACAAATCCTTTCCCATCTTCCAATCCCAAATCAAAGGCCAAACGCTTCACAAACCAATCCCAATTTGTATCATTCTCTATCTCCACTACAGCCCAAGCAATAGGGACAATCCTATTGTCTCCGTCTCTTCCGACAGCAGCCAGCAACTGTCCCTTGATGTCCCATTTCAAAAAAGCTCCATCTAAACCAATAACTGGCCTACAAGTCTTCTTCCATGCTTCCTTTTTTGCTTTGAAACACATATAGAGCCTGTAGAACCTCTGCTTGCTTCCAACTGTGGCTCCTGGTATGGTCTCAATGTCCATGGTTGATCCAGAATTGCTCCTGAAGATCTCTGCTTGGCAATCCCAGATTTTATCAAAATGCTCCTCATGGGTCTTCCTCCTTTCTCTCATCAACTTCGTCTTGGCCTTAATGCACGAGTTTCTTTTGGCTTCCATCTGATACTCCCTCAAGATCTCAGCCTGTATCTCCTTCGCTGGAATGCCCTGTCTTCTCACACTTATGGTCATTGACGTATGTCTTTACCATCAACTTCTGTTTCCTCTTATCATAAGAACAGTAGACCATCCAGGGACATGAATCTTCATTATCTCTCATCTCAGCAGCACATTTTGCACCCATCTTCAAGCTACTGGATCTGTAGTACTTGATGTTGTATCTGGTTTTGAGGGTATACCTAAGACAAGTATATTTGAAGTCCTCAGCATCTGAAAATGTCTTGCCAAGCTGAAGAAGCTCCTCTGGATCAATGTCTGCTCTGTAAGCTTGCGCAGGTATCATCTCCTCTTCATTCTCATCATCTGATGACACAGGATCAGGGATTTTATCATCATCCCATGCATCATCATCCCCTTCGTCTTCATCAACCTCACACTCATCATTTCTTGCTATATCACCAAACAGTACACCCAAATCTCTACAGTTTTCTTCCTCAATGCCAGCAATATCATTCTCATTCTCTAATTCAAGCCTACCATCTTCTAATTCTCGCCTACAATCATCTTCTATATTTCCAAATTCCTCTTCTTCACTTGTAGGATTCATCTCATTTGTCTCCCTCTGGGGACATTCTTCTCTGTCATCACCATCTACCTGATTCTTCTTCGAGTTTCCAGGAGGAGACACAGTTGACCCACCAGTAACCTTTTGCTTCTTCGATTTTCTAGGAGACGGAGTTGAACCACCATATGGTGTCCCATGCCTCGTAACTTCTCCAGAGATGACACAGGCGACCCATATTGTGTCCCACTCCTTGTCTTCGACGCCTCTGTAGATGTCAACATCGATATCCCTTCAACTCTTTTACTCTTCCTCGATCTCTCCGGCGATGACAAACCCACAGAAGCACCGCGTTCTCCACCCTTCTTCGCCGATTTCTTTGGTTCAGACACACTCCCATCACCACCTTTTCCACCCTTCTTCGACTGTTGAACCACTTCTTCACTCCCACCACCATTTCCATCCTTGTTCGACTGTTGAACCGCTTCTTCACTCCCGTAATCGAAAGTCCTCAACGCTCCTCCCCAAATCATTACCTCCCTTCCATTCCTTGTGAACTTCGTCTTTGCCATCTCCTCACACCACGAGACTACAGAGCCTTAGGGTTTTCACAGAGAAAAATCTCGAAATCGATTTGGGTTTCTGAGAAATTAGGGTTACGTTTTGTTTTATTTCAATCATCCACATCTTTTGATCAATAAAAAGAAATATGTAAGGTAATCTTCTGGAAAGTCCACTAGCTCAGTGGCAAAAACCCCTTAAGGACCACGAGTGCAGGAGTTCGAGTCCAACCAACAACAATTTTAATTGAACAAAACGACGTCGTCTTGAGATTTTGTCTTAAACAAAACAACTGGATGAAACGACGTTGTTTCACTAAACGGCAGTATTTAACGGTGAGTTATCACTGTCTTAACTGTCGGTTAACAGTGTGTTAATCTGGTCAGTCAATCGTAAGTTTCTTAATAAACTAAAAAATTCAACAAAAGTTCAGGGTTTTATTGGCCCGGCTCGAGTACAGGTTTCTTTTGGCAATTCGTGCAAAGTTCGTAATTTTTTTGGCCGAATTCTCAAATAAAAATATGAAACTTCAAATTTGAAGTTTTGAGTAGTGAAACTTCAAATATAAAGTTTCACTTTTCAAAATTTCAAATTTGAAGTTTTGAAGTTCCTTTTTGGAGAGCAAAAAATTTCTTATTTGAAGTTAGAGAGTGTTGGAGATGCTTTTAGAGAAGCAGTGAGGTAATTACATGAACAAAATTCTAATAATAAAATACTATTTATAAGAGAAAAGAAGTGAAGTGTTCTTATTATAGTCATCATGATCAAAAGGACAAGTTTAGGGAGAAGGGAAACAAACAAATCAGGCTTTGGAGCTTCAAAATTGACATGCCTGTCACCTAACTCCATCATCACCCGCACAAAGCTGATATGACTATTTTATCTCTGTTGTAAATGAAGTGTTGGGGAAATACTTCTGTCATCATTACTGTCGATCAGAAAGTCCATATATATACAAGGTATTAGACCGTCATAAGGTCATGTTTATCCTAACAAGATAAGGATAAGGATAAGGATAAACACTATGTTATAGATATACATGGAATATATACTAGATAAACACATAGTCTCTGGTTGTCTTTATCATGTCCCGGATTGGGCCTGCAGTACGGGCTGGTCCATGGTCGATCATCATTTGGTTTATAACACTCCCCCTTGATCGACACATCCGGTACAGGTTCGTTGCATGCTTAATGTTGCCTCATTAAAACCTCTCCTGAAAAACCCCAAAACCAATGTGGCAAAATGGGAAACCAAGGACAGGAAAAAGAGTACAACACATGAACTCCTCCAGATGAATGCATCACGGTAGTAGACGCATTCCCATCTGGTATCCGAGTCTTCTTGAACGTTAAAGTTGCCTATGACTTGGTGAAGATGATCAGCTGGATTCTCCTTGAATGAACTTGTAAGTCTTGGACGTTGGTATGTTTTTTGGAACTCCATTAAGATGTGGTCAGGATGTACATCTTTGCTGCTGATCACTCCATGTCTTGGTTGAACTGATGGTGCTTCAAACGGTGCTCGGATGGACTTTATAATCTGCAATAAAACTTTACTTGCAGGTCCTTTTTTCATCTCCCACGGATTCTCTTTGGTTATATGGCTTTCCCAAAACGTGGACATTCAATATATATTGAGTCATAGACCCAGAACACATACGAACAACTTTACTTCATATCTTTCGTTCATTCGGACTTATATCTCTTCGTATGTGCCAATGGCTTTATCCATTGTAACCAATCATTCTTTATTTTCTTTTGTCGATCCATGTTGAGCTATAGACCTTGTCTATATTCGTTCATAATCATGAGTGTCTAAGGTCATACCATCAATAATTATTTGCTGCAATGAAACTCATCACACAATGAATTCGCAGTCATACACTCATGTCCTTTGTACATGGTTATCGATCTTTTCTTGCTTTAGCAATGCTTATAATCATTAAGCCACGACCAGACATCCTTCTGGTCACTATCCTGGTTTATGGTTCTCACTTAGACGTGCTGACTTAATCATACACACACACACACGACTATGATTTTTCTACAGACTTTCCATATGTAAAACATAGCCTGTTTAATCAATCGATAACTTGTATTATTGAACCTTTGAACCATTAAACCTTTTTCTCTCAGTTGGTCTTTATTATGATCACAAGGAATTATAATATTTTCTGTATGGACTGACTGCACTAAGTAAGTACTTAGTCTTTCATATTAGTTACAGCTGTTGTATATTACAATCCATAAACAACTTAGGAACAAAGCTTGTTCTATGATAATTTCTTTCTCATATTTCTATGGTACGTTGATACCTTTATCCAGTGATCCATTTGCTGCTTACTACACCATTATTTCTTTAGTAAATATCCAGACAAAATCAAACTTGATTTTCTGTAGTAGCATCCACCATATAGGAGCATATCTCTTTATAAATTGTTCTTTGGTCCTTGTGAGTATCCTTGTGTAATCAAGCTATACTTGAACGTTATTTAGAAGGAACATGGACACACTATACCATGTGGTCATGTCCTTTAATTTCATGGAATTTCTTATCTCACAAGATCCATTCACTGGTTTCTTTCTTAGATGACTTTTCTGTATGTACATGGTTACTACGCCCATCTGTCTTATAATTACTTTGAATTCTTTGAACACCCCCACGTCCCTATATAAGTTTTATGAGTACTCTACGTGGGTTCATGATCCTCAGGTTATATCCTTCAAATCCCAAGTACTGCAATCTTTTATGAGCTCTTATGTATGTAAATACATCTTTGGTGTTAACACTCTTTATCTTTAGTTTCATACTGTTCCAGACATGATCTAATTAGATTTTGAGATCTTATTATCCAAGACCTTTATACCTTGCAGTTTGGCGTCCCAAACTACATGGTCTGGTACCTTAGATGTGTGGTTGCGCAACCTTATTTCTCTGTCTGAACTGGTTTCTCTTATGAACTCGGATTTGTACGATTCTGAGCACCTTTCATTACTTTCCGAGGTTCCTTATTATTTGGAACTTATTTGTCTATCTCTAATAGACATTGTAGCAACTTGATTGTGTCTCTTAGACATCTAATTCGTGGTGCTTAAGCTGGTATGACATAGTCATTTTTTCTTTTCGGGTCAGTGTGTCTGGCATATATTTCTGCTAGCTTTTATATCTTTTGATCATATTCTTTTGATCATAATCTTTTGATCATAATCTTTGGTCTGGGGATCTTGCCAAGACAACTATGGTTGATACCATTATATTTCTCTTTTACTCTTTACTCTTTATCAGCCTGATAACTTTCTCCTTTCAAAGTTGGATAATCAGATTACTATCTTTTGTAATCTGTGTTCTTGGCCACTTGATTAAATCATCCATGTTTGGCACAAGATACATTATAGTTTCGTGGAGGAAGTCTTATTTATCTAATATATATTCCCAATCCTCATCTGAGGTTCCATCTTAAATGGCACACATATATGTGGTGGAATATTCGTATTTTCTTAAGATGATTTGTGTATATGTCTGGTTTATGACCCTTAATCATTCAGAGGTGGGAATGTCTATGCTTACATGTATGGCCTGATGTAAATCAATATTTATATACATAATGTCCTTAAGCTTTAGGCTGGACGTGGGTGATGTACCATTAGTGAGGGCTTTAAAGCTTTCCAGCCGTGTATATTATGGTTGTAAACCATGGAATCCGAATTTATGATATGATCATGGACTGTGGGTTTTAGTCCTCTCTCCCCCTCATGAACATACTCATAATTTCGTAGTGCTTAGGACAGTGGAGCCTTAATTATTTTAGTGATTTTCCCTTTTGTGTACTTATAACACATTGTGAGATTTTATGGGATCACTTTTGTGCCTTAATTAATTTTTCATCATGTTTTGGATCAAGATGGCTAATCTGGTCATGCCATAAGTGTTTATTTCGTGGTGAACCATACTGGTTACCATGGCTTTATGCCTCTTTCATACTGATCCTTAGCATAGAATAAACCAGTAGAAAATATGGGTATAGCCATTCATAATGCTTTTAGGCGATTTTTCAAAAATCTGAAAGGAATCGTATTTTCTTTGCTCACTGGTTCAATGTAGAATGTTATAAATCTTTATAACTCAATGGGTCTGAATAATGTCGTGTCTTTTGCCATTGTCAGTACCAATTAATTGATTTCAAGTGATTGTAGGAAGGTAAAGTTGAACCTATACAATCAAGATGAAGTTAAATCTATGCGAGAAATCAATCTATCAGTGAACTGACTCATTAGTCTACACCCAACAATTGATTTTATGTGATTGCAGGAAGGTAAAGTTAAACCTATACAATCAAGGTAAAGTTAAACCATGCATGAAATCAACTATCAGTGGACTGATTATCCTTTTATTAAAGTTTTATTTGTTATTTAATCAAGAATCATCAAGCAAGACCAAGCAAGATAATATATAAAAACAAAATCATTTTTATTATTTCAATAACATAAATGAATAACAAATAAATCAAATCAGATATGAAAACATAAAATCAGAATGTCGTAAAATTATTCAATGTATAATCCGACCTCATGGTCCATGAGTGTCCACTCGGAATCCTCCTCAGATCTCTTCTTATCAAATGTGGCTTTATTAGCTTCAGGGATTTTCATCTCACTGTCTAGTACTTCATAATATATCTCCATGATGTCATTAAACCGTCTGATGTTATCCATCCTTTTCTGCTTCTTTTGCTCAATGTCTAATAAATATGAGAACAGGTCATAATAGGTGGTGAAACCTTTGGCCTGATGTGATAACAACACTTCCTCTGAATGGAATGTGTCACGAGTTTTGTTTAACAAATCCTCGTTTGTTACCAATTCACCACATAGTCTAAGACTATAGGTGATTCTCATAAGATCAGAGTGATAATTGTCCACGGATTCATAATCCTGGAACCTTAGAGCTTCCCATTTTTTCTTGGATTCGTGCAACAATGGCTCACAGAATCTAGAATTCAAAAATGACCAGAGATTATGAGGATCATTAACATATCCAAACTCGTCTCTTAGGTCCTCACAGAGATGGTGTCGCATAATCATTATGGCTCTGTGTCTTTCACACGCAAGGGTGTCATTGCCATACTTGATGCACTTCCCAAGTCCTCTAGACTTCAAGACGGCTGAAGTGTTTATAGCCCAATCAAGATAATTATCTCCAGAGAGATCAAGGGCTTTGTAATCTGAGGGTATGAAACTCGACATCTGAAATCATTATTCAAAACAGGTCTTAATCAAGTAATCTTTTTGAAATTTTTCATGCTTCATATCAATGCCACACACGGACCAAAAGAAAAAAATTTCTAAATGATGCATTTTCTTAAAACCATACGGTTTAAGGTGTGGATCAATGTATTTTTCAGATTTAAGGTCCTTTTATTTCAAACACAAGGTTTCAAGGCCTTTAGGGATTCTATATTAGATGATCAGGAAAATGTTCCATATTTTCTTCATCCCATTGGATCGGATCATTTAGTATAATGATTTTTTTTTTCCAGTTCAGATCAGATTGCTTGAAAACTATGAATGATCTATATCCCTGAAAACTTTTGATGGGTTGATCGGTCTATCAGTTAGAGATCTTCCTGGTTAGCTGATGGATTGCTCGGAATTATTGTTTTTGTTGCTGCTTGTTGGAATAGGAGACTGATATATAGTTGAGAGGGATTTTGGTTTCTGGAACAAATTTTCCGCCTGTATTGTAGCTGAGCGTGGGGGCGCGTCCGAACTCCGATTGATGCGGGGTTAGCGGCGTTGGCTTCGTCTCGTCAAGAGCTTTAATTTGGTATCTGGCTCGTTGTCTGGATCCACAGGAGTTGAGGGATAGAGCTGTTTGAAGTTTGTCGGGAATTAGGGTTTTTACTGCTCGGATTTATTTCTGGTTTTTAGGGTTAGGGTTTATGAGAGCAACGTCGTGCTGATAACGTGTTGTAAATGAAGTGTTGGGGAAATACTTCTGTCATCATTACTGTCGATCATAAGGTCCATATATATACAAGGTATTAGACCGTCATAAGGTCTAACAAGATAAGAATAAGGATAAACACTATATTACAGATATACATGAAATATATACTAGATAAACACATACTCTCTGGTTGTCTTTATCATGTCCCGGATTGGGCCTGCAGTACGGGCTGGTCCATGGTCCATCATCATTTGGTTTATAACAATGTCTAATTTTGTTTTTTTTTTAATTCTCCATTTAATGTAAAGAGCAGGCATAAATAAAATGATCGACTTTATACAAATTAACTATTTGTGGATTCTATTAATTCTCATGGGTGGTAACTGGATTGCTTACTCGAGGTTTTGGTGGAAGACATATAGAAGTAGCAACCATCAACATACTTGAGCAATAAAGCTTAAGCTTAAGCTTCAGTTAGAGTACATTAGGACATCAGCATTATCTCTCCACTAGTGTCCAGGCAACATATTAATATATAACAAGCTTTCCATTTTTACAAACAAAAGAAAAACAAACTTATGAAAGAAAACACAAAGAGAAGCTTTTATTTATTATACAAACTTGACCGGTTTGCTATTGATTCTCAAGCCACAACGGTTGTCACCCCAACAAACACCAGATTATGCTGCCTTCACCATGTCTCCGCATTCACCGCTGCAACCACCGCCACAACCGCTGGCCTTTGATGCTTTCACCATGTCTCCGCATTCTCCACTACAACCACCGCCGCAGCCGCTGGCCTTTGATGCTTTCACCATGTCTCCACATTCTCCACTACAACCACCTCCGCAGCCGCTGGCTTTTGTTGCTTTGACCATGTCTCCACATTCACCACTGCAACCACCACCACTGCAACCACCACCACAGCCGCTAGCCTTTGATGCTTTCACCATTTCTCCGCATTCTCCACTACAACCACTGCCGCAACCGCTGGCATTTGTTGCTTTCATCATTTCTCCGCATTCACCACTACAACCACTACCGCAACCACTGGCGTTTGCTGCCTTCATCATGTCTCCACATTCACCACTGCAACCACTACCGCAACCACTAGCCATAGCTGCTTTCACCATGTTTCCACATTCACCGCTACATCCACCACCGCCACAACCACTTCCTTTCTCAGGAGCTATGACAGCAGCTGCAGTCTGCCCATTTGTACTGTTTGCCTTCATTTTATTTTCCACCGTACCTACAAGTCTGTCCTTGCTTTCCTCTTTTAGTCCATTACTTTTAAGGCTTTCCTGTTGCGCCACTTTGGTTGTGGCATCAAACCCATTAGATCCTCCTTTCTTCAAAAGAGTATTGAGTATGAAAGCAGATAAGATCCCAGGCAAAACCAACCAATTCTCCTCGGCCTGCATATCAAATAATAGAGTCAACTGATCATGGCAAAGGCACAAGAAAGCAAAAAAAATCAAATAGTCTACACTTGCCTCAATGGAACCAAACTTCAAATCCAACAACGCCACAGCTTTTCCATATGGATGTTGCTTAGAGAATTCCACAAGGGTCATGAAATCCTCATCACTTCTACGTTTTGCACAGTGTTTTGGTTCATAATCTAGCTTTCTCCCAGAGAAGATTTTCACCTGTAAAACCAATCAAAAGCATTTCATCATTGAAATGCATTACACAGTCAAAACAAGAAGAATCTTTTGGAGTGAAACGGCAGAACATACCACTCTAGTTCCCAGAAGCTCAAACAGCTGATTTTCGACATTAGTTTGCTTGAGTGACCATTTCGAGTCCAACAAAGACCAGAAAGTGCCAGTATACTCCGCGAGCACACGAGTTTCACCAGAGTCCATCACACCAATCACTTGTCTTTGAGCAATATTATCACCTTTAAGTGTTGCTCCATCACTATATAAAGTGGTTGTCTCATCATATAGGAAAATGCGTTCATTTTGCAAGAGAGAATGTTGTTTATATAATGTCATACCTCATTTGGAGTGAGATCACCTCTGTTTGGGCTTCATCAACAACATATGTTGAACTCTTGGAATGACGGGACTTTCTGATGCTTGGAAAGAAACAATAGCCTTTCCACGACGGCCTCGACTGAACCATGTGTAAAACAGACGGGCAGCGTGTCGGCGGAGTGAAAGACGCTGCTACTCTCAGGCTTATGGGTTTCGGATCTGTTCTGCTACCTTTACTGGGCGTTAACTCCAGCCACTTCTCAACAGAGAGTTGAGTGATAGCTGGTGAGAAAAACTCTTCTAGTGACAAAGACGCAAAACCTAAGCTTTTAGGCTCCCTCGAAACTGGTATCTTAGAAGGTGAAGTGGAGACAAGCTGGAAACGAAGCTCTCCTGTTGGTTCACACTGGAAAAAAGCAACTTGCTTTTCCCCAGCTTCAGATAAAATAGTCAGTCTACGCTCAGCATCGAAAAGAGAATCAGGCTGAGTCTTGCTAAACACAACGGAGAGCTTTCCTTTATGTCCCTCTGGTAAGTTTCTAACATCGATAATCTCCAGGAGAACCTGCAGGTTTTCAAAGAGTATCACAAGACTGCAAAATTATAAAACAAGAGGAAAGAGCTGAAGAAACTACCTCAACAACTTCCACCTCTGGAACTCGGATTAAATCGTCTTCTGGAGTTGGTTCTTTAGCCAAAACATCAGACGCATAAGGAGAAGTTGTGACAGGTGCAGGTGTACTGCCTCTATACATTGCCCCGGCTTTCCAGTATCTTCTACCAAACGTCTCCTCCCATTGAGCAGTAGTGTTAGAAAACCCGGTGTCGAGTTTCTTACCTTTTCCACGGTCAGAATCTGTGTCGTCATGCTCCAACACCTTACCAATGAGGTTCTCCAAATCATTACAGTAAGCTACAGGGTGGAGCTGGTGGGTGTGCCAGATAAGGTCAACATCATAAGTCGGAACGCAAAAACGTTTCAAAGACCTTTCTCTGTTCTTCTTAATCAGATAGAGGAACCCTTTATATCTAGCAACAGCTTCTCCTAGAAAAACGTCGTTGCTTACATAGGATCTCGAAACCTGTCGCAAGTACCACAATCAACAGATCAGACACATCATCATATTACTTGTCATGATGATTTAACAACAAAAAGCTACCTGGTAGTAAAACGGGCTTTGCCTTTTCACAGCTGAAACCAAATCATACTTGGTGCACTTCTCAAGAGCTGAAGACGTTTCAGAGACTACCTTATCCAAGTCAAGGTGATAAGGCTCCTCAGGATACAATCTTTTCCACAAATCTTCAGTTTCAAGTTTGCAGTTCCCATTCACGGAAGAGACAACGCCAGATACGTCGAGTAACCTCCCGTAGAACTGCTCACAGTCATTCTTATATCTCACCTATGGATTTCAAGAGCATATCATCACTCAAAAAACACCCAACAACGATGATATTTCTCTTAAAGACAAAACTATGTGTTAGCTTACAGGATTAAGCCTGTGACAGTGCCAAATCCATTCACAGTCAAGAGGAGGAACCAAAGGCCCTTCACTAAGTGAGTGTTTTGCAAGCAGAGGAAGCCAACAAGCATTGTACCTGAAACATCACTTAAAGGAACCCCATCAATGGTCTGATCACAAAGTAGAGAATCAATGAAACTTGGGATTGTACCTGTAGATGGCTCTTTCAAGAGCAGGGCCGTCGTAGAGACAACGGTTACGATCAACAGCTGCGAGGAAGAGAAGCTGTTGCTTAGCTGCAGCAAGCAAGTCAACGCTAGTCTCTATCTTCTGTGCTTCAAGCCACTCCACTTCATGATCCATCGAATCCAATTAATTTCACCTTCAGGAAACAATCAAAATCCCAAATTAAACCAAAATATTCTCCGGTCTAAGCGACACGTAGCATAAGAAGACAACGGAAACTATACCTCCGATCGCCGGAAACTTAACTGCTCCGCCGGAGATTTTTTTCCCGATGAGAGGCCTGTGACTGAGAATAAAAGGCTGGTGGCTATCTATATAACGACGAATTGAGAGAAGTGTACGATAATCACAAGGAAGAGACTTGAGACTTGTACGAAAGAAGATGGTTATCAAATGACTAAAAGGCCCCTACCAGTAATATTCGTTTAACCTACCACCAATAATTGGAGGGAAAAGGCCTAAACCGGTTTAAACCATACTGGTATCTTATGTGTTCTACAGTTCTAGTAAAATCAGAACTATACCGGTCGGTCTAACAAGGGTTTGGATATCAACAGTCTCTTCTTCCCTTCAAAATCCACTACTTATTTGTACAATGTGAAATCTAAACCGGTTAAAACTCCTTTCACTTTTTAAAACCGGTGGGTTCTTTGTATTCAGCTTCTGCTCTGCAAAGACTTTCTAGATGAAAGGAGAGGAAGCTTAAGGAATCTCGACAGACTTAAGACAGATCTCAGTTCTTCAGGGTATAGTTCTTCTGCAGCTTTTGTATAAATCATACTTCTGTTTCTGGCCTGGTTTGATTAGAGATCGACAAACTATGTTGGTTATAAACCTTTTGTGGCTCTTTAGCAGCAACACAAACAGTGCGTAGTGTAATGTTTGCATCCTAACTGTTCTATATATAGCTTCTTAGCCTTGGAAAGGGCTCTAATATTTTCAGAAGCAACATCAATGGGCAGACAGATTCTTCATCGAGAAAATGATCAATGATCCGTAGTTCCACAAATATCAAAATGAAGCAAAACTCCACGTGACATAATGAAACGATTTAGCATTCAAACGATCTTACAAGTTACATCAACACTAGGATAGACAAAGATACACAGTTCATGTGTGTGGATTCATATTAATATTTCACTATAGCTATGGAAGAAAGAAAGAATGATTCAACGGTACACATTCAAAAACGAAAAGATGGTTCTTCCTTGTGATTAGGCCAAATGTTCAGCCTCTGGCTTCAGGTAGCAAACAGAGAAGGATTAGCTGTGGCGGTACTCACTTGGACCTCAAGCATCTCCAAGCGACGTTCCAGAAGATCCAACTTCTCATTCAATGACGCCAATTTGCTCTTTGTCGTCGACTCTGAACAAACAAACACACAAGAACAACAACAACTCACAGTTACTATTAATGGAATCAGTTTAGCTCAACAGAATGTTTAATCAACACAAAACATCTTCTAAAACCAAAGATCTTGGATCTAAGAAGATAACGACATCAACATAGAGTCGAACCAAATGCAAATTAGATCTCAAACATAAAAAAAAAAAAAAGTTACGAACTTTTTCATCTAAACCCATCACCGCCAAAATCAATCTCCCAACCCTAAAAAGTTTCTAAATTTAGCAGCCAGACTCAAAACCCAACACAAGAGAAAGCGAGAAAGTTACCGAATTGGACGAGGAACTCGAAGAGACGACGAACATTGAGGGAGATGTGGGAGATGAACTCACGATTCTCCCAATCTGCTTGAACAGCGATTCCTACGTTCACTGCGTTCGTGATTCCTCCTCCTGCTTTCGCCATTACTTAACTTCCACAAGACTCTCAATCACAACTCACAGATTCTGCAGCTTTTCCGATTCAATTCAGCTGGTCAGTGAATGATTGAGCAATCGATTAGAGAACGAGGGTCACCTCCTTTTTTTTTTGAGTTTTCTCTCAGAAAAAGTTTGTCAATTTCTATCTTCCTTTTTCATCGCAGGTTTGTCTTATGATTGAAGAAGAAGTAGATTAGAAGAAACGGGCATTTGATGAAAGAAAGAGAAACTGAGGGGGCTGAATTGTGATTATTCGTTTATATGAAATTTTGTTACATTTGGTGGGCCGGTTCGGTTTTTGGTAAATATCATTGTAGAATCCGTAGTTAGTATCCAATCTTTTTCGTAATGTCACTATCCATTAACGATTAGCAATTCTTGGTTCTTGTACATAGCCACATAGGTATACTATTCCAACCAGAAGATAAGAAAAACAAACTATTACAACTAATCTTTAGTCTTTGGATTCAAGATATGTCGCAAGTTAAGTGAATAATTTGGTAAACTAAGAAAATATTATTGTACTTAGATTGCAGGGCAAATCTCCTAAATAATATGAATAATTTTTGTTACAAAAGCAGTACACAAGGAAATATAACTAAAATAGTATTCGAGCAGCCTATCTTTTATGATAATACATTTAGCAGAAATATTGATTAAAAAAAAAAAATTCCCTAGGATAAAAATGTAAATATACACCTATACCCCTAGAGTTAATTAATCTAGACATTAGGGTTTAGAGTTAAGGGATGGAGTTTAGGGTTTAGGGTTTAAAAATAAAAAAAAAGTTAAAATTTTCAGAATAAAAGTGCTATTTTGGTCATTTTAGTTTTTGAGATCTATTTTTGTGACAAAAACTTAAATATGTCTATTTAAGAGAATTGCCCAAAAAAAAATTCTAATTATATTTAAAACTTATTTATTTTTGTAAATAAAAATAATTTTATATCATAAACTCTAAATCTTAGATTCTAAACCCTAACCCCTAATCCTGAAAACTCATCCCAAAATCTAGGGTCCGATTGATAATGACTGTATCTTTAAAATTTTTGCTGTAAAAAAAAACCTGTAGACTTTTTGCTGTGGCTTTAGATTTTATTACTGTAGAATTTTATTAAAAGCACTAAACAATTGCTTTGGATATTTGGCTCTGCAGAGCACTTGTACAACTGTAGGTTATTTCAAGAGCTGTGGTTTCAAAAAAAAATTTAAAGCTTGATTGTTCTGAATTTGGTGCTGCATAAATAAATAGGGCTGTGGACAGCACATACACCAACAACCAATCACCCCCTCAATCCAAAATCCCTACTCTTGAACAATATGGTTTATGTGTTTTTTTTTTCCTTTTAATAATGACTATTTTATGAGTTTTTTTTTCTTTTAATATTGACTATTTTATGAATTTTTTTCCTTATATGATATTTTGAAACATAAACATATTGAATGCTATTTTAGGATATCTCTAAAATTGTATAACTTGTAAATATAAAAATTAATTAATATTCATATATATTAAAGCTTAGGTTCTAAAAGCTGACAGAAGGGGTGAATGAAAATGTTGAATTCTTCTTCATTTTTCAAAGAGCAAATATCTTAGATAATAAAAATATATAACAAAAATAACACATAAAAACTTTAAAATAACATTAATTAAATGGTACAATGACTACATTAATCTTTTTTTTTTAATTAGGTTCACAACTACATTAATCTAGACTCCAAATTTTTACTCTAATTTCATTTTCTAAATACTAAACCATGAAACCTAATCATAAATCCAAATATAAAATAAAAATGCATTGAACTTTTAATTTTATTATTTGGGAAATTTTTTTCATTGTCTGCTATTTTTGTAATAAAAGATATGTTTTAGGGTCATCATAGGATTAGAGTCGGTCCTTGATACAAGCCGATGAAGCATTAGTTTACGGCCTGATAAAAAGTTTAGGGTCAATTTTAACAAAAAGCGATCACTAGTTCAGCTGGTGACATTATTGTGTCAATGATAACTGGTTTGTAATGAGTATAATTGGGTTGATGATATTGCTAGTTCTTTTACTAATATATATGATGCATTCCGAACATGGAAGTTTCACATAAATGATAAAATGTATGTAGTAGCACCATGTTTGTGTATAATAAATCTAGCTGTACTTGCTCTGGAAGTTCAAGCATCCTCTAAGAAGAGGGTCTTTCGCTTGATTTAAAACTCGTTGGATTCTCAAGTGCTTGTTCAAGCAATCTCATCTCGCCGGAATACGTCGGAACTCTATGGAGTTCTCTCTGATATCGACGAGCTATCTTTCTCTTCAGTTTCTGCGTTTGTTTCTTGTCGTTTCATTTTCGTTCCAAGGGCCAGTAATGGGCTTGCCGATGGACTTGCTAAAACCTGTCTTGCAACCCATATTACCTTGGGCTAAACTTATTTTATGCTTTTAAATGAATGAATATGTTGTTCAAAAAAAAAAAAACTCGTTGGATATCAATTTAGAACACATGTAACATATAGATGAATAAATCCCTTGTGTGCTTTTGTTTGGTACTTATTCTTGTAGTCTGGATCTTGAAGATTTCTTTACTTCTTCCGTCATGTTTTTTTTTCTTTTGTTGAATAGTAAACTGGGACTTGCTTTGTATTTTCTTATTATCGAAGTGGCTCAACTAAAATAGGGCTCTTCAAAATTCAAATATAATATTTAAATATTTTAACAAAATCACCTCTCTTTTTTTTCCTCTGAAAGTACGTATATTTGATGAAAAACAATAACCAAAGTCTCATGAATACAATCTAAAATTAAAACAACACCCAAAAAGAACAGAGCCTGAGACTCATTCACGTCTTCCCACCACAAAAACATAGACATCATCACAACAACATAATCCCCTTTCCTCATATCAATACCTTTAGCATGTTAGTCGTTCTTCTGCGAACAAACCCCTCAGCCAAGCAACCTCTCCCCTTGCAACATACGACTGCAACCTCATATCCATGGTGACACTTCTTGCGATCAAATATTTTAACAAAATCACCTCTTTATCAGTTTTTTCTTATATATATCTTAGTTTTCTAAAAAATAAACTAAAAAAAATTATCCTAATAACAAAGGCCTCTCCATCATCATCACCACTCTAAACCAAAAGGTACAACAAAGTCGACCGAAGTATGAGCCAGAATAACACTCTCATATTTTAATTACTCTTCACTGAAAACCGAGAAACGAACAAACTGCAATCAACCCAATTTCAATTGAACACCGTACTTATCTATATAAACTGTATGCGTTTTCTTAATATTTGTTAACTCTTAAGTATATACTTAAAACCAAATGACAAAGCTAGAACCAATATAAGCGACACGCTGCTCCATTGCTTGATCATATATATATTGTACATAGTTGAACCTTCGGTTTGTTCTCTGATTATACTTGCACTTTTTCCTACATGAAACCATATTGACACATTATAAACGAGATTTCACTATTATTATATATGCATGTATATATGTTTGAAGGGTTTTGAGAATCAGGAACGCACAAGTATCTTTTCACTATGATCTTAGCTCTTTGATGCGGAATCATAACAGGACTGTTCAGGCTGACTTAGCTGCAGCCTAACTTGTGCATTTGATGCATCTGCTGCATCTTCAAGCTCACCAAGTCCCAATACATTTGAGCTTGACGTTGCATAAGCCTGCAAGACCATTAAGTACAACTTTTGTATGTCTAGCTTCAACTAGGAGATTTTGATTCAAAGGATGAAGTTGCAAATTGAAACTTTAAGTAATGAATATAGTGTTTTTATACTACTTTCTTGTGTAGTTCGATGTTTTCTTGATGAATTCTTTGTACTTTTCTTGACAATTCGAGGTTCTCATGATGAATAAGATTCCTCTGCAAAAGATAAACCAGTTATAAGAACCTGCAAAAACTAGAAATCAGAACATAGATTATGTGTTTAGATGTGCAAGTATATTTTATTTACTTTCCTAGTTAAACACAACAAATTTAATTTTTTCTCTAATCAACCACACTATTTTTCGTAATTTGTAAACACAAAAGCGAGTTTATAAGAAAATCAAACCGTTTGCATTTCACATTCGCGTTTAGGATTCGCAAATAATTTTTGTGAAAAAAGGAAATCATTTAACATTCTGAGTGTACTGTACTTAGAATTGTAATTGATATAATATATCATATAGTACTGACCTTTTTGGTTAGTTCTTTGATTTCATCGGTCAACATTTGTTCCTGTAAGTTTCCAAAAAATGAATATTAGTTCGAATTTTTGTCCTTTATATGGTCAGTCTTACAACATCATACATATGCCAGACGAGCTAGGGTGAAAATATATATAAACATTGAGAAATAAATATTACCTTTTTCGTACGAATTCCACGTAAACTCATTTCAAGTCTGCTCTCTATATTGTGCAATTCATTAACGCTCAAACCATTTAATTTCTCCCCCATTAGCTGTCTGCTTCATTACAAAATTTGTTGCATGTTATACATACACATATTTTATTGCCCTAATTACATGTTTACACAAAGAATGAAAGAAACAATGTTCAAAAAAAAAATGAATGAAAGAAAGAAACATATATACATGAACATGACTATATATCTTCCTGCGCAGCACATGCTAGCTATATCTATATCTAAAAGGTCATTAAGGACATAATATCAATTTTGGGAGCTTTTTCACAACTCATAATCGTAATAATATAACCAAAAGAGAAGGTAGTTACAAGTAGAAAGAGAGAAGTTTTTGTTAGGAATCACATATCGCAAGTGATATATATAGAGGCAAAAACCAATAAATAAGAAACATGAATATATACACAGACTACCATTCAGATTTGATTTGAAAACTCGTGATTATTTTCAATTTTAAGCAAGTACGCACCGATGATTTTCCTGTAACGAGTGCAGTTCTTGCCTTAGAGTTGCGGCCTCTCTCTGCCAAAACTATAACACGCAACAAATTTAACTCATCAACTCTCAAATTCAAGTGTACACAAACATGACTAAGATCTTTGTTACGATAACTTTCTCTCCTCTTGTATGTTGTGCACGTTTTGTATAGATATACGTACCATAACTTCTGATGCAGGGTTCAATAGTTGTTGCTGCTCCATCTTGGTCTTGTTAAATCGTTCAATAGCCGATTTCATACTGTTCATTTTAAGATTTTTAACCTATAATTAGTTTTTTTTTAACTGACTAACCTATAATTAGTTTATAGTGTTTATTCCCTTGTAGAAAATAACATTTCTATTTAGCTCTCAAAAAAAACATTTCCATTTCCACTGCTAATGAAAGAAAACTTCAGTACTTGTACAGAACAATCTTACTATTATATATTATTTTGTTAAACAACTTTATTTTTATAATAAAAGGTTTAATATTGTTGTCACATAAAAATATTATAGGCTAGGCATATATTCAAGATGATTTAATTATCAATATTAAACAATTTTATTTCCAAACTATGAGAAAGATTGATAGTCAAGAAAAAGAGAATATATACCAAATTTGGAAGTAGTATATTTTCAAAACTTTGCTGCTAGTTTCTAGGTATCAAGTTCACATATTGGTACATATTATATATCTGCAGTGGTACTCTTATTGAGCTATTCAATATCCATATAAAAAAATACTGAGATATATACACATCAATGATGATCGATATCCCTTAAACTTCTAAACCTTAGAATCCAAATTTCGAGTAATATTTTGAAGGAAATTTTCCTAAATAAATAAATATGTTACACTAATATATAGTTAAAATTACAATATTTTCTGATCATTCTATCATAGTATACACAAAAATATTTAGATTTATATTTATACATACAAATTTGCAAGTGAAAGACATCATACTACATATCAATATATCTTCTCCAAATGTGTTTATGGTGAATTGGTGATCATCTTATACACTCATTTTATCATTTTTTAGTATGCAAACGTTGTACTTGTTGAGCTTTGGGTATACAATTAATGTCCTCTACTTCCCAAATGTTTCTAAATTTGGAAAAGTCATACTTCCACTCTAGATACACAATTTACAGATAATGTTAACACACACATAAATACATGATATCAGATTATAAGTAGACACAATAGCACATGTCCACACATACATAATAAGACACAACGATCGATCCTTTAAATCAATAAACTTCCTTAATTAGTTTTTTTTTTGCTTTGGCATCCTCCGTTCAAAGTAAATTCCCTTTCCAAAGATTAGTGTAGGAGCGATATACTAATCACGTTTTATATATAAATTTAAATGAGTAAGACGCACAAAGTTGTTCACAACAAATGAGCAGATCACACAGCTAAACACATTTCACTGAATAGATCCAACCATTCCAAGCAAACACATACTTGATATTATATAATTAAGTACGCACATGTATACTTCCATGTACTAATAGATATACACATAGATAATATGTATTTAATTTAAGATGTTTAAAGATCGAGTGAGTTACTAAAGTAAAAGAGAAACCTGGAGCTGGCAAAGTCATAGACCTTGTCCGTATTGGAGAAAATGATGAGACCAACTTCGGCATCGCAGAGAATGGCGAGTTCTTTAGCTTTTTTGATTAGACCCTTTCTTCTTTTGGAGAAAGTGACTTGCCTACTCGTCGAATCATCGATCCTTTTGATCACAATCTTCCCTCTCCCCATCAATTCGAAGTTAACTCTATTTTGGTCTTCCTCTCGACCTTGGTGATCTTACCCGTTCTAGGGTTTTTCTAGATCTTTGCAACACCAAAGGTCGATGAAGAAGAACGCATCAGGAGAAAGAGGAGAGAGAAAAAAAAGGAAGTAAAGGTCAATAATCTTTTTGAGGAATAAACAAATAGGTATAGTCTATTTTGAGTCGTATTGGTAGATACAACCAGGGCCGGCTCACGAGGGGGGACAAGCGGTGCGACCGCCCCGGGTCCAAACCCGTGTCCCCCGTATAATAATAGTTAAGGAGTCCAATTTTTTTAAAAAATTCTATATTTGTATATAACAAAAATTATAAATATAATAAATAAAATTGAAAAGGGCCCAAAAATATTCGATATGCATATAATTTTATTTTCATCACGAAATATACAAAATATTACTGATTAAATTTTAAAATTATTTTAAACATTATCTAAATATATATTTTAGAGGGTTAAAATTTTTTTTTTGCCCTAGGGCCCATAACAATGTTAAGCCGGCCCTGGATACAACTCGAGGGCTATTTAGTAAAGTACCAAGTTAAGACCTAAAGGTACGTAGTTATTATTTCATAGAACAGAAAAAACATGAGAAACGCCTAAGAATCACTTAAACCAATCTTTTAAGAACATTTCTCTAATCCGAATTACTCAATGCCACACACGACTTGAGACGAACCAATTCTTAATCTATCCTTTGTGTGAACCACTCCTATTAATCACCTCTGCAAATAACTCACTTCTTGAAATCCCATAACCCTTTATGTGTTTACGTGAGAATACAAACTTAAAATCTTAACCTAACCATAAGTCTAAACTTTTTTATATATCGCCACTAATCTTTTCCAGTTGTGCAATATATCTTTTTCTAAAGGATAGCATCACCAAAATTTTCAATTTGTGATCTAAAGACTTTATAGTTTGTTTATCACATCCAAACAAGGTCACTCAAGTCAAAGTGAACTTTCCACGCGTCACCACGTCTTCGTTCCTTTTTTTTTGGTAAAAAAAAAGGTGTTTTCACCTCTTTGCCGGAAATCCAAACAATGTAAATAGTCTCTTTCAGCGCGACTCGAACCCAGGTGTCGGAAGTTATAGCTGCAACCCCTTTACCACCAGAGCTGACTCGTTCAGGTTCTTCGTTCTTTTTTTCCACGTAAGTATGTTACACATCATCATCCATGTGTAACACAACAATAACACGCCATATTTTAACATTCTTGAATATGCACGGCCATGTCAATCAACATTTTTTGTGTGTCATTGCACCAACAAGTCAACGTCAAGCTCCAAAAATGTTGAATTGCGCTTTCATAAAGTACTTGCAGCTCAATTGAATTTAAGCTATTTTCATGAAAAAATATATATATATATAATGGGCACCACTTATGTCGTACCTCCACTAGGAATATCTAATATGGATCTATACGTGCTAAAAAAACTATTCGAAGAACCATTCTGGAAATGAGATAAACCAATTAAACGTCTTTATTTCTATCCAATGACACCGAACCTAATTCAGAAAGGGGTAACTTTTTAGAATCAAAAGTATATTTGAATAAACTTAAGTAAGAAGTGAAACCCAAATCGTATCAAACTTTACCAAATGATATATGGTTTATATATGGTATACATGTAAATATATATCAACTATTTGTATATATATTCATGATATGAAAAAAATCAAAAGATAATTCAAAACTGAAGCAAAAACCAAACTAGTTTTATATTATTAATTTGAATTTAACATAATAATCTTAACTAAAAAGAGTAAAAATAATTTCGATAAAAATGGGATATTAAATTAATTGAGAATAATTATGCTACATAGCTCCATACGTCTAAGCAAATATAAAAAAAACTACTATTTTCTTATCTTATTATATAATGTTTGGTTTCTTCAAAGTTGCTAATTAACATGATTACGACATGTGTCAATAAATTTTTAAGACTGTGACATGTGTCAAAAAATATGATACAATTCTATTTTGTTTAGAATTTTAAAAAGATTTAGAAAAGGAAAATTCTCATTACAAAAATAGTCTTTTAAGTTCTCTTTAGGATTTTAGAAAAGAAAAATTACTATTACATAATATTTTACAATTTTATATTGTTAAAAATATTTGATTGTAATTTTTATTTTTGAAAAAATAATAATTGTAAAAAGCTATTTGAAAGTAATTTATCCTTTTTACAAAAAAATAATAATTTGTTTTTAAAGATACTAAAGAAATAAAATTATAAAAGAAAAATATTAACTTTTTAAGAAACAAATATTAAACAAAAACGAATTATATAAAATCCTACAAGTACAATAAACTATTTAATAAAATCATGAAGAAAAACTAACTATAAAAGAAACAATATTCCACATCTATATTAAATTTATCTTATATTAAATAACTTTATTAATTCACTATTTTACTATTTTAATGATATATTTTATGAGCAAACACGAAAGTATATATCAAACATGTCTTTGATTTTCGTATGACCAAACACATATAAAGCCCAATCACGACAACATTCTAATTTTATTTTTGTTCATTAAATAGTTTTAGTGTCATTTTTTTCATCAATTCTATTTAGATGATTACTATAAAAAAAAATTTATAACTGTCATTTTGTTAAGATTTAAAAAAAGAAAAACATTATATTTTATAAATCTATTTTGTTTAGAATTTGAAAAAGAAAAGAAAAATACTATGAATTACTGTCTTGTATTTTTGTTTAGGATTTTAGAAGAGGAAACTTACTATCGTAGGATATTTAACAATTATATTCTGTGTAGAATTTCTGAAAAAAATAAATTACAATCAAATAGCTTTAAAATTAATATTTTACAATTTGTACCACTTCTATTCTTACAATTCATTTTAATTAAATAAATTTCAATATCAAGTTTATCATCAAATTAGATTTTAATAAATATTATCAAATAACTTTTTACAATTCTCTTTTGCTTAGGAAAACATATGATGCAATTCTTTTTTGTTTAGGATTTTTTAAAAAAGAAAATTACTATCAAATATTCTTTTAACTTTCTTTAGGATTAAAAAAAATTAATATTTCACATCTATATTTAGGTTTAAGCTTCCACATATTATTTTTACAAAATCCGATAGTATTTACATAAAATAATACCTGAGTATTTTCTTTTAATTTCTTGATACAACTCAATTTTTTTATTACCCTTAGTACATCTTATGATGCTAACATAATTTTTAATTATGATGGTGTTGACGTACATGAGTATGTGTGAATATGTGGTTGTACGTATAAGACAAAACATATAATTAATTCAACAGGTCTTTTTATAAATAATAATTTAGTTGTATAAAAATCTTAAAGAAAAACTAATTATAAAATAATAATTTTCCTGTTTAAAAGTATAAATAAAATGAAAATGTAAAATAATCTTATTTATTATAATTAACTAATTTTATTTTTAATAGATAATTTTGTATTAAAAAAATCACTTCCAATATTTCACCCTAAATGATTGTGACATGTGTCAATTAAACAAAAGTCAATATTAATTGGAAATAATTATTTGATGGTAATGTATTTTTCTAAAGCCTAGACAAAATATAATTGTAAAATATTATGTCATATTAATTTCCTTTTCTAAAACCCAAAAATGTGTAAAATAATATTTAATAATTTTTTTCCTTTAAAAAAATTCTCAACAAAAGAGATTTGTATCATATTTTTAAGTCATAACCAAAAGAAAATTGTAACAAGTTATTTGATAATATTTTAAGAGAGAATTTGATGATGAACATGATACTAAAAGTTATCTAATTAACAAAATAAGTTTAAAAATAGTAATTTTAATTCTTTTATTTGTAACTGGAATAATTATTTAATAGCAATTTACCTTTTATAAAATTCTAAAGAGAAGATAATTGTATGAGGTTATATGACAGTAATTGTTTTTTCTAAAATCCTATGCAAAAATGTAAAATTTTATTTAATAGTTTTTTTTAATTGTAAATCAAAAGGAGATTTATAAAATATAATGTTTTCCTTTTTCAAAAAATCTTAGCGAAAAGAAAACTTTAAAAACTTATTTAATAAAATATTAACTTAGTACATAAGAAGGTGTGTCATTGACTCGATTATCGTTATTTAAATTTTAATTTAAACTTTTAGGTATAGTGTTTTATCTATCCTTAAGTACAAAGGTTATAACAATTCATCTATGCACCATAATTAAAAAATAAAAATATGAACTTGCATTTATGTGTGAAAATGAGTTTTTAATTATTAAATAAATCTCATACAACATATAAAAAGAATAATAAAACTATAACAAATTATTTATTATTTTATGTTCTTTATTAAATTAAAACATCAAACAAACGCACGGGCTCATATCTAGTATATCAATAAAAATTAAACACAAAGTAATTTTGTTTTGGCATGTGTCGTACATGAACTTGGAGTACAGACATTACGTTCCATATACAGATTTAGAGCACTCTCAACGGTGTGATATTCAAAATGAGTATATGAGCTTTAGAATAATATTCACTCCGTTCCTGAAAGTCCGTTCCTGAAAGTAAAAATTTTTTACATTTTTTTCTTGTTCCACAAAGATAGATTTTCTATATTGTTAAGATATTTTTTTATACTTTTGAGAAACATGAATTGAGAATATTTGAATTCATTAAATTTCATTGGTGGAAAATTATTGGAAAGTGTATAATAAAGTTAAAAATAAATTAAATTATAAATATTTATTAAATTCTTAATAAACGTAAATACTCTAAAAAAATTATTTTCGGAAACGGAGAGAGTTTTATTTTAATGTGTATTTACTGAATAATTATTTTTCCTTTTTAAAAAAGTTTCAAACCACTAAAAACTGACGGATATAATATGGCTAGAAAGTGTATCTTGCAGGTACCTATTTTTCAACCGGGTTCTCTGTCTCTCTTTGATTTTGTATTTGTTTTATATTTTTCCTCACATATATCCAAGAAGAAACTGCACTTTGTAAGTGTTCTTAGACCATGATTATCGGTAAGGGGTTCTTAAGATTTTTTTTTTTCTAAAATAAAAAATTATAAAATAAACCAATCGCGGGCCGCCACGTGTCGGTGGGGCCCGCAAACAGTGCAAAAACACTCCAATTACCGATTTTTATTTGGTGATTTTGGGGATTGGTTTTTAATTTTTTTGTGGGACCCACACGTCAGTGAGGCCCACATTTTGTCAAAAACCTCTTTAAGAAACTTGAGATGTTCATGCTTTTAGATCATTTACAAGTTTCCAAATAAGAAAAATATATTATCAGAGAATGATTAAACTTGTTAATTAGCTGTTTACCGTTAATAAATCCAAAAACATTTCGGATTAATAAGAACTGAACCATACTTATAGAAAATATATTATGTTGCATAATATCCATATGCATATTATTATGACTACAAAATCACCTTAACTAAGAGTATCTCTGACTCATATCTTATGTATAAGAAATGAACTCTAAAAAACATCTATAGTTTTGCTTTAATGTGTTCTTTTATAATAGAAATATTACAGTATATTTTTTAATTATAGAAAATGGTTTTCTCTACATTTCTATGTTATAGATGAATATATTAATAGAAAACTCCATATGTATTTTAAAGTTTCTTTATTTTAAAGGGAAAAATAAAAAATGTTATAGATGCCTTACAGCTTTTCAGCTCAGTTACCATTCTCAGTATGTAATTAACAACATATAAACCAAAGAATATCTAACATGTTTTTCAAAAAATAAAATAAAATGGATTTATATTTTTTTTCCTTTAATAATAGTTACCCTAGAGTTCCAACAAATACTAACAACTAAAATAATAGCCACTTGTGCAAGTAAATATGATAAAGTGGGAGTATACAAATGTGTAACAGTCGTGGACGTTGGGGGTGGCAGAAACAGCACCTGAGATTACCAATTCAGAGATGCTTTCGCACGTTCCTCGGCATAGATTCCATACACCTGATCCAATTCTTTAATACAAATTTCTTTTGCTATATAAATTACAGAGATTATATATAATTAGCCTTACAGATAATTGTTTGTAAAGGACCAAACTTAGATGGAAGGGAGAAAAACACCTACTTAGATTATTGATGGATGTGGAGACAAGGGTTTCAAAGTACACGCGTTTGGCATTTCTATAGACCTTGAACTACCTTCATTACCAACATTTAATTGCAAAACTTAACTTAGCTATTTACAAATTTTTGTTAATGATCATCCCTCGACTCTCATTATATGCCACACCATTGATTAGCTGTTTCAAAAACATTTATCTCTACGTAAGGATAATCCTAGATTTACTAATAATATGTCACGGCTCTGGTTTTGTAGATCGTACCAATGATTTTTATTTCCATGACCATCATGCACCAAACCTTTCATTTATCTGTTGGATAATTCCAATTAACTTGAGGAGTTAACTCGTTAAATTGAAGTTTGATAGATTAGAGAAAAAAGAAAAACATATCGAGCTTATGATTTATGTTTTCGTATTAACCTAATATCTTAGTCCTATATAAAGAGTTCTCATAGAGAGATGTAACATCAAGAGAAACACATTGATTTTGTTTTGAGAGAATTTTTAAATCTAATAAAAAGAGTTAGTTCTTATAATTATTTGTGTTCTTGCAACTTTAATTGGTATCAGAGCTCCAGGTTGCGAAAATTGTTTACAAGAAGAGTTGTAATTTGATCAAAACATGGGAGACGATAACAATTCTCAAGCACGTAATAAAAGTCTTGAGATGAAAAAGGACATACGATGTCTGATGCTATCATCGACCAACTACACCGTATGGTCGATGCAAATGAAAGTTATGCTTTGTTTATACAAAGTTTGGGATACTATTGATCCCGGGAGTGATGACGCAAAGAAGAACAATATGGCGATTGCTCTAATCTTTCAATCAGTCCCGGAGGCGCTAATACTTCAGATAGGAGAACATGATACATCGAAAAAGATTTGGGAAGCTATTAAATCCCGTAACCTAGGTGCTGATCGCGTGAGAGAAGCAAGGTTACAGACTTTGACGTCTGAGTTCGTCAAACTGAAGATATCAGACACATACACGGTAGATGACTACGCATAAAAACTTTCAGGCTTAGAATCGAGAGCAGCCGCGTTAGGAGAGATAATGGAAGAATCGAAGATGGTAAAGAAGTTTTTGAAGGGACTTCCAAGTACAAAGTTTATTCACATCGTAGCTTCGTTAGAACAAGTGTTGGACCAAAATTCAACAGGATTCGAAAACATTGTTGGGAGATTGAAGGCTTTCGAAGAACGCATAAAAGAAGATACCCAAGATGAAGATCAATCGAAGCTAATGTTTGTAAAGAATGATACGCAAGGTCGTGGAAGCCATAGCAACTCGCGAGGAAGAGGCAGAGGCAGAGGTTATGGTGGAAGAGGAAGAGGACGAGGAAGGTCTAATGGTTCTGATGGGCATAACAAAAGAGGAGAAGCTTCGGACAAGACCAAGAAGGACTGCTTTAAGGTTAAATACTAGAGATGCGACAAGATGGGGCACTTTGTTTCATATTGTCCTACACGACCCTAGTTTAAGTCTCCGTTTAGGAACGCAGTTTTCACATCTAGGTGATGGATCTCCCATCCATTACTTTCTGCTAACGCCAAGAGTAGTTGTATGGTTCTATCTGAGCAACTGGTGCAAACACTTCGTCAAAGTCTATGCCTTGTTGTTGCACGTAGCCTTTTGCGACTAGCCTTGCTTTGTATTTGATCACTGTTCCATCTGTATTCCTCTTGATCTTAGACCCACTTTAAACATATCGGTTTCACACCTGTCGGCTTCTTGACGAGCTTCCAGGTCTTGTTTTTTTATGATAAATTCGATCTCTGCCTTCATTGCATCGATCCAAGCTTGTATCTCTGCAGCTTAGATGTAACTTTCTGGTTCACCATCTATGGTGAGCAAGAGTCTGCCACCTTCAACTTCAGCGAGTAGGATGTAATCATCGAACCGCTTTGGTTTTCTGATGTTAATCTTGATGTTACATGCTGGTCTTGGTTTGCATCATTGTTCTATGCTACTTGCTCTTGTTCACCTGCGTCTACAACTTCTTCTTCTTTATTTTTTTGTTCTTCGTGGTGTTGGTGATCTTGATGCTCATCACCATCTCCTTCTTCTTTAACATCGATATGAGGAAGCTTGAATGATCTTGGTTCTTTTTCCACGTTTGTTGATAGTGTAGAAAAATCCCAACTTTTCTTCTCGTAAAAAATTACATCTCTACTAACAACTACCTTCTTCACGACCGGATCATAGAGCATGTAAGCTTTTGAGATGGGCTCTATGCCTAGGTTGATCAGCATCCTTGATTGATCGTCCAGCTTCTTAAGATGAGGACCTTTGATTTTTGCGAAAGCTACACATCCAAAGATCCTTAGATGCTCAATATTTGGTTTCTTAACATACAAGCCTTCGTATGGAGTCTTGTTTTCCAAAGCCTTTGTAGCTATGTGGTTTATGAGATACATTGAATGACGTACTGCTTCTCCCCATAGCTGATTAGGAATCTTCATTGCTTTCATCCAGCTCATTGTCATCTCCATTAGTGTTATATTTCTTCTCTCGACCACACTGTTTTGTTGCGGTGTATACGGTGCGGTGAGATGTCTAGTTACACTGTTTTGTTCACAAAAATGAATGAACTCAGAAGATGTGAACTCTCCTCCTCTATCAGTGCGAAAAGTCTTGAGTTTTGGCTTCGTTTGATTCTCCACGTACTCCTTGAAATTTTTGAACCGATCAAACGCTTCACTCTTCTCTCTTAGCAGCATCGTCCACATATATCTTGAGTAATCATCAATTAAGACGAATACATTTTTATTGTTTTCTGGTGTTGGTGGTGATATCGGACCGCACAAGTCACTATGTATCAGCTCCAATGCGTGTGATGCGCGATACTTTGCTTTAGGCGGAAAAGACTTCCGAGTTTGCTTCCCAACTAAGCAGGCGCTGCACACATATTTCTCGCGTATCACCTGAGGCATACCTACTACCATCTCCTTGTCTACCATATTCTTCATGACTCCAAAGTTCACATGTCCTAGCCGTGTATGTCACGTCCATGTAACATTAGTTTCTTGTATTTGAAGACACTTCAGATATTCAACCTCCGTTGGCGTCTTGTACAATCGGTTTGGTGACCTTGAGACTTGTACCAATGGCCTTCCATGGAGATCATTCAGCATCAGTAAGTCTTCTCTCATATTAACCTCACAACCCATCTCAGTTGATTGTCCAAGACTTATGATATTGTGTTTAAGACTTGGGATGTAGTAGATATCTTTGAGTGCTCTTCTCTCTCTTGTTTTTACAGTGAACGTGATCAAACTTTTCCCAATAAATCTCGACGTTTGATCCATCACCGAATTTGACTTTACCTCTCACACTTTCATCTAGTTTAGAGAAGAACACTCTCTTGCATGTCATATGGTTACTTGCACCATTGTCAAGAAACCATTTACTCGTATTTCCATCACACTCGTAAAATCTTTTAGGAAACACTCTTTCTTCGTTGAGGAACACAACTTCGTGCATACATAATGCATTTGCCTCTTCTGTCTCCGTTAGATTTGTTTCTTACGTAACTCAGGCAGAAGGTTTTGAAGAGAAAGGTAAAGAGAACCACATATCAAACTCAGAAAGCTCTATATGGTTTTACGTCAAGCTCTGAGAGCTTGGAACATCAAACTCGACAGTGTTCTCAAAGAGATGAAGTTCACGAAATGCACCAAGGAACATGCGGTATTATCAAAAAAAAAAGAGAAGGGGGAGCTTCTGATTATAGCTATATACGTCGATAAGTTGTTTGTAACAGAGACTTCGCTCAACGTTATCAAGCAATTCAAAGATGATATGTCAAGAAGATTTGAGATGTCAGACCTCAGGAAGCTTACATACTATCTTGGTATAGAAGTAACGCAAGGAGCTGATGGCATTCGAATCAAGCAAGGAGGATACGCGCAAGGTATACTTGTCAAGACGAAGATAGAGTCATGTAACTATACTCATGTTCCAATGCACAAGAGTTTGAAAATATCAAAGGCAGAGGAGGAGCCTGAGATTGAAGCAACATCGTATCGAAGCACCATAGGATGCTTAAGGTATCTTCTTCATACACGACCGGACTTGGCGTTTTCAGTTGGTGTATTAAGCAGATATATGCAGAGTCCAAGAGAGAGTCATGGAGAAGCAGTGAAGCATCTACTACGATACATAAAGGGCACAAAAGAGCATGGTCTCTTCTTCAAACGGAATGGAACAACGGAGATTACAGGTTATAGTGACAACAACCATAACATAGACGTTGATAGTGGAAGAAGCACTACATGGTTTATGTTCTACCTAGGAACATCGCCGATCACGTGGACATCGTGCAAGCAACCCACAATAGCACTCTCTTCATGTGAGGCGGAGTTCATGGCAGCTACAGAAGCCGCAAAACAAGCAATATAGTTAAAAGAGTTAATGACCGAGATCATGAACAAAGAAGACAAGAAGGTCGTGTTGAAGATTGACAACAAGACAACAATTTCCCTTACCAAGAACCCGATGTTTCACGGTAGAAGCAAACACATATTCGCGAAGTACCACTTCATTCGAGAACGTGTAGAGTTTGACTTGATCTAAGTTATACACGTACCTGGAGTGGAGCAGAAGGCAGACATACACACTAAACCATTGACGAGGATCAAGTTCGAAGAAATGCGCAAGTTCATCGGAGTTCTGAAGATTAACATACCCAAGATTCAAGTTGAAATTAAGGGAGAGAATATTGGATAATTCCAATTAACTTGAGGAGCAAGTTAACTCATTAAAGTGAAGTTTGATGAGTTAATAAAAAAAGAAAAACATATCGAGCTTAAGATTTATGTTTCCATATTACTATTAGGTTAATGAGTAACTTAGTCTTATATAAATAATTTCCATAGAGAAATGTAACATCAAGAGAAACACATTAATTTAGTTTTGAGAGAATTTTTAAATCTAATAATAAGAGTTAGTTATTATAATTTTTTGTGTTTTTGCAATTTTAATTCTATATTTAAATTTCGATTATAAAATAGAGGAACAGGTTACCTTCAGATTTCTTTTCTCTGCCATAAAATGTTGGTTCAGTCTCTAAACTACATATATTATCCGATTTATATATAACAACTATTTAAAAATGGAAAATATAGTTTTACAATTTATAAGTCTAGCCTTTAATTATCTTCAGCCTTTTTACTTTAGAAAGTAAGTATCACTAGATTCACTGTCAAAGCTTTTGAAGAGTTTTTGGTTAGACCGAAAAGGGGACAACATGGTGAAGAACCAGTGGCCACGTGGGAATCACATATTTTGGTCTCGACCTATCAAATCTCGATTCTCCAACAACATCATAAAATGCTTTAATTTTCTTCTTTTTTTTGGTTCAATTTTTAATTTTCTTCTTTATATTGATTTTCAAAATGAAACTTATAATAAAAGGGCTACTTGCCAGATGTCAATCATCAGCCGTCAGTGTACTATTCTGATCCTTTTATAGAAAAAAGTGTTTTGGTTTTCCTAAAAAATACTCGATCGATCTGTTCCCGAAAATAAAATTTTCTAAAGTGTTCACGCTTATTAAAAATTCGATAAATGTTTATAATTTAATTTTTATTTTACTTTATTATATACTTTCCAATAACTTTTCACCAATGAAATTTAATCAATTCAAATATTTTCATTTAATGTTTCTTAAAAGTATAAAAAAGTATCTTAAACATATAGAAAATCTATTTTTGTGGAACAAGTAAAAAATCTAAAACATCTTACATTCTCTGATATCGACGAGCTATCTTTCTCTTCAGTTTCTGCGTTTGTTTCTTGTCGTTTCATTTTCGTTCCAAGGGCCAGTAATGGGCTTGCCGATGGACTTGCTAAAACCTGTCTTGCAACCCATATTACCTTGGGCTAAACTTATTTTATGCTTTTAAATGAATGAATATGTTGTTCAAAAAAAAAAAAACTCGTTGGATATCAATTTAGAACACATGTAACATATAGATGAATAAATCCCTTGTGTGCTTTTGTTTGGTACTTATTCTTGTAGTCTGGATCTTGAAGATTTCTTTACTTCTTCCGTCATGTTTTTTTTTCTTTTGTTGAATAGTAAACTGGGACTTGCTTTGTATTTTCTTATTATCGAAGTGGCTCAACTAAAATAGGGCTCTTCAAAATTCAAATATAATATTTAAATATTTTAACAAAATCACCTCTCTTTTTTTTTCCTCTGAAAGTACGTATATTTGATGAAAAACAATAACCAAAGTCTCATGAATACAATCTAAAATTAAAACAACACCCAAAAAGAACAGAGCCTGAGACTCATTCACGTCTTCCCACCACAAAAACATAGACATCATCACAACAACATAATCCCCTTTCCTCATATCAATACCTTTAGCATGTTAGTCGTTCTTCTGCGAACAAACCCCTCAGCCAAGCAACCTCTCCCCTTGCAACATACGACTGCAACCTCATATCCATGGTGACACTTCTTGCGATCAAATATTTTAACAAAATCACCTCTTTATCAGTTTTTTCTTATATATATCTTAGTTTTCTAAAAAATAAACTAAAAAAAATTATCCTAATAACAAAGGCCTCTCCATCATCATCACCACTCTAAACCAAAAGGTACAACAAAGTCGACCGAAGTATGAGCCAGAATAACACTCTCATATTTTAATTACTCTTCACTGAAAACCGAGAAACGAACAAACTGCAATCAACCCAATTTCAATTGAACACCGTACTTATCTATATAAACTGTATGCGTTTTCTTAATATTTGTTAACTCTTAAGTATATACTTAAAACCAAATGACAAAGCTAGAACCAATATAAGCGACACGCTGCTCCATTGCTTGATCATATATATATTGTACATAGTTGAACCTTCGGTTTGTTCTCTGATTATACTTGCACTTTTTCCTACATGAAACCATATTGACACATTATAAACGAGATTTCACTATTATTATATATGCATGTATATATGTTTGAAGGGTTTTGAGAATCAGGAACGCACAAGTATCTTTTCACTATGATCTTAGCTCTTTGATGCGGAATCATAACAGGACTGTTCAGGCTGACTTAGCTGCAGCCTAACTTGTGCATTTGATGCATCTGCTGCATCTTCAAGCTCACCAAGTCCCAATACATTTGAGCTTGACGTTGCATAAGCCTGCAAGACCATTAAGTACAACTTTTGTATGTCTAGCTTCAACTAGGAGATTTTGATTCAAAGGATGAAGTTGCAAATTGAAACTTTAAGTAATGAATATAGTGTTTTTATACTACTTTCTTGTGTAGTTCGATGTTTTCTTGATGAATTCTTTGTACTTTTCTTGACAATTCGAGGTTCTCATGATGAATAAGATTCCTCTGCAAAAGATAAACCAGTTATAAGAACCTGCAAAAACTAGAAATCAGAACATAGATTATGTGTTTAGATGTGCAAGTATATTTTATTTACTTTCCTAGTTAAACACAACAAATTTAATTTTTTCTCTAATCAACCACACTATTTTTCGTAATTTGTAAACACAAAAGCGAGTTTATAAGAAAATCAAACCGTTTGCATTTCACATTCGCGTTTAGGATTCGCAAATAATTTTTGTGAAAAAAGGAAATCATTTAACATTCTGAGTGTACTGTACTTAGAATTGTAATTGATATAATATATCATATAGTACTGACCTTTTTGGTTAGTTCTTTGATTTCATCGGTCAACATTTGTTCCTGTAAGTTTCCAAAAAATGAATATTAGTTCGAATTTTTGTCCTTTATATGGTCAGTCTTACAACATCATACATATGCCAGACGAGCTAGGGTGAAAATATATATAAACATTGAGAAATAAATATTACCTTTTTCGTACGAATTCCACGTAAACTCATTTCAAGTCTGCTCTCTATATTGTGCAATTCATTAACGCTCAAACCATTTAATTTCTCCCCCATTAGCTGTCTGCTTCATTACAAAATTTGTTGCATGTTATACATACACATATTTTATTGCCCTAATTACATGTTTACACAAAGAATGAAAGAAACAATGTTCAAAAAAAAAATGAATGAAAGAAAGAAACATATATACATGAACATGACTATATATCTTCCTGCGCAGCACATGCTAGCTATATCTATATCTAAAAGGTCATTAAGGACATAATATCAATTTTGGGAGCTTTTTCACAACTCATAATCGTAATAATATAACCAAAAGAGAAGGTAGTTACAAGTAGAAAGAGAGAAGTTTTTGTTAGGAATCACATATCGCAAGTGATATATATAGAGGCAAAAACCAATAAATAAGAAACATGAATATATACACAGACTACCATTCAGATTTGATTTGAAAACTCGTGATTATTTTCAATTTTAAGCAAGTACGCACCGATGATTTTCCTGTAACGAGTGCAGTTCTTGCCTTAGAGTTGCGGCCTCTCTCTGCCAAAACTATAACACGCAACAAATTTAACTCATCAACTCTCAAATTCAAGTGTACACAAACATGACTAAGATTTTTGTTACGATAACTTTCTCTCCTCTTGTATGTTGTGCACGTTTTGTATAGATATACGTACCATAACTTCTGATGCAGGGTTCAATAGTTGTTGCTGCTCCATCTTGGTCTTGTTAAATCGTTCAATAGCCGATTTCATACTGTTCATTTTAAGATTTTTAACCTATAATTAATTTTTTTTAACTGACTAACCTATAATTAGTTTATAGTGTTTATTCCCTTGTAGAAAATAACATTTCTATTTAGCTCTAAAAAAAAAACATTTCCATTTCCACTGCTAATGAAAGAAAACTTCAGTACTTGTACAGAACAATCTTACTATTATATATTATTTTGTTAAACAACTTTATTTTTATAATAAAAGGTTTAATATTGTTGTCACATAAAAATATTATAGGCTAGGCATATATTCAAGATGATTTAATTATCAATATTAAACAATTTTATTTCCAAACTATGAGAAAGATTGATAGTCAAGAAAAAGAGAATATATACCAAATTTGGAAGTAGTATATTTTCAAAACTTTGCTGCTAGTTTCTAGGTATCAAGTTCACATATTGGTACATATTATATATCTGCAGTGGTACTCTTATTGAGCTATTCAATATCCATATAAAAAAATACTGAGATATATACACATCAATGATGATCGATATCCCTTAAACTTCTAAACCTTAGAATCCAAATTTCGAGTAATATTTTGAAGGAAATTTTCCTAAATAAATAAATATGTTACACTAATATATAGTTAAAATTACAATATTTTCTGATCATTCTATCATAGTATACACAAAAATATTTAGATTTATATTTATACATACAAATTTGCAAGTGAAAGACATCATACTACATATCAATATATCTTCTCCAAATGTGTTTATGGTGAATTGGTGATCATCTTATACACTCATTTTATCATCTTTTAGTATGCAAACGTTGTACTTGTTGAGCTTTGGGTATACAATTAATGTCCTCCACTTCCCAAATGTTTCTAAATTTGGAAAAGTCATACTTCCACTCTAGATACACAATTTACAGATAATGTTAACACACACATAAATACATGATATCAGATTATAAGTAGACACAATAGCACATGTCCACACATACATAATAAGACACAACGATCGATCCTTTAAATCAATAAACTTCCTTAATTAGTTTTTTTTTTTGCTTTGGTATCCTCCGTTCAAAGTAAATTCCCTTTCCAAAGATTTGTGTAGGAGCGATATACTAATCACGTTTTATATGTAAATTTAAATGAGTAAGACGCACAAAGTTGTTCACAACAAATGAGCAGATCACACAGCTAAACACATTTCACTGAATAGATCCAACCATTCCAAGCAAACACATACTTGATATTATATAATTAAGTACGCACATGTATACTTCCATGTACTAATAGATATACACATAGATAATATGTATTTAATTTAAGATGTTTAAAGATCGAGTGAGTTACTAAAGTAAAAGAGAAACCTGGAGCTGGCAAAGTCATAGACCTTGTCCGTATTGGAGAAAATGATGAGACCAACTTCGGCATCGCAGAGAATGGCGAGTTCTTTAGCTTTTTTGATTAGACCCTTTCTTCTTTTGGAGAAAGTGACTTGCCTACTCGTCGAATCATCGATCCTTTTGATCACAATCTTCCCTCTCCCCATCAATTTGAAGTTAACTCTATTTTGGTCTTCCTCTCGACCTTGGTGATCTTACCCGTTCTAGGGTTTTTCTAGATCTTTGCAACACCAAAGGTCGATGAAGAAGAACGCATCAGGAGAAAGAGGAGAGAGAGAGAAAAAAAAGGAAGTACAGGTCAATAATCTCTTTGAGGAATAAACAAATAGGTATAGTCTATTTTGAGTCGTATTGGTAGATACAACTCGAGGGCTATTTAGTAAAGTACCAAGTTAAGACCTAAAGGTACGTGATTATTATTTCATAGAACAGAAAAAACATGAGAAACGTCTAAGAATCACCTAAACCAATCTTTTACAAAGATTTCTCTAATCCGAATTACTCAACGCCACACACGACTTGAGACGAACCAAAGTTAAAATCTTAACCTAATCATAAGTCTAAACTTTTTTATATATCGCCACCAATCTTTTCCAGTTGTGCAATATATCTTTTTCTAAAGGATAACATCACCAAAATTTTCAATTTGTGATCTAAAGACTTTATAGTTTGTTTATCACATCCAAACAAGATCACTCAAGTCAATGAGAACTTTCCACGCGTCACCACGTCTTCTTTCCTTTTTTTTGGTAAAAAAAATGTGTTTTCACGTTTTTGCCGGAAATCCAAATTACAATGTAAATAGTCTCTTTCAGCGCGAATCGAACCCGGGTGGCAGAAGTTATAGCTGCCACCCCTTTACCACCAGAGCTGACTCGTTCCGGTTCTTCGTTCCTTTTTTCCACGTAAGTATGTTACACATCATCATCCATGTGTAACACAACAATAACACGCCATATTTTAACATTCTTGAATATGCACGGCCATGTCAATCAACATTTTTTGTGTGTCATTGCACCAACAAGTCAACGTCAAGCTCCAAAAAAGTTGAATTGCGCTTTCATAAAGTACTTGCAGCTCAATTGAATTTAAGCTATTTTCATGAACATATATATATATATATATAATGGGCACCACTTATGTCGTACCTCCACTAGGAATATCTAATATGGATCTATACGTGCTAAAAAAACTATTCGAAGAACCATTCTGGAAATGAGATAAACCAATTAAACGTCTTTATTTCTATCCAATGACACCGCGAACCTAATTCAGAAAGGGGTAACTTCTTAGAATCAAAAGTATATTTGAATAAACTTAAGTAAGAAGTGAAACCCAAATCGTATCAAACTTTACCAAATGATATATGGTTTATATGGTATACATGTAAATTTATATCAACTATTTGTATATATATTCATGATATGAAAAAAATCAAAAGATAATTCAAAACTGAAGCAAAAACCGAACTAGTTTTATATTATTAATTTGAATTTAACATAATAATCTTAACTAAAGAGTAAAAATAATTTTGATAAAAATGGGATATTAAATTAATTGAGAATAATTATGCTACATAGCTCCACACGTCTAAGCAAATATAAAAAACTACTATTTTCTTATCTTATTATATAATGTTTGGTTTCTTCAAAGTTGCTAATTAACATGATTACGACATGTGTCAATAAATTTTTAAGACTGTGACATGTGTCAAAAAATATGATACAATTCTATTTTGTTTAGAATTTTAAAAAGATTTAGAAAAGGAAAATTCTCATTACAAAAATAGTCTTTTAAGTTCTCTTTAGGATTTTAGAAAAGAAAAATTACTATTACATAATATTTTACAATTCTATATTGTTAAAAATATTTGATTGTAATTTTTATTTTTGAAAAAATAATAATTGTAAAAAGCTATTTGAAAGTAATTTATCCTTTTTACAAAAAAAATAATAATTTGTTTTGAAAGATACTAAAGAAATAAAATTATAAAATATAAATATTAACTTTTAAGAAACAAATATTAAACAAAAACGAATTATATAATATCTTACAAGTACAATAAATTATTTAATAAAATCATGAAGAAAAACTAACTATAAAAGAAACAATATTCCACATCTATATTAAATTTATCTTATATTAAATAATTTTATTAATTCACTATATTACTATTTTAATGATATATTTTCAAAATAACAATTTAATTAAAAATGATTAAAAAAATACAACATCGTAAACACACAAAAAAATATGACGATGAAGTCTGATTCAGTATTGACCAAGCATATATAAATATCATTGACCGTAATAATAATCTATTTTATGAGCAAACACAAAAGTATATATCAAACATGTCTTTGATTTTCGTATGACCAAACACATATAAAGCCCAATCACGACAACATTCTAATTTTATTTTTGTTCATTAAATAGTTTTAGTGTCATTTTTTTCATCAATTCTATTTAGATGATTACTATAAAATAAAAATTTAAAACTGTCATTTTGTTAAGATTTTAAAAAAGAAAAACATTATATTTTATAAATCTATTTTATTTATAATTTGAAAAAGAAAAGAAAAATACTATGAATTACTGTCTTGCATTTTTGTTTAGGATTTTAGAAGAGGAAACTTACTATCGTAGGATATTTAACAATTATATTCTGTGTAGAATTTCTGAAAAAAATAAATTACAATCAAATAGTTTTAAAATTAATATTTTACAATTTGTACCACTTCTATTCTTACAATTCATTTTAATTAAATAAATTTCAATATCATGTTCATCATCAAATTAGTTTTTAATAAATATTATCAAATAACATTTTACAATTCTCTTTTGCTCAGGAAAACATATGATGCAATTCTTTTTTGTTTAGGATTTTTTTAAAAAGAAAATTACTATCAAATATTCTTTTAACTTTCTTTAGGATTAAATTAATATTTCACATCTACATTTAGGTTTAAGCTTCCACATATTATTTTTACAAAATCCGATAGTATTTACATGAAAATAATACCTGAGTATTTTCTTTTGATTTCTTGATACAACTCAATTTTTTTTATTACCCTTATAGTACATCTTATGATGCTAACATAATTTTTAATTATGATGGTGTTGACGTACATGAGTATGTGTGAATATGTGGTTGTACGTATAAGACAAAACATATAATTAATTCAACAGATTTTTTATAAATAATAATTTAGTTGTATAAAAATCTTAAAGAAAAAATAATTATAAAATAATAATTTTCCTGTTTAAAAGTCTAAATAAAATGAAAATGTAAAATAATATTATTCATTATAATTAACTAATTTTATTTTTAATAGATAATTTTGCATTAAAAATCCTAAACAAAAAATCACTTCCAATATTTCACCCTAAATGATTGTGACATGTGTCAATTAAACAAAAGTCAATATTAATTGGAAATGATTATTTGATGGTAATGTATTTTTCTAAATCCTAGACAAAATATAATTGTAAAAGATTATGTAATATTAATTTCCTTTTCTAAAGCCCAAAAAAAGTGTAAAATAATATTTGATAATTTGTTTTCCTTTAAAAAAAATTCTCAACAAAAGAGATTTGTATCATATTTTTAAGTCCTAACTAAAAGAAAATTATAACAAGTTATTTGATAATATTTTAAGAGAGAATTTGATGATGAACATGATACTAAAAGTTATCTAATTAACAAAATAAGTTTAAAAATAGTAATTTTAATTTTTTTTATTTGTAGCTGAAATAATTATTTAATAGCAGTTTACCTTTTATGAAATTTTAAAGAGAAGATAATTGTAAGAGGTTATATGACAGTAATTTTTTTTTTCTAAAATCCTGTACAAAAATGTAAAAGTTTATTTAATAGTTTTTATTAATTGTAAATCAAAAAGAGATTTATAAAATAGAATGTTTTCCTTTCCAAAAAATCTTAGCGAAAAGAAAACTTTAAAAACTTATTTAATAAAACATTAACTTAGTACATAAGAAGGTGTGTCATTGACTCGATTATCGTTATTTAACTTTCAATTTAAACTTTTAGGTATAGTATTTTCTCTATCCTTAAGTAAAAAGTTGATAACAATTCATCTATGCACCATAATTAAAAAATAAAAATATGAACTTGCATTTATGTGTGAAAATGAGTTTTTAATTATTAAATAAATCTCACACAACATATAAAAAGAATAATAAAACTATAACAAATTATTTATTATTTTATGTTCTTTATTAAATTAAAACATCAAACAAACGCACAGACTCATATTTAGTATATCAATAAAAATTAAACACAAAGTAATTTTGTTTTGGCATGTGTCGTACATGAACTTGGAGTACGGACATTACGTTCCATATACAGATTTAGAGCATTCTCAACGGTGTGATATTCAAAATGAGTATATGAGCTTTAGAATAATATTCACTCAATTCCTGAAAGTCCGTTCCTGAAAGTAAAAATTTTTAGATTTTTTTGTTTGTTCCACATATATAGATTTTCTATATTGTTAAGGTATTTTTTTATACTTTTGAGAAACATTAATTGAGAATATTTGAATTCATTAAATTTCATTGGTGGAAAGTTTGGGAAAGTGTATAATAAAGTTAAAAATAAATTAAATTATAAATATTTATTAAATTCTTAATAAACGTGAATTCTCTAAAAAATTTATTTTCGGAAACGGAGAGAGTATTATTTTAATGTGTATTTACTGAATAATTATTTTTCCTTTTTAAAAAAGTTTCAAACCACTAAAAACTGACAGATATAATATGGCTAGAAAGTGTATCTTGCAGGTACCTATTTTTCAACCGGGTTCTCTGTCTCTCTTTGATTTTGTATTTCTTTTATATTTTTCCTGACATATATCCAAGAAGAAACTGCACCTTGGAAGTGTTCTTAGACCATGATTATCGGTAAGGGGTCCTTAAGATTTTTTTTTTTTTTTTAAAATAAAATTAAAAAATAAACTAATCGCGGGCCACCGCGTGTCGGTGGGACCCGCAAACAGTGCAAAAACTCTCCAATTACCGATCCTTATTTGGTGATTTTGGAGATTGGTTTTTAAAATTTTTATGGGATCCACGCGTCAGTGAAGTCCACATTTTGTCAAAAACGTCTTTAAGAAACTTGGGATGTTCATGCTTTTAGATCATTTACAAGTTTCCAAATAAGAAAAATATATTATCAGAAAATGATTAAACTTGTTAATTAGCTGTTTACCGTTAATAAATCCAAAAAAATTTCGGATTAATAAGAACTGAACCATACTTATAGAAAATATATTATGTTGCATAATATCCATATGCATATTATTATGACTACAAAATCACCTTAACTAAGAGTATCTCTGACTCATATCTTATGTATAAGAAATGAACTCTAAAAAACATCTATAGTTTTGCTTTAATGTGTTCTTTTATAATATAAATATTACAGTATATTTTTTAATTATAGAAAATGGTTTTCTCTACATTTCTATGTTATAGATGAATATATTAATAGAAAACTCCATATGTATTTTAAAGTTTCTTTATTTTAAAGGGAAAAATAAAAAATGTTATAGATGCCTTACAGTTACAGTTCAGCTTTTCAGCTCAGTTACCATTCTCAGTATGTAATTAACAACATATAAACCAAAGAATATCTAACATGTTTTTCAAAAAATAAAATAAAATGGATTTATATTTTTTTTCCTTTAATAATAGTTACCCTAGAGTTCCAACAAATACTAACAACTAAAATAATAGCCACTTGTGCAAGTAAATATGATAAAGTGGGAGTATACAAATGTGTAACAGTCGTGGACGTGGGGGGGGGGGGGGGGGGGGGGGGGGGGGGGGCAGAAACAGCACCTGAGATTACCAATTCAGAGATGCTTTCGCACGTTCCTCGGCATAGATTCCATACACCTGATCCAATTCTTTAATACAAATTTCTTTTGCTAATACAGAGATTATATATAATTAGCCTTACAGATAATTGTTTGTAAAGGACCAAGCTTAGATGGAAGGGAGAAAAACACCTACTTAGATTATTAATGGATGTGGAGACAAGGGTTTCAAAGTACACGCGTTTGGCATTTCTATAGACCTTGAACTACCTTCTTTTTTTTTTTAACACGAAAAAGATGACACCTTGAACTACCTTCATTACCAACATTTAATTGCAAAACTTAACTTAGCTATTTACAAATTTTTGATAATGATCATCTCTCGACTCTCATTGTATGCCACACCATTGATTAGCTGTTTCAAAAACATTTATCTCTACGTAAGGATAATCCTAGATTTACTAATAATATGTTACGGCTCTGGTTTTGTAGATCGTACCAATGATTTTTATTTCCATGACCATCATGCACCAAACCTTTCATTTATCTGTTGGATAATTCCAATTAACTCGAAGAGTTAACTCGTTAAATTGAAGTTTGATGGATTAGAGAAAAAAGAAAAACATATCGAGTTTACGATTTATGTTTTCGTATTACTATTAGGTTAAGGAGTATTGATATACTAAAAATGAATCTTTGCTACTGTCAAGTTAACAGTGGTAATTGTAATATTTGAGATTCAATCTAGAGGACCAGTTTACTCTTTACTCTTATGAGTTCAATAATAAGCTGAGAAAAAAAGTGGGGTTTTGAAAATTAATTGTGACGCAAGTAACTAGAATACCTAGATGGTTCAAATTCGATTTAAATGAAGCCAGCTTAGGGTTATTAATCGGGTGTCAATGCAAAACTGAACAACTATTCAAGTGCAATGAGGTGCAGTCTAGAACTCAGATCACTCGGCTAGAACAATCCACTATCGTGGTCTTGCTCCCTTTGCAGATCGGTCTTGAATCTTAAGTTCTCACTTGGAACAAGACGCGATAACAAACCTTAGAGACAAGATCTGATTAGTTCACTTAATACCCTAATATCTACTCTCGCTGATTAGGGATACAAAGCTCATTCAATATATGTCAATTTATCTCCTAAGCGGTTAGCTAGGTGATTAAATCAGAAATCGAACATTAAGTGATCAATTCAATGTAAGCAGTAAGAACAATATGAATGAAGAACATATAAGATCACTTATTTGTGTTCAGTTCATGCGGCTAACACTCTACAGCCCTAAGCAAGCTTAGCCTACTACTCAATCATAAAGAAGGATGACACAGACATGGTTTCTGATTAATACTGCATATAAAATAAAGTAGAAAGACAAAGGTTCAGGATGATCTTCTCGTGAGGATGAAGCCTTCTCCCTTACAAGTTGCTTAATCCAAAGAAAATAGTTCTCGGTCTCTTGCAAAACTAGCGTGAGAAAAAGAAATGATAGCATATGCCTTTTTATATGGAGGCGCTGGTGGTAAAGAGATAAGAGAGAGTGGAATCTAGGGCAAACTTCCGGAATACGAAGTTTCCTTAATGATCGGGAACAGTCAGACGCCTTTTCTCTTCGGGAACAACCTTCGGGTTGTTCTAGGTGGCTGTTCCGCATCGAATCCTTCAAAACGACATCTGACTTCCTGAATCTCTTTTCTTTGCTCTTTCACCTGCTCCAAACCTGCAGTGATATCAATTAAACACAAATTAGGACTGAGAATTAGCTCAAAGCACACATATAATGGTATTAAAAACACCATATATCAATTCCCTCAGACTTAGATCCTTGTTTGTCCTCGAACAAGGCCAAGCCTCAAGAACAGGGAGAAAGGTTTGAAAGAGTGGGAACTCGCTTTTCCTGAATAACCATGCTCTTACCACACATCTCTGAACCATACAAGCTGTAGACTTAGACCGCACACCCTTACCAGAACACCCACGATCGCTGTTCGAGAATCAGCTCCATACTCCCTATCTCATACCTGAAAAGGTTGCACTATCGAGACAAAACTCCTTAAACATCAATTAAGAACATCGTGAGCTTCTCTCTACATGCACTATTCATGGTAGACGGGTTGATAAGGAACAGGCTGTTTTATGGTGGAGCTGAGAGTGTTTAGGGGCTATTGTATTTGAGTGTATGCAGGATATCGCGCAAGAGAGGACGGATCTATTGATGTCCACAACCCTTACTCGTTTCTGCTTCACGGATTTGGTTGTTTTCCACTTCGGGTCAATCATATGACTGTTCTCCAGCTCTTGACTTCTTTTCTTATTCCTCAAAAATCGGTACCAACTCCTTGCTCAACCCTTCCCAGTGGCGTGTATCTTCCGAAGTTACCTTCCCCATCTCCATCATAAAATAAATAAAAGCATACCGTATATAAATAACTTTTTTTTTTTGAATAATACTGATGGGGTTTCAAGGGAAAGGTATCGGGGTGAATGTTTTGCAGCCACTGGTGGTCTATCCCTTTGTTTCTCACGGGTCGCCATTGTTCCTCTGGTCAGATCATGCACCCTTGAATGTTCTTCTTATTAGGGCTTGATCTTGTCAACTGTTCTCATTATGCTTGCTCTCTCTTCTCTGAATGTAAGGCATTAACGAGTAAGGGGCTGTGTCAATCCTATCCTCTCCGACATTTTTGCATATATCTGCACATATGACATTGAAAAACAGAGTGCATGAGGGTGAAAATAAAGGCTTAAGTACAAGGTTGGAACTAGCTAAACATGAGCTAGCCACTCAGGATCAGCAAGATTGGTAAAAAGAATAAGAAGCCCTGAGCGTGGGTCTCGTTTCCCTGATCTAGTGCCCATAACAAGAAGAATTTCAGTCAAGATTAGGTTCAAGTTAGGTGGAGTTGAGTCTACCCAGTGTAACCTGATCGGATGAGAGCTTCTGGAGAATCAAATGAGATAAGTCAGAGGGTGTTCCAGGTCCAAGTGTGGGTCTTTCATCACTGCTAAGGTCACTGGATGAGAATGTTAGAGCACGAGGTGGTTAAGAGAATATATCACAAGGTCCTAATTCCCACAAGAGTTTTAGCTGACTCGATTCTAAACTGACTCAATAAAATATCCAAATGACATAAGGACTGACTCAAAAACAAAGAAATAAAGTTTCAACACACAGTGCTTCCCCCAGACTTAATTTACACCATCCCTGGTGTGAAATGAATCTTAGGTCAGCCTAAAATCAACACAAGGCATAAAAATAAAACATAAAAATAAAGAGTTCAGATGGATAGAACAATGGATAGAGAATAGTCCCCGCGGACTCTGTCGGACTCGCCGCTCTCGGCTGGATCAAACGAACGTCTGTTGCGCGAGCGATGAACCTCCTCGGTCGAAGTGCCTGTTCCCATAGGTGCCTTTCCTGGTCGGTGCGATCGTGGAGTCTGCTCTGCTGGAGGCTGTCGCTGGTTACTTCCGCCAATGCAGCCTCCAGTGATGAGATGGAGGATCCTTCACATGAGGCTGTTGTTCTTCTGCTGCGAGTTAATCATCCTGCGTCGGTAAGCCTGATCATCGGTCACATCAGCCAGCTCTCCGAGGTCGTATGACGGTTCAGCTTCTGGGGTGATGTCCTCAACATCTTCCATGTCCGCGTCAGGTGTTGCAGCACGTGGATCAGTGCAAAGGAGCTCAGGTGGAGGGAGGAAGCGTATGTTGTCGAACACGCTGAACTTGGTGATCTCGGGGTGAGGCAGTTTGGTGAACAGCTGGGTACCTGCCTTATAAAAGAAGTTGTAGGTCTCTTCATCACGCATGATATGGCATGCCATAAGGTACTTGATGTCAAGGTACTGAACCTCTTTATTGACGTTGTACTTGCCGAGATCAATGCTGAAATGCTTGAAGAGCGGTGTGAGCAAGCTACCGCTTCTGTCCTTCTTGTTCGAACCGTGCATAAGACACTGCCGCCTCTCGCAGATCATGGTCATGAAGTTGAAACATGGGTTCGTTTTGACCTTTTGAATTGGAATGCCGGACCCAGAAGCTCGGATTTCATCTTCAATACCAGCGTACAGGGTTTGCAGCTCCCCGTTGGTGACCTTCAAGGTTATATCTTTAGCGAACAGAAGGTTTGAGATGATCTTTGCAATGACCCGAAGCACCGAGTTCCTGATTTGCGACTGGTAAGCCTTTCTGGGTGTAAAGTTCCCATTCGCAATGCAATCCCAAAAGGCGTTAGAAGGAGAGAACTTTTTCGCCACCGCTACTCCTTTCTGTTCAGTGGCTGTCTCATAGATCTCATTGAGCTTGCCGAGGGACAAGGAGCAGTACTCTCCATCGGCCATGAAAGAGAATGAGCAGTTGGCGTAGGAGGGTGCATTGGAATCCTCGTACGTGATCGTGGCGGTGGCGAGCACTTGGCGAGCAAGGTCTGGGTAGAGCTCATGTGTTGTATAGCACAGAGGAGCTATCCCTATGGCGTGTAGCGTCTCCAACACGTCCTCGTCGATCCCAAGATCAGCCAGAGTCTCCGCGTGGCAGAAACGAGTGGGTAACATGTCAACCCGGAGGAAGGCGTTGTAACGCGCTGCTGTTCCCTTATCCCATCCCTCGCAGTTGAAGTCCAAGAGCAGTGGGCTGTCGAGATCAATCGGTTCACCCTCTTGTTCACGGGGCCATGGGTAGGTCGCGGAGGTTTGTTGTTGTGCTTGCGGGGGTGGCGTACTGCTCGTGCAGGTCGCTCGCGTTCTCTTAGCTGATTGCTTAGTGCCTGCCATCTGCAAAGCAAACAAAATAAAGCTTTAGTTCTGTTATGCGCATAGAAGAAATGGAATAGAAAAATTTTCATCCCTCCTTATGCAAACCGTAAATTTCCTTGACTCGACAACCAACAAATCGAAACTCAACCCAATAACTCCTTTCAACTATCCACAAACCGAATCCAAACAGTCCTATCAATTGCAAATCGCAAATGTGAAATGAATCATGAGTTCATCTTCTAAATCAACCCTACAGCAAAAGGGAAAATTGAAATCAAGTAGTTAAAAAAGAATCGATCTATGAAGCGGTTAGAATGATGAACTTTGCAAACCGAGTTTTGCGATTTGGATGGGGATTGTCGAGCCACTTACCTGTTGAAAATGGTGAAATGGACTGCAAAAACAGAAAGAACTCGAAATTCCAAATGAGCGAGAAGCAAAAACCACTTAAAATGGATGAAGATCGGAGCTTTGGTGGTTGCTTAAAAATCGCAAGGGTTGGGGAACAGTATACGGCGGAGTGAAAAAGGGGAAAGTGGAAGGGTGGAGCCTTAAATAGGCAAAGCCCTAACTGCCCTTCATTTTTTTTTTTTTTTTGGGTCGGAACACTTACCTGGAACACTTACCTGGAACAGACAATGGGTTGTTCTACCAGAAGAACAGTCCTTTGGTTGTTCTGACTGAAGTGTCCGATTTTTTTTTTCTTGTTTTTGACCTACAAAATAAATCTGAAAATAAATAAAATAGATTATAGAAAACAATGTACACACTAACCAGTGGGTTGCCTCCCACCAAGCGCTTGGTTAAAGTCATTAGCTTGAGTTGGATCAGCCGATCAGGCTGATGGGGGATCGCTTAGGGGAATTTCTTTGCCCTCTGCGATAGTGGAGTCAGCAAGGTAATGCTTTAAGCGCTGCCCGTTCACTACGAACTCGTCTCCTTTTCTGTCCAGTAACACAACAGCTCCGTAGGGTCAAACTTCCTTAACAGTGAAGGGTCCGAACCATCTACACTTCAGCTTGCCTGGGAACAACCTTAGCCTTGAATTGAAAAACAAGACCTTATTGTTGGGTTCGAAACGTCTGACAATGATTCGCTTGTCATGGTAGGCCTTGGTCTTTTCCTTATAAATTTTGGAGCTTTCATAGGCGAGGTGCCTTATCTCTTCCAGCTCATGGATTTGGATCATGCGCCTCTCAGTTGCTGGCTTGATGTCGAAATTCAGTAACTTGACTGCCCATGTAGCCTTGAATTCGAGTTCGACAGGAAGGTGACACGCCTTACCGTAGACCAGGTGATAGGGGTGGTCCCTAGCGGCGTTTTGTTGGCCATTCTGTAGGCCCATAGGGCATCTTCCAGCTTAAGTGACCAGTCCTTTCGTGAGGTGTTGATAGTTTTCTGGAGAATGCTCTTGATCTCCCTGTTGGAAACCTCAACCTGTCCACTTGTCTATGGATGATAAGTGGTCGCCACCTTGTGCCTTACTCCATTCTTCTTTAAGAGACCCTGAAATGCCTTGTTGATGAAGTGTGTTCCACCATCGCTAATGACCATTCGAGGCACTCCAAATCTCGGAAAGATGATGGAGCTGAACATCTTAGTCGCCGCTTTTGAATCATTAGTGGGACTCGCCACTGCTTTTACCCACTTAGATACATAGTCAACGGCGACGAGGATGTACTTGTTCTTGAAGGATGGAGGGAATGGGCCCATGAAATCAACTCCCCAACAGTCGAACACCTCGACCTCTAGAATGTAATTCTGAGGCATCTCATTCCTCTTGCTGATGTTCCCAAGTCGCTGGCATGCATCGCATCTGGCTATGTAGGCGTGAGCATCCCTAAACATAGTTGGCCACCAGAAACCCGCTTGAAGGATTTTGGAAACCGTTTTGAATGTAGCGAAGTGGCCTGCGTAAGAAGAACCATGGCAATGATGTAGGATTCCTGGGATATCTGCCTCTGGAACACACCTTCTGAACAAGCCATCCTTACAATGTCTATACAAGTACGGTTCATCCCAAACATAACGCCTTGCCTCCCTTAAAAATTTCCTCTCGTCGTTTACAGTGAACTTAAGAGGTTGCTTTTCAGCAGCAAAAAAATTCGCAATCTCAGCAAACCACGGGAGGTGAGAGTATTGCTTTTGGATCGCGGCGACTGGCTGTTCCGCGATGCGAGAACAGTCGGGTATCATTCGCAGAGGTTGTTCTGCGAAATGCAGACCAATCGCGTTGACGTGTTCCACTGGGTGTTCTTCATCAAGAGTTGTGTCGTCCTCAATCTTCATTCTGGACAAATGGTCTGCAACCACATTCTCGACCCCTCTCTTATCTTTTATCTCAAGATCGAATTCTTGGAGAAGAAGAATCCATCCCAACAACCTCGGTTTTGCATCTTTCTTTGTGAGCAGGTACTTAAGAGCAGCATGGTCGGTGTGCGCAATGACCTTAGATCCCACCAGGTAGGATCTGAACTTCTCGAATGCAAAAACAATAGCCAGAATTTCCTTCTCAGTCGTAGCGTATCTGCATTGAGCTTCATCCATGGTTTTGCTTGCGTAATAGATTACATGAAGTTTCTTATCTTTGCGCTGCCCAAGGACTGCTCCAACTGCAAAATCGTTGTCATCAGTCATGATTTCAAAAGGGAGATCCCAGTCTGGCGGTTGTACTACAAGCGCGCTGACAAGAGCTCCTTTGATGGTATGGAACGCAGCTAAGCATTCATTGTCGAAATCAAACTTGATCTCCTTGCAGAGAAGTCCTGGATGAACCTTCTGTAAAACCCCGCGTGACCCAGGAAACTCCTGATAGCTTTCACAGTTGTTGGTGGTTGCAAGCTCATCATTACCTCGATCTTTGCCTTATCCACCTCAATGCCTTTCTCGGAGATCTTGTGCCCCCAGAACAAATCCATCCCTGACCATGAAGTGGCACTTTTCCCAATTGAGCACTAGATGTTTCTCCTCACACCTTTTTAGTACCCTGCACAAGTTAGACAAACAGACACTAAATGAGCTTCCATAGACGCTGAAATCGTCCATGAAAACCTCCATAATGTCTTCAATCAGGTCAGTAAAGATTGACATCATGCAGCGCTGAAATGTCGCTGGCGCATTGCACAAGCCGAATGGCATTCTCCTGTAAGCGTACGTTCCATAGGGGCAGGTGAACGTCGTCTTTTCCTGATCGTCTGGATGGATAGGGATCTGAAAGAAACCTGAATAACCATCTAAAAAGCAGTAATATGGGTGGTTAGCCAATATCTAAAGCATTTGATCAATAAAAAGGAGTGGAAAGTGATCCTTTCTGGTTGCTGCATTTAATTTTCTGAAATCAATGCACATGCGATGTCCTGTCACTGTCCTAGTAGGGATCAATTCATTCTTTTCATTTGTGATAACAGTGATCCCACCTTTCTTAGGTACTACATGAACATGGCTAACCCATTTACTATCAGATATGGCATAGATCACACCCGCTTCATGAAGTTTCATAATCTCTTTCTTAACAACATCTTTTAGATTCGGGTTTAACCTTCTCTGATGTTCGATAGAAGTCATTGATTCATCTTCTAGGTGTATTCTATGCATGCATAAATCAGGTGAAATGCCATGTATGCCAGCTAGTGAATATCCTAATGCCTTACGATATTTACTGAGCTCACACAAAAGCAATGCAGTTTCCACATTATTTAGTTCAGCGTTCACAATGACAGGATAAGTGGAATTCGAACCTAAGAAAGTGTACCTGAGCCCCTTGGGAAGGGGTTTTAGCTCAACCTTGGGAGCTTTAAGCTCACTCAAGGGATCATCTGGTTGGTCCGGTGGAACAGGCAAGTTCGGTGTAGGGGTCGCTCCAGCTGGAGTGTTCTCGTCCTTGTTGCTTCTCTCCTCCAGACTTAGACTCGCTACCATTCTTCCCATACTCCTTGCGGAATCAAGCATCTTGGCATACCCGTCTGCATCAATGTTTACGACACTCTGCTCGGCCTCAGCTCTTACTAGTGCAAGCTCAAGTGGGTCTTCTGTAAGAATCTCCTCGATCATTCCTTCGCGAGGTTGCAGCAGGTCAATCCCTTCATCAACCTCAAAGGTCTGCCCATCTAACATCGGCTTTTTTAGTAGTTCATCCATCTCGAATTGCATGACTATGTCCCCAAGATTCAGATCAATCTTCCCTTGTCGCACATCAATGTAGGAATGGTCTTCCCAAGATGAGAGGATCCTTAGACTCTTCTTCCAGCTCTAGAACAACGAAGTCTGCTGGAACAGAGGTGTTTCCGACTTTATTTGGAGATCCTCTAGTATACCAACTGGGGATTTGACTGATCTATCCGCGAACACTAAGGACATCTTAGTTGGTTTGAAATGCGTGTGTCCTAGACGTCGTGCTACAGAGTAAGGCATGAGGTTCACGCTGGATCCATGATCAACCAAGGAGCATGCAAAAACTGTCTTCCCAAACTGGATAGAGAGGACGAACTTGCCGGGGTCTCCTCGCTTCTTTATCTGCATATTCTGAAGCACTGTGCTGCACTCCTTGGAAACTGTCATGAATTCGCTCTTCTCTGATATTTTTCCTGAGATCAATCCCTTCATAAAGCTGCGCATGGAGGGCATCATCTGGATCACATCCATCAAGGGGAGTCGGACGGTTAGGTCCTCCAGCATCTTCCTGCACTTCATCTCCTCTCTATCCTTACGAGTGGCCTTTGCTGGAACATGGTAAGGGACTTTAGGAATGTATTCGCGAGGAGGAACAACCTCTGGGATCGGGCGAACAGCTTCAGCTGGTTGTTCTGGCCCTGGCGAACTTGTTCCAACTGCTGGTTCCGTATTCCTCTCAACTGCCGGGGTATCGGCTGGTAGTTGTTTTGACTCTTTCTGCTTCCCTTTCTCAGCTGTGGTGAACCTCTTGTTCTCCGGCTTGGAAAGTTGTTTTCCGCTCCTCAGTTGAACTGCATTGCACTCCTTAGGATTTTTGTCTGTTTTACCAGGTAGAGTACCTTGCTGCCTCTTGACGCTCTCAGCAGTCTGAGCTATCTGAATGTCCATCTGTCTCATATGGCTCGCGACATTATCGTACTTGGAGCTCAAATCTCTGAACATATGGTTCATTCTGGTATTGATCTCGGTAGTAACCTGGTTCAGAGCTTTCCCATGGAGTTGTTGTCCTTGGAGCAGCTGCTGCAACATGACCTTTGTCTCATCTTGCGGAGCAATGATAGGAGTGGAGGTAGCTGGTTGAGGGTTCTGGTGTTTCTGCATCTGGGGTGTGTTGTTCTGCGGTTAGCTTAGAACATAAGCCCGGGGTTGGTAGTTCTTTTGATACCCGGCATACTGACCTTGGTTACTCTGTGCATGATCAGTTGGTTTATCTTGCTTAGGCCAGAAAAGCTGTTGGTTGTTCCGCACGTTAGGGTTTGGGTGGTAGTTTTTGATCTGCCATCCTTACCCATTCACGTAGCTCACCTCTTGCTGATCGTCCCCTGATAATTCAGCTTCAAACGCCAGGTCACCGGTACTCTTCTCAGGAGTTGCTTCTTCCATTATGAACACTTGGCTTTGGTTTCCCTTAAACAGTTGGTCCACCTTCGCTGCGAGATCATCTATGCTGTTCACACTCTTCGAGCGGTCATGTTCCTTGTTCTTGTTCAGTGAACTTGATGCCATGTTCTCAATCAACGCAAACGCACCAGGTGTGGTTTGAGTCATGAAGTCTCCATTACTAGAAGAGTCAAGGGTGTTTCGGAACTCATAACTCACTCCATCGTAGAACACCTCCAATATATAATCATCATCAAACCCATGGTGTGGGCACTCTCTCTGGTATTCCTTATACCTTTTCCAAGCTTCATGAAAAGGTTCATCAGACTTCTGCTTGAAGTTGGAGATTCTGTGCCGTAGAGCCGCGGTTTTGGACTTTGTGTAGAAGTGGCTCAGGAATGCTGATCGAACCTGGTCCCATGAGGTGAGAGAACCGGTTGGGAGAGATTGCAACCAGCGAGAAACTTTCCCTTCAAGAGAGAATGGGAACAACGTGCATTTGACATAATCTGGTGGCACTCCATTAGAGCGAGAGAAATTGCAGATCCTCTCAAAGGCCTCTATGTGGTCCATTGGAATGTCTGAAGTGAGGCCACTGAACGTGCTCTTATGTACCAGACCTATCAGTGCAGGTTTGATCTCATAATCTTGTCGAGTACAGGGTGGAGGGTTGATGGGGGAGCGGTTAGTAGCGAAGTTCCACGAAAGGTTTCGCTCCCCAATAAAAGCACCACGCTCTTTTCGCGCGGCGTTCACGGCTGCTTGTTCCTGAGCAGCTTGTTGCTGATTTTGGATGGTCTGCTGCATCTGCAACATCTGCTGTTGCTGAGTCTGCATTTGTTGTTGAATGAGTGCCAATGCAGCAGTGAGGTCATATATATTGCCGTGATCACCCATGTTGGTGTCGGTTGTTCTTGGCTGTTGACGGTTCTGTCTTTCTAATCTTGCGAGTTCGTCGTTGGTCAGTTGATGTAGTGGTCCTTGTGCGTTGCTCCGAGTATGTCTACTGGTCATGCACTTGGATCATCTGTTCCAACAAAGAAATAAAGCAAGTTAGATATCTCAGACTAAATATTAAACCGAAAAATAAAGGTAAACGCTTAGTCCCCATCGCAATGGCGCCAAAACTTGATACACTAAAAATGAATCCTTGCTACTGTCAAGTTAACAGTGGTAATTGTAATATTTGAGATTCAATCCAGAGGACCAGTTTACTCTTTACTCTTATGAGTTCAATAATAAGCTGAGAAAAAAGTGGGGTTTTGAGAATTAATTGTGACGCAAGTAACTAGAATACCTAGATGGTTCAAATTTGATTTAAATGAAGCCGGCTTAGGGTTATTAATCGGGTGTCAATGCAAAACTGAACAACTATTCAAGTGCAATGAGGTGCAGTCTAGAACTCAGATCATTCAGCTAGAACAATCCACTATCGTGGTCTTGCTCCCTTTGCAGATCGGTCTTGAATCCTAAGTTCTCACTTGGAACAAGACGCGATAACAAGCCTTAGAGACAAGATCTGATTAGTTCACTTAATACCCTAATATCTACTCTCGCTGATTAGGGATACAAAGCTCATTCAATATATGTCAATTTATCTCCTAAGCGGTTAGCTAGGTGATTAAATCAGAAATCGAACATTAAGTGATCAATTCAATGTAAGCAGTAAGAACAATATGAATGAAGAACATATAAGATCACTTATTTGTGTTCAGTTCATGCGGATAACACCCTACAGTCCTAAGCAAACTTAGCCTACTACTCAATCATAAAGCAGGATGACACAGACATGGTTTCTGAATAATACAACATATAAAATAAAGTAGAATGACAAGGGTTCAGGATGATCTTCTCGTGGGGATGAAGCCTTCTCCCTTACAAGTTGCTTAATCCAAAGAAAACAGTTCTCTGTCTCTTGCAAAACTAGCGTGAGAAAAAGAAATGATAGCATAGGCCTTTTTATATGGAGGCGTTGGTGGTAAAGAGATAAGAGAGAGTGGAATCTAGGGCAAACTTCCAGAATAGGAAGTTTCCTAAATGATGGGGAACAGTCAAACGCTTGTTCTCTTCGGGAACAACCCAAAGGTTGTTCTAGATGGCTGTTCCGCATCGAATCCTTCAAAACGACACCTGACTTCCTGAATCCCTCTTCTTTGCTCTTTCACCTGCTCCAAACCTGGAATGATATCAATTAAACACGAATTAAGACTTAGAATTAGCTCAAAGCACACATATAATGGTATTAAAAACACCATATATCAAGTATCCTAGTCCTATATAAAGAGTTTTCATAGAGAGATGTAACATCAAGAGAAACACATTAATTTTGTTTTGAGAAAATTTTTAAATCTAATAAAAAGAGTTAGTTCTTATAATTATTTGTGTTCTTGCAACTTTAATTGGTATCAGAGCTCCAGGTTGCGAAAATCGTTTACAAGAAGACTTGTAATTTGATCAAAACATGGGAGACGATAACAATTCTCAAGCACGTGATAAAAGTCTTGAGATGAAAAAGGACATACGATGTCTGATGCTATCATCGACCAACTACACTGTATGGTCGATGCGAATGAAAGTTATGCTTTGTTTATACAAAGTTTGGGATACTATTGATCCAGGGAGTGATGACGCAAAGAAGAACAATATGACGATTGCTCTAATCTTTCAATCAGTCCCGGAGGCGCTAATACTTCAGATAGGATAACATGATACATCGAAGAAGATTTTGGAAGCTATTAAATCCCGTAACCTAGGTGCTGATCGCGTGAGAGAAGCAAGGTTACAGACTTTGACGTCTGAGTTCGACAAACTGAAGATATCAGACACATACACGGTAGATGACTGCGCATGAAAACTTCCAGGCTTAGCATCGAGACCAGCAGCGTTAGGAGAGATAATGGAAGAATCGAAGATGGTAAAGAAGTTTTTGAAGGGACTTCCAAGTACAAAGTTTATTCACATCGTAGCTTCGTTAGAACAAGTGTTGGACCAAAATTCAACAGGATTCGAAGACATTGTTGGGAGATTGAAGGCTTTCGAAGAACGCATAAAAGAAGATACCCAAGATGAAGATCAATCGAAGCTAATGTTGGTAAAGAATGATACGCAAGGTCGTGGAAGCCATAACAACTCGCAAGGAAGAGGCAGAGGTAGAGGTTATGGTGGAAGAGGAAGAGGACAAGGAAGGTCTAATGGTTCTGATGGGCATAACAAAGGAGGAGAAGCTTCGGACAAGACCAAGAAGGACTACTCTCAGGTTAAATGCTAGAGATGCGACAAGATGGGGCACTTTGTTTCATATTGTCCTACACGACCCTAGTTTAAGTCTCCGTTTAGGAACGCAGTTTTCACATCTAGGTGATGGATCTCCCATCCATTACTTTCTGCTAACGCCAAGAGTAGTTGTATGGTTCTATCTGAGCAACTGGTGCAGACACTTCGTTAAAGTCTATGCTTTGTTGTTGCACGTAGCCTTTTGCGACTAGCCTTGCTTTGTATTTGATCACTGTTCCATCTGTATTCCTCTTGATCTTATAGACCCACTTTAAACATATCGGTTTCACACCTGTCGGCTTCTTGACGAGCTTCCAGGTCTTGTTTTCTTATGATAGATTCGATCTCTACCTTCATTGCATCGATCCAAGCTTGTATCTCTGCAGCTTAGATGTAACTTTCTGGTTCACCATCTATGGTGAGCAAGAGTCTGCCACCTTCAACTTCAGCTAGTAGGATGTAATCATCGAACCGCTTTGGTTTTCTGATGTTAATCTTGATGTTACATGCTGGTCTTGGTTTGCATCATTGTTCTATGCTACTTGCTCGTGTTCACCTGCGTCTACAACTTCTTCTTCTTTATTGTTTTGTTCTTCATGGTGTTGGTGATCTTGATGCTCATCACCATCTCCTTCTTCTTTAACATCGATATGAGGAAGCTTGAATGATCTTGGTTCTTTTTCCACGTTTGTTGATAGTGTAGAAAAATCCCAACTTTTCTTCTCGTAAAAAATTACATCTCTACTAACAACTACCTTCTTCACGACCGGATCATAGAGCATGTAAGCTTTTGAGACAGGCTCTATTCCTAGGTTGATCCAGCTTCTTGAGATGAGGATCTTTGATTTTTGCGAAAGCTACACATCCAAAGACCTTTAGATGCTCAATATTCGGTTTCTTAACATACAAGCCTTCGTATGGAGTCTTGTTTTCCAAAGCCTTTGTAGCAATGTGGTTTATGAGATACATTGAATGACCTACTGCTTCTCCCCATAGCTGATTAGGAATCTTCATTGCTTTCATCCAGCTCATTGTCATCTCCATTAGTGTTATATTTCTTCTCTCGACCCCACTGTTTTGTTGCGGTGTATACGGTGCGGTGAGATGTCTAGTTACACCGTTTTGTTCACAAAAATGAATGAACTCAGAAGATGTGAACTCTCCTCCTCTATCAGAGCGAAAAGTCTTGAGTTTTAGCTTCGTTTGATTCTCCACGTACTCCTTGAAATTTTTGAACCGATCAAACGCTTCACTCTTCTCTCTTGGCAGCACCGTCCACATATATCTTGAGTAATCATCAATTAAGACGAATACATTTCTATTTTTTCTGGTGTTGGTGATGATATCGGACCGCACAAGTCACTATGTACCAGCTCCAATGCGTGTGTTGCGCGATACTTTGCTTTAGGCGGAAAAGACTTCCGAGTTTGCTTCCCAACTAAGCAGGCGCTGCACACATATTTCTCGTGTATCACCTGAGGCATACCTACTACCATCTCCTTGTCTACCATATTCTTCATGACTCCAAAGTTCACATGTCCTAGCCGTGTATTCCACGTCCATGTAACATCAGTTTCTTGTATTTGAAGACACTTCAGATATTCAACCTCCGTTGGCGTCTTGTACAATCGGTTTGGTGACCTTGAGACTTGTACCAATAGCCTTCCACAGAGATCTTTCAGCATCAGTAAGTCTTCTCTCATATTAACCTCACAACCCATCTCAGTTAATTGTCCAAGACTTATGATATTGTGTTTAAAACTTGGGATGTAGTAGATATCTTTGAGTGCTCTTCTCTCTCTTGTTTTTCCGGTGAACGTGATCAAACTTTTCCCAATAAATCTCGACGTTTGATCCATCACTGAATTTGACTTTACCTCTCACACTTTCGTCTAGTTTAGAGAATAACACTCTCTTGCATGTCATATGGTTACTTGCACCATTGTCAAGAAACCATATATTAGTATTTCCATCCCACTCATCAAATCTTATAGGAAACACTCTTTCTTCGTTGAGGAACACTACTTCGTGCATAAATAATGCATTTGCCTCTTCTGTCTCCGTTAGATTTGTTTCTTACGTAACTCAGGCAGAAGGTTTTGAAGAGAAAGGTAAAGAGAACCACATATCAAACTCAGAAAGCTCTATATGGTTTTACGTCAAGCTCCGAGAGCTTGGAACAGCAAACTCGACAGTGTTCTCAAAGAGATGAAGTTCACGAAGTGCACCAAGGAACATGCGATATTATCAACAAAAAAAAGAGAAGGGGGAGCTTCTGATTATAGCTATATACGTCGATGAGTTGTTTGTAACAGAGACTTCGTTCAACGTTATCAAGCAATTCAAAGATGATATGTCAAGAAGATTTGAGATGTCAGACCTCATGAAGCTTACATACTATCTTGGTATAGAAGTAACGCAAGGAGCTGATGGAATTCGAATCAAGCAAGGAGGATACGCGCAAGGTATACTTGTCAAGACGAAGATAGAGTCATGTAACTATACTCATGTTCCGATGCACAAGAGTTTGAAAATATCAAAGGCAGAGGAGGAGCCTGAGATTGAAGCAACATCGTATCGAAGCACCATATGATGCTTAAGGTATCTTCTTCATACACGACCGGACTTGGCGTTTTCAGTTGGTGTATTAAGCAGATATATGCAGAGTCCAAGAGAGAGTCATGGAGAAGCAGTGAAGCATCTACTACGATACATAAAGGGCACTAAAGAGCATGGTCTCTTCTTCAAACGGAATGGAACAACGGAGATTACAGGTTATAGTGACAACAACCATAACATAGACGTTGATGGTGGAAGAAGCACTACATGGTTTATGTTCTACCTAGGAACATCGCCGATCACCTGGACATCGTGCAAGCAACCCACAGTAGCACTCTCTTCATGTGAGGCAGAGTTCATGGCAGCTACAGAAGCCGCAAAACAAGCAATATGGTTAAAAGAGTTAATGACCGAGATCATGAACAAAGAAGACAAGAAGGTCGTGTCGAAGATTGACAACAAGACAACAATTTCCCTTACCAAGAACTCGGTGTTTCACGGTAGAAGCAAACACATACTCGCGAAGTACCACTTCATTCGAGAATGTGTAGAGTTCGACTTGATCTAAGTTATACACGTACCTGGAGTGGAGCAGAAGGCAGACATACACACTAAACCATTGACGAGGATCAAGTTCGAAGAAATGCGCAAGTTCATCGGAGTTCAGAAGATTAACATACCCACGATTCAAGTTGGAATTAAGGGAGAGAATATTGGATAATTCCAATTAACTTGAGGAGCAAGTTAACTCATTAAAGTGAAGTTTGATGAGTTAATAAAAAAGAAAAACATATCGAGCTTAGGATTTATGTTTCCATATTACTATTAGGTTAACGAGTAGTTTAGTCTTATATAAAGAGTTCTCATAGAGAAATGTAACATCAAGAGAAACACATTGATTTAATTTTGAGAGAATTTTTAAATCTAATAATAAGAGTTAGTTATTATATTTTTTGTGTTTTTGCAATTTTAATTCTATATTTAAATTTCGATTATAAAATAAAGAAACAGGTTACCTTCAGATTTCTTTTCTCTGCCATAAAATGTTGGTTCAGTCTCTAAACTACATATATTATCCGATTTATATATAACAACTATTTAAAAATGGAAAGTATAGTTTTCCAATTTATAAGTCTAGCCTTTAATTATCTCCAGCCTTTTTACTTTAGAAAGTAAGTATCACTAGATTCACTGTCAAAGCTTTTGAAGAGTTTTTGGTTAGACCCAAAAGGGGACAACATGGTGAAGAACCAGTGACCACGTGGGCATCACATATTTTGGTCTCGACCTATCAAATCTCGATTCTCCAACAACATCATAAAATGTTTTAATTTTCTTCTTTTTTTTTGGTTCAATTTTTAATTTTCTTCTTTATATTGATTTTCTAAATGAAACTTATAATAAAAGGGCTACTTGCCAGATGTCAATCATCAGCCGTCAGTGTACTATTCTGATCCTTTTATAGAAAAAAGTGTTTTGGTTTTCCTAAAAAATACTTAATCTATTCCTGAAAATAAAATTTTATAAAGTGTTCACGCTTATTAAGAATTCAATAAATGTTTATAATTTAAATTTTATTTTACTTTATTATATATTTTCCAATAACTTTTTACCAATAAAATTTAATCAATTCAAATATTTTCATTTAATATTTCTTAAAAGTATAAAAAAATACCTTAAACATATAGAAAATCTATCTTTATGGAACAAGTAAAAAATCTAAAACATCTTACTTTCGGGAACGGAGGGAGTAAGAAATAAACACTAGTTAACATGCACCAGGTTGGTTTTATGTCTTCACTTCGTTGAAGTGGTGTGGATGTTATCATTATGAACAGGTGGTTCAAATGAAGTTCTGCTCTCCATAAAGAAGTCCTCTAAGTTGCTTGCTCTCTCTTGTTCAGTTTGTTGCCAAGAGTTCTGGCTAGTTTTAGTTCATTAAAGCTCTGTTCTTTTATCATTGATAGCTGAGTTTGTGTTTTGTAAAAGGAGTGTAGGTGGTTCGTTTAATCTCTGGATGTTTGTATGTCACCCGTGTTTGTTTGGGTTCTTGTTTCCCTCTTGTGGGCTTAGCTTCTGGGGATTTCTTTGTGTTCTGCCGGCTTTAGTATCTCAACCTAGTATATTTTTTAAGTTATCAATGGAAATCAGATGAAAAAAAAAAAAACATGCACCAGGTTATCTTTGGGAAGTATATTTATATATTTCTCACAGTCGACAGATATTATAGGCTTCTTCATCATATTATATAAGGACTACCAGTCATATGTATTTATGTTGAATAATGCCTTGAATCTGTTGGGCCTTAGTCTTTTTTGAGGCCCACTAGTGCTAGGGTTTTGTGGAACACAACTATATATGTCTTGTGCCTCCTCTGAACCTAGTTAGCAGCCGTAGAGAAACTAGATCTGATCATCTTGTAGACAGATCTCTGTAATTCCTCCATCAATAAAATCTCTATTTGCCCGTGGACGTAACCGTTAGGCGTGAACCACGTTAAATCTCTATGTATTTCTTTATTGTTTATCCATCTGTTAATCTCTATCTTCTCACATCCGTCACAACAAACTGGTATCAGAGCTTCGGGTTGAATCTGGTGAGAAGATGTCTGGGATGAATATGAAGATCGACAAGTTTACTCGAAGGAACAGTTTCAGTCTCTGGTAAATCAAGATGAAGGCGTTGCTGAAGCAACAAGGTCTTTGGGCACCGTTGTCAGGGAAGAAAGTTGAACCTGTTACTACTGAGATGGAGGTTACTGAAGAGAAGGCGTATTCAACAATTTTGTTGTGTCTGGCAGATGAGATCATCATCGAAGTTTCCGGTGTTGATGCTGCAGCTGATTTGTGGTCGAAGTTAGAGAGTCTATACATGACAAAGTCTCTGACTAAGAAGCTACTTCTGAAACGACGTCTTTTCGCTCTGAGGATGCAAGAAGGTACACAACTCCAAGATCATCTTGACAGTCTAAATTCCATCTTATTGGATATGAGGAATATTGATGTTAAGGTGGAAGATGAGGATGCGGCACTGATTTTGTTGGTATCACTACCAAACTCCTATGAGAACTTTGTTCAGTCATTCATAGGGAGTAAGGATACAGTGAGTTTAGAGGAAGTCAGGTCAGCACTTCATAGTAGGGAGTTGCTACACAAGGCATCTGGTTCTGGTACAGACGACCAAGCTTCTGGGTTGTTTGTAGGTGGTGGAAAGAACTTTGGAAAAGGCAAGAAGTCAAAAAACAAAAGGTCGTTTTCAAAGGGTCATAAACCAACTGATATTTGCAATTACTGCAAAGAGAAAGGACATTGGAAATCTGATTGTCCTAAGAAGAAGAAGCAGACTGGTTCCGCTGCGGTAGCCGAGAATGAGGCTAAATCTGATGAAGATATTGCGCTGGTTGCTTATGGAAAAACACATCCTAGAGATGTGTGGGTCCTGGACACAGGCGCATCTTATCATATGTGTCCAAGGAGAGAGTGGTTCTCAGAGTATGAGGCAGTGACTGATGGCAAGATCAAGATGGCGAATGACTTTGCTTGCGATATTGCAAGAATCGGTTCTATTAAGCTCAGGACACATGATGATAGAGTCTGCACGTTGATTGGAGTTAGACATGTTCCATCTATGTCCAAGAACTTGATCTCAGTTAGTCTTTTGGATAGCAGAGGTTTCAAGTATTCAGGTGGAGATGGAGTTTTGAGTGTCTACAGAGGTTCAAATGTGATTCTCAGAGGTTTCATTCATGGTACTTTGTATTTGCTGGAAGGTTCTACGGTTTCAAGTTCAGAAAATGTTGCATCTCCAGAGGTTCGCAAGGAAGATATGGACAAGTTGTGGCATATGAGGCTTGGACATATGGGCGAGCGTGGGATGCAGATTCTGTCGAAGCAGGATCTTCTTTGTGGTCATAAGACCAAGAGCCTTGAGTTCTGTGAGCACTGTGTATTTGGGAAGCTGCACAGAAAAAAGTTTCCTAAGGTTGTTCATAAAACAAAAGGCACGCTGGATTACATCCATTCAGATTGTTGGGGTCCCTCCAAGGTGGAGTCGCTGAAGGGTCACAGGTATTTTGTGTCCATGATTAATGACTATTCGAGGAAGACTTGGATAACATTCATGAAGCAAAAAACTGAAGCTTTCAACAGCTTCAAGGAGTGGAATATACTGGTGGAGAATCAAACTGAGAAGAAGATTAAGAGGCTTCGTACTGATAATGGTCTGGAATTCTGTTCAACAGAGTTCAATCAGTTTTGTAAGGATGCAGGGATTGGTAGGCATCATACAATCAGGTATACACCACAGCAGAATGGTGTAGCAGAGAGAATGAACCAGACATTGCTGGAGAGAGCGAGGTGCATGCTTTCTAATGCTGGTTCAGAGAAGAGATTTTGGGTTGAGGCAGTGAACACGGCTTGTTATTTGATCAATCTTGGACCGCATACAGGGATCGAGTGTCGAATACCTAATGAGGTCTGGTCAGGCAGATCTGCTGATTATTCTATTCTGAGAGTCTTTGGTTGCACAGTTTACTATCATGTTAATGAAGGAAAGCTGGAACCAATAGCGAAGAAGGGAGTGTTTATGGGCTATGGAGATGGTGTAAAGGGATACAGAGTTTGGTCTCCATCTGAGAAACGGGTTGTTATGAGCAGGAACGTTGTGTTTGATGAGAGTTATATGTTCCAAGTTTCAGCTGAGTCCATTTCAGAAGCAGAGCAGGAGGATGTTGACAAGCAGGTGGAGCTGCAGGAAGTGCAGTCAGACTACCCAGGATCAACCGATCCAGTGTCAGGGAGCGATCGATCTACGCCAGACACAAGATTGGGCGATGGCAAAGATTTCCGATCGATGTCCGACAACACGAGATCGATCGATCCGCAGGAAGAGAGCGAGCGATCGACGTCTGATGAGCAGTCTCAATCTTCCAATTTTGGAAATCAACGTATTGGGTCTGAAAAACGCAGTATTGCTAAAGACAGACCAAGGAGAGTTGATGTTAGGCCACCATAGAGATATCAGTTTGAAGATATGGTGGGTTATGCACTACAGGTTGCAGAGGAAGTGGACACTTACGAGCCGTCTACTTACAGAGAAGCCATTTCAAGTTATGCATCTGAGAAATGGTTTGCTTCAATGGGAGATGAGATGGAATCTCATGAAAAGAATCACAAATGGGATCTGGTCACACTACCACCTGGGAGAAAAGTTGTGACTTGCAAGTAGATTTATAAGCTAAAAGAAGGTCAGTCACCAGAAGAGGGAGTCAAGTATAAATCTCGAGTTGTTGCTAGAGGTTTCAGTCAAAGAGAAGGCGTGGGCTGCAATGAGATATTCTCACCCGTGGTCAGACACACCTCTATCAGAGTGCTATTGGCGATAGTAGCACGTCAGGATCTGGAGTTGGAGCAACTTGATGTGAAGACTGCTTTTCTTCATGGAGAGCTTGAGGAGGAGATCTATATGACTTAGCCTGAGGTTTTTCTATAACCTGGTAAAGAAGATCATGTGTGCAAGTTGAGGAAGTCGCTGTATGGACTTAAGCTGTCTCCTAGACAGTGGTACAAGAGGTTTGACAGCTATATGGTCAAGTTGGGCTACGACAGGAGTCTTTATGACTGTTGTGTCTACATGAGCAAGGTGGAGGATGAGTCGTATATCTACCTGGTGCTGTATGTAGACGGCATGCTGATAGCTGCCAAGAAGAAGTGTTATGTTCAGAAGCTGAAAGAACTACTGAGTTCTGAGTTTGAGATGAAAGATTTGGGTGCTGCGAGGAAGATTCTAGGAATGAAGATCTTCAGGGATAGGACGAAGAAGAAGTTGTTCTTGTCACAAAAGGCCTACATTGAAAAGATCTTGACAAGATTCGGGATGCTTAATGTTAAGCCTATCGATACTCCATGTGCTGCAAATTTTCATCCTACCATGAGTGATGAAATGTCTGAAGGGAAAATCAATTATATGTCACGTGTTCCTTATGCTAGTGATGTAGGAAGTTTGATGTATGCTATGGTTTGTACAAGACCAGATCTTGCACACACAGTTAGTGTTGTGAGTAGGTTCATGGTTCAGCCACGAAAGGAGCACTGGATCGCTGTGAAGAGGATTTTCCGGTACCTTAAGGGTACATTTGATATTGGTCTTGTCTATGGAGACAAGGATCCGAGACTGGTTACTGGGTATTCTGATTTGGATTATGCAGGAGATGTGGACAGCAGGAGATCTATGACTGGTTACGTATTTACTTTGGATGGTTCTGTTGTGAGCTGGAAGGCGACTTTGCAGTCGACAGTGACTTTTTCTACAACTGAGGCAGAGTATATGGCATTGACAAAAGCTGCTAAGGAGGCAATATGGTTGAGAGGATTGGTCAGTGATCTTGGTCTTCATCATGATCAGACTACTGTGTTCTGTGATAGCTTAAGTGTTATCTGCTTAGCCAAGGATCAGGTTCATCATGAGAGAACCAAGCATATCGATGTAAGATACCATTTTCTGAGAGATGAGATGAAGATTGAAGTGAAGAACGTAGGAACAACTGATAATCATGCGGATATGTTCACTAAGCCGGTTCCTCATAGCAAGTTCAAGCATTGTCTTGATTTGCTAAACATCTCAAGCTGTTAAATCTGGCCCTGATGGGCGTTTGGCCCTGAGGGGCATCTGGCTCTGAGGAGCATCTGGTCTGACGGGACATCTGACATCTGAGTTCGACGGAACATCTGAGCAAAGAGAGAGTCTGGTACATATGTATTCTGAGTACGAAGAAGTGCATTCTGGTACATCTGATTATGGAGGATTTAAGTCAAGGTGGAGATTTGATGAATAATGCCTTGAATCTGTTGGGCCTTAGTCTTTTTTGAGGTCCACTAGTGCTAGGGTTTTCTGGGACACAACTATATATATCTTGTGCCTCTTCTAAACCTAGTTAGCAGCCGTAGAGAAACTAGATCTGATCTTCTTGTAGACAGATCTTTGTAATTCCTCCATCAATAAAATCTCTCTTTGCCCGTGGACGTAGCCGTTAGGAGTGAACCACGTTAAATTTCTGTGTCTTTTTTTATTGTTTATCGATCTGGTAATCTCTATCTTCTCACGTCCCGTCACAGCAATTTACTTACAATATTACTATGTAGGAGTTGTATTCTTCATCAAGTAAGATCATTTGAGATTCACTTCTATTTTCTTTTCGTAAAATAGAGGTGGATTTTGTAAAAATGTATTTTTATAATAGAGAAAAATATTAATGTAGATTAAAGATGTAAAGCCTAGCAAAAACTATATATCGGTTTTCAAAAATGTATTGATAGGTTTAATAAATATATAAAATTTATCAAGTTTTATAATTCACTTTTTAATATGAGCGTGGAATTTGTTTTCTAAACTGGCTTAACTTTTCATTTTACCTACATACTCCACTTAGCTGATTGAAAGCATTGCATTAACATGATCTATTCAGAACTTTAAATACACTTGAGATATTTAGCAAAAAAAAAAAAAACACTTGAGATATGAAGTATTCGTGAAATATACTATTAAAGTGATAGTTAACTTCGACCTCATTTTCATCATTACTCAATTTGATACTTTTGACTATAACTACTACATATAGTTAAAATTAATTGTAACTTGAAATTTGAGTCCTTGGAACTTGAACACTGGCTATTGTACTCTATGTTCCACGGTCGTTGGCCATGAGTTCATTAGCAGTTAATAGGATATTAAATTTTCAAAATATACACACTTAACAACGGATTTTATATCTCGCGAAGAAGAAAGCGAACAGCCGCCGCCTAAGCAAACCTAACTCCGGTCCGGCGTTTGCCGGTGCCGGAGGCCCCTCTAATCCCTTATTTCTCTGTTTTCCTTTGCTCTATTCTCTACTGCCTCTCTCTGTCGATATATTAGCGGTTCTGGGTCACCTTAGACCTAACCGGAGATGTGTCTTCTTCTTAACGGAGACGGTCTTTGGCTGTATCTGGAGCAGCGGTGAGACTCATGAGTAGGCAGAGGAGGAGGGAGTCGGCTTTTAGGGAGGTTGGATAAATCAGATCTGGTTTTCAATCTTCAGATCCATGGTGAGTCCAACTCGGCGATGGCGCATAAATATGGAAGACAACTCCTTCACAGTGGATCTCCCTTCCAATGGGACAATGAGACACAGAGGAGATTTTCGATGGAGAGTGGAAGGCGATTTGCTACCTGATTCTTGGGTCAATCGTAGGAGATTACCTGGTCGTCGGTACATGGTGGGGCTCATACCAACGCTGGTGAGGAATTCCTACCCTAGCGGGTGGTACGAGCTCGACATCGTTGGAAACAATATCTGGCCTATTGGTTTGTGCTTTGTAGTCAAGACCCGTCTTTTGTCGTCTGACATTCTGGTTCATCGTTTGTGGCTAAAGAGTGTGCCAGTGCCGTAGGTTCTGAGGCCGACACAGGAATGCGCCTCTGAGTTTAGAAGTCTGGCAGTCGCAGTGAGGCTCAGTTTCGTTGTTTGGTGTTTGACAATTTCAGTCGCAAATTTCTCTTCCTGTTTTGGCTTCTATCTAGGTAAATAGTGGACGTCAAAGAGTGCGGTCCAGCCGTATCCGAAAGTTGTGTGTATCGTGAAGCGATTCCTCTTATCGGGTTATGAAGTCGTGGTTCTTGGTTACGAGTGGGGATGGTATCGTTCGGCAGGCCATAGGCGGCAGCGATAAATTCGAGTTGGGAAGACGTAGAGTCTTGGGTTCTACAAGTGGAGTGTATCGTATGGTTGGCCGAGGGCAGCATCGATACTTCCAGATCATTGCTTTGTGCTATTCACGAGGTTTATTGCTTTGGATTGTTCTATGCTTTGTGTAGTTGGTTTTAACTTGTTGTTTTTAGTTGGTGTTTCTAGTTTCTTTGCTTTGATTGGTTGTGTTGTGTTGTGGTCGTAAGTCACTCCGGTGTGGGTTTTAGCTGCCTGTTGTTTGGGCTCTTGCTTCTGGGGACGTTGTATTATCCGCCAGTTTGTGTATCAGAACGTGTGTTTCACATGGAATGAAATTTTATTCGACGGAAAAAAAAAACAACGGATTTTATACTATCCCTTTATAAGAGTTAATGAAGTATCAGCAATTTATAAAACTACATCACTACAATGACTTTGACTGTAAAGTATTATCAGCTAGAAACTTTTAATGGAAAACACATTTACTCTGAATCCCGCTCATATTTCATCAATCAATTGAAAATACTTTACACTACTGAACTAAAGGTAAATAGACTCATTTATGAGTTTCCTCATTTATTCCCTCGTGTATTTTTGAGGAGGAAAACATCATAGTATTACGCTGATTTTTAACTTTTTGAAGTTTTTATTATTTTATTTATTTTACTATTTTACTCTCAATTACTTCATTTAGTTTACTCTAGATTACTCCATTTGATTTACTCTGAGTTACTCTTGTTTTTACCAATCATACTCTAGGAAACTACACACGTAATAAACCAATGGCACTAATTTGATTCATCATAAATCCATTCAACTAGCCTTTATGGTCGATTCTATATTCTTAGTTTATTTAGAATTGAAAATGTAGATAATACATACAACTAAGACGTCGTTTTTTATTTGAAACAACAACTAAGGCATCTTTTTCCCCATTTGTTAAGATTTTAAACCCGTTTTAATAGTATTTCCAGTGTAAAACTCTATTTTTTTTTTCAAAATTGATTAAAATGAAAAATGAAATAAAAATAATTTAATTATGTTTCATTTCTCATTCCATAATGGAAGAATGAAATTTTAGAGTAATTTTCATTATAAAATAAAAAATAGAGTAAGATTATAGTATTTTTACTCCATACTTATTAAAAAAATGGAGCTAGGTTGAAAATGCCCCGAATGCTCGTAATCTAAGATGTTGAGATGGATGAGAAGAACTCAAAAATTGATAACCGAGTCCGGTAAAGTAATTTTGGGTGGGATCCGTCTCCTAAAATTTTTATTATCAAATAAAAAGTTTTTCATCACAAGCTTAGAATAACCAAAAGCAAAATAAATCTATTGTGATTGCTAATTATTTTAGATCTTTTTGTCTATTATGTTCTTGTTTTCGGATATCTTCAAGTCTTCACCGATGCCTTTTTTATACAATAGATATTTTTAGAATTTCTAATCTCATCTCCATTATGACTATTTTTCATATTCCTTACGTGAGTTGCAGATTGCTTCTCGAGAATCAAGATCAAGTTGGTGGAAAAATAAATCACCATTATTCACTTGCTGGACTTTCCCATATTGAGATTTGCATTGGGCTAGAGCTAAATTGATTTTGGTATTGGGCCAATCTTACATTCTCTCGTCAGACAGGTGAAGCTTCTCTGATGACACTTCACCTCAGTGTTTATCTTCGTTGTGACTCCTTCCACCCACGCTCATCCACCGGCAGGTTCCGTGGCGATGAGAAACCACCTCCACCTCCGACGCCAATGGATTTTTACTTGTAGGCTGCCTCTTCTTCACTTTGATAATGAACCTACATTGACTTTGGTTCTCAACAGACTCCCCAATCTCTTCCATGTGATAAACTTGATATCTGAACTTTTTGTTAAGAAACCACACAACTTTAACATGAGTTCTTCTTCCTTAACAGCTTCTTCGATGTTATACTTCATCTTCTCAGCTGTTCTCATGATTCCATGTAACCTCCTAACCTGAATCATCGCCTCCATACCTGCTCTCTTCCATTTTCTTTTTAAGAGTTTTATGAAACTCTAACTTGGTTTCTTCTCCTTTCTTAAGCTTCACCTAGAACAAAAAAAAAACAATATTCTTTAAATTATGATTTTTCATGGTAATCTGCTAACTTCTCAACTTCCTAGGATTCCATTATGGATTGACAAACTTGTAGAAATGAGAAATCACACTGTTTCACTCTGCTTTTTTAATTTGCTAGCATAATACAATGAGATTACTGTCCATGTATTGCTTCACTTAGTACATCAAAAGAGTTGCTTGTGTGAATCTTAGATAGATTCACATCTCGGCTAGCTTTATCTCCAAAAATGCACTCTCCCAGTATCTTCAAAACTCTTCCAAAGTCTTTAACCTAGAGTCCTTTGCTCAGGCTCTCCTTTTCTTCAACATTCTCCCAATTCTTGTGTTTCTTGTTATCAACCGACTCTTCATAGCTTTTAAATTTTATCCCAAATTTCTCATTGCTCACTTTAGATTCAATTTCTTCTGTTTTTCCTGTTAAAGAGGATTCTTCACCTTAAGCTAATGAATCCCTTGTCTTCAAACCATAGAGTAGGTCCTTGAATCAGATTTTCATTGAATTTGACCTTGTTTGACTTCTTCTTTCTAACTTCTTTCTCTACTCTTTTTTTTTTTGTTTGGTCAACAAAAAACATCTCCACATTATTAGTGATAGTGCCTTGAAGATAATACGAGAATAAATCACACAAAAATTTTTAGAAAGAATATTATTAGACTTTCATAAAAATAATGTTATAAGACGTAGAAAATAAATCAACCTAATTTCTTAAACTAATATGTAAAAATATATAATAGATAATAATAAGTTTTCTATTCTAATATATTAATGTCAGTCTTAATATTGACTATTGGATTAGGTCAATATTCTAGATCTTCCAATAAATACAACTCGAAAATGCTCTCGTTCATTGAAAATAAGATAAAAAGCAAATAATTAAAATCCAAAGGAATTTGAAAGATCTAAAAGCCTGATGTTGCTCAAATCACAAATTTGCCTTGGAATAGAGCCTGTTAAATTGTTTCCCTTCAACAAAATAATACTTATTTTCTGGATATTGACAAATTCTGGGATACTTCCAGAGAGTTGATTGTTCCGCAAATCAAGTATCTCCACATTTCTCAACAATGTCTCTGGAATAGGCCCTGTGAAACTGTTGTTGTGGAGGAACAAATGTTTCACAGAATAACTAACATATGACGGTAGGGGTCCAGAAAACAGGACCACCAAAGAAGGTGGTATTGTACCTTTTAAGAAATTGTTTGCTACCAAGAAACAATTCAAATATTGTAACTTAGATATCCAATTTGGGATATAACCTGTCAGACGGTTGTCGGACATGTCAATATATGACAGCATACTAGAGCTAAGCAAACCGGCTCCGATCCTCCCCGTAAATAAGTTGTTCTGGATTCTCAACACTGTCAACGAAGTGAAGCCTAGTCCCTTGAGAAGAAAATGGCCTCTCAATTTGTTGTTAGAGATTTTCAGGATGGATAGTGAAGAACAGCCTTTGAAAAGTCTTATAGGTATCTTCCCTGAGAAGTTGTAATAAGATAGGTCCAGCGATGAAATGTTCTTCATCTCACCCATAGATGATGGAAACTTCCCTTGGAACCCATTCCTGGAGCCATCCATTTCTACCAATATTATCGGGGAACAGCCTAATATCGTTTGATGAAAAATCCAAGACCTGCAAACTATGCACTAATGTAGGCATCCGAAAGTTAGTGAACGAATTATTCTGCAACCGTAGGACTTGTAGTTCTAGATTATTCTCAAGAATCCAGGTGGGAATGTTTCCGGATAATCAATTGTTGGATAGATCAATCAGACGCAAGTTTTTCTGGTACACGAGAAATGAAGGGATCTTCTCTAAGCTGCAAAACCGTAATACACAGGGCCGGTCCTGAGCAAAGCCGGATGAAACATTCGTCTAGGACCCTCAAATTATTTGAAAAAAACTACATAAATATAGGCCTCCAAATTTTTCAATGAAATCTTTACGAATATCGCCTAAGACCCCCGAAATCTCGGGGCCGGCCATACAACAACATCCAGTTTAAATTTTGGCTCCCAGCTACGCTCTGTCTCTACACGTACCATATCAGAGGTTGATGAGAGTTTGAAAACCTTGAGCTTTGTGAGGTTGGTGAGTGGATTAAGCGAGAACAAGCCTGTGAAATTGTTATCTAACAATGATAGATACTCAAGGGACTCAACGCTACTGAAAGTAGATGGAAGATTTCCACTTAAATGGTTGGATGAGAGATCAAGAACCCGTAGCTTGTTCGAGGCATTTAAACAGGGAGGAAGCTGGCCTATAAAATTATTTTGACTGAGATCGAGCTCCCGCAGATTCTTCATGTCACAGACTACTGCAAAAAGAGAGTTTGGAAAAGAAAAAAAAAACAAGATAATGAGAACAATAAGCTTGGTTGTATTCCTCTCTAGAATTCTTGAGACGCGCATGTCATCTCATACGTAAATTTTATGCTTTTGACGTAAATAGTTTTGTTGGTATAAGTCCGCTGAAATTATTTTTAGCAAGACCCAGGACTTCCATGTTAGTCCAATTCTTAAGTTCTGAAATAAGATAAAGGCCAAAAGATTGTACCATGAAATATTAATCACTTTCGAATTATGAATAAAATGTATTCATCTCTATTTTTAAGAAAAAAAGTTAAGAAAAAGCAAGCTTGCCTTGCAATTCCATTGAGCTAGATAAATCATTAAAACTTAGATCCAGAGCTTTCAGATTTTTCAGGTGAGTAACCTCTGCCACAAGAGAGACACTTATTATTTATTTGGATATGTTAATCTTTTTGTTATACTCTGAAGACAATTGTCGAAAATGGTACCAGACATGGAGCCGTTAAAGTTGTTCCAACTCAGATCAAGCAGTTCCAAGTTCACCAACTCTTTTAGATCTGAAAGGGAGTCCAATAGAATTTAGGAATTATTGTAGCGATTAAGAAAGGGGAAGATTCTAGAAAACACACACATTTAGTAGGCAAAGGGCCATCCATTTTGTTATCCCGAAGAAACAGAGTTGTAAGTGATGTAGCAGCATTAAGAAAGGGAAAGATGCTGTTGTTGAAAAAGTTTGAAGAGAGATCCAGAATCTCCAAGTTTCTTAATCTCCTTACGCTTTTATAACCTGCAAAACAAAAAATTTAATCTCCTAATCACTTTATAAAACTTCAGTTTTATTACTTCTAGTATATATTACAAGACCATGGAATTAGGAGAGTTGAACTGTGTGGACTTCAGATGAAAATCTGATTTTGTATTACATGGTATAGACATCAACTAGTTACATCTTTTGATGCAGGGATAAATCTTAAAAAACTAGTTTTAAAGGGTATTGACTTTCAAGAATTAGAACAAAGAAAGCACTTCTCACTAATGAGAAGAATTCTAGATTTCTAAAGCAAAATAAAATGTCTTGAATTAGAGATGAAAACGTTAAACTAACACTGTGTAAACTGTGGTACCTTCAACATCATCAAAAAAGCCATTGAATTTGTTCTTGTGTCCTTTCCCAGATAAGTTCAGACTTTTAACCTCTTCAAAGGGATGCAGCAAAGAAAGATTAAGGGGAGTCCTCTCTTTGAAGTTCACCTCACCAATGGAAATCCCAATGACCCGACTGCTTGTACGATTGCACTCAACGCCCTTCCACCGGCAGCAATCGCTCTTTGTGTCCTTCTTCCACGAAGGCAGAACATAGTCCAGGTACGACTCGTCACTCCTTGAGATAACGTATTTATTGAGCTCCAACAAAGCGTTCCGTTCTATCTCACTGCAGCTTTTGCATCCATGTAGCTGCCCCAACAGTAGTATTACCCATATCAGTACTTGGCACAAGAAAATATTAATTTCCATTGCAAATTAGATAAAAGTCAAATAAATACAACTTCAAAAATTTTTTGGGAGTGTGAGTTCAATGCAAGTAACTCTTCGGAAATAAGAATTATATGATCGTATATGTGCAGAGAGAGATTGTGGTAGTCTCTGACTCTCTGTTAACGGAAAAACGTAAAACGTGTTTTAGTGAAACTAGAGCTTGACCGTCATGACCCGGGAGCAGATTTTGATTTTGATTTTTTTATAATTTTTTTTTTGATCAACTTTTATAAATTATTTAATGTCATTTTTAAATATATAGGTTATTAGGATATTTTTAGGCTTTTACATATCAGAACCAAACATACTCAGATCTGGAAGAATCCGACTTGAAATACACACAAAATTTATAATATCCCAGTGTAGTCTAATTTCAAAAAAAAAATACCCGAAAAAAAAATGTATCCAAACGGGTATCCGAATACGCATGCAAAACTGATTCTGTAAACAAATTAAAAAGCTCTGTAATAACCGTTTTAAATTCTTGTTACAAATAGAACAGTTTCATTCAAACATGTCGAATTATTATGGTTAAGATTTAAAATAAATGTTGAATTATTATGGTAAAGAAAATTAATAAAATAGTTAAGAAGATTAAAAAATATAAAAAATGTAATAAAACAGTTAAAATAAGTTAATTATGTTCAATACTTTATAATAAATGTTGTCGAATTATTTAGAAAATACATTAAATGAAATAGTTAAAAAAATAAAAATATGTAATAAACCTTTCAAAACTAGACAAGTGTTGTTTTGTATTTCAGTTTTAATATAATAGATTCCTACCGGTTATTTTTAGTTGTATCACAAGTCAAAGTCAAAGTATTCGTTGAATATACCCATAGAGTTGGCTTTTATTCATTTGGCTGAATTTGTTCAAAAAAAAAAAAAATCATTTGGCTGAAGACTGAAGTTGGCTTTATTTATTTAACTGCAAGGTAATATCAATGGAAAAATCACATAAAAACCCATGAAAGTGTACTCACTAACTTTTACCAAAAAAGTGTACTCACTAACACTTAAATCCTCAAGTAGTATTACCCATAGCAGTATTTGGCACAAGAAAAATATTAATATCCACTGCAAATTAGATAAAAACAACTTAAAAAAAATTGAGAGTGTTAGTTCAATCAAAGTAACACTTAGGAAATGAGAAAGATAGTGGAAGTTTCTGTCAACGAAAAAACGTAGAAGGCCAGGTAACGTGTTTTAAGCCTGATCGAAACTACGCTACGCGTAACGCGTGCGCTCAACCCAGACCTAGCGCCGAATCAATTAATCGGGATTTACGCGGGAATTAATCGAAGCCTAGTTTTAAGACTATAATTGCTATATTTATGTTATATATACAATATATTTTCAAGCATAGTCAAAATATGTTACATGGTGAAGTGGTTTGTGAGTGATTTTACTTCCAAGAGGTGATGGGATCGCATAAAAGGCATTGCTATCCATATCAGATTTTGTCCTTATACTTAAGTAAAGGACAAAAATGACATTTTGCTCCATCATTTTCCCAAACCTACTTTGAGTTCTGTAACTTTTTCTTTCTGCCGTCAACCATTTTTATCATTTGATAATTTGCACAATCGATTCATGCTTTCTCTACCCAAACACATGAACTCAGCTTCAATGAGCTTGGGACATTAAATTACATTTAGACACGCTCCAATAACAGAAACCAAAAAGAAAAATATTTCACAATCTGGGGATTGTCCATTTGGGAGCTGTGGAATACGCCAGAGAAAGGAGCAGACATGGAAGAATTCAGCGTTTGATTACGCGGCTTCATACGATTAAACGTCCACGTTTCTTTATTCTATGTTCTTGGTTGAAATTAAACGTGTTACTGTTTGAGCCAACCGAATCGATGATAATCGCTACGTTCGTCCTCCGTGTAGCGTTTATGCGGCCGTAAAAGCGGTGAGGCGGCCGCTTTTTTGAACAAGGGTTTTAAGTGAAATCCCTACCGCTTATTTTTAGTTGTATCACAAGTAAAAGTCTTCGTTGAATATAACCCGTAAAGTTGGGTTTTATTCATTTGGCTGGAGTTTCCTTTTTTGTACATCAAAAAATCATTTCGTTGTTGAAGTTTGAGATGGTCTAAGAGCATCATTATCCGGGTTGTTTAGACTGGTCTCTTAAATTAACTAGGTGCATAGTCTCCGCGTCGGCTACATTATAGGTGTATTGTATAGTTTTGTTTACGGGATTTTATTGTTTTTTGTCTATAATGTGATTGATGAGACTTTGGATATTACATAGGTTGATGAGTTTGATATAAGAATGAACGACGAAGTCATATGTTGATATTTTTATATCTTATATGTTCAAAGTTGAGGGTGATGGAACTTGTTAGTGTTTACTTAGCTAGTTGTTTGTATATAAATCAAACAGTGCATGGAAAAAGATAATAAATTTGGATTTAAAATGATAGGTTTCAAAATAACTGGGCCTTGAATCTGTGGTTTAGTCTAATACTGAAAAAACTGTTAGAACTTCAACTCTCTTTTTTTTCTCTATGTCGGGAATGTGGGCACTAATTTTCCGATTCATGTAGGTAAAATTGTTTTTTAGTTTGTGAGATTGAAAAGCGTAGATTGATTTTAAGCATGATTGATGAGAGGTTTACTTGCATCAGCTTCGTCTGTCGTGTGTGTTGAGTTTCGTCGGCGTCAGATGTTAGACATGCAAGAGAGAAGATCTGAATATGTTAATTTCGTGTTTTGTTTTTCTTCTCTCGTGTTTTGTGGGTTCCACTCTTTGCTCAGGCTGTACAATAGATGAAGTCTGGCTAGGCCGTCTCACTTCTCTGAAGTATTCCCTTGATTAAGCTCCCACCAACATCTATCTTCTGATTCTGTCTTGAAGTCGAGGAGCTTCCAAAAAAATTAGCTTTCATCTGCTGTTCCGCTTGGAATGGAGCGTTCTGAAATGCCGCATAAAAAACATATTGGCAAATAACTAATGATTGTCAACAACTATCACTATACTAAATAGAAAATAAATCAAGGTTTTTTGTTCTGCACAAACTAAAATCTTACAACAGGGTTGTCACGGTCTTTTTTCAGGAGCAAGATCTTTTACTTCCCAGAAACCATAGTCAATGCAATCCTTGGGAGAGAGCTATCCATGACAGGGGCTAAAGTTGCGTAGATGAAAAAATAGATCAGAAACACAGTAGATTTTTTCAGATAAGGAAAATATGGGATAAGTTGTTGACTAATTACCAGTTTCAGTTGTTGGTATGTCATTCCACTTGAATTTGCCTGATTGTAATCTTGCTTGGAGCTGCCAAATATGCTATGTTTACCAATTTCTAGGTTTGTGTTCGCAACACTTGGAGCACCTAGCAACACTTGGAGCACCTAGCAACCTCAAAACGATCGACTTTCACAATGGAATCTGCTTTCAAAGATGGCATGTAATGATTAGCATTTCCGACGGGAGTAAACCCATGAATCACGGAATCTGCAAATAGTATTATCCAACAAAGAATCAAGAAATAAATTAAAACAATTATGTTAAATAAGTGTGATAGATCGAAAATTAACTTACCTTTTCATCGAGGAAAAGAACCGTAATTCCCACAAACTCCCTGTCTTTCTTGAAGTTCAGGGAATCCCATAAGCGGAGGAAGCCAGAGGCTATCCTCTGACTACTAAGACCAAGACGGAGAGACTCGAAGGTTGAGTGACGGACGCTGGGACGCCGGTTTGACGAACTGGAGAGGCAGAGAGAAACATTTTCTAGAAGATGGTTAAAGCTAAGAGGAATCAATGTGTTTTGTGGAGATGCAGATTGAGTTCATCAAAGATGAGAATCATATATATATGGTTTACAGAGGGGCTACAAATCAGGAACATTTATGATCAAGCGATTTAAGATGGGGACATGAAGAGTTCACCGGTGAAAAATAGATTACGAACATATACACGGCGCAACTCTGTGACTCAGACTTGTTTGAGACAATGATGAAAAGAACCCATATTAAACTACAACAGTTTACAATATAGGAAAACCATAATTGTTGCAAACTTAAGCTTTTTTCATATAACGTGATGAATCCCATTTAAAAATGAAACCATAACACACTTGTAGGTCCGACCCTCAGAGGAAGCCGAAGAAACAAGGGCTTCGGACCTTCATAAATATATATTAGGTTCGGCCATCAATGTACAAAGGTATCAGTTAGCTTAGTGGTATAAATGTTGGTGTTTATATCTCAATAACCCGGGTTCGAGCCATGAGCTTGACACTTTTTTACACTTTTTAAAAGTAGGGCCCACAAAACGATGATGTGGCACGCTGAGGAGTGAGCAAAAACTGATCTATTATAATAACTAGGTGCATAGTCCCCGCGCAAGCGCGGGGTCGGCTACATCATAGGTGTATTGTATAGTTTTGTTTACGGGATTTTATTGTTTTTTTGTCTATAATGTGATTGATGGGACTTTGGATATTACATAGGTTGATGAGTTTAATATAAGAATGAACGACGAAGTCATATGTTGATATTTTTATATCTTATATGTTCAAAGTTGAGGGTGATGGAACTTGTTAGTGTTTACTTAGGTAGTTGTTTGTATATAAATCAAATAGTGCATGGAAAAAGATAATAAATTTGGATTTAAAATGTTAGGATTTGAAAATAAGTGGGCCTTGAATATGTGGTTTAGTCTAATACTGAAAAAACTGTTAGGACTTCAACTCTTTTTTTCTCTATGTCGGGAATGTGGGCACTAATTTCCCGATTCATGTAGATAAAATTATTTATTAGTTTGTGAGATTGAAAAGCGTAGATTGATTTTAAGCATGATTAATGAGAGGTTTACTTGCATCAGCTTCGTCTGCCGTGGGTGTTGAGTTTCGTCGGCGCCAGATGTTAGACATGCAAGAGAGAAGATCTGAATCTGTTAATTTCGTGTTTTGTTTTTTCTTCTCTTGTGTTTTGTGGGTTCCACTCTTTGCTCAGGCTGTATAAAAGATGAAGTCTGGCTAGGCCGTCTCACTTCTCTGAAGTATTCCCTTGATTAACCTCCCACCAACATCTATCTTCTGATTCTGTCTTGAAGTCGAGGAGCTTCCAGAAAAATTAGCTTCCATCTGCTGTTCCGCTTGGAATGGAGAGTTCTGAAATGCCGCATAAAAAACATATTGGCAAATAACTAATGATTGTCAACAACTATCACTATACTAAATAGAAAATAAATCAAGGTTTTTTGTTCTGCACAAACTAAAATCTTACAACAGGGTTGTCACGGTCTTTTTTCAGGAGCAAGATCTTTTTCTTCCCAGAAACCATAGTCAATGCAATTCTTGGGAGAGAGCTATCCATGACAGAGGCTAAAGTTGCGTAGATGAAAAAATAGATCAGAAACACAGTAGATTTTTTCAGATAAGGAAAATATGGGATAAGTTGTTGACTAATTACCAGTTTCAGTTGTTGGTATGTCATTCCACTTGAATTTGCCTGATTGTAATCTTGCTTGGAGCTGCCAAATATGCTATGTTTACCAATTTCTAGGTTTGTGTTCGCAATCACTTGGAGCACCTAGCAACCTCAAAACGATCGACTTTCACAATGGAATCTGCTTTCAAAGATGGCACGTAATGATTAGCATGTCCGACGGGAGTAAACCCATGAATCACGGAATCTGCAAATAGTATTATCCAACAAAGAATCAGGAAATAAATTAAAACAATTATGTTAAATAAGTGTGATAGATCGAAGATTAACTTACCTTTTCATCGAGGAAAAGAACCGTGATTCCCACAAACTCTTGTCTTTCTTGAAGTTCAGGGAATCCCAGAAGCGGAGGAAGCCAGAGGCTATGCTCTGACTACTAAGACCAAGACGGAGAGACTCGAAGGTTGAGTGACGGACGCCGGGACACCGGTTTGACGAACTGGAGAGGTAGAGAGAAACATTTTCTAGAAGATGGTTAAAGCTAAAAGGAATCAATGAGATTTTTTTGGAGATGCAGATTGGGTTCATCAAAGATGAGAATCATATATATATGGTTTACAAATGGGCTACAAATCAGGAACATTTATGATCAAGCGATTTAAGATGGGGACATGAAGAGTTCACCGGTGAAAAAATAGATTACGAACATACACACGGCGCAACTCTGTAACTCAGACTTGTTTGAGACAATGATGAAAAGAACTCATATTAAACTACAACAATTTACAATATAGGAAAACCATAATTATTGCAAACTTAAGCTTTTTTTCATATAACGTGATGAATCTCATTTAAAAATGAAACCCATAACACACTTGTAGGTCCGACCCTCAGAGGAAGCCGAAGAAGCAAGGGCTTCCGACCTTCATAAATATATATTAGGTTCGGCCATCAATGTACAAAGGTATCAGTTAGCTTAGTGGTATAAATGTTGGTGTTTATATCTCAATAACCCGAGTTCGAGCCATGAGCTTGACACTTTTTCACACTTTTGTGGGGTCCATAAAACGATGACGTGGCGCGCTGAGGAGTGAACAAAAACTTATCTATTATAATATAGATTATGATTAAAAAAAAAGAAAATTACCTATTAGTGCAAGAGATGCCGCTTAATTAGGCGCTACAAGAATCGTCGTTTATTATCTAAGAGCATCATTGTCGGGTTGCTTAGAGTGGTCTCTTAAATTAATTATGACTAGATCTTGACCCGCGCCCCCGCGCGGGTGTTGGATTTAACTTGCGTTCAACGTAAATTTATAAACCATTTTTTATAAAATGTCCATTTATATTTTTGTGTTTTGTAAAATATATTTAGAGTAGAATATATTATATTATAATATAGATGTTTGATAATAATTTTTTATCTGTACGTAATATTATATTTATAATTTTATAACTTGATGCAATTTGATGTAATTGTAATATTCATATATTAACCTATTGATTTTTTGTTTATTTATTTAAAAATGATTTAATTTTTTACAGTAGGTTTTTATGAATTATTATTAATTTTATGATATTTGGTTTTCTTGAAAATTGTATTGTAGCAGATTAATATATACTATATATTACAGTTTGTGTTTTTTTTTCAGCAAAAAGAAATAACAATTCATTGTAATTAATTAATTTAAATTTTTGATTTTAAGTGAAGTGACAGATTTGTAAATAAGAAAGAAATGCAATGGCTAAATGTGTAAATAAAACAAAATATTTAATCTACTATCTGTGTTTCCTAACAATTCTCATTTAATCTGCTATCCAAGTTTCCAAACGACAGAATCTGTAAATGAGAAATAAATACAGTGACTATATGTAAATAAAATAATTTGCTATCATTGTTTCCAAACAACTTTCATTTAATCTACTATCTAAGTTTCCAAACAGTACCAAAAGGTACTTCAGTTTTAATTATTCTGTTGCCATCAAGTTTTTTTTTGTAAACTTTTATAGATGAAACTGACTTTGAGCTTTTAACATTTTCTGATCTTGCTGATTACTCAATATCTAGTCTTTCCTCTGATAGCATCGTTACCCTTTTCATATTTCTCAAATGCAATGGGGGTTGGATATATCGTAGAATTGAGTCCAGTGCTAAATTTTGAATTTTTTTACTAGAGTGAACATAAGTATGGATCCTTTAGAGGAAAGGATGATGCCTTCGGGCATGCACACAGTTGCAAATATATTCTGCTGTTGCTGCGGACAGAATGTTGGCTGGAAATATGCAAGTCTCGCTTTAGCCGCACTTCCATTCTTCTTGGGAGCGGTTTCTCGTTTTTCTCTTTGTTTCTTTGTTTGTTTGTTAGGAATCAGCGCATGAGAAAGATCAGAAATATAAAGAAGGCAAATTTGTACTAGAAAGGTGGTAACAGCTTCTCTTCTGAAAAGTTTCTCTTTGTCCATAGTTTCAGTCGTAAACAAAACATCAACTGAGGTTTGCATCGATATTCAAAGCGACACTGAAGATTCTTAATGTATGTTAGCTTTAGATTCTTCCCTCCCCTCTTGTGTTTCGGTTGTGTGTGGAATAGTGTTTGTTAAGGTCAGAGCTTGTTACTTGCATAGATATCTGTAGCGTGAGTTTTATAGAAGATACATGTCATGGAGCTTGCTTGAAACTTTATTCTTACTGATACAAATTTTCTTTTGCCATAATAATTATTAAATGCCGATGAACGGAATCTTGATATGTTTTGTAGAATGAAATAAGTAATATTTGTGCTTTGTTCTGAAATGTGTACTTTTTTTACAGATTGAAGATGCATGAGGAGAGTTCATCAAGGTGTAAAACTGATGAGGATGTTCAGGAAGGAGTTGTTCCTGCTTATCTTCTTGATCGTGAGAATACCTCTCGGGCTGAGGTTTGTTTTTTGTTTCAGAGTTGATTTAGGATCTTAGCAACACTATTAAACAAAAGAGGAAAAGTATGTGTTTAGTTTGAGATGCTAAGCTTTGTTCTTACTCATCATCATCATATATGCCTAGTACCAAGATTTATTTTTAAGAACCATTAAATAAGAGACTCTCATTGGAGCACAAAAATGTTGGTTTCTCTTAACTAGATTTCTTAAATAACATTTAATACTTAAAAATGATTAAGAGACCCAAGTAGGTTTTTGGGTCAATCATGCTCTCCTCTAAGTCTCTAGGTCTAGACCACCTCAAACAGTCAACAAAATATAAAAAGGTAGCTAGACCAACAAAATATAAAAAGGTACTTAGACTAAGATTACAGTGACTTTTTATAGAGTTTTATATCTTTTTGACTATTTTATTATGGTCTAGCTACATTTTTTTATGGCACCCACTAATATTTTAAACTTTAAAGTTTTCAACTAGCACTTTTAATTTTTAAACTGATATTTATATCACAAAAATCTTTTATCTGATGTATTTGTTCATCAAATAAAAAACTGACCAATTGTATAGATAAAAACAATGATGTGTCAATTTTTTTAAAAAATATTTAATTAATAAAATAAATAAATAATTAAATAAAAATATAGAAAACTATATAAAAATCAGAAAATTAAATTAAAATACGAACATTAAATAAAAATTCATAAAATTCAAATAAAAATCACAAAATATATTTTTTTATAAAAGATTACAAGATTACTTTTTAAAGAAAACTAAAATATCACAATTGACAATAACAATTTCAAACATATCACTAATGATGATGATGATGGTTTCTCACATAACCACCATTAACAATGACGGATTTTGACAAGTGTTTAATGATAGTTTTTAACATCAATGTTAAAAATGACGGTATATATATCAATAGTGATGTTTTTGACAACCATCGTTTAAAAATGGTAATATGTCAATAACGATGTGTTGACAAATAATAATGTTTTAGACAACCATCAAAGTGACATTTCATCGTTTAAAAATTAGTGTAACACATGCATTATGCATATTATAGTTGGAAATGACGGTTGTTGAAAATGTCGTTGTTGATATGTATATTGTCATTTTCAACGATGATGGAGGAAACTATTGTTGGAGATATGTGAAAAATCGCCATTGTTAATGGTTATGTGAGAAAAACCATCATAAGTGATGTGTTTGAGACTGTTATTGTTGTCAGCGATCATATGTCAGTTTTTAAAAAATCTTGTAACCTTTTTAAAAGATAATTAAAAAAAAACTTAAACTATTTTGAATTTTCTGATTTTTATTTAGTTTTAGTTTAATTTCTGAATTTTTATTAAAATTTCTGTATTTTAATCTAATTTAATTTTCTGATTTTTTTTAATTTTCTGATTTTGTTTAATATCTGATTTTTTATTCAATTTTTTATTTTAATAATTAAATAATTATTTTGAATAAAAAATTGTTACATCATCATTTTAGATGTACAATTGGTAAGTTTTTACTTAATAAACAAGTAATTTAGATTGAAGTTTTTATGATACAAATGTCATTTTGAAGGTTAAAAATAGTAGTAAAAAAACTTAAAGATTTAAAATGTCAATAAGTGCCACTTTCATAGTTTCTACGCGACTTTTTCCTAATATCAATAGTGTGAATGTTAATAAAACTGAATGTACTAATGTGTATATTGATGTGATCCTAGCCAAGATCGAACTTTCTAGATGTAAGAAAATGGGGATAAGCCTTGTTGTGCGAATCAGAGACTCAAGCACACAAGGGTTGTGGATCGAATAGTAACATAAAAGATGCTCAAGCACATAAGGGTTGTGGATCGAATAGTAACACAAGAGATGCGGAAAGACTCTTGATACTGCTAGTTCTCCTCTTTTGGATATGACAAACCAAAGAGATGAAACTTAAGCTGTTGGATATTACACACTAACAAAAAACAGTCAAAGAGAATTCTGGAAAAAGAAGAAAATGTTTTTTTTATTGATACTGGGACAAGGAAATTCGACCAACATATAAAAAGAAAAGCTTGTACATGCTCAAGCTCTCAAAAATAGATAAACAATAAATCCTAAAGGCTCCTCTCGAAACACACAGCAAACAGAGTTCAAAATTCAAAATAAAGATAACTTAAATACGTAGATAAATATTTCTCCTTGCTGGACCTTGATGGATTAATAAAATATGAGATGGATAAGCAACTTGTGGCTTCGTCAAAAATCTTTAAAAATCCATTGGGACAAAACTAAAGGCAGGAACAAAATCACACGCAACCTACTTGCCTATTTGATGATCAACTTGAACTTTGAATGTCTTGAATGGACAGTACTCCTCCCATTTCGACCAATGTATTCTTCTTGTTTCCAAGCATTATTCAATGTTGCATCCTCAGCTACAAGATCATCATCTAGTTCAAGCTCATTCTCAAATTCTTTATTTGACCATTTGGACTTGACCATGCTCGTATTATATTGTCTTCTAGTTTATCTTCGGTTGACCATCTGGACTTGACCACGTTTGTATTTTCTTCTAGTTTGTCTTCAGTTGACCATCTGGCCTTGACCACAGCCGCATTGTTCTTTATAAGGGAAGCACCTGCAGAGAGGATGAAATCGATGAGCCCCAGATTGTTTCTAAGAACTGCTTAGAAGCAACTTTAACAAAGCAAGATCGGACTACTTGTACGGTTGCTTGTTGTCTTTTGGGCATTGTTTTCTTGATTTTGCTTGTATGTTCGATGAGACATCAATACGAAACTGGTGTACTTAGCGTCAGGATTTGTGATTCATGTGGAGAAGGAGAAACACAAAGACTTATCTGAGTTTGAGCTTAAAGACATTCCTTGAAACTAGAGATTTGTATTTTAAAAGCTTTTCTTCCGTTTTAATGCTTGTTACTATTGCTTTTGAAGATTTTTCTTTTTTTTTTTTGTATATTTGCATGCATATGGAAAATTGGAATTTTTTTATTTCTACCATAAGTTTAATACTAATTTTCAAATTTATCATTAATAAATGATTATTTTCACAAATATCCTAAATTTGTGATAAAAATAACACTAAGTTATTTTTTAAAATTATTTATAGAACATTTATAAACTCAATCTCAACTCCTTAATAGTAAACCCAAAACGATAATCACTAAAGCTTAAACCTAAATGTTAGTATTTTTTTTATTTGTGGTATTTTTGAAAAATGGTACTTAACTTGTGGTATTACTAACAATTTTTCTAGAAGATTATTGTATTGTTTGGATTGTAGTTTCTGTTTTATGATTTCGATAAACAACAATTTATTTTCGTAAAAACTGTTGTGCATTATTAATAGTACTTATCAAACAACTATCAATGTTGCACCAACTAAATAATAACTAAAATATAAAAAAATTATGTTTATTATTATGTCAGTCTCATAGATAACGAAATTCCTAAGGTTAACAACATAATTCATTTACCAAAAAATTGAGCAGAAACTTTAATTACGTATTGTATGTAACACCAGCATCGACAATGATTTTGTCAATCATTCTCTTTGCTTAATCTAACATTCTATATTTTCTATTTTTAGTATAAATTTTGTTGAACAATATAAAACGCACATAAACAAAATGATTGGAAAACTGTTCAAGACTATCCGCGCTTAACGTGGACAAAAATCTAGTGTTATAAACATAAAAGTTCTTGACAAAGATTTTTATTCTTTATGTGATGAATGTACTAGTTAGAGTACATATAATATTTTTTAATCGAATAATGTAATTTTTCTTTCTTTTTTCTTTGGAATTTTTTTAACGTGTTTTTAGCAACAGAAAGTCACACTTGCAACATTAGATATGCATCATATATGTACATATATAAACACAAGTAAATTAAATATTTGTACCTCCCCACCTCTGAAGGTTTTTAAAAGCTGCTTAAGGTTCTATTCCTTATTTTTTTGCTAAGAATGTTAATTAAGATTCTAATCCTATGATTACTAATACTAGCTATGATAACAAAAATAAGAATCAGTGAGTTTTAGATTTAGAGACAAGAGAGAGATACATTACCTTCTTCATAGGAGAGTCTTTCTTTCTTCTCCCCTCCTGCATTCCTCAAATTTTATCTTCCCAATAAAACCCAACACAGAAGAAAGTCTAAAAGGTACCTAATTGACTTTTCATCGTTCTTAGTTCTTTTTTCTTTTCATATTTGTGTGTTTATATATACGTATCCCGTAACAATTGTTTTTTACGTCGGAATTTTAGGGGATTTTGCGGGAGATGAAAGTCGGAGCTCCGAGAAAGATTCGTAGTTGGGTCGTATTCCAAGTTCTTCTTCTGTATCTCCTTCCTCAAGCTGTTCATTCTCAGAGATCACAGTATGTTTGCTCTTCCCTTAACTCAAAACTCTTTTTTTTTTGCAACGAACCGGGTCGGATCATGTTTTTATCCAGTCTCCTAAAATGCAAAAATGGTTTTAGAAGCTTTTAATTTCCCAAGTTCACATCACATGTTAATTAGTTTACTATTTTTGTCGCCATTATTTTTGTAAATTTTTACCTGTTTATTGTTTTTTTCATTATAGTTTTAATGTTCACGAAGAAATCATATAATTTATTAAAATGTAAGGCTTCAAAGACAAAGGTTTCTTTGACTATATAAATGATTTAGAGAAACATAATTGAAGCCTCGTTGGTAATGACAATCCTTAACCACTCTCTTTTGTTTGCGTTTATATCTACTACTATATAAATATATAGACGAGAATCTCGAAACCAAGATCGTCACGAGACGTCTGTTCAAAATATACTATTAACGTTAAACGACAATCGGAAGAAAACAAAGGATATCTATATTATTAAAACTGAAATATAATTTGGTATTGTTTGAAAACATAGATAATAATATAAATGAAAATTGTTTGGAAACATGCATAGTGTTATAAATCATATTGTGGATGTCCATAACCGGTCCGGTCCCCAATACCTAGAGAGAGAGAGGCGGCCGCAGGAGAGAGAGAGAGATGCGGTTTAGACTTAGAGAGAAGGGGAAACCTAGTTTCCTTTTTCCTTGTATTTGTACACTTTCCATATTTATGTTTTTCCTTTTATCTCTTTGTAATTTCTATATATAAGGACACCATATGTTATGATTAATGATAAGAACTTACAGATTCTAATCCTTAAGTTTACAACACGTTATCAGCACAAAGTAAAACATTGAAAGAGTGTAACTGCCGTTTTCACGATAGCCTCTAGCCCTAAGCCTCCACGAAATATTCTTCAACTCAGCCGAAAATTATCAAACCCTAAACGCAAAAGAATCTGTCTTGGAACTTCAAAAAGGTAGTTCTCTCAAACCGTGAGGACCCAGAAAACGATCAAGATATCAAATCGAAGCCCTCACCGAGACGAATCCGTCAGTGCAAACTGCTTGTACATCTGACCACCGATGCGCCCTCACGTACAAATACAGTGCGCGCCAATTTGATTTAGAAACCAAATCCGATTCCAACAAGGATTTTCTAGCCGAACTCAACTCCTTTACAAGCGAGGGAATTAAAATCTAAATTCAACAAGGAGTTCAAGCCGAGAGGAGTTGCTGCCCGTGCGATCAAACTCTCTTTCCCATTCAGATCAAAGGAGTTCATAGGTGTTCCCGATCCGTCTCAGCTCAGCCTACAAACGATCTCAGTCCAATCCTAGCTCAGACGAACTCAGCCTCAGCTCGCATCCCGGACAGCTCGAGTTCCCGACAGAAGGCATCCCGTTCGCGACAACTCCAGCTCACGGACAGCTCGCGACCTCAGCCTCAATCCGTTCGCGATCTGATTCGTGTTCCAGTTTGCGGTTCATCCCTTTGGTGGTCCGTTCAACAAACTTCTAAGGTTAAAGGTAACTCGAAATCTAAGAACCCATAATCGAATATGGATTGTTTGATAAAAATTTAAACCATAAATCCCTAATCTTTTATGAATCAAAAACCATAGGGTAATAGATCAAAACCCCAAAGAGTAAATCGAAGCTCAAAAGTTCGATACCTCAAACCATAATCGAGATTGATCACTTGATCAATTAAAATCGAAATCTTTAATGGTTTTGAATCTCAAATCGAATCCCATTGATCTAAGATCAAACTCGAAAACCTAAAACCCTAAAACACATTCGATTTTTGCATAAACCCTAATTTGATATCCCTCAGAACTGGTTCGACAATCATTTATACTACAACATTTGTCTTAGGAGTCTTGAAAACTCCTAACATCAAATTGGCGCCGTTGCCAAATTCTGAGTAGATTTAAACATTGAGATTTAGTCACTTGCTTGAGACTAAGTCATTTTAATTTTCTTTTGTTACTGATTCTTCTTCTTCACCTACCTTTCACTTTCAGGTGTATGAACTTGAGGAGCAGGGGTCCATCAAACCTAGTTCCAATAGTAGCAGACATCAGAGCTTTCGAGAGGGAGTGTGCTAGAGCTAGAAGAGAAGAAGAACAACAAGCCCACTTGCAGAGATTGGATATTGATATGGCAGATCAACCGCAAGGGGCAGAACACCAACCGCGGGCAGCTCAACCCATTGGTACTTATGACTGGCCCAACATTCATGGTCATAGACTGGGAATCCGAGCATCGGCTGTGGCAGCCAACAACTTTGAGGTCAAGTCAGGACTCCTCAACGTGATCGAGAACAACAAATATCATGGCTTGGCTTTAGAGGACCCATTCGATCACTTGGACAAGTTCGACAGCTACTGTGGGTTGTCAAAAACCAATGGTGTGTCCGAAGATGCCTTAAAGCTCAAGCTATTCCCTTTCTCTTTGGGGGATAAGGCACGTCAGTGGGAGAAGTCTCTACCCAGCGATTCTATCACTACTTGGGATGAGTGCAAGAGAGCATTCTTGGAGAAATTCTTCTCATCCTCAAGAACTGCTAAGCTGAGAAATGAGATCTCCAGTTTTCAACAGAAGAACTTGGAAGGATTCAGTGAAGCCTGGGAGAGATTCAAAGGCTATCAAACCAAATGCCCACATCATGGTTTCTCTAAGGAGAGCTTGCTCAGTACCTTCTACAGAGGTGCCCTTCCTAAGTACATAGCCGGATTGGATACAGCTAGCAATGGGTTCTTCTTGGGAAGAACTGAAGATGATGCAGAAGAGCTAGTTGACAACATGGTGAAAAGTGATGCAGTCTACAGTGCAGATCACGACAGAGGCTGTAGGGGTGCTGATAAGCAGACGAGGAAAGAGATCAAAGCTTTGGAAGACAAGATCGACCTACTCATTGCTGAAAAAGCCACCCAAGAGCAGCTGAAGTTTGTTGGTAACTCCAAGCAGGACGATCCACCTGTTGTCCATGAGGTTGAGAGTTTGGAAGGTCAGGAAGAGCTGTGTTTCATCAACAACAATGGTAGCTGGTACAAAAAAGAGCCCAACTTTCAGTACAACAACTACCAACAGAAATCCTACCCCAACAACCAACAGAGTGGTTATCCGCCTAGAAACAACCAGCAAGGCAGCTATCAACCTCATCAAAACCCCTCATCTAGTTCCTCTGCTCCTCAAGAGAGCAGCACTGACACCCTGCTGAAACAAATCTTGGAGTCTCAGACTAGAAGTGAGAAGCATGTTGGTTATGAGTTGAAGAACCTTCATTCCAAGATTGATGGGAGCTACAATGAGCTCAACAACAAGTTCTCACATCTTGCTTCTACAATCAAGAATTTAGAGAATCAGTTTGCTTCCATGAACACTCACCAGACTCGCCAGCAAGGATCTCTACCTGGAAAATCTGACCAAAACCCCAAGGAGGCCAAAGCTATCACCCTTAGGAGTGGTAAGCAGTTACCTCCTACAACCCTTACCAGGGATGCTGAGAAACTAGGTGAGGAGGTGGCCATCAACTTAGATGATGAAGTGGTGATTGTTGATGAGAAAATCAATGATGAAATCTTGGAGAAGATTGTGGAAGCCAAAGGTAAAGGAAAGGTTGGGGAAGAGAAGAAAACAGTGAAAGATGGTGAAGTTCTTGCTCCAGCAAGTGAGAATTATTTTGTTCCTCCTCCCTATGAAGCCAAACTACCATTCCCTGGTAGATTCAAGAGGCAGCTGCTAGAGAAGTACAAGGCTTTATTTGAGAAGCAAATGAGTGAAGCTCAGGTTGCAATGCCCATCATCGATGCTTTCATGTTGATTCCTCAATACAACAAGTTTCTGAAAGATGTTGTAGCTGCAAAGAAGAAGGAAATGGAAAGCATGATGATTCTTACCCATGAGTGCAGTGCCATCATCCAGAGGCTTGATGTTCCAGAGAAGTTAGAGGATCCAGGATGCTTCACACTACCTTGTGCTCTTGGACCTATGGTATTTGAGAAATGTCTCTGCGATTTGGGAGCTAGTGTCAGCGTGATGTCTTTGTCTGTTGCAAAGAAGCTTGGATTCACTCAGTACAAGAAGTGTAGACTCTCTCTGGTGTTAGCTGATCGTTCAATGAAGTACCCTGTGGGCATCTTAGAGGACCTACCTGTGAAGATTGGAAGGTATGAGATACCTACAGATTTTGTGGTGCTTGAGATGGGTGAGAAGGCTCAAGACCAATTGATTCTATTCTTGGAAGACCATTCTTAGCTACAGCAGGAGCAATTGTTAAGGTGAAAGAGGGCACGATTGATCTCCATTTGGGTAAAGGGCATGTTCTCCACTTTGACATCAAGGAGAAAATGAAGAAACCAACTGTGTTCGGGTAAGCCTTCTACATTGAAGAGATGGGCACTCCTGCTGATGAACCCCTTGAAGAGTTACCACCTGAGGACAACGAGAAGGGAGAATCTTCCTCTACTCATTCCCCATAGAAGGTAACCCACTACTTTCCCTTGTATATACCATTTCGTTTTTGCATATTAGTTTTCTCTTTTTGGGTATCTCTCTCTCCTTGATAACACAGAGACTGTGTGATTTAAGTGTGGGGGAGGTACCAAGTATTTGATCACGTTTGTTTTGATGTTGTTTCATTGAGTCATGCATTGCATACCTATTTGCATAAAAAAAATCATTTAGTTTGCGTCATTTGCATTTCTAGGAGAGTCTAGAGCATATAGGTTGCATTTACTTGCATTGGGAGCAATGATTTGAGAAGCCTTGTAAAAAAACATTACTTTGCACCTGAGTAGCTTATGCACCTCTCAAAAAGACTTGTATGCTTCGAGCCTTGAAAACTCTTCCTGAAACTTGTTGATTGCTGAAACTCAACCTTTGAAGCCAACTACAACCTTGTTTGAACTGAACGAACTTAATGCTTCTTGCTTATGGTCCCTTGTGTACTGAGTCATGGATATACACACTTGAGTTGTCACATCCTTTATGCCAATATTTTTGACAAATTCGAGTGGTACACCATTCCCAAAACTCTTCCCTCTTTTTGAGCTTTCATTATTTGATGAGTGAGGTCTTTTTCGGAAAGCCTTACATGTGCATAATGTTGAGAGTATCGGGAACGACAATGCTTGATCTTCATTCTTGCTAGATTGGAAACATTATTGTCTAGCCATAGGATGGGGGTGAGTGTTGTAAAGTTTGATTTGGGAGTATGAGAAAGTAGAAGGAAAAGAGTGAACTCTTGTGTTTAATTGACTAGTCTTTATGGGATAAGTAGAGAAACTTCTAGCTCAATTTGTGAAAAGTCTTGGCCCCCAAACAAAAAAAAAATAAATAAAAATAAATAAATAAAAAAAGAAAAGGGGGCTAGCAAAGTTGTTTAGAGCTAAGATTTGTTTAGAAGTTGAGAAAATCCTTTATAGATTTCAAAGAAAAAGAGTTTTATGTGCAAAGTGTTCTTGGGATCTTTTGGTGAGAGATGGGAGTTGGGTTTGACATTGGGAAGTGATTGTGTAACTTGTATGTTTGGGAAAAGGGTAGAACAATGGAGATTGAACATTGTATGCATGAGTTGGTCCATTTCTTAGATATATTATGTGCAATGTCAAGGCTACTTGTTTTGAGAGTAAACCACTTTAAAAGATCATGGATTTTGAACTTCTTGACCCACTTGAATAAAAGTTTTCTCTTACTCAACCAAATGATTTGGACCAATTGACCATTTGCAAGAATTCACTTGATGCTATGCTTAATGAACTTGAGAGTTGGCTGATTTGCATGTGTGAATGCATGATGATGAGTGTAGGGATGGATGAAAAGAGTTGAGATAGACCTAGAGAAGCTAGAGTATAATGAGAGAGAGTGTACTAATGCTGAATTTAGATGTTGATTTGAGTGCTTTGTGTGTTCCTTTTGGCTATGAGCTCCCACCTTCAAACCTCTCTCCCTATGAGTTCTAGAAAGTTCACTTGAGGACAAGTAAAAGAATAAGTTTGGGGGAGTTGATATCTTGCATATTTACATTGTTTTATCCATTCACCCATGTGCATTTTGATCATATAAACTAGGATTTAGCCATGTTTAGGTTGCATTTTGCATACATGAGTCTTTATCAGGTATTGGAGTACCACATGGAGTTCTTGGAGACATTTGGGTGCGTTTGGAGCTCAAAAGAGGTGATTAAGGTTATCATTGGACGAGCAATGCATGGGAGCGACCTACCGGAGCGACGCAGGCGAAGTCGCTCCAGCTTCTAGAGCGACCTCACCACAGTGACACCCAGAGGTCGCTCGGGTTGTGTCGATTTGAGAGCGACGAACAAGCCAGGAGTGACCTCCTAGAGCGACACCCTAAGGTCGCTCGCGTCTATGGTTTCTGATCAAGCCCGGAACGACGTCTTCAGAGCGACACAGCCAGGTCGCTCGCGAAGAAACGACCCGGGAGCGACCTCTCGCAGCGACACAGCCAGGTCGCTCGCGACGAAACGACCCGGGAGCGACCTCTCGCAGCGACGAGCCGAGGTCGCTCCGCGTCTATTTGTTTGGCCGAATTCATTTTTCTCAAGGGCCTTTTGGTCATTTCATTATGCACGTTTTTTACTTTCTAAACCTATGTTTAAGTATCTTTTGTAAGCCATCAGTGGCTGGATATATCTTTTTCTGAAGAACAACTAGTAAAACTTCTTTTGATTCAGATTTCATTGCTTTCATCTTGTGTTCTTGTTGATATCTTATCTATTTCTCTACATGATTAATCTGAAATCCAATATGGGTTTAAGAGAAATCATGGAGATTAGTGAGTAATCACCTTTTGAATTCATGAGTTAGGGAGATCAATGATGATTAGGTTAGTTCTAGGATGTTTTAGTGTAGATCATTCTTGTTCCTTGCTAGTAGAGTATTCATAATGCATCTTCTGAGTTGGCCACTCAAAAGTTTATAAATAGGCATTTCCCACCCAAAAGGTGTTTGATGAAATGCCTGAGACAACTCTCCTAGGTTTTTAGTATACTTTGCCAAAGACATTTGTTGTTAAAGGTGCTAAGATAGCTAATAGACTTGTTAGTAATGATTGCTTTCACATTATTCAACCAAAGACATTTGATGTTTGAGATATGTTAGCAAATGAGCATTCATCTAGACATAGAGCTTGCTTAGAATTGTGTCTAGGCTTAAGGTCGATAGTTTGATTGATCATTTGCCATCCTTAGTTCGATACTTGATCACCCAATGTCTAATCCCTATGCCCATGAGTTCTCTTTTCCCTTAGTCAAGAAAGTATCATCTGTAATTTCTTTATAGTATTAGTAGTAGTTTAAAACCCATCTAAATCATTGGTTGCACTTAGATTGAGTGAGTACTTGCATTCTCAGTGCTTTGATATCCCTCAGAACTGGTTCGACAATCATTTATACTACAACATTTGTCTTAGGAGCTTTGAAAACTCCTAACATCACATACAAGGCTAGATAAATAATTTGCCGTAATCTATTAGCTAGATGTAGCTCATGATCGACCCAAAGGCACTGGAACGAGATTAAACATGTTCTTCGTTACCTGCAAGGAACGAAAGACTTGAGTCTATTTTATACTAACCATAACAAAGATGGTTTAGTTGGCTTTGCTGATGCAGGTTATTTATCAGATCCACACAATGCTCGATCACAGACAGACTATGTCTTTACACATGGAGGTACGGCCATATCATGGCGTTCCATGAAGCAGACGATCGTGGCCACATCTTCGAACCATTCGGAAATATTGGCCATACATGAGGCCAGCCGCGAGTGTGTCTGGTTGAGGTCGATGACCCAACATGTCCGATCAAATTGTGGGATGGCCGAGTGCAAGAAGCCGACATGTTCACCAAATCACTTCCTACCTGCACGTTCAGGAAGCTCATGCATCAGATTGGGATGCGTAGACTGAAAGATCTTCAGTGATGTTCAGAACAGGGGGAGTATACGTGTTGTACTCTTTTTCCTACACCATTGTTTTGTCCCACTGGGTTTTCCTGGTAAGGTTTTAATGATGCAACATCTAAAGCGTATTTCAATTCCTGTATGGTTATGGCATCCAAGGGGAGTGTTATAAATCATATTGTGGATGTCCATAACCGGTCTGGTCCATGACCGGCCCAGTACCTAGAGAGGGAGAGAGAGACGGCCGCAGGAGAGAGAGAGAGAGAGAGAGAGAGAGAGAGAGAGAGAGAGAGAGAGAGAAAATCGGTTTAGACTTAGAGAGAAGGGGAAACCCTAGTTTTCTTTTTCCTTGTATTTGTACACTTTCCATATTTATGTCTTTCATTTTATCTCTTTGTAATTCTCATATATAAGGGCACCATATATTATGATTAATGATAAGAACTTACAGATTCTAATACAGATAGAAATTTTTTTAGTAATTTTTTTATTTAAATATTTAACCATTGCATTTATAATAAATTAAGTATTTTTTTGTATTTTTTTATTTACAGATTTTGCCACTGCATTTAAAATCAATTTAAATTAATTAATTATAATTTCAAAGTGTATCTAACCAAATCGATATTCATATATTAACCATCATTAATATTGTATGAATATAACTAAATCGCATGTATTACATAGAGATAACATTTTCTTATATTACATCAAATTGCATAAAGTTATAAAATTTATAATGTAATATAATGTACAAATAAAAAAATTATTATCAAACTTCTATATATTGTATTCTATATGTAAATTACAAAACATAAAAAATATACATTATATTACTTTTTTATAAAATCAGCGGTTTATGAATTTACTCAACATAAATTCTAGTTTCTTTTAAAGCTATTGGCGCTTCTTTCGAAATTTATTTAAAAGCTTATAAATATATTAACCCTATATATTTAAGTGGAGTTCATAACATATTATTTATAGTTGAAGCTATTAAAATCAAACCACAATGAATTGTCAGATCACTAATTCTAATTAGTATATCAAGGAGCTATATATTTGACTGATAAATAAGTTTAAGAATATGATTGACATTAATGCTTTTCTCTTAATTAAGACAATGATATAAAACACATAATATAATTAAGTACTTACAGTCCACGATTTGAAAAAATAATTTATATTTGCTAAACTTTTTTAACAGAAACAAACTTAACATCACAAAGCCTGGAGAAAACATATCATCCCTAACAATCCAGCTAAGAGGAGTTGGTAACGACAAGGCAAGTAACACTCAAATATTCATATTTTAATTTTTGGTTATTTGTATAATATAAATTATATAATAAGAAACTATCTAATTAGAACCCATTGATTTTAGCTTAATCAACCAAAACCATTCGAAAAGATGTCTATTTTGATAAATTGGGTTGATCGGTTTCATTTTGATGATTTTAGGGTTTTGCTTGTGGGGCATGAAATGAAAATGGGAATAGAATTTTTTTTGTAATAGGATAATACAAAAAAGAATGAGTTACAATCAGGTTATAATCGAGATAACTAGATAATTTTGGTTAACTGTGTATTTGCTTCAGAAAAAAATGAATTAACGTTAATTGGTAAACAGTCACGCCTGTTAACCAATTGCAAAGAAAATTGGAAAGTACAATTCGAACTTTCATATTGGGTGGAATATGGATCTGATCGAACATTCGATGCTGCACAAAAAAAAAAAAAATCGAACATTCGATTCGTGAGAGGATACGTGGACTTAAGTTTGTGTGGATGTGGTAATTTTAGGTGGTCGTTGATAATGGTATTGTTCAAGTTACTTTCTCGAGCCCGCAAGGTTCGATAACTGGAATCAAATACGATGGCATCGACAATGTATTGGACGACGAAGTTGACGAACGTCGCCGTGGGTAAAATTCTTTAACACGGCTTTTCATATGTTTGTAACAATATTATTTCGAAAAGCAAAGCTTTCATACACTTCCTTAACAATTAACAAAGGCACATAACTATCTAACAAAGTCTTACTGTATTTTGTGTTTTAAAAAAAGGTCTTACTGTATTTCTTGGATAATAGGTATTGGGACGTAGCCTGGTATGAACCGGAAAAGAAATTTAAAACTGACAAGTGAGTAATCATTTATTGTAGCCAATTTTTGGAACTGTTTTTTACTTCCATTTTTAGAACTATTTATTTAGCGACAACTACATGTATTTAATTCGATTTTGCTGTCTATAGTTTCTTATTCAATGAAAATGTAATAGTTTTGAAAACATATTCTTGTAGTGACGATTGTTGGTCAACAAAGTGACATTTTTACCTTTTTTTGTATTTCGTAGACTAGAAGGAACTAGATTTGAAATCATAACTCAGAACGAAGAACAAGTTGAGATTTCATTTACAAGGACGTGGACGATCTCTAAACGTGGCTCCTTGGTCCCCCTAAATGTAGACAAAAGGTACGTAGGTTACAACTGTATTTAAGATATATATATTTATGTAACTTTGATCTCCAAAGTAAATAATTATAATCGATTGTATAACTCTTTTTGAAAGGTACATTATTCGAAGTGGTGTCTCCGGAATATACATCTACTGTATAATGGAGAGGTTAGAAGGCTGGCCCGACGTGGACATGGACCAAATTAGAATCGTATTCAAGCTCAACCACACAATGTAACCAACATTTTATTATTTATATTTATACTTGAATTTCATTTAGTGGAAATTTTGTTAATTGAATAAACATTGCATACTTTTGTGGGTAATTTTCAGATTTAATTTCATGGCAATATCTGATGACCGGCAGAGAAGCATGCCGTCCATGGCAGATCGGAACCATGCTATGCAATTAGCTTATAAAGAAGCTGTTCTTTTGACAAATCCAAGGAACCCTATGTTCAAAGGAGAGGTATATAATAGTTTAGGAAAACATAATCCGAAAAACTACTAAACTAAGTTTACGAACCGTTTGAGAATAGATGGTTTATGTGGTTCTTAATAGTTGATACATTTCGATCGATTTAATAAAATCGCTTTAATAAAAATTCAGTATTATCATATACTAAGGAGTGTTACATTGGGGAAAATTGATTTGGTGTGACGCAGGTAGACGATAAGTATATGTACTCAATGGAAGACAAAGATAACAACGTTCATGGTTGGATCTCGTCGGAGCCACCGGTTGGGTTTTGGATGATAACTCCAAGCGATGAGTTCCGACTTGGTGGGCCGATCAAGCAAGACCTGACTTCTCACGCGAGACCAATCACCCTCTCCGTGAGTTTATTTACCATATACAAATATTCAACAAAATACAAATCATGATTAAGCAATTAAGGTTTGATTGATATCTTCAGGTTAAGTACTAATGCTTGTTGATATCGTCGTTACCATAAACAATCATGTTCTTGTAGATGTTTACGAGCACGCACTACGCGGGAAAAGAGATGAGAATGGGCTACAGAAATGGAGAACCATGGAAGAAGGTGTTTGGACCTGTGTTGGCTTATCTAAACTCTGTCTCTCCCAATGCTTCCACTCTTCGTCTATGGAGAGATGCCAAACGACAGGTTATTTTTGGTCGTATATCATTATTGTTATATATAACTCCTTTTTGTTTTTGAGAACTTAAGATTTATATTTGCATTTATATTAATAATATGTATCAGATGGCTGAAGAGGTCAAAAGCTGGCCTTTTGATTTTGTACATTCAGAAGATTACCCTCTTAGTAATCAAAGAGGAACAATCCAAGGGCAGTTCTATATCAAAGATAGGTAAACAAATATCCATTCTTCTCTAGAAAATACATTTAAGCTAGCTATGTTCTTCACTGTATTCTAATTTTCCTTTGCATTACATTATCTTGCAGTTACGTGTCAAGGTTAAATATATATGGGAAATTTGCTTTTGTTGGTTTGGCACCAGTTGGTGAAGCCGGTTCATGGCAAACCGAATCCAAGGTATATATAACAATAGTAGAGTGACTCTATGGTCTATACAAATGTATATATACTATACTGTTTTGTGGTGATTGTTAAAGTGCATATTAATTTTTTATTTTTGTATAATTATTTTGTGACAAAAGGGGTATCAGTTCTGGACGAAAGCTGACAGAAAAGGGAGATTCGTTATAGAGAATGTGAGGGCAGGCAACTATAGTCTCTACGCCTGGGGTATAGGTTTTATTGGTGACTACAAATATGAGCAAAACATTACCATCACGCCAGGTACGTATATATATACACATATATCCATTGTAAGCCCATTTTTAACAAACCTTTAAATTCACATCACCCTTTATGACCAATCAAAATGACACATAGATTATTAATTAAAAAACATTAAATTAAATAAAAAATAGCTACAAAAAATAAAAACGTTAATTTTAACGACACTAACGCTTCCAGCAAAACCCTAAACCCTAAATCTTAAATTTTAAACCATATACCTAAATTCTAAACCAAAATCCAAACCCCTAAACACAAACCCTATACCTTAAACCCTAATCATAGACCCTAAACCCAAATTATATACCTTAAACCCAAAAATATACTATAAACCTAAACCCTATACCCTAAACCAAAGTCTTAGACCATAAACCCAAACCGTAAACCTTAACTCAAAGCATCTGAGTTTGGGGTTTACCGTTTGAGTTTTAGGTCTAGGATTTGGGTTTAGGGTTTAGGTTTTGGGTTTAGGATTTACGGTTTGGGTTTAAGATTTACAGTTTGGACTTATGGTTAAGGTTTTGGTTTTAGGATATATAATTTGGGTTTAAGATTTACGGTTTGGGTTTAGGGTCTATGACTTGGGTTTAAGGTATAGAGTTTAGGTTTATAGTCTAGTTTTTGGATTTAGGGTATATAATTTGGGTTTAGGGTCTAGGATTAGGGTTTAGGAGTTTGGATTTGGGTTTAGAATTTAGGGTATAGGGTTTAGAATTTAAGATTTAGGGTTTAGGGTTTAGCTAGAAGCGTTAGCGTCGTTAAAATTAGCGTTTTATTTTTTATAGCTATTTTTTATTTAATTTAATATTTTTTAATTAATGATCTATATGTCACTTTGATTGGTCCTAATTTCTCTTCTTTTTATCATAGATACAGAAGCATGCATGCTTGGTCAGTTGTTATTCATTATATTTTTTTTTTTTTTTTGAAAAATTGCTATTCATTATATTTCAACTCAAAGATATATATTTTTAAAAATACTATGATTTTGCTTGGATATAAAAATGACACTAAATCAATTTATTAGGTATAGTTCCAGTTTTTATATACAAACTGCATACATTTTGTATGAATCATACGTACGTACATGTCCATGTAGTTTGTTTGCGTTAGCAGTAGTTCTATATATCAAACCATATTTACATGAACGTAAACGCAGGTAGCGAGATGAACGTAGGGCCCATAGTGTATGAGCCGCCGAGAAATGGTCCAACGTTGTGGGAAATCGGTGTACCGGACCGAACAGCCGGAGAATTCTATATACCGGATCCTTATCCTACACTTATGAACAACCTCTACGTTAATCCACTTCAAGACAGGTTAGTACTTATATATAGCCTTATGTACGCTTACTTTGTCGACTACTCATTAACTAGATCACGTTTTGGTTCGGAGTACAATTACTTTTAGTAGATTAATGTTTAAGCAGAGAGACTTCTTTTGATTCATGAGTCTAAGTTTAAATTGAATATTAACCAACGCATTCAATAAAACTATTGCAGATTCAGGCAATATGGATTATGGGATTGTTACTCAGATTTATACCCAGAAAACGATCTTGTCTATACAATCGGTCTAAGTAATTACAGAAGAGATTGGTTCTTTGCACATGTTACCAGGTAAGTTACAAAACCGTATATTTTTTCTATAGTTGTGTATGCTTCTATTAAAAATACCTAGCTAATTAACTCCAGCTTTTAAACTAATTCGGGTAACCAAATATGAACTGGTACCATATAGAAACGTTGGAAACAATACATACCAACCAACGACATGGCAAATCATATTCAACTTACAGAATTTGAACCGGGTCGGACTCTACACACTCCGAGTAGCTCTAGCCTCAGCCGCTGATTCAGAACTACAAGTTCGGATCAACGATCCAGAATCCGATCATATTTTTACGACTGGTTTAATCGGAAAAGACAATGCGATTGCTAGACATGGGATTCATGGGTTATATAGATTGTACAGTATCGATGTTGCGGGAAACTTACTAGGCGCTGGTGATAACACGATATATTTAACTCAATCGAGAAGTACAACACCATTTCAAGGTGTTATGTATGATTATATTCGTCTTGAAAGTCCTTTTAGAACTTGAAAAGAAGTAGATAGATTTAAAACAATTAACGGTAGATGGAATTTAAATTGTTTTTTTTTTCTTTCTTTCTTCTTTTCTAGAGTTGGTTTTTAGTTATTTGACTGTAATGTAATATCAATAGTGTGAATGTTAATAAAACCGAATGTATTAATGTATATATGATTTATGCGTTTTAGCTATATATAATATATATACTTTTAAACTTAAAATTATGCATTTTTGTTTATTACAAGATGAAATGAATAGATTTATGCATGTGTAAGGTGTAGTTTTGCACATCACTTGCAACAAATTAATAAATCTTTTAGAACCCATAGGACATGGTTAGTTAGCCTGGTCCTAGATATCACATATTCACATGTATCTTCTCTTCACCTACAAGTTACTCATTTTATATGTGCTTTTCACTAAGGTCTAGGGAACTTCACTATTGCATATATGTTTATATTCTACCTTCGCAAGTTAGCATATAATAAATCAAAATGCATATATACTCATAATGAATGATTCATAAAAGTCAGAATTAGCTATGCTAACGTCTCATCGCTATTTTAGTCGAAGTCAGAGCGAAGAGAAGCAACAAGTAGTTGTAATACCTTAAGCTATGATGATGATGATGATGTAAATTAGCAAGCTTAAGTTATCTTTTTTTTTTTTGAAAGAATGTTAAATTTATTCAAATCAAAAAAGACTTTTGTACAAACTAATGCAGCTTTAGGCTAATTGTATGATAGTTTTTTCAAAACAATAAAAGTGGTGAGGTTCCGTCTAAATTCTAAACGAAAACCAAATCACCATAGCTTGGCTGAAAGGAGTTCCTCCTCTTCCTTGTAGAGAACTGATTCTGTTCCTTACTTGTTTGTAGATGGACTTGGTGAGAAGGTTTGGAGGACGCTGTGTCGTGCCATGTCTTCTCCCATTTCTTTCCATCCAGATCGTATGCACAGAAACTTGAAACACATATCTAAGGAGAAACTTTCGCATCCCTGTGACCTGGTTCGTCGATATGAGATCAAGAACTTGACTCCAATTGTGGGAGTACAAGTTATCTTCTTTGAAACAAGTTTTCTAAGCACAGCAGCTTGCCCGTTTCGATTGTGGATAAGGTTACACACAAGAACAGCTTAGAAACAAAGCGAGATTGGACCTTGATGAGAGGCCGTCACAGAATCATTCAGTTGCTGTGTGCGTGCCTACCTGCTCAACCTCCTACACTTATACATGGTTCAGACGATTACTTTTTATGGAGAACTTCCGCTGATACTGCGCCTAGCCAATTCTCAGCTTCTAGAACGTGGAAGGCGTTGCATCCAACACCAGCAACGGTGCCGTGGTATAGCTCAATTTGGTTCAAATCTGGAATTCCTAAGCACACTTTCCATGCTTGGGTCTCGGTCCGAGGTAGGCTACCAACATGAGATAGACTTCTAAATTGGGGAATGAGTGTTCCCTCCACGTGTCTGCTCTGCGGTTTAGCTGATGAATCAAGAGACCACATATATTTCTCTTGTTCTTATTCTAGGTCAGTATGGGATTCTTTCTTTACTCAAACAAGTTTCAATCAGCCATATACTTTCAGTGAGGTCATCAGGTGGGTTCATCACTCTACCCCGCCTGGAAAAATAAGAACAATTTGCAAATTGGTTACGCAAGCCGTTTTCTATGCTATATGGAATGAGAGGAACAAAAGATTGCATACTTCAGTGGCAAGGCACCCTCAGCTTATTATAAGGGAGATTCAAATCATTTTGAAAGCCAAATTGTATGGTATGGATCAGAATGTACTGGTTACTTGTCGTCTTGGGGGCTTTGAATTTCTTTATTTTTCTTGTGTGTTTCGATGAGTGATATTACGTGTATACGCACACCAAATAACCTAATGTGCACACTACCACAATCGAATGGTATGTCGATGTAGCACTTTAGGATCGAATCCACAGAGACCAAATCTTACACTTTATCTTTATGGGATCAGAATCAAGCTAAAACAATATGGGGGTTTTAAAGTTTGTGGTAACGTAAAAAGCAAGTAACAGATTGGTTTTAAGTTTCAGATTAATGAGAAACTAACCTAGGGTTTAACGGGCACTTACAATCATGAGCCAAACAATTATTCAAGTTTGATTAATGAACTAGTCTAGAACTAGGAACACAATACTAGATCAACCCACTGTCGTGGTGTTTCACCTTTCAGTGATCAGCCTCAATACCTAAGCTCTCGCTTGGATCAAGGCGTGATGATGAACATTAAGATCAAGTCCAATCGGTTCACAAAACACCCTAATATCTACTTTCGCTGATTAGGGATGCTATGCTCATTCATAACATATCTAGCAACCTATTACACGGTTAATGAATAGGTTAAACCTAGGATCTAACAATAACTGGCCAGTTTAATGCAAGCAATAAGAGCAGTTATGAATGAAGACAATCAATGGATACTTATCTGTGTTTAGCTCACGATCTAACACCCTAACACCCTAGGCTAGCTAGATCAACTACTCAGTCATAACAAGAGAGAACACAGAAATCAATTCTGAATAAGACTTCATGTAAATAAAAGAGATAGAAAGAGGGTTCAGGATAATCTTCTCTATGGTGAGAGAGATGGAGCCTTCTCCCTTTACAATCCAAAAGCACAAAAGTCTCCAATGGTTTTCTTCTGTCTAGAATAGCGTAGAATGGTAAAGAGAAACAGAAAATATGATATATCAAAGCCACAGGCGGCTGGGAGAGAAAATAGGGATAATTAGGGCAAATCCCGTAACGATTGTAGTTTCCTTAAAAATCTCTGCCGCTGGAACACTCACTCGGAACAGTCACTCGGGTTGCTCCGCTATCTGACTGTTCTGCGTGAAAACCACCAAATTGCATTGTTTTCTGCATCTTTTGTTCCAGCTGGTCCATCTCCCATCCAATGCAACTCCAGACCTGTAATGACTCCAAAAGGACTAGAAAGACTCGATAAAGAATTGAAAACCAATTTAAAAGATTGTATACAAGATGTATAAAACACCATATATCAATTCCCCCAGACTTAGATCCTTATTTGTCCTCAAACAATGTCAAGTATCAAGAACAGGGAGAAAGGTTTGAAAGTGTGGGAACTCTCCTATTCTCAGCAACCATACTTTAACCACGAGTCTCTGAACCATACAAGCAGTAAAACTAGGACAACACACCCTTACCGGAACCCCACTGACTGCTGTTCAAAAATCGGCTCCATACTCTTCATCTCAAACCTGAAAAAGCAACACTATCGAGACAGAACTCCCTACATTCATTTAAGAGTAGCGTGAGCTTCTCATCACAGGCATCATTCAGGGTAGATGGTCTAGGTGTGGAACAGGCTATTTAATGGTGGAGTTAAAAGTGTTTAGGGGCTACCATTTCATTGAAGAGGATGCAGGATATCACACAAAATGACAAGAGAGGATAGATCCATTGATGTCCACAGCCTCTACTCGTTTTTGCTCTATCTGGTGCGACTGTTCTAATGACGGAACAGGCAACTGATTGTTTTGCGTTCCACTTTCCTTTTGGTACCCACTCCTTTGCTCGATCTTTCCAGTGGCTCATATTTCTTTTATCTCATCCCCTTCTCCATCACCTTATTTTGGTTTTTTTTTTTTTTTTTTTTTTTTTGAAGACTGATATGGTGATGTGACAAAGAAGGAGGTCATACATGATGGTTCTGAGTGCCACTGGTGGTTCTGATTTCGCAACCATCCTGGTTCTCCACCCCTGCTCTTGCGCAGTTCATTGGTTCTGGAGCGGTTGCTCCCTTAATCTGATTGTTCTCCTTTCTGCCATAATTTCTGGAGCAGTAACGAGTAGGAGGCTGCGTTGATTATTTCCTCTCCGACCTTTTTGCACATATCTGCACATATGACACTGAAAAACAAATGCATGAAGGTGGAATAAAGGCTAAGGTGCAACTAGCTAAAGATGAGCTAGCCACTCAGGATCAGCAAGATGGATAAAAAGGATAAGAAGTCCTGAGCGTGTTCTCGTTTCCCTGATCTAATGCCCATAACAAGAAGATTTCCAGTCAAGATTAGGTTCAAGTAAGGTGGAGTTAAGTCTACCCAGTGTAACCTGATCGGCTGAGAACTTCTGGAGAATCAAGTGAGATATGTCAGGGTGTTCCAGGTCCACATGTGTGTCTTTCGCCACTTCTAAGGTCACTGAATAAGATAACTAAAGCACGAGGTGGTCAGTGATCAACACGGAATAAAGTCCTAATTCCCACAAATTTTTGACTGACTCAATAAAAACTGACTCAAATTGACCCAAAAGAAAAACAAAAGAAGAAAACGAGTTAGTAAACGACGAAAAACCTCCCCCAGACTTACTTTACAACGTCCCTGGTGTGAAAATAAATCAGAGAGAATGTGAAAACAAGAATAAACATTTTTTTTTTGGGTCGAGATACTTACCTGAGTGGAGCAGGCGCTCCATGAAAATTCTGGGTGTTCTGTCGTCAGATGGTCGCCTGGAACAACCGCTCTTTTCAGGGGGTAGGTTGTTCCGTTTCTGCAACCCAGAATTTTTGAAGTATCTCGAATTTTTATGCTTTTTGACCTGAAACTCAATAAACTAAAACGAAAATAAGCAACCAAAAAACAGAAGCAAATTATATTTACACTTACCAGTGGGTTGCCTCCCACCAAGCGCTTGGTTTAAGTCACTAGCTTGACTCGGTGACAGGGATCAGTCGGGTTGATCATGAGGACTTGTTCCAAAACAAGCTCCACAGTCAGACATGTTCAACTTCAGAACTCTGTTCAGCAACCCTTTCACAGCAGCTTCTCCTATCTCTTTCAGCTCATGTGTGAGCATTACTCTGACTTTAGAGAAAGGTTTAAAGGTACCCTTGCACTTTACCTCATACTCAATGGATTCCTCATCACACAAGCGAGGTATCAAAGTCATCATAGGATCACCCTTGACCCTTTTCTTCTGAACTTTCTGTTTCACCCTTGAATTCTCTCTGAATTTAGTAGGATCAGTGTTAGGATCTTCATCAGATAACAGCCTGCTCTCACCCTTATCACCATGCTCCTTCTCTGGAATAACCTTCAGCTTTTCTACATCAAACACTGAGATGCAAGAGGCGTGTGATGAGGAAGATCTGGTGGGTACAACCTTGTAGAAAACTTTCTTGTTGATGTTGGAGAAGCAGACTCTCTTGTTGGGCATATCGATGGTTGCTCCAACAGTAGCCATGAATGTCCTTCCAAATATCAAAGGCATATCATGATCCTTGTTCATCTCAACAACTTGAAACTCAGCAGGAACAATGCATTCCTCTACTTGAACATGAAGGCTGCGGATGGTTCCATATGGGAATGCTCTGGAAGAGTTTGCAAAGGTCAGGGTCAGCTGAGAACGCTCAACATCAGCAATACCCAAATCGTCTACAATAGCCTTTGAGATGAGATTCACACAAGAACCAGAGTCACAAAGAGCGTCCTTGAAGGTTGTTCCTGCGATGGAACATGGGAAAACAAACTTTCCAGGATCATCAACCTTAGGCAATACCTTCAGTGCTGGCGTAGACAGTGCTCTGGTATAGAGGACCTTGATCTCTTCTTGAGTCTCTCTACAGTTTTTAAAGAACTGGAGCAATGGACGAATCTGCAGAGCATCTTCGAATGCAAGTTCTTTAGGAAGCCTTCTCACCATCTTGTTAAAACCTATCAGCTGCTCTTCACCAATGGGATCCATCAGATGTCTAGGTAGAATTGGATGGGGAACCTTAGGAACATAGACTCGGACTGGTGGAGTTTCAGCAGGTTCGCTAGGAGCAATCACTTCAGAGCTAGCAGACTGCTCTGTGTTCTCTTCTACGACTAGAATAGTCTCAGCAAACGGCTGCTCTACTGCATTACAGTGCTCAGTCCTTGGATTTTTATCAGTTCTTCCAGGGAGCGTCTCTTGTTGCCTCTTGACACTCTCAGCTGTTTGAGCAAGCTGAACATCGATCTTTCTCATATGGATCGCAAGATTGTCATACTTGTTATTCAGCTCAGTGAACATGTTGCCCATCCTGGTGTCAATTTCTGTGGTTACCTGATTCAACACCTTGGCCTGAACCTGCTGACCCTGCAACAGCTGTTGCATCATCATACCCAGACTTTGCAGCTCATCTGGTTGACTGTTCTCGTTAGCTGGAACAGCTTGTTGATTGCTCTGCGGTTGTCGCTTGTTCTGGTTCTGAATATGTCCGGCCGTAGCTTGCTCCATGCTGAAGACGTGCCCTTGGTTGTTTTTCAGTAGCTGATCAACCTTGGCAGTCAGCTCATCTATTTTCTGGGTGTCAGAACTGTTCCCTTTCATGGAGCAATCACTCTCCTCTTTCTTATTAGCTGAGCTAGCAGCCATGTTCTCAATCAGCTTAAACGCTCCATCAGTGGTTTGAGTCATGAAGTCTCCATTGCTCGCAGAGTTCAGAGCACCTTGGTATTTCCAGTCCACTCCATCATAGAAAATGTCCAGGAGGTAATCATCATCAAATCCATGGTGAGGACATTCTCTGCGATAGTCATTGAAGCGCTCCCATGTGTCGCAGAAAGGCTCATCAGTGAGCTGTCTGAAGGAGGTGATCTTGTTCCTCAATGCAGTTGTTCTCGCCTTAGAGTAGAAATGGCTGAGGAAGGCTGATCGGACCTGTTCCCATGAAGTGAGAGAGCCGGTAGGGAGAGAGTTCAACCACCGTGCAGCTTTTCCATCAAGAGAGAATGGGAATAACATGCACGTGATGTAGTCTGGTGGAACACCATTCACGCGAGTGAAACTACAGACTTTTTCGAAGCTCTCAATATGCTCCATTGGAATTTCTGTAGAGAGACCAGAGAACACCTTTCTCTGTACTAGACCGATCAAAGCAGACTTGTTCTCGAAGTCCTGCCTGGTGCAGAGTGGAGGAATAATGGCAGAGCGCGTAGTAGGGATGTTGCAAGGAATGTTTCTATGCCCGATTGGAACAGTCTGTGCTTGTTGTTCCTGTCGCGCGAGAGCAGCCTGTTCAGCAGCATCCTGCTGAGCTTGGATGGTCTGCTGCATTTGTTGCATCTGCTGCTGCATGAGTGCCATAGCCGCAGTGAGATCATCCTGATTGGCGTGATCACCCATAGTGGTGTCGGTTTTCCTTGGCTGTTGACGATTTGTTCTTTCTAACCTTGCTAGCTCCTGGTTGGTAAATGTAACTAACTCTCCTTGTGCGTTTCTCTGAGTATGTCTACTGGTAATGCACCTGAAAAATTAGCTGCAACAAAAAGGATAGAGCAAGTTAGAGGTCTTAGACTAAATAAATAACCGAAAAATAAAGGTAAAAAGATGGTCCCCGGCAACGGCGCCAATTTGATATTACGTGTATACGCACACCAAATAACCTAATGTGCACACTACCACAATTGAATGGTATGTCGATGTAGCACTTTAGGATCGAATCCACAAAGACCAAATCTTACACTTTATCTTTATGGGATCAGAATCAAGCTAAAACAATATGGGGGTTTTAAAGTTTGTGATAACGTAAAAAGCAAGTAACAGATTGGTTTTAAGTTTCAGATTAATGAGAAACTAACCTAGGGTTTAACGGGCGCTTACAATCATGAGCCAAACAATTATTCAAGTTTGATAAATGAACTAGTCTAGAACTAGGAACACAATACTAGATCAACCCACTGTCGTGGTGTTTCACCTTTCAGTGATCAGCCTCAATACCTAAGCTCTCGCTTGGATCAAGGCGTGATGATGAACATTAAGATCAAGTCCAATCGGTTCACAAAACACCCTAATATCTACTTTCGCTGATTAGGGATGCTATGCTCATTCATAACAGATCTAGCAACCTATTACACGGTTAATGAATAGGTTAAACCTAGGATCTAACAATAACTGGCCAGTTTAATGCAAGCAATAAGAGCAGTTATGAATGAAGACAATCAATGGATACTTATCTGTGTTTAGCTCACGATCTAACACCCTAACACCCTAGGCTAGCTGGATCAACTACTCAGTCATAACAAGAGAGAACACAGAAATCAATTCTGAATAAGACTTCATGTAAATAAAAGAGATAGAAATAGGGTTCAGGATAATCTTCTCTATGGTGAGAGAGATGGAGCCATCTCCCTTTACAATCCAAAAGCACAAAAGTCTCCAATGGTTTTCTTCTGTCTAGAATAGCGTAGAATGGTGAAGAGAAACAGAAAATATGATATATTAAAGCCACAGGCGGCTGGGAGAGAAAATAGGGATAATTAGGGCAAATCTCGTAATGATTGTAGTTTCCTTAAAAATCTCTGCCGCTGGAACACTCACTCGGAACAGTCACTCGGGTTGCTCCGCTATCTGACTGTTCTGCGTGAAAACCACCAAATTGCATTGTTTTCTGCCTCTTTTGTTCCAGCTGGTCCATCTCCCATCCAATGCAACTCCAGACCTGCAATGACTCCAAAAGGACTAGAAAGACTCGATAAAGACTTGAAAACCAATTTAAAAGCATGTATACAAGATGTATAAAACACCATATATCAATGAGGCATCAATACGAAACTGATGTGCATAGCGTCAGGATTGGTGATTCATGTGGAGAAGGAGAAGACAAAGACAAATCTGAGTTTGAGCTTAAAGACATTCCTTGAAAGTACTAGAGATTTGTATTTTAAAAGCTTGTCTTCCATTTTTGTTGCTGGTTACTATTGCTTTTGAAGATTTTCTTTTTTTGTGTATTGCATGCATGCAATAGAAGATTATTGTGTCGTTTGGATTGTAATTTTTGTCAAATTTAAAACATTTATTTTGGTCAAAGTCAAATTTAAAACCTAATTAGTAGTTATTTTGCCTCTTCAATAAACCAACGTTTAATATATAAAATGCTGCGTTTTGTTCTTCAAAAGAGATTACTACGCGCGTTTTGAAGTTCGTTTAAAACGGAAAGTTTGAGAGAAACGAAAGCAAGATCAAGAACAGTATCGTTGCGATGGCTGATGATAAAAAAGTTCCACCGACGATGGAGGAGATTCACCAGAAAATGATCAGCTCCTTTATTACTAAGATCACATCGTATTCGAGAGACGTCGCTAGACTCTTTCTTGAAGCTCATCAATGGGATATCGACGCTGCAGTCTCGGACTTCAACCAAGTCGTTTCCGTCGCAGCCGCCAGAAGAAATGTTCCAAACCCTAGAGACCGAGACTCACGAGCTCTGCCTTCGAATCTTGGAGTAGATATCTCTGTTTCATCTCCGCCGCCGATACGGTTGCGATCACCACGGTCTCCTTCTCATGCACGTAATCTGTTTAGTAGGGAAGCGATTCAACGAGCTGATAACGATTTCCATGAACAAGAGTAAGTTGGTTAATTGTCTCTTTTAATCTCTTGTGGAAGAGAGATGAATTTTTTGTTTCGAAATCACAATGTGCGATTATGTTGAATCCATGATACTTCTTGCTTAGAGAAAAAAATGGCTCTTCGTTATCATAACAAAAGGTTTTTGGATATTTATATGTATTTTTAGGAACGATCTTTTGAACGCTGCTAAGGAATCAGATGATGTAGAAAGAGCTCCTCTACCATCATCATCAAGAAGACTAAATTCAAGAAGCGTAAGCGAAATTCTTTCAGATACTCCTCAATTGGTCCGGAGCATTGTCACTATTTGGAGGAATGGTTTCACTCTCGATGATCATCCATTATCCACATTGGATGATCCGGATAATGCAATCTTTTTTGAGGTTTAATATATTTTTTCTTTGGTGCTTTTTCCTAGCTTTGATTCACTTGGATTTGATTAACATATGTTTCCAACGTCGATTCAAGGTCGTAGAAAGCTTGGAGTCACCACGTGAACTCGATTCGCCAGAGACCAAACAGCGTTTCTTTATCAAACTCATTAGGCGTCAACAAGAAGACTTCCCTGTATATTTATATCTCTTTTTCTCTTAATGCTTATGCATATTCTCTTGCTGAAATGTTGAAAGCTCTTTGGTAACAGCAGGATTCACCAAAACCATTCCAAGGAGTGGGAAGAACTCTAGCCGAGCCACCAGCTTCATCCGACTCACTGGCCACAAAACCAACACCATCAATGGATCCCACAGAACCAACACCATCAATGGATTCTTGGGCCATGAATCTATCTCGAAAAATTGATCAAATAATAGAGAGAATGAATAAATATAAGTTGTTTTGGAAAAAAATCCGAAGAAACATATTTCATTTTACAAAAATCTAGGTAGTAAGCGAGGTGAAATTGGTTCAAGTATCATATCTCTACTATATAAAAGGAACTATTTTCAAGTCTTCTTACACTGTCCACATAGGATGAAATATTCCTAGCCGATCATTTGTCCATGTCATCAAGGATTCTTGGGCCATGAATCTGTGTTTTCATTTGAGTTGTGTTTACATTTATTAAACTACTTGAATCCAACCCATCTCGCCATTTCTGAAGCGTGACTCTTCCCCGACTATTCATCTTCGTCATTACTGATCAATTTCTCAGCACCAAACACTTCGCCGTTACAGTTATCCCTTTTCATTAGTATATTATGCTCTTTAATCTTGCTTCAATGGTTTTGTTCCACCTTCCCCTTTCTCTCCTTCTATATAAAAGGCTCCATCTCATCGTTATCCCAGCCCTAATTGAAACTCTGCAGAAACAGCTACATTTACCGGCATGAAATCCACTGGATACTCTCCCCTCTCCACCGGCAAGTCTTCCGTCGCTGTTTCTCTCTCCAATTGAAAATGACGGGCTCAAAGAAGGACGAGGAGGACCATCTTAAAAGAAGGAGGAGATGAAGAATCTACTCCTCCGTGATGATGACAGCCCAAGAAGTAGAAAAAAACATTTCGATCCAACTTCTTTTGGTATGTTTTCTACTGTTTCATCTGATCAAATTTCAGTTAAGTTTCAAATTTTGTGTTAGATTGTGGTGACAAAATATGATTTCGGGTTTTGAACCTATCCTCCAAAATAAGTTAAGAGGCTACACAATGGGTTTTAAAGCTTCTGATTTTAGCATTGGCCATTTTAATTATGTCGAGTTCTAACCATTTTTTGTCTTCTCAGTTTTCAAGATCATTTACTTGGATGGATATGGACCTCCACCTAGACGTTTCCAACCAAACACTCGAGCAAGTTGAGTGATGAAGAGCTTATCTACTTACAAAAACATTTTTCTCAAGCTTTACCATTTCATTTCATCCTTGGTAATTTGCTTTACCTATTGTTTACTCATCTTCCTCGCCACTTTGTGTGTCTTCTCTATAGTTAAGCTTCAGGGAGAGTTGTGCATAAGCATCTTGAAGAATTCATGAGAGAGTGAGGTAACTTGCTCAAACGAGTTCTTTTCACAAAAATAAATCAGTTCATGAGTAGGTTTATAGAATGGGAAGAGATAAGATCATGAAATGGTTCTAATGGTTTATACAAGTGCAATATTTCAATATCTGTGTTTAAATTTTGCCTTTTGATTTGTTGATACTAATCTTTGTTCTCTTTACTTTGTTATTAACTAAGTTATGATTCTTCTGGATTTGGCCTGAGGTTTTCTTCCTCCAGCTCCTAAGTTCCTAACAGTCTTTTCCTTTTTCCTTAATCTGTAAAGGGAAGAATAATGGGCTAGCTTCTGCCATCGTGAAACTGTGGAAGAAATGTGTTACTGCAATCAATTAATTACTGTTTATCGTCTTTATATTTTGTTACGCACGTAAATACATAACAAATACAGAACGGCAAGGCATCAACTGGAGACTTCAGAGGCTACCGGTATATACTTTTACATAATAATTTTGTGTTTTTCTGAACTATTAACCACACATGTCTCTAGAAAGTTGCTTACTCTTTCGAAAGCTAAAGTCTCGAAGGCAAAACATGTTACAAATATTTCTCTTTTTTTTTCTTTCACAGGAGAACCTCGAGTGAAAGAAGATAAAGATGACATTTATCAAAGATATCAAATCTCTTGACATTCTTTTGTATTTGTTCAGAATTTAATTGTTATAATATTACGTACATGTTTAATTTTGTCACTCTTTCTTTACAAGGAGCTTCGAGATCACATAAGCTCCAATGCCACAAGTGGAAGCTTAGAAACGTTTCTTTGAGCTGATCGAGGTAATTATATCACATGCATGGCTGCTAAAAATAACCTTTGTCTGCTTTCTAACCAAAAAGAGCATCAGTCCTATTATATTTGATGTTGTTTTGTTTATATACCCCATATCCAAAGCTCCTTGCAAATACAGATTGAAAACAGGGTGGTACCTACAGATGATGTTGGAGAAACAACAGAAGTTACAAGAGACCCATGAGCTTTTCCTCAGTGACATCGCCAAAGCAATGCAATGTCACATTTGCCGCATCCGAATGTGGTTTCAAGACAAACTGTGAACCAAACTGAATCTGCTTTGGTATCAATTAAACTAAGTCCATTCAATTATTATTTTTCAATTCAGGTACAATTAAGGAAATATTTTATGTTGGAAAAATGAAGATACATATATATATATATATATACATTGGTATAACAGTCCATATAAGAGAACACAACAAAGAATCTAGGTTTTTTTATCTGTGTGTATACTTAGAAGTAATATAGAGCTCAAAGGTTAAGAAAGTGTGGAAGTTCAGTTAGACAAACTTTTGTCTAAACCGAGAAGAAACGACTACAAAAACAAAACAAAGATAACAAGCCACCACACATAACCAGAGAATATTAGTACATTAACATTTAAGGTTGATTTTGTTGGGCTAAACATGTTTAGTGGGAATAATTTTAGATGGTTTGTTAAAACTCAGAGATTCAACAATACCATTTGTGTTATAAGAAAATTATCTTTTCTTTGCTTCGAAGCTCATGCAACACAACTGAAGTAGTGAAGATGAGCACCAACACTACTAAAACTTTATATCTATTATTAATATTTAAATAAGTCACTCTTTTGTTTAGCTTATTATGATATTTATATTTTATCTTATAAATAATATTAGAGTCATAGAATATACTAGCTAATTTTCTATTTATAAAGTAACCACACTACGACGATTACTTTAAACAATATTATGTTATTTTAATTAGACATGTGCTTTCCATATAAAGTATCTGGTCGGTTTGGTTATTATTAAGGTATGTTAGATTATATATATTTTCTGAATTCAACCATAATATTATTATTTTTATAAATTTGATTATTTTTGTTAATGCATTTAATTTAGTTATTTTGTCTTAGATTTGTAAATTTGATAGAATTATATATGATTTGATATATTTTGTATTGAGAATTGAATATAAAAATTAAAGTATTGATCAATTTAAAATTTATAATCTCATGCTTATATATAAATTTTCAAAAGAATTAAATCATAACAATTTAATTAAAAGTTAACTTTCATTTATCAATGTATCTTGAGTCATTCCGTAATTTATATGTATAAAATAAAAAATACTATAAAGTTAATTTTTTATTTTTTATAAGAATGTAGATTGATTTGGTTATTCATTTTCAGATATATTGAATTACATATCTCTCTAAAAGGAATTAAAATATTTCTGATAATAATTCGACCAAATCATATTAGTTTTATTCATTGCATTTAGTTAAGTTCTTTATCTAAGATATGAATCTATCTTTTCATAAAAAAAATTGAAATTCATAATTTTACTGATCTTTTTAGTTGATATATTTTGAAAAAATATATAAGAAAAATGTATGTTTTTTTGAAAATTAATATGCAAAATAAATAAGTATATCCAAAAAATACTTACATAATTAGAAAAATCAAATAGTTATTATTTTAGTTTACAAAATAAATATTTTAATAGACGTGTTTAAGTATAAGATAATAAGTTGCTATATTTTCAAAACAAAGTTATAAATACATTAAGCTTTAGATAGTTTTAGAACTAATTAACAATAAACCAAATAATTAACCCAAAAATACTATGTTAATTATTTTGCTTCTCCAAAGCACACATCTCACAACATAAAGATGTCTTCGCCATAAGCTAATCAAAAATTATGAAAATTAAAGCATATAAGTTTTCAACCTTAAACAATATCTTCTAACTATTTTCATTAATATTAGGGAAATTAATATCATCTTCTATTTAAGAGCTCCAATGGGGGTTCTACCCACTGGAGTTCTAAACTTGCCATAAATGTATATGTATATATTGTATATATGTATGTAGTTGTGGGGTCCATTATTTTGTGGAGAGCCTCTCCAAAATCTCTTAAAATCTCTTAAGGAACCTGATTTTACTTCAACAAGAAGATAGAGAATACTTCATACAAATTTGTAAAGATAAAACCAGAAATAAAAACAATGGAACTAAAGTTTACGCCACCATAAATCCACAACTTGATTTAACAAAGCCAAGGTTTTCGGCATAATTTCTTTCACTAGCCTATGTTCTTTATATTTTGACATCATGTATTGATATTATTCTTTGCTTAACAAAAATTCTATAATAATTCTTACTTTTATGCTACACCAAGTAGAACCACAAACCATCTGTGATCAATTATATAATTTATTTCTCACTCAACCCTATTCTTTTTTTTTTTTTTGACATCAACAAAAGAAAACAGACTCATATAGACTCTGTTAACCAAGAGGGTAGCTCTGCATCCATGTGAACGACGAACGACGGTTGAATTCTTGCACTCCGTGCTAGTTTGTCCGCCTGTGTGTTCTGCGTTCTTGGTACATAGATGATCTCCGAGCTCTGAAATCCAGTACTAAGGGTCTTTATATCTGTCAAGTAGTTTGCAAACGCTGGCCATTCTTCTGGTTCCGAAACCATCTTCACCAATTGAGAACAATCTGTTGCAAATGTGACCCGAACCTGCCGCAAATTCCGCATACATTCCATTGCCCAGATTAGTGATTCAAACTCTACATGGAGAGGTGAAACACTAGCTCTGGTGTTTCTTGCACCCATCAAACCATCAAATCCTGGTAAGGTGCTATACCATCCTTGTCCCGAGAAGTTATCATTTGCCTTCCATGAGCCATCAGAGAAGCACCATCTGCCCGGTCTCACCGGTATGGGAGCCATATCTCTCTGGTGTGCGTCATGTGACTCAGGAGTCACCTGTGCATCAGCCCACATAAAAGATTCTGTCTCGGCCTTCCCGAGAGTATCTCGAGGATCAATATCTAAATTACTAAATACCTTACTATTCCTTGCTTTCCATATGTACCAAAATATCCACGCAAAGTGATGATCATCCATCTTTGAGATAACTCGCCAAAATAGATGATCCATGTTTGCGTAGAGTGATTCCGTTGGAAAGATTGCAGGATTAGATGGAATCTTAGAGAGCGCCCATGTCTGAATTGCCGGTGGACATTCAAAAAAGACATGGTTTATAGATTCCTCTAGAGCACCACATCGAGCGCAACAGATATCTCCTTGCATCCCTCTTGCCTGCAAATTTTTCCTAACCGATAGACATCCAGATAATATTTGCCACAGAAAATGTCGTATTTTCGATGGGCATCGAGTTTTCCAGCAGAAGGACTTGAGTGAGTCTACCGTGGGTCCGTAGGTTTCTGCCTGAGATTGCTGATCTGGGTATACCCGCTCCACCTGATAACCTGATTTAACCGTATACCGTCCATTTTTCGAAAAGTGCCATCCATCTCTATCTGCCATCTGAGACCTACTCAGTGGTATACTTGTAATGATTTTCACGTCTTCAGGATCCACCAAGGTGTGAAGAGCATTTAAATTCCATGAGCGTGAGACTGGATCTATGAGCGAGTCAACTGTAAGGTCCGGGTAAAAAAAAAATGGTTTTGATTTGCTGGTTTCGGGCGAGTGGTTGGGAGCCATGGGTCATTCCATACGGATATGGTTGATCCTAATCCCACCCTTTTGATTAGTCATTTGCTTACCAGAGATCTAGCGGAAATAATACTCCTCCACCCATAGGATGGGGAGTAGGAGCGAATCGGATCCAGGGGTGATGCATTCATGTAGTACCGACCCTTAAACACACGGGCAAATAACGTGTTCGGCTTTTCAATGAGTCGCCATAACTGTTTACCCAGCATTGATGTATTAAAATCCGTTATATCCTTAAAACCCAGACCACCCTGTTCCTTAGGGGCACAAACTTTATCCCAGGATTTCCAGTGCATACCTCTTGTGCTTCCCCCAGGGCTCCACCAAAATCTAGCCACAACACTGGTAATTTTCTTCGTGTTTGCTTTGGGCAAGCGGTAACACGACATCACATGATTCGGCATTGCAGTGACTACTGATTTAATTACTACCTCCTTTCCCCCCTTAGTAAAATACCGAAAAGCTCATCCATTAACCCGAGAGCTTACTCTATCCTGTACGAATCCGAAAATTTGGATCTTTGATCCACCCATATTTTCTGGGAGACCCAAGTAAGTACCCATACCACCAACATTCTGTATTCCTAAGATATCCCGCATCATCTGTCGTTTTGAATCCTCAATCTTATGTCCAAACTGAATGGACGATTTTTGGAAATTAATCAATTGTCCAGATACTGCAGCATAATCCTGGAGGATCCTTAGAATAGTTTGACACTCTGCCTCTTGTGCTTTGCAGAAGAAAAGACTGTCATCTGCAAAGAGGAGGTGAGATATCGAAGGACAAGCGCGAGCCACCTTCATCCCAGTCAACTGTTTCTCCCGTTCCGCTTTTTTAATATTCGCAATGAGCGCCTCTGTGCATAATATAAATAAATAGGGGGATAACGGATCTCCCTGTCTTAAGCCCTTTTGTGGGATAATAAGACCCCTTGGTTGACCATTGAGTAATACTCTATATTGAACCGATGATATACAAGCCATCATAAGTTTGACCCAATGAGTATCAAATCCCATCTTCAGCAAGATTGCCTGGATAAAATCTCATTCAAGCCTGTCATACGCCTTACTCATATCTGTCTTGATGGCCATAAATTTACCTTGACATGCCTTGTTGGCCCTCAAACCATGAAACATTTCCTGTGCTATAAGGATATTATCCGAGATTAGGCGTCCTGCCACAAAGGCTGATTGAGTTTCTGATATAAGCGATGGTAAACATATCTTCAGCCGTTGGCATAATACCTTAGAAATAATTTTATACCCAACATTACATAGGCTTATGGGCCTTAATTCCGTCATCCTTGTCGGCCTTTTTGTTTTTGGAATCATACATATATTAGTAATGTTTAACCGTGTATCCAGTTCCCAGATAAGCAGAAAATTATTTACCAACTCCACCAAATCTGTCTTAATGATGTGCCATGAATGTTGAAAGAATAATGCAGTCATTCCGTCAGGGCCTGGGGCTTTGCCTGGATGCATCATAAACAGGGCTTGACGTATCTCTTCTTCAGTAGCCGGTTTTAATAACCACCCATTGGTCTGCGTAGAGATAGATGGTTGTATTTCTGATAAAAATTTGTCAAAAGCCGTTGGAGAGGTAGTAATGAACAGCTCATCAAAGTAATTCACTGCTACCTTCTCCACTCCCTCATCATCCGTTATCCAGTTACCATCAGCATCATGTAGTCCAACAATTCTATTTCTCACCCGACGTTGCCTTGTCAATGCATGATAAAATTCTGTATTGCGGTCCCCAGATGAATACCACATATTCCTACTTTTTTGAAACCAATAGTCCTCCTCATCCCTGTATGCCTCTTGTAACTTCCTAGAGACCTCCAGGATATCCTCCTGTGACCTGTTATTATCCATCTGAACCTCCTCCAGAGCTTTTTGTAGCTCATTTATTTTATCCTTTCCGAAAGGGGGATTGTCCTTTCTCCATTGTGCGATTTCATGTCTACAGTTGCTAATCTTTGTGACAAAAGGTTCTGGTTGGGAACTATTTTGTTCCTTCCAGCCGGAGGTGATAGCCTCTAATAAGCCATCCTGTCCGATCCAACGTTTGTCAAACTTAAACTGTCCTTTTCTCCTCACTACTTTGTCCTCCAGATAAGCCACTACCGGTCGATGATCCGATGCCACCATACGGAGGTATTCCGTGTATGAACATGGGAATAGAGTGTGCCATTCCTCATTGGCCAGGGCCCGATCCAATCGACAGCGAACCATCACTGCACCCACTCCCTTACCCCTCCGTCCTTGCCAGGACAATTTATTCCCACGTGCTGGGAATTCTAATAGTCCACTATTCCGATCATAGTATTAAAAGGAACGAAAGAATCAGGGTTCCTCATCGCCCCTCCATCCTTTTCATGATTACCAGTGATCTCATTGAGATCACCTATAACAAACCAAGGTTCAGAGCGCGCAAGCCCAAACCGAGTTAACCTTTCCCATACATGTTCCCTTAATTCCTGTACTGGATCCCCGTAAACAAAAGTGATGTAAACTCTTCTTCCAAGAGTCACTGCTTCCACATCTATCATCCTATTACTTGTGTAGGAGATTGTGACCTCAAATTCATTATTATAGTACAGGGCTAAGCCCCCACTTCTGCCAATGGGATCCACCGTAACCAGGTTATCATAGCAAAAATGTGCTTGAAAATCCTGCATAAACTCCTAGTATTTCTTTGTTTCAGACAAAAATAAGACATCCGGTTTATGTTTGTGCCAAATCTCCCTGAGATAGCTAATAGTCCATTTACTACCAGCTCCTCGACAATTCCAACTTAATATTCTCATATATTTAATTGTTAAATACTCCATAGAGCTAAATAAAAGTAGGATTGAAGAGTCCCAGCTCCGTAATATGCCAACTCATTCCCATTCCAAAAATCCATATGAATGGGACATATATATAAATAAATCCATACGCAAATCTCCTGGCCGCCAATTATAAGAGTCATAATCCGAATTGCCTTTATAATCCACAAACCCATAATCCACTCAACCCTATTCAAAATGAGCAATACTAAGTTTACTCTACCATTATGTGCAAATTGGTACTTATACACATGTATTTAACGTTACAAATAAAATTTACGCCCACATGAAATCATCAACAAAACATTAACAAAATGGAACCCAATATCTTATCGTACTTTTCATGTACAAAGTTTGTATGTTTTTCTGATACAAAATGATGAAACAATCAATAACACATATTCATATTTATCTAAACATAAAAAAATATAAATACATAATCCGCGTGTAACGCGAACACGAACCTAGTTTACATAATATCGGTTATGTTTCATAGCGTGATTGAGGTTTATTTAATGTATAAAGTATAACATTATGATTATAGTGAAGAATTGGAAAGGTATAAACAATGTTATAGAAAGCAAATAGAAAGTCTTTACACAATATTGGAGTGTTTAAAAATTATATTATTAAGCTAACTATCAATACTATTAAAAAGGAAGGAATCCTAAAAAATCTACTTAAAACAAACCATAGTTGGACCATTTCATTTAACTATAATTCATATTATTTCTCATACTACTAACTTATTAATTATTCTTCATTAAAGGTAAATTAGTCATAAAAATGGTACTAACCTAATTCTCTACATATATGTTTACTATATACAGCATTATTCCATCATAATTATTTTTTGCTATTATTAAATAATGTCCACCCTATATTTGTATATATGGTTACTTGTGATTTATTTAATAGTTAATACTTTCGGAGACTATTAACAGAATACAATATCCATTATAAAAAAAAATTGTATCTTTTACAGAGATCAACCATTATTTTATACCAACCTAATTAACTAAACTGATTTCATTAACCATGTTTTATATATGAACACTTCAACATTATCATTCACAAACTAAACAATGTTTGTCACAACTTAATATTCCAAGTTGGCTGTATTATTTAATACCAAACCAGTTACTATACGAATCCATAGATATGATTATGGTCTACATAAAACCGGTTCAATCTTTCTATCTGTCTATATTTTCAGAAAATGGCTATTTATCTTCGGTTTTGTTAGATATTTAGTCTAACCAATTATAAACCGGTTAGTGATAACTTCTAAAAACTTTGAAAACACTTTGTTATTTATTAACTTTATATCGATACTTTAAAATAGGTTAGCAGTAGAATTGTGTTTTAGAACAAAATATACTTATTTTAAAACATAGTTATATATATATATTTGAAATAATTATTTTGAAAATAGTTTTGATACTATGTGTTATATTAAACATAGTTATATATATATTTGAAATCATTATATACATAAATTATACTTTTGGTTAACTAAATTATTTATCAACCAAATAAAAATATTCGGGTAATTCAAGTTTTCGGGTTATCCGGTTTATAAATAGTATTTTTAGGATATTTAGTTATTTAAAAATTGAATGTAATTAATATTTTCAAACATATAATTTTATTTAAAAATTCAGGCACTCATTTGGTTCTCGGTTCGGTTTCAACTTTTCAGTCATAGATATATGATTTACTCTATTATTTATGCAATTCAATTCAATTTTGGTTTTTCAGTTTGTACGGTTTGGCTCGTGGTTTTGGATAAATGTGCTCAAACTTATACACTATGTTATATAGAAATTCGTTTAAAATATATTTAATTACAAAAACATTTTAGTGCGGCTCAATCTAATATAAAGGCCACCAGTATTTATAAAAATATTCTATACATTGATTTATGAAAATATATTTTTAACATAAAATATTTTGTATACATGATTTTTTTAAAAAAAATAGGTGTACGAATTAGATGTACAATTTTTGTTTCTTTATTTTGGTTATATTTATATCATTTTGTTTTGTATAACTTTCAAGGTTTAGTTTTTGATACTATCCAAAAAAAAATTCATAAAGTAAAAAACAAATTGAATGGGCCCTCATTATATCAGGCCCGGCTCTGTTTGCATGCATGCAATATAATTGTATCGTTTGAATTGTATATTTGTCAAATTTAAAACCTAAACTAGTGATTTTGCGTTTAATATATAAAACGCTGCGTTCAGTTCTTCAAAAGAGACGAATACGCGCGTTTTGAAGTTGGTTATATAACGGAAAGTTTCAGAGGTGAGAGAGTTTGAGAAGACGAAGAACGAAAGAAAGATCAGAAGAAGAAGTAAGCTTGCGATGGGTGATGGTGATCATAAGCCTCCGCCTACGACGGAGGAGATTCGCCAGAAGATGATCAGCTCCTTTACTACTGAGATCACATCTTCTTCGGAACAAGTCGCTATACTCATTCTTGAAGCTCATCAATGGGATATCGCCGCTGCAATCTCCGCCTTCAGAGACGCCGTCGTCGCAGCAGCCGACGCAGCGAGGCCAAATGTTCCTTCGCCGATACGGTTGCGATCACCACGGTCTCCTTCTCGTGCCTTCTCTCCTGGCGATGGGAACATCCTCAGCGATTCCGATGAAAAAGAGTAAGTTTCTTTTTAATCTTTCAAGAGATGAATCTTTAGTTTCGAAAGCGAATATGCGATTATGTTGAGTCTTGCGACCATCTTGCTTTTAGATGATAACAAAAGGTTTTGTATTTTAGGAACGAAGATCCTATGGAATCAGATGATGTAGAAAGAGATCTATCATCATTACCAAGAAGACTAAAGTTCAGAAGCTTAAGCGAAATTCTTTCGGTTATTCCTCAAGAGATCCCACGCACTGTCACTCTTTATAGGAATGGTTACACTTTCGATGATGATAATATATTATGGCCATTGGATGATCCCCAATGTGCAGAGTTTCTTGAGGTTTATTTTCTTCTTTTTTTTTCTGTTCAGTTCAAATTTTGTGCTTTTAATTCTCCAGTTTAGCTTGGATTTTGATTATTAACATAGGTTTCCATGTCGATTCAAGGTCGTAGAAAGCTTGGAGTCACCACGTGCACTCGATTCGCCAGGTGGCAAACGGCGTGTCCTTATCACACTCATTAGGCGTCAACAAGAAGACTTCCATGTATATATATATATATATATATCTCTCATAATGCTTATGCATGTTCTCTTACTGAAATGTTGAAAGCTCTTTGCTTCTTATATCTCTAACAACAGGAGCCACCAAAACCATTCCAAGGAGTGGGAAGAACTCTAGCCGAGCCAGACTCTGTCCCACCAGCTTCATCCGACTCACTGACCGCAGAAGCAACACCATCAACGGATCCCACAGCTCCAACAACCTCGATCAAGGTCATATTAGCGGACGGCACACCCATTGTCTCCCGGTTCACTACTACTCACCATACCATCAGAGACGTTCGAAACTTCATTGACGCGGCTAGACCAGATGCTTCCAGAGACTACCAATTACTCATCATGGGGTCGTCTCCTCCTACACCACTGACGACTGACTTAGACCAAACCATCGAGCAAGCTGGCATCTCTAACGCTGTTCTCACTCAGAAGTTCTAGACCTTCCTCTTAAGCACATAAAAGATCAATTCTTTAGGTTACTACACATGTTGATATCATCAAAAAACACTTTTCTGTTGTTTTGACTTGCTTCTCTGTAGGCTAAAAGTCTTTCAGGTGGTTAACCCTAAATAAAAGTGTTTGCAAGTCTCAAAACCTTTTTAGCAAGTTTTATGGTAAATTTTTTTTGTACCTTCCCATTTACAATTCTTAACAAAAGAAAGAGGGTACACTCTGGAAGATATGGGTAAAAAAAACACAAATGGAACAAATTGTTTCTCTTTTCTTGCAACTTACCCAACTCCTAATAAAATTTAGAGTGACCCTATCCCCAAATTACAAACTAAAAGATAGACCATTTTCTAACACATCTATGTTCTTCAAGATCATTGCGCATGATCACGAGAGAGCAAATCAGTAACTGCACAATTCTGGAGCCATATCTTAATGATTAATGGTTCCAATTTTTTTATATAAGATTTTTTCAGACTAAAATTTTTATATATTTAAAATATTAGAATGCAAATGAGATCTTAAAAAAAAAAAAAAAAAACAGCACTAGATTGTGATGACTGCTAGTCTCCAGAAAAAGGTTAAGAGTATTGGGATAAAGATTAAGTTTTACCAGAAAATTAAAAAAAAAACAACTCATCTCAAGTACAAAAGCAGAGCTGTAAAACGCAACAGTGGCTGAAGAATGATCACGGATCAGCAAGGATTGAAATGAACAAAGACATGGCTGTCTGGGTTTGCTCAGGATTCCCCGAGAGTAAGACCGTCGCTTCAACTCCTGTAAGAGAATCCTTGACATCCACTCTGGCTCCTGAAATCTGTTGGTTTGCAACAACAAGTTAACAAAATGATTTTTGTCTAGCATGTAAAAATGATTCAAGTACAAAAGAAACACCTGTTGTAGATTGTCTAAACCGGCACCATCTCTTCCACAGAGTGCAGCAAGAGCATCTTTCTCAACAGCTAGCTCCAAGGTAACGTTTCTCAAAGATACACCTTTATTTCTGCTTCCAACAAAAAGAAAATCAATCACAAGATACAACGCCAGGAGATTGTTAACAAAATGGATTACACTGTAGCTAGCAAGAACATACCGTGGTGGTAAAGAAGACAAGTATCCATTGCTAGAAAGTTGAAGCTGTTTCATTCCCTGTGTCAACCCATTCTCCAATAAGCTTGTTGGATGTATAAAACCGTTGACTTCATTCGCCTCGGTATGAGTACAATCGATGGACTTCATTACTTCTGTACTGATTCTGAGCATATTCAAGTCTTGTTCACCATCTAATACCGAGAGAGAATCTCCTCTTCCTGTGTTCTGCGGTTTTGTTGAACCATTATGAAATGGTTCTCAAATGGAACCAAGCAACACATCATTAAAACGTCAGCTTACGAGCAAGAGAACACACTTACTTGTTGTGATGGTTGCAGATTATATGGATTACTAACTCTAGCTCTCACTTCTTCTACGGCCTTCTTTGGTAATAGGTTCTCACGTAACTTAGAAGAAACCTGACACAAGGCCTTTTGTACATGCTTATACTCTCCCATAATCTAAAAAATAAACAAAGAGACAAAGATTATCTTATATAGGTAATAAAATAAAATCATACCGATTACAAGAAAACACAAGTTGCTTACCTCTATAACCAGTTCATTTTCTGAAAGACAGTCTAGAATCTGGCTACCTACTGGAATGTGTACATCAACACCAGTTACCGTGACTGCTTCTCTGTTTCCAACAAAGTCATTAGCAAACTGTAACGGTACCAATAGCTTAGTTTTCACTAAAGCACCCGGGAACAGACTTTTCCCAACATCAATCTCAACAGATCTTGCAAAGACAAGACCCAGAGCCTTTTGTGCAGGAGAGTACCCTGAATCAAGGCTCTACAAAAAGGCAAAGCAAGTTAGATTATTGTGATTAAATCAAAAGTAACAGCAATGAGGAGAAAAAAAAGCTACCTCACGTGCAGTAATGGTAACAACACGTTCACCGGATGCTTTTAGTGGAGCTCCGATCGAAATGGAAGCACCTGCTTCATTTTGCATAGCTCTGATGATAGTTCCATGTCTCCCAATTATGCCTCCAGCTGCAACACTTGTGCAGATTAGTTTGAACACAACCTTCCGGTATGTATCTATTGAATCTTGAAAACGGTTTCTTGATGGTGTATGAGTATTATTGGATGCAGCAGTTTCAGAAGCATTGGGCAATGAAGAGCGCAGGCTTGGTAAAAACTCAGAGTGAGGATCTTCAGTAGATGAGTCATAGGCCTTGCTGCAAAGTGGCGGTGGATAGCCATTGAGAGGTGGACTATTCTGAAGAAAATTTGATACCATAACCAGTGCCTTCTTCACAGCTAAGACATCGCCAGTGATCTATGTACAGAAAATAAAACAGACATTCACTAATCAAATCCAAAAATGCAAACACAAAAGTTATTAACTTTTCATAAAAAGAATACCATAAACACTTAGATATGTGTAGGCATGACATGAGTGTTTATTCTGATCCAACCTTCAAAAATACATAATCTAAAGTTTCAAAACCCAAATAACTACTTTAAATATTCAATTACATGTTTATTCTGATCCGACCATTGAAAATACATAATATAAAAAACTTTTCTTAACCGAACTCAAAATGAGTTTGGATCCAAAATAGACCTTGAAAATATCTAACCTAAAAATATTATTAACCGAATCCAAAATGAGTTTGAATCCACAATGAATCTTTATAAACAGCTATAAAATTTACTCAAAATCCTAACTAATATTAACTATCAACATGTATAAAACCAAAATGAAACTTAAAAGACTGAATCCAAAAAATTTCAACCCGACCGCAGTTGCAAAATGAATGTAGTTTGCGGGAATAATTATATAAAAAGGATTATTCAACACAAAGATTTTGCATAAACACTTAGAACATTCATCACTACCATGTCATTGCTTCTTCTACTTCTACGCATTGTCACATGTTATATATATACCAATTTTACAAAAGCCATGCGTTGACCAGCAGTTAACTGAGACACCAAAGACTTTGACTTTATGTTTTGACTTCAAAAGTGATCATAGGAGACAGAACATACCTGAATCAGTTCATCACTGTTCGTACCACAACTGGGAGGAGGCAAAACCCTAATCATAGCGCCGGAGTTTCTCCGCATCCACTCCACGCTCTTCCCTCCCAACCCCAAAACAGCACCAATCTGACTCCGATCGGCTAGAATCCCACAGTAAGCTTCTTTATCATCCCCCTCCACGACTCCGCAGCTATCCTTCGCCGCCAGAACGGCCCACGACCTCTCCAAAACCCTGATCAGCGCCATCTGAGCGGCGGAGACCTCGCAAGTCACCCAACCCTCGTGTTCACCAGCGGCGAAGCCTCCGACTCTGTCAGTCAACAGAAAGCTTTTGTTAACGGCGGTTGATCCGACGATGAATACGACCCAGTGATCGGAACCGTTCACCGGAGACTCGCAGTGGATTTTGGTACCGGTCTCGCGCCGGAGCGTGGAGACGACGTAGCCGTTTGATCCGATTATGCCGCCTATAACTGACGCGTGGCAGACGACTCGTAACGCCACCTCGTCTGGTAACACGTGGATTATTGCCCGTCGCTGTTGTCGTTGATTCTGATTCGATACGGCGGTTGTTGCTGCACTGAGGTTATTCATGGTGGCGAGAAGTTTAGCAAAAGGGAGGACTAGTTTCTCTCTCTTTAGTAGTGTGTTTCTTTCTTCTTCCCTCACAAGTCACGGTGAAGAAGCGGGAACGGCAAAACGCTAAAAGACTTTAGTTTCGTTTATGGGAAACGCGAAAATGTCTCACATCACCACCATTTTCGCATTGGTTTTTTTTTACGAAAGGAAAGTTTTAACGGAAAATTAGCGATTCATTTCAAACTCTAAATATTTGTCAGCACTGTGAACATTAAAAGACAGCGGCGTTTAAGGGAAATAATTCATTTTATTTGCTCAACGGTATTTATAGTAATAATAAATTTACTAATTGACTTGGGAAAGAAATGATTTGAAGAACACGGTCGAGTTTGACTTCCATTGTTGTCATGTGGAGCTTGAGTTCCATTGTTCGTCTTTATTGCACTCTAAAACTCTCTTTTTGTCAGCTTTAATTTCGAAATCTTTATTCAAATAAAACTAGGAAAATAAATATATCACTAATAGAGTTATTCTTGGATTCACTGAACAATAAGAAGTTGTTATTTTATATGCAGTATCTTTTAAAAAATATTGACAGTTTATATCATAATTTCAAAAAAAGTAAAATAAATAAAAATAGTAGTAGATACAAAAAAAAAATATTTTTAACGTCATCAGCAACACTAAACTCTAAATTCTAATCTTAAACCCTAAACTTTTGGGAAAACCTTTGGATAAATCCTAACTCTTAAATCTTTGGGTTTATTGTTTTTAAGATTTTGTGTTTTTGACTTAGGATTTATGATTTATCCAAGAATTTACGGTTTACCCATGAGTTTAGGATTTATCCAAGGGTTTAAGGTTTATCTAAGGATTTAGGGTTTAGGATTTAGGGTTTAGAGTTTAGTGTTTTGCTGACGGCGTTAAAAATAATATTTTTTTTGCATCTAGCACTATTTTTATTTATTTTTATTTTAAAATCATGATATAAATTGATAATATATATTTTTTTTTAAAAGATATTAAATATACAATATCTACTTTCTATTGATTGGTGAACTTACATGTTGGATGAACCCAAGAATAACTTTAATGATAACATCAACATTATTCATTGATCGTCATAGCAACCATTTGATCAATTTTAGTCCATTCAATTGACCCACTTTTGCATGAAAACTCATGCGGTTGATGGAAAATATAGCTGCTTCTTTTTTTTAATTACCGATAAATTATGGGACGAAGTTCCTCGTGCCTAAAACTACAACGTCTCAGTAGTCACTAATAGCCCGTCACTGCAACATGCGTATCCACTGTAAAACCTATCAATCAAAAACGAGTTCCGATATAAAATACGATACTCTTCGAATTTTTGAATCTTTTCTTCCTCTGTGTAACACTAAATTTCATTGTTATTTGTTACAGAAATCGATTACTGAAACCAGTAGAACGAGTGAAGCCCAAGAATAGAAAAATCTTAGTGGTGTTGTGTGATTGGAAAGTGAGTTTAAGTAGTTTAATGGGTGTATAAGCAATATAGGCCAGGCCCATAAACTGGCTTTTGAATGAGCCCGCAACCAAAATGATGGAAGTGCGGGGAATCGAACCCCGTGCCTCTCGCATGCGAAGCGAGCGCTCTACCATATGAGCTACACCCCCAATTGATATATCAGTTTATAAATATAGTATTGTTTTCTGTAGAGAGGGATGAAAACAAAATTGAGCAACTAAAGAAGGAGATCCCAGTGAAGAAGGAATCTCTGGTTTTGAAAAGAGGCTCAAGCTTGGGTCTCGTTATATTTGACGTTGTTAATGGCTTCTGCACCGTTGGCTCGGGCAACATGGTCTCAACCTCGTTACAACATGTTTGTGATATTGCTTGACTCACACGTTTATAGTCGAAAGTGTTTGCCTTTTTTGATTCGGCAGAGGCTCCAACAAAGCCTAACGAACAGATATCGAAGATGATGGTAGAGGAATCTCGAAGGCTTGCTAGAGAGTTCCTGCGATCGTAAATGACCTTTCTCTCCATGTTGGAAAAGACTCAAAGGCGCTCAGACTCATTCTCAGGTATTAGACTTTCTCTTGTGTAAACTTTTGATCATTTTGTTTATTTCTTCTGGTGACTTGGACTTTTGAATTGGCTCATCTTTTTTGTTTTTCTTCTATATATCAGGAGTTGATGAACCATGTAGGATACATGACTAAAGGAAGATGAGCTAAGGTAGTCTCAGAGATCTCTTTCGATCCTTGATAGACTTATCTCGCAATATCATTCTTGATTTCGATTATATCAGTAAATAGAGTTTGCTTCTTGTTTTTGTAACTTTTTTCATAAAGCTTGTTTGTTGATGATCAACTTTTCTGTATACTGTTTAGGAATGAAAAGAATAATTTGATTTCTCATCTTGTCTAAATGAAATGTTCCGTCTGATTTTACACTGAGCTTTGCGAGACAATGTCTCTTAGAGTCTCAGAGAATAGTCACATAGATGGTTTGCATAACTATTGTCTGTATAATACCATCATAAAAACACAAATGAACAAACAAAATCACAAACTCTGTTACTTGTAAATGGTTCTGAACATACAAACTTTTGAATAAGAAAATGATTAAAAAAAAAACTGGGAGACAATCCTCTTGCTTCACCAGTTACAACCGGTGAGTTATCAATCTACCAATATACTCAGAGAGAATAGCCAACACACAAAACTATTGTTTCAATCTCACAATCCAAAAAAAAAAAGATAAAAAGGTTAAGTCTCCCCAGGGAAAAGAAAAAGAATCAAATCCTCCATGAATCTGAATAAGTTACAGTATATGAATCAATCAATAAACTCTGTGGATGGTATTGTATTTATATTACCTATGTTGGCGTAGAAGCCTTCATCTTCCTGTATAGCGAAGGATGCATGCAAGAGAATATAGACGGCTTAGTTTTCTTCTGTTTGGACCCAAATATAAACGACCTCAACGGCACTCTGGACCGACTATCCGAGTGCTGGAGGTCAAGCTCCGACCTGTTCTTGGACCCCGAAAGCGCAAACTCCTCGGTCAGCATCCCCAGAGTCTTGTCAATCTCCAGCTGAAGCGTGGTGATATGATCAAGCCCCGCCTGCAACTCATCCGCCACTTTGTTATTCTCCTGCTTCATGTTCAACACCTCGCCTTGGAACTTAGCAGCCTGGTAGCTCGTGAACTTGAAGTCATCGTCCTCGGCGCTCGACTTCAAAGCCTTTGTGATCTCTTCCTGAATATTGCACAGCGACTCGAACCTCGACTTGAGCTCCTCTTTCAGCGCGGCGCCTTTCTCGAGCCAGAGGCCGAGGTCGGTGTTGATCTCCCTCAGGTGTCGAAAAAGCGGCCTGACGTCCGACCTCAGCGCGTACTTAGCCGTCCCGCTCCCGTCCTGCTTCTTCCTCTGCTCCAGCTTCGATATCTCGCCTTGGAGGTCTTCGATGGACGTGTCGTACCCTTGTATCTGCCCGAACGCAGTGCTGAACCTCAGCCAGAAGTCGAGATTCTCCTCTAGTAGCTCGTCAATGTTCAGGCGGAACTGCTCCTCGACCAGGGACATGCTCTCGTTCTCCGCTGCCATGAAACCGAGGGAGTAGTCGTCGTTCGACATCTGGCTTTCCAGCAGGTCGTTGCTGTCCGCGAGGCCTTTCTGCAGGAGGGTCATCTTCTCTCTGAGGTGCTTGATCTCGTCGTCTTTCGTGGCGTTTTTTGTTTTCGTTTCGTCGAGGTCTTTCTTCATGTCCTTGTAGTTTCTTAGGATGGTTGTGTACTCTGTGAGCAGATGCTTTTCTCTGTTCTCCATTCCTTTCATGAACATCTCTTTCCAGTCTGGTTCACTCTCTCCCTCCTTCTGATCAGATTCTTTAGAAAGTATCTGCTTCTCTAGAACATTATCAAGAAGAACAGACTCTGTCTTGTCAGATTGCATCTCTGGTTCAGAATCAATCTTTTCAGTAGATTCCAAAACAACTTCTGAACTTTTACTTGGGATGATGATATCTTCTGCAACTGTTGTTGTTTCACTCTTCTTCTCAGCTTCTTCCTCTTTTGTCTCCTCAGACATTTCCTTTAGATCTTTCTCCGGTTCCATTTTCACCCCCACGCTCTCTGGCTTCTTCTTCACCTCATCCAACTTCCCAGTAGAGAGGTTATCGAGATTACTACACGCTTTATCAAAATCTGTACTCAGAGTACTAGTCTTATCCATCACGTTCCTGTCCAAGTCCTGCAACGCTTTGAGTCTCTCCTCCATTTCCTTGAGCTTCTTCCTAAGATCACTCTTGTCATCTGCTAATACAGCCTTATCGGTTTCGAGAGTACTGATCTGCGTCTGAAGACCGTTGGTCTCGTTTCTCAACCTCTGTATCAAAGCAGTCTGGGAGGAAACCGCGCTCTCCAAGCTAATCACTTTGTTCACAAGCTCATCAACTCTCTCAGCCATCTCTGTAGCGTCCACCGAAGAGTTCACGCCGGACTCGAAATGCTCTCTGATCTTCTCCTTAACAGACTCCAGCTCTTCCTTCTTCCTAGACATCTCTCTCATCTCATGTTCCAAAGTACTACTTCTAACCTCATCGTCATCCGCAAAGACAACACTTTCCTCACCTAGAAGCTGGCTAGACATAGACCTCAGCTTCTCCTTAGACTCCACGATCTTCAAATGCTCTTCTTTCGCTTCTTCGTAAGACTTCTCCTGCTTCTCCTGCAGCTCCACGAGCTTCTCCTGACACGACTTGATCGCAGTCTCGGTCATCAACCTCCTCGCCTCGTCGTCCTCGATCGCAACGCTCTCCCCGAACTCATCCTGCAACCCGCAGATCCTCTCTTGCTTCTCCTTAATGCTCTTCTCGAACTCCCAGTACTTGGACAAACCCTTCTCGTAGGAGCTTTTCACAAACTCCTTCTCCGTCTGCAGCGTCAGAATCTCCTTCTGCAGCTTATCAATCTCCCCCATGGCCTCGGACTTGCTCAACCCCGAGCTCTTGACAGCCACGTTGGTCGCACCGCCAGTGTACTTCATGGACTTCCTCGGCTGAAGCTTCTTGGTAGCCACTCTCACCGCGCTCTTCAGGTCTTTAACGGGCATCTTGGGGACGTTGGGGGCGGTAGGACCGGGGAGGTTGGGTCTTTTGGGGAATTTGGAAGAGGGGCCGTCGTCGTCGTCGTCCATCGCGAAGTTGGGGACTTGGTCGGGGAATGCAGAGGCGATGGTGGTGTTGGCGTTTTGAAGCTCGGTGGAGATCTTGTCGTAACGCTCGGCTAAGGCTCTGTATGCTCTGAAGGTTTCTTCCACGAAGGTTATGAGTTCTGGTCTCTTCTTGTAGTACATCTCCGCGCGCTTGGCGAACGAGTCTCCATCTTCTTGTAAGAGGTTGAGCACGTATTGCACCTTCTCTTCGATATCTGTTTTCAATAAGATGATAAAGATCTCAACTTTATATGATAGATAACCCAAACAATCGAAACAGATACAATATGGAGAAAGGGAGGGGAGACCTTGAAGGTTTTGTTCGAGCCATTTGGATTGTTTGGTACGGATATGACTAGCCCACCACCATGAATACGCATTACTCGCAGCTCTCTGCAGCATCTTCTTCTTCTACCGAAACAGAAACAGAAACAGAAACAGAGAAAAAGCTTATGACATATGTATCTCTGTGTTTGTGATCGATCCTTTTTTTTCTTTCTCTCTCTAGATCTCAATAGGATGTAAAAAGTAAGAGAATTTTTCGGTGAACCTTTTAAGACCAAAGTTAGGGACTTTTTTTTTTGTATTAATCTCTCCTTTCCTTTGAGGTGTTTGATTAGATCATGGGTGGGAGCAAACCTCGGTCTTCTTTTTCTTTTTCTTTCTCTCTCTGCCTAATATTTTGGTTAAATATTTTAATTTTCTTTTTAGGACTAATTATTTATTACAGAATTAACTAATGGATATTTGGGAATATTGACTTCTATGGATGTTTTTATTAGCCAATGTTGTAGTGCCAGTGTCGTGGTCGGAAGCATTCTCCTCCGATTATTCTTCTGTACCAAACGTTGCAACAGCTAACGAGAAGATATTAAAATAATGGAATGTGAAATGGTCGTCTTTTGGTGACATTGTCGGTTCTTATTAACAAAAAGGTGTTCAATTAATTGAATCTTTACAGAATCTTTTCCTCCATGACGGTTTAACCATAAAACCGGATACGTTCCGATAAACCGGTCAAAGGTCGGTGTGTCACGATCCGACTAGAATCTTCTTTCTTGTCCAGAGTATCCTATCAATTGTCTTTTTCCTTCGTGACAAGTAGGAAATAACTCTCCTTTAAAACTTTGATTAGTAGATCATTAGCATTAACATTAGGCCATCATTATCGGAGTCTCTTGGCTCCGTCTTTTAGTTTATTTAGGAATAAAAGAAAATGGAAAACAGAAATTAAAATAAAAGACGTACTTTAATTAGGCAACAGAAGAGACGCCTCTTGTGAGCCACGCGTCACGGTGAGAGGAGAGAGAGAGAGGCGATGGAGGAAGAGGAGCACGAGGTATACGGTGGAGAAATCTCAGACGTCGGAGTTGGATGGATTGATTGATTTGGTGTTGGTAACAATAGGAGTTGGATGAGATGAAGAGGAGAAGAAGACATCACCTCTTGAGAATTGTCGTTAAGCTCATCGATCCTCCAGAGGAACTGCGAATCATCAGCATCTGATCTCGACATGGCGGAGAATCGCGGTGGTGGTGGTTGCTGTCCGCCGATGGATCTGATGCGCTCGGAGCCGATGCAGCTCGTTCAGGTCATTGTTCCGATGGAATCTGCTCATCTTACCGTCTCTTACCGTCAAAGACGTACACATACTCTCTCTCTTTCTCTCTCCAGTTCAATTGCGATCTTTGATCATCGCAGCTTAATTTCAACGGACTTACGCTGCTCAGGTAAACTTCATGGAGGCTCTCTCTGAAGGAAACTTCGATGAAGCAATTGAGCATCCGACATCAGCTGTCATGTACGGGAACAGAGGTGAGTACTAGTTGAGTTTTGTTCTTCTTCTTGTTCATCGTCATCACAGTTGCGAGTTTCTCCCTTGCCATAGATTTTCATATGTAAAGTCTGAAGCTTTTAGCTTGTTTTTGCTTAAAGCGTATAACTTTCTTCTCTCTGTTCTTTGTTAATGTTTTGATGAAGAGAATGTTGGAATGGATCTGAAGGTAAGAGCAGGGATGGAGATGGCTATGATTGATGCAGCTTCTAAGAGCGTTGGAGTGCCTTTGTGGAGATTATTTGTTGTTTTGAAGAGAGACCAGCACTGAGGAGAAGTTTGGTTATTGCAGGAAGAGTTTCAATGAGGAGAAGTTTCTTGACCAGCACTTCGCCACTAGACATTATAATCTCTTGAATACGGTATGGGGATACAATAGAGTTGATATGAGAGTTTACTTGAGTCCACTTGAGCTGATACTAGAAAACTTTTACTTAAATGTTTTTTTTAGACTGGTACAAAGTGTTTAGCGGATCTGTGTGGTGCATTGCATTGCGATTTTGTGTTGAGTTCCAAGAAGGCTAAGAGCAAGTGTAACCCTGCAGCTGCTGCCAAAAACCGTCATCTCTGCGAGGTTTCTTTCTTTGTCATGTTTATTCTTCTACTTCGTTAGTATTCTCCAAGAAAGCTTACTTTGAGTGCCTCTTGTTCATCTCTTAGAATGTTCTATGTGTTTCTTTGCTCCCCTCCTCATTAATTTGTTAGTAAGAAAATTATTTCTTTTGAGTTTTACATGAACTATCGAAATAAGAAGTGGTGATTTTATTTAACTCTGAATCATGTGAATGAGCTGCTGAGACATTCCTCCATGCCATTAGTTTTTCTTCCTTCACAAGTTCAGTTTTTTTTTTTCTTAAGAACTCATACTTAAGAAACTTGCAATGTAGGATAAAAAATTAAGTATCTTTTAAGTAAAGTTCTTAACACATATTTATTACTAAATAATTGATTAAGAGACCCTAATGGTTTCTAGGGATAATGGTGCTCTTATGCTCTTCATTATCTAATCAATATTCTCATATGAAATTAGAGGGTATTTGCATTTATAATTTATAAAATTAAAAATTATATATAATTAATTTATTTATTTTATTTAATAATATCATAAAATTATTTTTATATCCAAAAAACAAAATTTTGATTTCTAAAATAAAATTTTTAAAATATTTTTTAAAATGTGAAATACTATTTTTAAAAATAGGTATTTTAATTGTAAAATTTATTTTTAAAATAGTATTTTTTGACATAAACATAATTTTGAAATTATTAAATAAAATAAATTAATTATATATCTTTTAAATTTTATATGTTAATATATTTTTATATATATATTACAAATGTATTTATTTGAAATAAATATATTATATACTAATTTTTATAATAATTTTATTAAACAGTATATTATATAATAATTTTTATAATAATATTATATTACAAATGTATTAATTTTATATGTTAATATATATATTACTAATCATTCTATTAAACAGTTTAGCAAAAATATACAATTTCTGCAGCATACTGCTTTTATATCATAATGATACTGATTTATCATCTGCTCTACCAACTAAGGCCTTAAGTGGTTCAAGTAAGAAAATAACTTAAGTGGTTCAAGTAAGAAAATAACTGAAATTAAAATATTTAAATGGGAAAAACAGTCAAATATTTTTAAGCCCATATAAGGCTCATTTAAATAGATCCAAGTGGAAGTCCATAAGTTTGTGTTTTTTTCTTTTTTTCTTTGCTTAAGTTTGTGTTATTTCTTTCCAATACCAATATACCATCTACATGGTGTTCATTTTGCTGACGCTTGATCAGATTTTAAACAAATAATTAGACAGAACAAAACAAATAATGACTTAGTATTAGCGAAATATTATTAGAATATGATTTTTTGTCATAAATCAAACAGTCGTACAAGCTTTTGAGGGTTTAGAGGCAACTGATTGGGTTGGTTCAGCGGTTAGTTTGGGCGTCTTGGTGAGTAATAGCAGCTCTAATATTCACTCTAGCCTTTGAAAGCAATTGGTCTGTTGTTTTTTCCAATCCAAGTTTACAAAAACAAAGATATTGAGTTTTCAAATGTTTAGGCCTTCCGCATGTGTCTCGTAGATTGGATGCGTCAGTAAGATACACTATCATAAGTATAAGCGTTTTCCGATGAGTTTAAACAATTGTGATGCTCGTACGATTTTTTTTTTTGAAGTACCCATATCACTTTATATCAGTTTACCTATTATCCTGCCCTCTGTTCTAAAAATCGGCCGTCTGGACGCTACACGTCATTGTTCCGCCCCGATTTGATGTCAAATCGGTTAAAAAATCAGATATCCGATTTCTCCGCCTAGACCGCCTAATCTATTTTTTTTATTTTTTTTTATTTTTTTAATAATATTTTATTTATTTATTTGATCTAAAATTTTATAAATATTATTTATATTCATAATTTTGATGAAAATTACATTATATTAAGTTTATATATTCTATTTGTATGTTTTATACGATCTTAAACATGAAAATGTATTAATGTTATACACAACTAAAAATTAATATGTTTTATAACATAGAAAACAATCTAAAAATTCCGTCCGCATAATTTCTGATTAATCCCCGATTTTCTCTTTAGACGCTAGGTCCAACCCGACCGCCCGAATAACGCCTTGCCGAACAGGGTCCTACCTCTATGTGTGAAACTTTGGCTAATACTGTACTTGTTGGCTTATAGACGTCTTGTATGAAATTTTAACGGAAAAGATCTAAGGTATGTACCAAGAGATATACTATGAGGTCGACAGCCACGTTACACTATCAGATTGGTCAATACAGCATAAACATACCGTATGTTGATGATGATAACACAGAAATGCAGTGAAGAGAGCTAATAATATCATAGAGTAAAAGGAAAACCTCTTCCTCAAACAAAAACTTACATCAAACAAGAGAAATTACTACATTGCCACTTGTTACCACAGAGTATCTCCTCACTCCACAACTTCTTTGTATGGTTCCATCTCTAACCGCCATACGGTAAGCTGCAAGAAACCAAACATTAAATTATATATTTATTTTCATACTAACATATGCAAAACAAACGTAAATTAGTGGTCTATTTTTCACGTTGGATTTAAATAAAATGTTGCATATCATTTTTTTTTTTGTCGTTGCTGCATATCATATATAATAGGGGCCGTAAGATAAAATAGCAAGATCATTGTTAAAAACATAGACGAAATTATGTCAACTTATTTTCAATCCTTTTATCATTTTACGAAGAAATGATTAACATGTGATTTTTTAGGCCATATACTCTTCTTTTCTTTTTTAGATAATATTAGTTTTACAAACAAAAATCATGTCAACTTATTAAATCAGGAAAATAACCAAAATTAAGCCATGGTGAAAAATAATGAATTACCCGAGCCTTAGAGAGGTATCGGAGCTCTCGGAGTCAACAGGAGCGCCGGTGGAGTTTCCGGCGTTAGTAATGGACTCTGACGAGTGCCCTTCCTCGTACACGGCGGTCTTCTCCGACTCAACACCACCGTATCTTTCATGCATATTATTATATATCTTCACCATAACACAAACAAAACTTCCAAATTTAGCATTAACAAAAGTTCCAAATTTAGCATTAAACTTGAAATAATACCGACTTACTTGCTTGCCTAGTCGCTCGTTCTCTTCTGTTAGTTGTGTTCCCTGCAAAATCAAGATTGAAAAACATAAAAGAAAAAAAAGGAAAATATATATATTAACCTCAAGTTGAAACAAAACAATGCACACTCTACATCTTGGACCAAGTGTCCACAGATGAATTTATATTTTTTTACTGGATGAATGTCCAAAGGTTTTACATTAAGGCTAACTAACTATATTAATTTTCCATAGAGATAAGACACTATTTAACCACGCTAACCACTTGGTTTAACCGTTTATGTCAAAGTATGATCAAAGATATGTGTTATAGGAGAAAGGATAAGATGTGTACATGCTGCCTTAGCCGCTTGTTCTCATCCATCAATTTCATTCCCTAAACACCAAAAAGCGAGATTTGATCTCAAAATTGCCAAAATCATTTGAATCAATAAGTAATAAACCTCTTTTCGATATTTTACCTTTCTTTGAAGGTCACTGATCTCACTCATAATCTTCTCACTCTGCAAACAACATCTCGCATTCGTAAGCTTCGAGAATGATATACATTGTATCATACGATTTACTACTTTTAACATCAATAAGTCATAAGTGAGAACAACCTTTGTTTCAATCACGCGCGTCAAACCAGCTTCAAGGGCCTTTTCCAGCTGTTGCAGCTCTTCTATGTTAAGTCCTTGAAGTTCCTCTCCTCTCATTTGCCTATATTTAATTATATATAAACATGTACTTAGAAATATGATAGTTGGGAACGTTTTTTTGTAGAATATGCATATGTAGTGTACCTTAGTTGGTGGCTCTTGTCTGCAATTTCTTTGCTCAACCGGGAATTTTCACTGTTCTCAACCAGCTAACAAGTAAAACATTGACTTAAGAACTTAAGCAAACCCATTCATGTTAATCTATACACATTGACTAATTCTACATGTCTAGCTAGCCTTAGAGGGCGCGCAACCATTCATGTAAAAAAGGTTTTAAACCAAACTATGATTATACAGAGAATCACAAACAAAGTCTTTTAAACACTCTTAGTTTGTTTGGATCGCATATAGTCAAAATATAATGTAATCGCATACAATCAATATAATGCTTGGGTCCTATTAGTATAATGTTTTAAAGTTTCTTGATAAAATTTATGTACATGAGGATACATTAATTAAAAATGGTAATATAACGGAATAGATTTTATAAGCTAGAGAATAGCAAAGCTAACCTGTAACTCAAGAGATGGCTGATCAAGCTTCTCCAAGTTCTTTGACTGCAAATTATGCCTCTCTAATACTTCCCTCATGCTTCATTATATAATGAAAACACATTCCAATAAGTACCTTACTATATAAGACTGTAAATGATATACCATTATGTTATAAACATCAACATTATTGATATGTCCTTGTACTTAGATATAAAAAATAGCGACAATGTACCCAAAATGTGAAATCAAAAGACACAATCTAAATTCACAAAACAATATAATTCTCAAACAGACAGTATTTCATGTTAAACACTGTCGTTTTTAATAATTAACATCTATCTATATACTTATATGTCAGCGTGTATGTATAGATGTCCCGAAGATAGGAACTGAACTGATAACTCGTGGGTCAGAAATCCAAAATCATATCTTTATGATAAGTGGTTTTAGATTCCCAACATCTATATAAACATATAGTCACCACGTATTTATAAATAAATATGACATTGATGGCTTTCCATATATCAACCACAATAAATATATATACATAATTATACAAAAAATATAGAGTATTATATTAAATGACTAAAACATTTGCATTATCTTGAATATTACTGTACGTAGATAAGCTTATTTGCCTAAATAAAGAGTTTACCATGGTACTATTTATGCATTTTTGGTATTCTTATATAAAAAAGTTAGTGGTCCAATACGGGTTTGATACAGTAAACTTTTGTGTATGACATACACATGTAAGAACTAAGCTTATTCTGGATCTAGAGACGATTCTTTAGAGGTTTTGAGAAATCTAAAGAGAACGAGAGAGACACAAGGTAGAGAGAGAGAGAGAGACCTGGAGCTACAAAACTCGAAGAGCTTTCCGGTGGAAGAGAAGACGATGAGGGCAACATCAGCGTCGCAGAGAACGGAGAGCTCTTCAGCTTTTTTGAAAAGACCTCTTCTTCGTTTAGAGAAAGTTACTTGTCTCGCCGTCGCGTTGTCGATTTTCCTGATCTGAATCTTCTCTCTCGCCATCGTAAAAAGGGAAAGAAAAACCCTAAAACAGTAAATTTTATTTGATCTGAAAACCCAAGAGGAAAAGTATGGATTGGATGAACAGAAGGAAGATCTTGAATTAAGATTCAAGAATGAGTGTGATTAAAGAGAGAGTAAAGAGAGAGAGAGGGGAGGAAGAACCAGAAGGAAACAAATTATGAGAGAGAGATTTATTGCTAAAAAGGGAGACTTTAAAGATGGGAGAGAGAGTGACAAGACGACTGAAATGGAAAGTGATGTGTTTTTTTTTTGCTAAATTTAGAAGAATAATATGATTTTCAAGACAGTAAAAACCCTAGCTTTGAAGATTTTAAAGAACGGAAATTAGAGTCTTTGTGAGAATTAGATCTACATGATGAATCCATAAGGAGAATTACGACTGAATAGGTTCAAACAAAAACTCAGAAAGATAAAAATAAATAAATAAAAGGAAATAGCTAAAGGAATATGTTTTTATTTATTTTTTGTTCACTGAGCTAAAGGAATATCAATTCTTAAGGTCAAGGAAAGAAGTAGACACGGAAGGAGTTTGATTGGTAAAGGTGATATATTTATGAGAGAAGGGTCTATTATTTAATAATATTATCAAATATGACGGGATTTCTTAAGTGGTTATATTTAGAAAGAAAGAAATTTAATATTATTGTTTAGATATTGGTATGTGTGTGTGGTGGTTATTGGATGTGGCGAGGAAATAGGATTTGAGTCTCCAATGAGAAGAGAGGTGTTTGCTTGGGCCAATGGGGAATTTCTGTAAATAGGGAAGCATAAAATGAGCTGTCTCACTTTGTCACTTACATACACTATGGCAACCAATTGTTCGCATTTGCTGTAAAAAATTTCATAAACTCTGCAAGAACTTATGGTGGCCTAGAATATAATTTCATACTAATAAAGTTGGTATATATGGAATTGTCAATTATGTATGTTATTAGCTCATAAATAAGAAATATTTACACCTAAGGTCACATTCCTCTTATTTAATTACACGCTAGGACACATTGTGTCACTAAGACACTTTCTTTAGGAGCTGAAAGTGGGTCACAACTAAATCTTAACTGATTTGTTCGATTCTAACCAGGGAATTGCCAACTAGCTTATCACTTTTGCGGGCTTTATTCACAGTCCTTGATGCTGAAAAAATTTAAACGGCCCAGATCAAACTTAACAGATCTTGATAAGACATATATTTGCTACTTCACCACAACCATTAGATTTACCACCAATCGACAGCCCTGATTAACTCTCTTATTTCTCACCTTCTTCGGTTCTCCACATCGTCATCTTCTCCAAAATTGTTCATCCTAGAAATTTCAAGCTTACTAATTAATCAAGCAAATTTAACCCTACTGATGATTGGATCCTAAACTCTTATAACTCGAGGTTTGTGTTCTAAGTTTGTTTAATTTTTTTTTTGTTCACGTTGCGTCTAAGCCGTTAACTCTAGTTTCTCCTTCCATCTATCTTTCATGGCGGACCAATGTATGGTTATCGCCGGTGAATAGAAGATATCCGACGACGGTTCAACCCCATCGCTATGACCATGACTTTTGGGATCCTTTTTCCTAGACGACACACTTGCGGTTCTCATGCCCCGAGGTGATTGTTGGCATCAATATAACCAAAATCACCCCACACATCATTCATTGCACCACCGGTAATGCGTTCGACCACACTCTGCTTATCTCGGGGTACTACCAACTTATTGGAAGCCTGAACCAGACGACACCGACGTACATCATCATAATTATCCAGATGTACACCAATATTCATCGTCCACACGTGCAACTCACCGGCTACATCCAACACCGGCGTACATCATCACAATTATCCGAATGGACACCAGCCTACGCATCCACACGTACACCCCACCAGACGACATCCAACTCACCCCAACCTCCCCTGTTACCCCTCAAGTGTCCGAGACTAGGCCACATTTTCAAAGTGCATAAATCGTTGTACATGTATATACCTTGATACATGTATAGCTTCATACATGTATATACATTGATACATTGATAGCTTGATACATATATACATACACGTTGTGTATTTTGTGTGTTTGTTTGTGTACTTGATGTTCAAATTGTTATATTTATTGTTGTACACAACACATTTATGCTTTCATTTTTTCTGTACATATTGAATTTGCACTTTAGACGAAGCTTATACACTATAAGTTAGAGTCTTGTGTACATAATTTGTTAGAGTCTTGTGTACATAATTTTCTTGAGTTTTAAAACTGTGTACACATGTACACTATAAGTTATAAGTACACATGGACATAGAATAATGTGTGCATTGTTTTACCGTGACTCCAAAAGGTGGGTTCCTATGTCATGGACATTCCATGTACTTATTACTCATCAATTCTATTTGTTTTTACACATATATCATTTTCATATATCTTAACATTTTCTGTAGATGATTAATTGTCTTTATAGCTAGGTTGTCTACTTTATTTGTGTCTATGCTTTATTGTCCATAGAGAAATCTTTAATAATATTCATGCATAAACTAGTTTCCCAGACATCGTACACCTTCTTACGGATAAATTGAACAATTTACCAAACAAGAACTATGTTGCACATTTACAATAAAAAATCTCACTGTCCCATACTCCCCAATCCTCTTCCTTCTCCTCCCCACACTCCATCATCAGTAGCACAGTCAGCTGCAACCAAAATTACACAACAAAAAAAACAAAATCAATAAGCATCTCAGATTATGTATACATGTACAACACAAACATCATTTACGCTCGTGTTCATTTAAAAAGTACCTACATTTCAGAACATGTACACAAGTACAACTACGTTTACCATTGTACACATGTACACCACATATTCAAGTGTACAACCTACAATGTGTGTACACATGTCCACCGACTAACCTAAGGATCATGCTCAACATCTATTCTTCGTGGTTGTTGTATCGTAATCAATCACATACCCATCCTTAAACTCCCCCACAAGGCAGCCCAGTAATGAACCCAACAACCTCTCCATCTCTTCACTTCCTTCAAGCACTTATCTTCACCGGTATCGGTTTGTATCGGTAACCTCTCATTAACCGCTTCATCCTCCTGTTTCGCGGCCTAACCTGCATGTACAATATTTGATAATTACAGACCAAAATAAAATGTACACATGTACAACCTGTTCAACGTTCTCAATGTACTCATGTACAACATGTTTCGTACATCCGTACATTACTCATCCTATTTTTACCTTTCTCTCATTTGGTTTACCCACCACTCTATCTTTGTTGCCTCTAGCTCCGGAATCCTCTCCATCTCTCCTTAGCTCAGTCTGCGCCTCCCCTTCTTCATCTCCCGCCCCAACCTGCACGTACAACATTTCTTAATCACACACCACATTAAAAAACGAAACCCCAAAACCATAACCTTTTTCGAATCCCACAACTTGAAACCAGAAATTTCAAAACCCAGAATCCCAAAAACACATCAACGATCTTAGATAACTCCAATATTGGAGCCCTTTCGCGAACCCAACCCCAAATTCGACACTTAAACCTGGACGCATTCGAAACCAGAAAAAGATCTAACCTTTGTCTTTCCCCTTTGATGCTCGCTTCTTCCTCGACGACATCATCTTCTCCTCCAGTCTCCGCCGTGTAAACGTTCTCCGTCAGCCTCCGCCGTATAAACGTTCTCAGAACCATCTCTTCGTTTCTCTCTCGGTGAAAATAGTTTTACCAATTTAGATCTGAAAAGATCTACTTTCTACGGGCCCAAAGATAAAAAAAAATAAATGTATTTCAACTTTATTTCAAGTCCACCACCCATTACCCAATATTTTTGAATTTCAAATATCCTAAACAGTCTAACTAGAAATAAAATGGCTATTTACCTAATTGTCCATCCCTGGTTTAGCTTTTATGAGGATAAATGAGTCTTTAACCACAATAAATTGTCTTGGTAGCAATTGTGTTCTATTGTGTAATAAAAACACACAATGTGACCATTTGTGTTAATAACTCTATAAATAAATCAATTTCAGAAAATTAAAATAAATTTGTTTTTATCGATTAATCAAAATTTTATAGTAGATCAATATTTTTATAGTTTTAGTATTTCATACTATTCATGTTCAGTTAAGATAGATTTTTAAAAATGTTTTCGTAAATTTTTTTTTAAACAATAAATTTTATATAAATACATCAATTTGAAAATGATCATTTCCAAGTAGTTCAACAAAATTAATTAATTTTCTCAAATGTTACATTTTCAATTAATTAATAAAAAATTATAGAAAACCATCTAGGCGAATATTTGTGGAACATATATTAAAGAAGCGGAATGAGCATTATATATCTCTTAGGTGAATATTTGTACCATAATTTTATAATTTGGACTATCATACCTTTAGAGTTACTCAAAGATCATACAAAATAAAGTACACTAAAATGACGTACGCTAATTACACACAACTAAAATATTGACTGAACTAAAGATAACTATTTGATTCTAACAAATTCTTCTTTTTAAAAATATAGAAGTTTACTTTTCAAACAATTTTCTTTTTTCTTTTGTGTTGAAGTTATTTTTGAAATGATCATTTCCAAGTAGTTCAACAAATTTAATTAATTTTCTCAGATGTTACATTTTCAACTAATTAATAAAAAATGTTTACATTTTGTGAAACATATCTTAAAGAAACGGAATGAGTATTATATATCTCTTAGGTCAATATTTGTATAATAGTTTTAGAATTTGGACTATCATACCTTTAGAATTACTCATAAATCATACAAAATACATTACACATAATGACTTAAGCTAATTACACACACAACTAATATGCTTGAGTAAACTAAAAATTACTATTTGATTCTAACAAAATCTTCTTTTTGAAAATATAGAAGCTTATTTTCCTAACAATTTTTTTTTTCTGTTGAAGGTATTTTTTTTGAAATTGTTCTCGATAATATTCAATAAGATAACTACTTTAACGATACACAAAATTATACTAATCTTGTGTTGGAATGATTTTGAAATCAAAACATTTGGATATCTATTTCGATCAATGTATTTTAGAAATTTAATGTCTTGTTAATTTTTATCATTTTAACTCAGAATAGACAAAAATCTTAATTGATTATATCATTTACATATATTCTAAGGTTTCATTGAACAATCCAAATAAGGAGAATGTACTAAATTTAAAAACTAGAGTAATTTGTATTAAAATGTTAAATTATTAGTTATTCAGATATTGTAATTTAAAAAAAAATTAGTATTAGTAAACCTGTGATTTTAAAACATATGTTAAAATATATTTTTATTAGAAATATTTTAAATCATAAATTTTAGAAAAATCAATATGATTTTAATTTTTTTAATGTGATTTCGTAATTATTTTTATATAAAAATATCCAAATTATATGATTTTGCTTGGTAATGTACTCTAGACTAAAATCATGATAACTTTTCTGATTCATCTAAAATTTATGGAAACTGAATCTTTTCAAACTCAATTTTTAATACACTTATTTTTATATAATGAATTTTTTTTGTTTCTAATTTGGGTTTATTATGATAATTTAAAGAATTGTCTTTTCTCTGGTTAGATTGACCAACTAATGTTTTATTTGTATGTTTCTTGGTTACGTAAAATTTGATTGAGCAAAAAAACAGAACTGAGTTAAACCAAACCAACCAAACCAAAACCGATTCAACCCGAACCAAAATCTATTTCAAACCATTTGGTTGAATATTTTCCCAACCTGAATGGTCCGAACCTAACTGAGAAACCGATGTGTTTTGTAATTATTTAAATTAAAAATATTAGTAATACCAATATACTAAAATTCTAATACTATATCACGTATTTTCCATTTTTCATTCATTAACATATATTCTTCTAACCTAATATGTAATCATCAAAATATTTGATTTAAAAAAATAGAAAAGTTTGTATGTTTATATTTTTGTATATGTAAACGTGGATGTTAAATCTAAATCTAAAACCTAAAGTAAATTTTATTAAAAACCAAAGATCTTCTCAACAACGTCACATGGAAGATGATTCATTACATGTTTTTTAATAATATAAGAGACATTACTAATGATGTTGGTTTTTTTTATTTTAGTTAACTTTCATTTGTTTTATATCTTATATACTTTTTGTGACTTTCAAAAATATATGTTTCAGTTTTATATTGAATTTAGTTCACATAATTTATGTTTTAGAACATAATTTCTCTTAAAAAATTATACTAAGAAGAACATAATTAAATTGATCCAAAAAACAAACCGAACCAAATATAAACCGAACCCAACTAAACTAACTATGGTTTATTTAAGTTAGAAAAATACTAGAACCGAACTAACCAAACCGAACCGAACCCGAACCGAGTAAATAACCGAAGTTCCCATCCTTGAAACCACGCCATAAGGAAGGATACATACATGAGTGCTAAACAACACCGAGATTGAAACGTTTCAATCTATATGATAACACATATTTTTGTAACTTATAAAATATGATTAACTATATGATAACACATATTTTTGTAACTTATGTATAAAATATGATTAACTATATGATAACACATATTTTTGTAACTTATGATGACACATATAGGATATATAATAGTGATCAGGGGTGGACGTTCGGGTTCGTTTCAGATCTTTTAAGATTCGGTTCGGATTTGGATAACCAACTTAAATTGTTTTGGATTAATTATTTGGATAGATAATTAATAATTATTTAAGTATTTTTGGAGTTTTGAGTATATTTTAACTATTTTATATATTTACGTTTGATTATTTGTATATATTTTCAAATATTTAAACGAACTGAAAAGTATCATATATATTCTGGATGTTTATATATATATATAATAAATCTAAAAATAATTAATATATAAGTATATAAATCTATTTTGGATACCCAAAGTACTTCGGTTTGGATCATATTAGGTTTCAGTTCTTGAAATACCAAAATTTTGAATAATTCGGATATTTAATCAATTTCAGTTCGGATTTGGTACTACTTATTCGGATTGGGATCGGGTCGATTCTTCGAATTCTAGTTTTTTGTCCAACCCTAAATAGTGACATAAAAAACAAAGAGCATCATATTTTTTGAAAAATATATCCGCGCGGAAGAGCGGTTCAAAATCTAGTTTACTTTTGAACAGTATGGGCCGCACGGGACTGTTCTCTTTTGGGTTTTGATTGGTCAAAGTGTCAGAGTGACCATCCCAGCCACTGAGTAACAATGCCCCTAACCTTTTAGCTATTTTAGGCCTCGACAGACCCTACTCTGTACTCACTGACACTTCTTTCCATGAACATGAATCATACAACAGTGACAGTTACTAAAAACCAAAAATCATAATGGGCCTATTTCAAAGCCCATTTCGTTATGGAAGGTACGGAAAGAGTCTAGTCGATGCCTTATACTCAGTCAGTGTTGGCTAAAGAGTCGCCAACAACATTTACAATGCCGAGGTTAAAGGTATGTATGTGCAAGGCCAAAGGCAAAGAAGAAACTCTCGCAAAAGATTTTAAAAAATTAATATTTACCGATTGGTTTTGGTTGGAGATGGCTTTCAAGCCAAGTTGTCTGATTAAGATTCATGTTAAGAAATCACATTTAAACATATATCACAAGACAAAAGATGACAAGACCAAAGAAGAAACTCGGACAAAAGGTAAAAAACATATCAAGGTTTTGGTTTGAGATGGCCAAGTTTTCTTCTTCAGATATGTCCTTGTGCAGTCCATTTCTCATCCAGAAAATCACTCACCAGGAGCTTGACATTGAAACTCGGCCACAACTTGCTGTAGAGTTCAAACATCTCTATGACCAGTTCAGACACTTGATCGTTTCTGAGCTGTGTAGGATCATTATCTTCAACAAAGACGTCCAGCCTCTTCAAACAGGGAAAATAGTCCAAGAAATGCTTAATCATGTTCATCTCTTTCATTGTTCCTCGAAACCCTTGAATCTCTAACCTCTTCACTGGACAAGACCTGAGTGAACGACCTCTGTCTTCCCGGGAAATGAAGGGACAAGCATCCCCGCATTCATCTGTTACATAGTGTAATAGACCCTGAAAGCAAGCGTGTAAAGCAGACACAAGGTTCAATGCAAGTAAAAAATACACATGTAGTTCCATGGTTTACAATTTTACCTGTATGATTATAGTTTCCAAATGTGGACAGTTCCTTAGAAGAGCTGGCATTGCTTGCCATCCTCTACCCTCTTCACTCGTAACACTTAAAAACTTGAGGTTGTTGAACACTGGCATTGAATCACAACACTGAGGATTAGCTTTCTGAGGATTGCACTTGACACTATCACATATGGTTCCCTCCACAGTAGCCATCCGTAGCTCCTCAAGCACAGGGAAAGAAGGAATAAAATCCTCAATCTCACCACACAAGACCAACTCCGAGTCGATATCAAAACTCTTAAGCATTGGTAAGGAGAAAAAAGAAGAACATATAAACCATCTACGCCACCACCAATCAACGCAGTGTTCGCTTCTTAGTTTTAGCTTCACGAGAGTGCTACTGAAGAACAGCTCTCTAGGCAGACGATAACCATCTTCTTCCGTATCCTCGTAGGAGAAATCAGTGAAAAGATTAAGGTCAGAGACACCACGCTCCAGCACGTTACATATCCAACGGTTCACAGTATCTGGATGGACACGACCAGAGATACACTTTAGTGAGAAGTTGTTGATAGGAGAGTCACCCTGCATAGCCAATACTCTATCCACAAAATCAACGAAGCTACGTTGCATCTCTTCCCTTTCACCTTTGCCATCTTGAGGATGAAGAAAGAGAGAGTCATCAATGTGAATATTATTAGGAACAAGTTTCCAGAGATTGAGCCAACTCTTTGAGAGAACCGAAGTCAAAGCAGCGTTCTTTGTGGGAAGGAAAGACAAGACGTGACAAAGAAGCTCGTCCGGTAGACTGCTGATACGATCCATCACGAAGTTAAAGTGGTGAACCAGTCAGCTGCTTCAAACCTCCAAATTCAACAACTTTGTCCCTAAAGAGACAGTGGGAACAGAGTAGAACACAGTTAAGTTAACAAGGCAAAAATATGTAATAATCCACACCAAAAAACAAAATTTTTGCAGATAAAGGTTAAAGGGAAGGTAGAGAGAAAAACCCAAAACCTAAAGTTAGGGTTTTTTCAGAGTGCTGAATAATATACACAACAATGTGAAGGTCGAGAGAAAAGCAATGTACCAAGAGAGGAAAGTAGAAGGAGGCTTTCACTTGGAGTAGACAAAGAACATCCAATTTTATAGTGTCGGTCTTATGTGAACCGGTTCTTTTACTTTTTTAAAAATTGCCGGTTTAAATTTGGTAAACAAACTGGGAGTGTTGAACTTTGGGCTATAGATCCAAAACCAAATAACCAAACTTAACCGACGGTTCGGGACTGCATCTTATCAATTACCCTTACCCGCACGAGTCATATATTTTTAGAACCAAAAATTAATACCAAATCCGAACGGAACCAACAACCGAATGATTATCTAAATTTTTATGGTATAGTTTCTATACTTATAAATATTACTTATATTTAGTTTTAAAATAACAATATTATTTAAAATATTATTTATAAACTGAAATACCCAAAATATGGAATTATTAGAGTACTTTTTATTTGAAATATTTAAAATTATCCGAATTATCTAATTTTTATCTGAAAATTTGATTTAATCCAAAAAACCTGAATTAACCAAAAAATGGAATCGAATGGAATATGAAATTGCCTAAAGTATTACCCGGTTCCCAACTTTGTTATCCGAACCGAACCGAATTTTCTATATACCCAAAATGGATCATAAGCTTCTAGAACCAAAAAAAATCGAAAGAACCAAACCGGAATCGAATCGATAACCGAATGCGCAAGGCTAGGTAATATAATATGAAGACAAGCCCAGCTAACAACACTATAACTCCTCCTGACTTTGAACTCCTTAAAATTAACTCCATGAATGGCTTTCATGTTAATAGGTCTTAATGCCATGGAAGATCTCAACAGAGCTTTAGATGCATCTAATGCCTTCTTGAGAACTGCAAGTGAGTGTGTTAGCAAGCAAAACCACTCCTTTTTTTCTTACAATTTGCAGCTGCCACTAGTTTCCAAATGTAGCAGATGTATTCTAATTATACTCCTCTCTGTTTGCAGAAACAAGTTTTCTTCTATGGACAACATTTTTACTAAAACCAGTTTATCTAAAAGATACGTAGCAATACTATTAAAATTCACGATAAGAAATCACACAGATAGATGAGAAATCACATAGATACACTATCTAAAACATACATAGATCATGTTGACCGAACAAGAAAACATATTAAGGTTTTGGGATTGGGATTTGAGATGGCGTTTTCAAGCCAAGTTTTCTTCTTCAGATATGTCCTTGCGCAGTCCATTTCGCATCCAAGTAATCGCTCACCAGGAGCTGGACATTGCAACTCGGCCACAACTTGCTGTAGAGTTCAAACATCTCTATGACCAGCTCAGACACGATCGTTTTTGAGCTGTGTAGGATCATTATCTTCAACAAAAACGTCCAGCCTATTCAAACAGGAAAAATAGTCCAAGAAATGCTTAATCATGTTTATCTCTTTCATTGTTCCTCGAAACCCTTGAATCTCTAACCTCTTCACTGGACAAGACTTGAGTGAACGACCTTTGCCTTCCCGGGAAATGCAGGGACAAACATCCCCACATTCATCTGTTACATAGTGTAATATACCCTGAAAGCAAGCAGCACACACAATGTTTAATGTAAGTAAAAAACACACATGTAGTTTCCATGGTTAACAATTCTACCTGAATGATAATAGTTTCCAAATGGGGACAGTTCCTTAGAATAGATGGCATTGCTTGCCATCCTCGACCCTCCTCACTTGTAACATTTAAGAATTTGAGGTTGTTGAACACTGGCATTGAATCACAACACTGAGAAAGCACCTGAAAACACAAACTATACATTATGCAACTACTGTTTCACAAGTACTATACGCAATAGAAAGAAAAAAACTGACCTCAAGAGTATCAGAGGTTAAGGTAAGTCTCTGAACATTTCGTGTGCCATTCACGAGCTTCACCACATTGCTAAATTGGAGAACCTCATCATCACCCTCTAGCAAATCATGATTTGGCTCTCTTACTCGCTTCATCTGCTCATCAGTTACCATAAGGTTGATATGAGCCTCCAATAACTTTCCCATATTAACCACTGGATAATCCTCCGGAACTAACTCAGAGTAGTTCAAGAAAAGCAGATTCGGAGCATCAAAGGAAAAGCTCTTTGGATTTTCAAAGTCATCCCAGCCTTCAATACCGCTGCCATGGAGACTTAGGCTTCTGAGGTTTGCACTTGACACAGTTACATTAAAATCTTCCCACTTCATAGTACCCATTTCTAATTCCTCAAGCATAGGGAAAGAAGTGATAAACTTTTCAAACTCACCACAAACAATAGTATCAGAGTTGATATCAAGACTTTTAAGCATTGGTAAAGAAGAGCCCATGTCTCTGAAGTACCAATCAACACATCGTTCGTTTCTCAGTGATAGCTTAACAAACATCTCTTTAGGCAGACGGTAAAGATAATCATCGAGATCTTTAGCGAAATGAGTGTATAGACTAAGGTCCGAAACACCACGCTTGAGCACGTTACATATCCAACGGTTCACAATATCTGGATGGACACGGCCAGTGATACACTTTAGTGAGAAGTTGTTGATAGGAGAATCACCCTGCATAGCCAGTACTCTGTCCACAAAATCAACGAAGCTACGTTGAATCTCTTGCCTTTCACCTTTACCATCTTGGGGATGAAGAAAGAGAGAGTCATTAATGTCAAGATTAGGAACAAGTTTCCAGAGATTGAACCATCTCTTTGAGAGAACCGAAGTCAAAGCAGCGCTCTTTGTGGGTAAGAAAGACAAGACGTGACAAAGAAGCTCGTCTGGTAGATTGCTGACACGATCCATCAAACAAAAAAAGAGTCCTGCTTTCAAACATCCAAAATTCAACAACCTTGTCCGTAAAAAAAGACATAAACTTTGAACAGGAAACCGCTAAAATAGAATAGAATCAGTCGAAGCAAAAGAGATGTGGAGACAGCTTGAGCAGTTACCTCGTTACAAACGCCAAACTCAATAGGTAAAAGTCTGGGTTTTTCAGTGAATCCGTCCTGTAAGCGAAGAAGAAGATGGCATGGTGGGTGATGAGGAGACGAGGGTTTACAACTGAAAGCGACGATGGAATCTAGTAGGCCTGGGCATAATATCACTAACCCGAAATCCGAACCGAACCAAAACCGAAAAACTCGATCCGTATCCGGTCCGAAATGTAAAAAAATATCCGAATGAATCTTGTAAGGTGGTATAAAACATATCCTAACCCGAAGTGTTATTAACCGAACCCGAACGGGTAATCTGAAAAACCGAAAAAACCAAAAAATCCGAAAAGATATCCAAATAAACCGATCTGAATATCCAAAATAATATACAATATAATTATATGAAACATGAATATATACTTCAAATATTCAATTTCATATTTATTCTGATATGTTATCTAACAATAAGTATTTAAAAATTAAATAACTACCTTAAATAATTAATTATATATAAATAAATATATATTTCTTATGTTTTACTTTTAAATTTTAGATTTTATTTTGGATATATCCGAACCGATCCGATATAAACCGAATCCGAATGATATATGATTACTTTATGGGTTCTATGATGTGATACAAAACCGACCCGAACTCGATGTGTTATATCCGAACCAGACTCGTACTTGCAAATTTACTAGAATGGGATCTAAGAGGTGTTATAAAAGGGAACCGAAATCCGAAAAACCCGATCCGAACGCTAACGGGTACCCAAACGCCCAGGCCTAGAATCCAGTGTGAATGTCTGTTTTATGGTAACCGGTTCTTTTTGAGAATCACCGGTTTAATTTGCTAAGCGAACCGGGAATGGTAAACTTTGGGCAGGAAACAAAGGTGATAATCATAAAATAAGCCCAACTAGAGAGATGCATAGTGGTCTAGTAACTACTAAGAATATTATTATTCATTTTTTTTTAAGTGACATTCACAATACGGAAATTGTTTATTGGATTTCTCAAGTCCAAATGAATTTAAATCACTCGTCAATGAACTACTAGTGGTTAATTAATGCAAAACGTAAAGGTGAAGCCAACCAACCAAATATCTTTCTTTTCATAAACGTAAGTCTTAGTCAGCCACTCTCTACTACAAACAAAGAAACTAAACTTCATTTACAAATTATATTTTGTTATTTAAGGGCTAGTATAATAGAACATCTGCAAATTAATATTATATAAACTAATATTACGATAAATTAAAAAAAAAAGATAAATTCATATCTCCTTAGATTAACAGAATATTATAAAATCTTATTGTGATTTCAAATATAATTTACTTATAGACTATTTCCCGCCCGAGGGGGACGACGTTTAGAAAGTCGAGGAAAATTGAAAAAGTCAAGAGTCAACTCTGGGGACACTCCGACATCCTCGGTGACACGTCACACGTGTGAGTTTTGTAAGAAAGATCTAAAGAGGAGGAGTAAGACGTGCAGTGTCGTTGGATGGTTTTGTATTATTATTTTTGTGATTTTTGTTAACCTCAAATTTACGTTTTTTTTGTTTTTTTTGTTTCTCTTTCTCTCTTTCTATTGGAGATTCATCTTTCTCAGGGTGATGATGATCTCTGCTTTTGGATAGATTTTATAACAAGAAATCAGAATTTAATAGCAGCATTTATGTATGATCCTGTAACAGTCGAGAGAGAATTTCAATCGAGAGCTTTCAATGTTGGAATTTTTTTGAGATTAATATCAGATCTGTCGTTCTGACTTTGGAGAATTTGTGGTTGAGAATTCTGATCGATTTGTGGTCTTCAATGGTTAAACTTATAATATTTTAGGACCAAGACGAAGCTGAAAAAAGAAACAAGAGGAGAATCATGATGCTTACTTTGGTGACCGTGATCGTTGTGATCGTCGCCCTCGTTTGGGCTTTCTTCAAGTATGTTTGCTCGCCCTCGTTGGTTTCTCCTATCATTTTAGTTGAGTTTTTTTTTTTTTTGATCTTTTGGAAACTCATCAAACTCCTCTACTAGGTCACTCCCTTGGATACTGCGGAATTTCGCTGGAATAACTCTCGATTTTCAGTTTGATGGATGGAACTGCTTGAAAAATGTTGTATTGCATTTCAACAAGGTTTGTATTAATATTTTCCATTTTGTAACTCAAAAGTCAAGATCAGTTTGGTTTATTTATCTCTGGTTATAACTATACATGTTTTTTTTGGGGTTATGAACAGGGTTCTATTGAGTCTATATTTGTTGGTGAATTTAAAGCTAATCTAAGTCAATCTCTGGTTGAACTTTGTGCAACCGCTTTTATCCAAGACCCTAAAGTCATATTCTCTATATGTGACCTCAAAATCGTCACTAGACCACCCTCCAGCTCGAGTAAACGCCCTCGTAAATCCAAAACTCGCAAGTCTGGCTCTGGTGGTGGTGGTGGTGGTGGAAAAGGGAAGTTGATGCTACTCGCTAATATCGGTAGATTCTTTTCGGTTTCTATGACAAATATCACTGTTCAGGTAAACTGCTTCATGCTCTATATAATTCCATTTCATTCCATCTTGTTGAAATAGTAGTAGTGAAAGCATCATGAATGATAGTTACGCTACCAGCTCAAACTGTTTAGCTGTTGGAATATATACTAGAAGTAACATCATTGAGCCAACATACAATAGTTTTTTTTTTCTGTGCTTATATTTAATGTTAAATCATTGCAGACACCTAAAGCAAGAGCAGAGATCAAGGAGCTTGAGCTTGATTTATCCAAGGACAGAGGATCAGCAAGCTTTTTCATCAAACTATACCTCTTGCCGATATCTGTACAGATTGGTGAACCACATGTTGTTACTTCCACTCATTCAACTGACATGACCGGTGACATTCTCCTCGCTAAGCAAACATCAGAGGGCTCTTCTTCGCCTTCTATTCATTGTGAAAAAGTTTCCTTCTCCTGCGAATTTGGTCATACTAGGTACTTCCTACATTTAGCACAAGTACTAACATGTTTCTTTTACTGGGAAAGATAAAAGTTATTACACCCGAGCTTATATGGGAACTCCATGTATATATGTATATTTTTGATATTCATGTTGCCATTTTGTGGATCTTCTTGGAGCAGACACTCAAGTTCAAGTATAAAGAACGTCGAAGTAGATATATCTGATACTATTTTAAACCTCAATGAGATGATGTTGGCGAAAAAGAAATCCCCAACAAGTGCTACGTCCACTGGTGAATCGATTGGATCAAGTTCTAGTCACACAGCTTCAGAAAAACCTCCAAAGCAACCAGTGAATGTTTTGGTTGCAAAGCATGCTCCAAAACTCCCTGAGAAAGTGAGTAATTTTTCTTTTAAATTTGAGAGAGGTGTTAGTGCATTATAGTCAGTATTCATTTAGCTAAATTGCTTACCCATGCCTTTGAATTTATGTGGTTAGGTATCATTTGGTGTGTCAAAGCTTGATATCAGATTTGTGCATCAAGAACATGATTTTTCTATGGCGAATAGCATAACAGGGCTTCATTTGAAAAGTTCCAAATCTCAATCCAGTGAAAAGGGAAAGGAAGAACCATGTCTTGATGTTGTCATCGAACTCCAGAAGATGCATGTATGCAGAAATGACAAGTTTTCTTAATACCAAACCACTATAATTTTTTCGTTTTTTTTTTTTTCATATGTACCATCTTCTAATGCTGCCTTTTGAATTTCATATTCATTTCAGCTTATTAGAGAATCTGAAGTTTCTGTCTTGGAGATGTCAAAACTTGAAGTTTCCTCCAAGGTGTATTGTCCAGTGCAAGTGAGTCCTCTGAATTACATGCAATATTTGTATCTACTTTGCACATGTTGCATCTATATTCACCTGATCTTGGTGATGCTCTTAGGAATCTTCCCCTGTTAGAGCTGAGGTTGAAGTAAAGCTGGGAGGTATAATGTGCAACGTTATAATGGCGAGATTCGAGCCGTTGTTGCGTTTGCACTTCTCTAAGAAGAAAAAGATTGTACTCAAAGAGGAAAAACCTACCATTCCAAAACCAGAATCTAGTGGTTTTAAGCCTGTTGTGTGGAAGTGTGCCACTTCAATCCCTGATGTGAAGATTGTGCTGTATAATCTCGAAAGCTGTCCTATCTACCAAGTAAGCATTAGCATTAACAAGGTTTAGCAAGAGTCTCTCAATGTTCAAAACTTATTTTTAATTGCTTGTGTGTTCTTGCAGCTCTCCTCAGATTCATTACTGGTCACTGCTAGTAATATTAAGGGAACATGTGTGCAACTGGAGCTTAATGAACTGAGTTTATGCATGGTGGATGAACAAGGACGGTGTCTGAACGAAAGCCTCTTTGGTTTGGAGTCATCTTCAGGTTCATTAATCAACGTAAGAAAGGTCAAACTAGAAAGCGGCAAGAAAGAGGAAGCTGGTGGTTCTTTAGGTAAACAGACAATGGTGGCCAACGTGTCTGAAATCTCTCTCTTGTTTTCTTACAAGAGCTTTGAAACGCTTGTCGTAAACGCAATGTCGATTCAAGTTTTCGTCAGACGTTTAACCGGTGCTAGTAATAACAAAAACCCGCAACCACACAAGCCGAAGAAGCCATCATCAGGAAAGGGGACTCAACTCTTGAAACTCAACGTTGAACGTTTCTCTCTAAACTTCTCTGGAGACTCAAGCCTGGATAGCACAGTCATCGAAGATCCTAAACGTGTCAACTACGGATCACAAGGTGGAAGAGTTGTAATCAGCGTCTCAGCTGATGGAACGCCAAGAACCGCTACCGTTAGCTCTACTTTGTCCAAGGAACATGAGAAGCTAAAGTACTTGATATCATTTGAGCTACTCAAGTTCGGTTTTACACTAAACAAGGAGATTCAGTCTACACAGGTCGAACTTGAGAACGCAAAGTCAGTCTACCAGGAGTTCTTGGACGAGCCTCATCCAGTTTCGAGAGTGACACTTTGCGACATCCAAAACTCAAAGTTTGTGCGTCGTATTGGCGGTGTTAAAGAAGTTGCGATATGCTCTCTCTTCAGCGCTGCTAGTATTGTTGTTAGATGGGAGCCTGATTTGCATATATCAATGGTTGAGCTTGGTCTGCGTTTGAAGTCACTTGTCTCAACTCAGAAACTTAAGCAGCAAGGCAACAAAAGCCCTGAAGAGCCACCAACTACTACTACTACTACAACTTCTGTTGGTGATAAGCCAAAGAAGAAGGAAGCTATATTCGCTGTAGACATAGAGATGTTAAAGATATCTGCTGAGGCAGGGGATGGTGTTGAGGCTGAGGTGCAGATTCAGTCCATTTTCTCGGAGAATGTGCGGATCGGTGTGCTCTTGGAAGGGTTCATGCTTGGTTTCTGTGGATGTAGGATATTCAAAAGCAGTAGGGTGCAGATCTCACGCATACCTTCAAATGCTTCGGGAGCTCCATGGGATTGGGTGGTTCAAGGACTTGATATGCGTATATGCATGCCCTTCAGGCTTCAGCTCCGCGCTATCGATGATGCTGTTGAAGATATGATTAGGGCTTTGAAGCTTGTGACCAACGCTACAAACAAACTCATCTTTCCTGTTAAAAAGGAAAGCTCCACCCCATCAAATAAGAAACCTGGATCCAAGAAGTTTGGTCGTGTAAGATTCGGGATCAGGAAGTTAGGGTTTGAGATTGAGGAAGAGCCGCTTCAAGGCTGGCTTGATGAGCATTATCATCTTTTGAGGAAAGAGGCTTGTGAGTTAGCCGTGAGGTCCAAGTTTCTTGATGAGTTGATATCTAGTGGATCCTCCCACGTTTCTAAAGCCGAGGGAGAAGAGTCATCAGATGGTGCTAGTGAGAAGAAGATTTCTTTTGAGGGAGAAGAAGTAGACGTGCAAGATCCAGTGGCTATGAGTGCGTTGAAGGAAAAGCTGTATAAGCAGTCGTTTGAGTCGTATTACAAGTCTTGTCAAAGCTTGAAACCTGCAGAGGGTTCAGGTGCTTGTAAAGAAGGGTTTCAAGCTGGTTTTAAGATGAGCACTACTAGGAGATCTCTTCTTAGTGTTTCTGTTACTGATTTGGATTTAAGTTTAACTGCTATTAGTGGTGGTGATGATGGGATGATTGAAATGGTTAGGAATCTTGATCCTATATCTCAAGAAAAGGACATACCATTTTCAAGGCTTTATGGAAGCAATCTTGTGTTGAAAACTGGAACTCTTGTTGTTCAGATAAGAGATTACACTTTCCCACTTCTCTCCACAGCTTTGGGTAAATGTGAAGGCCGTCTTGTGTTGGCTCAGCAGGTAATAGATTAACTCTTCTCTCTCTCTTTAAAGTCCTTTTGTGTCAACTGTCTATATGTTTAAACTAAGTTTTGGTCGATAGAGAGGTTATTTCTAATACTCCTTTTGTTCCATGATGTTAGATTTTTTAGACTTTTTACACATTAAAAATTATTAGTGCATAGCAATAAATATCTTTATTTATGTGTAAAACTAACTTTTTATAATTTTAGACTAATAGTTTTAATCAAAACTTCTTGAATTTATCAATTTATTCTTTTTTAACTTATCAAATACATATTGAAAACCTAAAAAATCTATCTTTTTTTTTTTTCAAAACATTCATCTTTATGGAATGGAGGGAGCATATATACCATGTTTAGTTTACATGGGGAAATAAAATACTATGCCTCTGGTCTTAACCTCCTTTCCTTCTCTCTTAAAGACTTTGTGCCTTTTAGGTTCTTTACTCTTAATAACTTTGTTTTTTCTTTACATAGGCAACAGCTTTTCAGCCTCAAGTACTCCATGAGGTGTTCATAGGAAGATGGAGAAAGGTGCTGATGCTTCGTTCAGCTGGTGGAACTACACCTGGAATGAAAACATACTTGGACTTACCTCTACATTTTGAGAAAGGAGAGGTCTCTTTTGGAGTTGGATATGAACCAGTGCTTACTGATCTAAGCTATGCCTTCACCGTTGCTCTTCGTAGAGCTAATCTAAGTCTCAAGGGCCCTGGACTTATCCTGCCTCCCAAAAAGGAGAAGAGCTTACCATGGTGGGATGAAATGAGAAACTACGTCCATGGAAACACAACCTTGTCGTTTTCCAAGACAAAGTGGACTATTCTCGCTACTCCTGACCCTTATGAAAAGCATGACAAGCTTGAGATGACCTCTGCGGCCGTGGAGATCCAGCAATCAGACGGACGTGTGCACTTCTCTGCTGAGGAAATGAAAATTTACATGACCAGTTTCGAAAGTTTAGCTAGACGTTACCCTAACGCACCGCCTTGTCCAGCAAGCTACCCTTTCCTTGAGGCTCCACGGTTCAGTCTTGAAGTCAGGATGGACTGGGAATGCGAGTCTGGGAGTCCAATGAATCATTATCTTTATGCTTTACCTGTTGAAGGCAAGGCTCGTGAGTTTATCTATGATCCTTTTAGGTCTACTTCTCTCTCTTTACGCTTCGACTTCACCTTAAGACCTGAGAGACATAACCTGTCTGGCTCCGAGTTGAAGGCAAAGAAAGGTTCTATCCCCCCACCTACGTTGAACGTTGGTGCTCATGATATGGCGTGGCTGATTAGATTCTGGAACATGAACTATCTTCCACCTCTCAAGATCCGGACATTCTCTAGATGGCCACGTTTTGGAGTTCCGAGAATCCCTAGGTCAGGGAACTTGTCTATGGACAGAGTGATGACAGAGTTTATGCTCCGTGCAGATGTCTCACCTATCTGTATAAACCACAAGACACTCGATCCTGAAAACCCTGCAAGAGGCTTGACCTTTAACATGTCCAAGCTTAAATTTGAAATGTGCTTGAGCCGTGGCAACCAAGTTTTCACTTTTGATTGCGTGCGTCAGACTCTTGACCCTGTTTACCAAGGAATAGACCTACATGTACCTAAAGCCTTTATTAAAAAGGATCATGAGGCGGTTAAGATGACAAGGACAAGCTCACAGTCTGGATCAACTAAGAGTGGCAGTGATGGCCCGGAGAAGCATCCTGATGAAGGGTTTCTATTTTCGTCGGATTACTTCACTATAAGGAGGCAAGCTCCTAAGGCTGACCCTGAGAGAATGATGGTGTGGAAAGAGGAAGGGAAGATGTACCGTGAGAAGGTTGATGCTAAACCTACAAATGAGAAAGATAGTGAGAGTGATCAGGAGAACTCACATTCTGATCCAAGCGATGATGATGGGTTTAATGTGGTGATAGCTGACAACTGTCAGCGTATTTTTGTTTATGGTCTAAAACTGTTGTGGAACATAGAGAACAGAGATGCTGTTTTGGCTTTTGTTGGTGGTATGTCCAAAGCATTTCAACCTCCTAAGCCTTCTCCATCACGTCAGTATGCACAGAGAAAGCTACTCGAGGGCAATCAGAAGAGCTCTGAAGTAGAAGCTCCTCAAGATGAGAATCCCACTTCCCAAGCGAAGGAGCCTGTGGAAGTTGTTTCATCACCTTCAAAAGAACCAATCAAAACAGAGAACTTTGCTTCTTTCCCACTTGGTAAGTCTCAGTGACTCCTCTCAATATGTTTTGCAAGCAAATCTTATGCTTTATTTGTCTTGGTGCAGAAGCCACAAATGGTTCAGAGGAAGAAGGAACTCGGCATTTTATGGTGAATGTTATTGAGCCACAGTTCAATCTCCATTCTGAAGACGTTAATGTAAGTATATAGAGTTCAAACTTTAGTCTTAATAACATTACTTCCGCTATATGCCTTAAAAAATACATGTCAAACTTGTACATGCGTTATATTGTAAATTATTAGAGATCGGTAGGCGGTAGTTGGTGCTATATAGGAAATTAGTGCCTAGGCGCCGCCTAGAGAGATTTGAAAAAAAAAACGTTGAAGAAAAATCGTTTTGCTTATGACTGATTTGCCGCCAAAACCGATTTTTAACATTGATATTATCTAGTAAAGTATTACCACAACTAAGATGATTGTGCATGTTAACTACACTTATCAGGGTAGGTTTTTGCTGGCTGCTGCTAGTGGCCGTGTTCTGGCACGATCATTTCACTCGATTGTTCATGTTGGGTATGACATGATTGAGAAAGCGGTTCAAACTGAGAATGAACCTGATAAAACTCCAGAAAATGATGGCACTGACATGACTTGGACACGTCATGAAGTGTCCATGATGTTGGAGCATGTACAAGCTCATGTGGCACCTACAGATGTTGATCCAGGAGCTGGAGTGCAGTGGCTACCAAAGATTATAAGAAGCTCTCTAAAGGCAAAGCGTACTGGCGCATTGCTTGAAAGAGTCTTCATGCCGTGTGACATGTACTTTCAATACATTAGACACAAAGGTGTTAGTCCCGACCTAAAGGTAAAACCTCTACATTATATTTCTCCCTATGTTTCATAAAAAGTGTGTGTTTAGAAATTTTTTTTTTCTTAAAGAGTATGTTTTATATTTCAGTTGAAATAAAATACAGTTTTAACCTCATTGTTTTAATGTTTTAATTAGAAAAAAAAATATTTAATATATGAGTAGAAAGTACACTAGAGTTTTTAAATGATTTTTTAATATTCGTTGAAGCCACTTAAATGAGAGACTAATATAACCATCATATGCTACAGGTGAAGCCACTTAAAGAGCTTACTTTCAACTCACGTAACATTACAGCGTCGATGACATCACGTCAGTTTCAAGTTATGTTGGATGTTTTGTCCAATCTTTTGTTTGCAAGGTTACCAAAGTAAGTGTATAGGCTAAATTATTCACATCTCTTTTTGTGGTTGTAATGTATCCCCTCTGACTCTTATCTTATTACTATTACATTCAGGCCTCAGAATGATAGTTTGAAACTTTCTGGTGAAGAAGAAGATGAAGGTGAAGAGGAAATCGATGAGGTGGTTCCTGATGGAGTTGAGGAAGTAGAACTAGCGAAAGTCGAACTTGAACATAAAGAGAGGGATAAGATGTTGCTTCTTGATGATATAAGGAAGTTGACACGGAAGGAAAGTAACTCAAGAAACAAAAGTCTTGAAAAGGAAAGTGACGTTTTGTGGATGATCACTTGTGGGAGGCCAATACTGGTGAGGAAAAGAGTTCTGTAAAAGATATATTTTTATTTTTATGCATTGAACTAAGCATACCATATGTAGGTGGAGGAACTGAGAAAAGGGTATTTAGATGTGAGACAATCAAGGAAGGCAGCGTATACAGCACTGAGGGTAGCAGTGAAGAATGCAGCAGAGCTAAGGTTGCTGGAGAAGGATAAGAATAAAAGACCATCCTCTGCTATGCGCATTTCTCTGCAGATAAGCAAAGTTGTTTGGTCTATGGTTTTAGATGGCAAAACTTTCTCTGAGGTTGAAATACATAATATGGTAAGTCCATGATGTTCTACTTAGACTATCAAGTCTGTTTTTATTTCTATTTTTGGAGAGAAAGTCTCAAAGATGTTTCACATTGCTTGCAGATTTATGATTTTAACCGGGACTTGAGAGATATAGGGATTGCACAGTTCACAACAAGATACTTTGTGCTGAGGAACTGTTTGCCTAATGCCAAGTGTGATACTGTTCTTTCTGCATGGAACCCTCCTCCAGAATGGGGCGAGTGAGTTCCTTTTATTTTTTACACATCTTTAGGGACTTATAATAATCATAAAACCAGAGGCCATTAGCTCAACTGGAAAGTACCCTTGACCATTGTGTCAGAGGTCCCCAGTTCGAGTGACCGCTTGTTCGAAACTAATATTACATGATGTGGTTTCGTGTTTGGAGGGATTAAAGCCCGAACCACCTAGTATTTAAAAAAATAAATAGATAATCATAATGTGTTATGCTTGTAACTAAGAGATGCTCTTGCCACACTACTATACGCAGTAAAGTGATGCTACAGGTAGATGCAAGACAAGGAATCCCAAAAGACGGACAAGCTCCTTATGAACTTTTCAAGGCAAGTCCTTCTCTATCTTACAAGAGCCAAGAAGCTTAAGGTTATTGCAAAGACTGAAGTTATCTTGTGCTTGGTTGATAGGTCGAAATCTATCCTCTTAAAATCCATTTGACGGAAGCAATGTACACAATGATGTGGGAGTATATCTTCCCGGGAGAGGAGCAACATTCCCATAGAAGAGAGGTTTGTTTAGCTAATGGGATGCTTTGCAGTTATGACTCACTCACGCTTGTACTTTTGTATGCTCCCAGGAAGTCTGGAAGGTGTCAACAACGGCAGGATCAAGGAGAGTCAGGAAAGGTTCGTTTGCTCAAGAAGCAGCAGCGTTGCTCTCTACATCTGATCTAGGCCAGGTGAAGCTTTTCTCCCACTAGTACCATCTCTTTAAATATTAATGTGTATTTTCTTGAAATGTTTTCAGGGTTCAAAGAATCAAAAGTCAAGATCGATCCGTAGCTCAGGAGCAGAACTGAGAAGAACATCCTCTTTCGACAGAACATGGGAGGAAACTGTGGCTGAATCTGTAGCTAATGAGCTTGTTCTGCAGTCCATGGAGCATCAGGGTGAGTCATCAAAAAACAAGCTCAAGGATTCAAAAACTGCCAAGGCTGGCCGTTCGGTTCATGAAGAGAAGAAGACGGAGAAGTCCCTGGAAGACAAGAAACCGAGGCCACAGAAGATAATGCAGTTCAAAACCATCCAGATAAGTCAGGTATTGTCACTTGGGTAAAGATGCAAAAGGTACAAATAAAATTAAACATTAGGTAATATTTGGTTTTGAGCTAGGTGGAGTTGCTGATCACTTATGAGGGTTCAAGATTTGTTGTGAACGATATGAAGCTGTTGATGGACACATTCCATCGGGAAGAGTTCAGTGGAACGTGGAGGAGACTGTTCTCTCGAGTTAAGAAGCATATTATATGGGGAGTCCTCAAGTCAGTAACCGGAATGCAAGTAAGACCATTTTATACACCAACCAGCAATAAAAAAAAATGCATATGTGCTGATGTGTCACTGAGTCATTTTGATGATACAGATGAAGAAGTTCAAAGACAAGACACATGTTCCTAAAGAGGAGATTGGTTTGAAAGAAAAAGACGAGTCGGGGAGGTTAGATCAAGATTCAGGTGCATTGCCAAAGCGTCCTGGTGACAATGCAGGTGATGGGTTTGTCACATCTATTAGAGGTATTTTCAATACTCAGAGGAGAAAGGCTAAGAAGTTTGTGCTTAGAACAATGAGAGGAGAAGAAGAAGAGAGCTTCCCAGGGGAGTGGAGTGACAATGAAGCAGACTTCTCTCCTTTTGCAAGACAGTTGACTATTACTAAAGCTAAGAAACTCATCAGGCGTCACTCTAAGAAGTTCCAAAACCAAAACACTACTAAAGGTAATTTGGGTTTTTTTTATATGATAAAATATCTTTTTTTTTTAAGTTGCAAAACCAAATATAAGAGATAAAACTTTCTCTGTTCTGTTACAGGTTCCAAGAAGCTTCAGCTCTCGCCTACTTTGTCTCCTAAGGAAGAAGATCGATATGAAAGTGACTCTTCTAGTGGATCTTCTGCTTATGAAGAGTTCCTTGACCAAAATCAGATGTTAACATAGAATTCAAAATTTTGTTTATTTCCCACCAGAATTCAGATTTAAGTTTTTTTTCTTTAAATAAATTTGTAAAGAGTTGCAGATTATTTATCTCATCCATCACTATTACACTTAAAGATTTTGATTTCATCTACTATTCTAGTGTACTATTGTTGATAAGACTTGTTTATTACAGGTGAGACGTCAAGAAGAAAAAAGGTTTTCTCTTGGTAATCTTGTATGTATTGGTTAACATAAAGCAAGGATTTTGCACAAAATCATCCCACAAGGTTGTCAATTGCAGATGAGATTGAAGTTCATGAATCTTGATAAGGTGATGGGTCTGTTTAGATCCAAATACTGAAGACTAACTCTATAAAGGAAGACATGAGCACTCTTGCCAGTTAACTTCTTTAGTTAACACATCTATAAATATATGTTTTCTAATAATTTTAACCAATGTGTGACTTCTTTAATATTTAATCTAATTATCTAAATTAATAACCAGTGTAGAACACATTACCATCTAGATCTCACACACTTCGTTTGCAGACGTATATAATTTTTCATATGAAAATATGTTTTATAATATTATAATGGAAAAATATAATATGATAAATAAAATCAAGCAGGATTTTCTATCAGATTTTAAAAACACTTTCAACCTAACGTTGGTCAACAAAGATTAAGTGCTAATGTCATAGTGGCTTCTGGTTAAGAAGTCTTTCTTGTGGGACAAGTAAGTGTTAGTAAGTTTCACCAAAAACAATTTCTTCAAACCTCCCTCACCTACTTCTTATCAAACTTCAAACCCTAATTAACTCCTCTATAAATACGCACAAACTCATTCATACCCACTCCATCTTCACTCAATCAATCCCAAAAAAAAACACGAACCCCCTCCTCTCTCTCTCTCTAGTACAACAAAAACCAAAAATCCCAAAAAATGGTCTCCTGGTTATCATCCCTTGTCATTGCAGTGACATTCACAAGCTTATTCACCGGTCTATCTGCTCGTCGCCATCTTCTCCAATCAACACCAGCGACTCAGCCACCGGTTACAACAACGTTCCCACCTCTTCCTAAACCCACAATGCCACCACCAATGCCTTCTTCGCTTCCTCAGCCAACTCTTCCTCAACCAACAGCGCTTCCACCATTACCGAGCACACAAATACCTTCATTGCCTAACCCGACACAACCCATTAGTATCCCAAACTTTCCACAAATCAACATTCCTAATTTCCCATTTAACATTCCAAACAATTTCCCCTTTAATATTCCCACTAGCATTCCTACCATCCCTTTCTTCACTCCACCACCTTCCAAGTGAGAAGCTAAGCTCTTTAGCTTCTGCCACACAACACATTACCGTCTTTCTCTCACACACTTTGTTTGCACATGTTTGTAATGTTTCTTATTCTTTTGCTGTTGTTTGATGCATGTTCTCCTTCTTGTTGTTGTTGTCTGTTTCTGGCATGATGTAGTTGCTTTATTGTAATATGTATACATCTTATTATTGTTCTACTGATTCTTGCTTTCTTATTCTTCTTCTTGTGCTTGATCTCTATAACCAAAAAATAATGGACGAATTACCATCCATAAAGTACCCTGAAATCTTGACATAAATAAGTCATATTCCATGAGAAAAAGTGCGTGTTGCTTCTAAAAATTGTGTGAAATAGTAACTTGTTAGCAAAGTACAAAGGGAAATGACAATGTAACTTTGACACATTTTAATCAATCGTTTAATAGCATCATCTAATCTATCCATCTTCAAGGAAATCATCTTTACCAATAATATAGTTTCTCTTGGATGAAACAGGTTCAAGGAAGTCATCTCGTGTTTCATTTTATATGCATAGGCCCATAGATAAACCCAATACAAACGATGATATATAGGCCCACCAGAGCATCTCGAGACTACTTTCTTATTAAAAAGTGGGAAAGTTGAATGAGTCAACAGTCAACTCTCGGCCGCTCCTACATCCTCGGAGACACGTGTGAGTTTGTAATAAAGATTTTAATTAAAACGGCTTTTACTCGGCGGGAGAGGTGTACAAGTCATTAGCCAACTATTTAAGACTCTTTTTGGCCCAAATGTCCTCTTCGAGCCATTAACCATAATACTTCAACTCTGATTTATTTGTTTACTCGCTAATTATATTTTATTCCAGTATACATGTGACTTGTATTGGATAACTGTGACAACTAGTTATAAATGACCAGAAATTAAAAACAAATAGCATAGCTTTGAGTTTGTACAACTGATTTCTTAAGGGTTTCAACAAGGATTAGGACTTGTTAAGCAAAAATAAAACAAGGATTAGGACTTGGCAAGATGCATAATATATCGGTTTCAATCTGTTATCGTAATTTTACAAAACATAAACAATATGAAAAATGCAACGTCGTGACGTGTGGTCATGTTCAACTATATGCAAGTTTACAACGAACAGAAAACTATATTCAAGTTGCACCTTGCAACCTCTTCAACTCTATAGGTTAATTTGCAACTATCTTCGAGTTATTTTACATCACATGAGGTATTCTAGACCAGGACCCGATTAATCTTTCGGTAAAAATGGAATATTTTATTCATTTTGGATTTTCTAATAAACCTGAAATATGAAACTAGTGTTGACTAGTTAAATAGAAAAAGAAGAGTTTTTTTTTTTGCTTAGATAGAAATAGAAGAGTTATGAATAATATTTATCGACCTAGACATTAAACAATTATTTTTGGATCACTGGATAACTGATTCGAACGTTAACCACATATTAATAGATTAAAAAGATATATCGCTATCTATAAAGTTTATAAATAAATAAATTTTGAAGTATTTATTTTATAGAATATGATGGTTAACAATAATCATAAAGCTATTCAACATGCTACATCCAATTTTCATGAGATAGTATTAATGACTATCAATGGTGTAGTGAGTGAGAGGTAGGTAAGTCGGGTTTGGTTTGAAAACATTGACATATAGTAAAATCTGATAATTTCGAATATTAATTTGCATGTGTTCTGTATATAAGATTAAATATTTTAGCCTAAAAAAAAAGACATGATTAAATAAAGAAACGTGGAATTTATCTTCATGAGATGCATTAAGAGCCATCGATGGCCTAGTGAGAGGTAGGTAAGTCTCTGAGGCTGTAAGAAGATTCTTTGATTTTAAACAAATCTTTTTATCACGTTGGAATTGGATGGCTCTTAGATCTCTAACACTCAAACTTTACCGTATGGTTTCTGATACCATATTCGATATGTATTTTGATTTTCTCAAAATTAATCGAACAATGCATGCCGCCGAAAAATAAACAATTAATAGATATACTTCACATTTTATAATGTTTTTTTTTACTTTAGAAAATAGCTTTTATATTTAATGACAAAACAATACCTTAAAAACCTTAACCAAAACCAAATTTAAACCATGGTATGTACTATGTAGCCCTGGGAAAATCATCGCATTCCATTGGTAGGTAACATGGATATAAATTTATGAAATGAATTTAAAACAGTTGGTGAGGAAAAGAATCTCTTCTTGGAGAATCTCTAACAAAAAGGAAGCATCCCATGTGATGAAGTGAATGTGGGGTAATTCATTTGGGGGGAAAATAGCCATTGAATTTTGTAACCAGTGAATGAATTACACTACCAACCCGGTACGATATAGTGAAAACGATGGCAAAGCAAATAACTTTTTCTTTGTGTTGTCAAGATTGATTTAAAATAAAATAAAATTTCTTCAGATATATAGCTGTATATTTTTGTAACTAAAGATATATAGCTGTATCTGTGACTAAACAGTGTAAAACATGTCTCATGCATTGTACTAGAATGTTATTGGATTCAACAATTTTAATGATATTAGTCAATTACTATTTAAATTTGTTAAAAAGGTAATTATTTTTACATGAAAACTGTAAGAAGAATATTTTAAAATAAATATACTAGGGGTCCGACTGGTGACCATCCGGGAAACAAGAGGAACGAATAAAAAAGGAATGTACGGGAATAAAATACCAGGAATGAAAAAGAATGATTGTTCCTTATCAAATTTGACAAGGAATAATTTTGTTCTTTAATTCTCTACAAAAAAGGGAATGAAAGGGAATGAGAGAAAATTATTATTTCTTGTGAATGGTAATTTTTTTTAGGAACGTTAGGGAATGTATTATTCCTCGTCGTTCCCTGGTCACCATTCATACCCTAGGAGTTAGTGGGAATTGGAATTGTATAGTTTAAGGAACTATTAAATTTTATTGTTACTAGTTTATATATTCCGTTTTTAACTTAATTCTGATTAGTTCGTAAATTTTGGCATCCTTTTAAAATCCATGATTATCAATCTGATGACTTTTAAATTTCATTTAAAATTTAATGTTAGTCCGAAATTTTAATTTTTAATAATACTATATTTTATGAAATGATGTTAATAATCTAAATCATTATAAAATAGATTTTTAATTGATCTTAGAAATAAACAAAACTCTCTAAAAGATAACAAAACTATATACAAATAACTCTAGGCAAATTTAACAAATCTTAACTTTTTCAACTAATTCTATCGAAATTCAAGTTTTCCCTCTAACTCTTCTGTTTGTGTGAACATAACTACATAAGTTACCAATTTAGCGATTACCACCACTTTTTTTTAACAAATGGACTTCACTAATTTGTTCTAAAGTCTTACTTTTCATTTTCGTAGCGTGAGATGAGTTAATCAAGTCCGTTGAATAATAAAAGTACGTATTGAATTGAGCTTCCATTTCTTTGTAAAAAAAGAAAGAATATTTCAAAAATTGAATATATAGGAAAGTCTCAAGATACTACCAAATTAAAAAGGAAAACGTGTATTTATTTATTTTTTATTTTACTCTACGCAAAATAGTAAACAAGTCTCCGCGCTTCCTTTTCTTCCCTTATTTAAACATTTGTATCCTCTCTCCAACCTCACAACAATCAATCAATCAATCTCTCACCATTTCTCTTTCTCTCTCTCTCTAAAAAAACTTTTTGTCTGAACGGCATATGTCTCAGAGACCTCAAGTTCCTCATTCTTCTTCTATAGCTTTCGGTCTCCATTCTCATCTCCTAATCTCCAGTGAGATCAGCTCCAATTCCAACTGGTCTCTCTAAGAAAAAAATAATCAAACCTTTTCAAAATTTTCTCTCGGATTTTCTCGGAATAAAAATCTAACCTTTCTGACTTTTTTGATTTTCGATTTGATAAAAACAAGAAATGGGTCTTAAGGGTTTCGCTGAAGGAGGCATCGCATCGATCGTAGCGGGTTGTTCGACCCACCCGCTTGATCTCATCAAGGTCCGAATGCAACTCCAAGGCGAATCAGCTCCCGTTCAGACAAATCTCCGACCAGCGCTTGCTTTCCAGACCTCCTCCTCCTCCGCCGTCCACGCGCCTCCACCTCCTCCGCGCGTGGGTATAATCGGCATCGGATCTCGTATCATCCGACAAGAAGGCACGCGCGCTCTGTTCTCCGGCGTCTCAGCCACCGTTCTCCGTCAGACTCTCTACTCGACGACTCGCATGGGTCTATACGACATCTTGAAGACCAAATGGACCGACCCAGAAACAAAGTCGATTCCTTTAACCCGCAAACTAGCCGCCGGATTCATCGCCGGAGGGATCGGAGCCGCCGTCGGAAACCCGGCGGATGTCGCGATGGTGCGCATGCAAGCCGACGGTCGTCTCCCGTTGGTCGATCGGAGAAACTACAAGAGCGTTTTGGACGCGATCGCGCAAATGGTTCGCGGCGAAGGGGTCACGTCTCTGTGGAGAGGATCGTCGATGACGATCAACAGGGCGATGCTCGTGACGGCGTCGCAGCTGGCTACTTACGACTCGGTGAAAGAGACGATTTTGGAGAAAGGGTTGATGAGGGACGGGCTCGGGACTCACGTGACCTCGAGTTTCGCGGCGGGGTTTGTGGCGTCGGTCGCGTCGAATCCTGTGGATGTGATTAAGACGAGGGTGATGAATATGAAGGTGGTTGCGGGGACTGCGCCGCCGTATAAAGGGGCGGTTGATTGCGCGTTGAAGACGGTGAGAGCGGAAGGGATCATGGCCTTGTATAAAGGGTTTTGGCCGACGGTGTCGAGACAAGCACCGTTCACGGTGATTTTGTTTGTGACACTTGAACAAGTTAAAAAGGTGTTGAAGGACTTTGACTTTTGAGGAAGATATGATGATGCTGGCGATAATTTGGCTTATACAAAATAAGTTTTAATTTTCTTTTGATTAATCGAATAGTTTAAGTTTAAAGGTTTTTCATTATATCGATCGAGTAGTTCTGTGGAATGAAAATTTGAGATCAATGAGAAGAAATAAACAGTTCAATTGATTCGATTTGAAGGGGGAGGTGTTATCTCAGTCAATAAGTATTTGGTAGATCCATTTGTGTTACTTTTGAACTATGTAATATTCTTTCAAAAAAACTTGTACTTATCAAACAAAATATCTTTATGAAGATTGATGTGGCTATTTAATGGAACATCTTTAAGCTTATCTGCAAATCAAACTGTCAATGACTTGTTCAACTTCATATATATAGATTTGGTCAATTGATATTTTATGAGATCTGACTTGCTTTTCGATCTCTTCTTATATTGTTTCTTACTGAGTTATAGTATTATCATCTTGTATTTTACGCGGTAAACCATATTGCTCGTTTTACTTTTCTATCTTGTTTCACATACTCCTCTAATAGAATTTGAGACCTTTCTTAAATTTAAATAATATATGATTTTATTAAAAATAAAAAAGATGACAGCATCAATGATTTATTTAAATACTTTCGATGAGTTAGAAGTGTTCAAATAATTTATGAAGAACTGTTCCTAATTATTCCATTGTATCAGAGTCTAGATCAAATTATTGATCTCAAATCAAAGCTATGGACAATGAAATCTTCAAAAACGTGAACATATAACGTAAGCCCAAAAGTATATAATAAAACAAAACGAAATTCGGTGGAATCATCCACGTGTTTTATGATGCTTTAGTTTTACACATGCGTCAAGGTGATAGTAGTAGGATGTCGACGCCCTATTTATTTCTAAAGCATCAAAGTAAAAGCAATCAAGCTTTAAATTTTTTTTTTGAAACCACAGCTCTAGAAATAACCTACAGCTGTACAAGTGCTCTGCAGAGCCAAATATTCAAAGCAATTTTTTAGTGCTTTCATAAAATTCTACAACAACAAAATTTAAAGCCACAGCAAAAAATCTATAGATTTTTTTCTAAGAAAATTTTTTAAAGTTACGGTCATCGCCAATCGGATCCTCAAATCTATTCAACAGGATCATTTAAATCGTTTATACGAGAAAACACACATTCACGAATCGTAAAACTAACTATCTTTTGAGTCATCAGAATCTGATACCATCATAATTCGTTGCGTTTGTATGGATTGCTGACTTGCTGTCTTGTTACGGGCAAATAGATTATTTTAAAAATGATATGTTTAGTTTCGCTTTCTTTACCTGTCCTGTGGAGTAATGTTTGATTGTTAGAACGAAAAACATTGGGTGACAATACAGAAATTAAATGCTGGAACAAACAAAAGAGAAATACCTTCAAAATATCCGTAACATTCCGTGGATATATGGAAAAATTTTAAATGATAGATTTTGCTATATATGTCACTAAAGTTGATTTACATTTTCCGTCACACATCCATTTAAAACTCTATGGTTAAACATGTTTTGGCTAGAATAGTGAAAATGGTACTTATCGGCGATCCGCGACACCGTACGAATTAGGCTAAAGCACGGGAAAAGATATGTAGGATCAGTAAACAAGACTTTCGAGTTTTGAAAAATTAACTCAACGCCCGGTAGAAGGGATGGGCCCACGGGCCGAATGAACGGACGTGAGAACTCGTTAGCCATGGACAGGTGAGACGTTATAATATCATTAAATATATTTTTATTGAAAATCAAAATAATAAAATTCTTAAAATAACTTTACAATTAAAAATAAATATTTTAATTTTATAGTTAGATTTTATTTTAATAACTAGGGGGTGTCTGCGCTTCGTGCAGAATATTGTTTTATTGTTATTAAATATGGATTTTGGATGATGTGATTATGTGGTCGGTATTTATTTGTAAAGATCATTATTTGATATTATGTTATGTGGTAGTAGGTAATAAGTTAATATATTAAGTGTTTTTTTTAATAATGTGTTGTTGTATGTATAATAATACTTGTTAGTGGTGAAGTGAGTTTCTGATGTAAAATATATTGAATTTCAATAACTTTGTCTTTAGGCATTTGTTGATTCTAAGATTAACGGCATCAAAATTGTATTTTAATTTTTTACATTTTTGAACATTACTCTTTTTAGATGTTTTTTGCACTCTCCCCCATATTTTGACCATGAGCCATCACCATCTATGTATTTCGTTTACCTATTCGGTGTGCAGTGCTTCTAATCATCATTGTGAAAAGAATCACCTCTGTGCTCTTGTTTTTCCTCACCTTCTTTTTCTGTGAGATTATCTGGTATTTGTTATAGATCAGACATATTAGTTCCATGTTGTGCGGTTGTTTCTTACGGCTTTGTATTTTATTTCGGTCAATATTGGTCATCTTTTTCCTTAGGTTTTGGCTAAGGTTAGAAATTACATCTCCTTGAGTTGGATCAGAGTTTAGTTGTCATTGATGTTGTATTCCTCGTCGTTGGTTTGCCGCCAATAGTCTCTGCTCGTCTTGGTTTTTAAGATCTGAGTTTTGGTGATCTGACTTCTATGCTCTTTTTTATAGCTCGAGGATGGCTCCACGGTTTGTTGATTTCATTTTGTCTCTTTTTTATCTCTTTGTTCTCTCATCTCGATGCACCTTTCATTGATGATCACGTCTCTTGTGGCTCTCCCTTTCGCCATATTTGATAATCCATGTTTGGATAGTGTTTTTATATGTGTATGCTTTGTGCGCCTGGAAGATTGTCTATGGTCTCAAGCTTAAGCTTTGGTTTCTTAGTGGTTGGCTTTCATTTTCCCTCACTCAGGTTGTTTATCTTCTTCTCATGTATCCTTTGGTGTAGGTGTGCGGAGTTAATCTTTTGAAGCTTTGGTATTTTTTATTCAGAGTTTTGTGGTTCTTTGCTGGCATGAGCGCCTTGTATGTGATTATCTAGTTTGTAAAGTGTTTTTTTTTATCTCTTAACTGGTAGTTGTGCTTATGGTGCTTTAGACATGCGTCTTTTTGTTTCGTGGTGACTTTATTATTTCGATGATTATTCTTTCTCTAACCCGTTTTTTTGGTTTTTTGCAACTGATGTTTGATCGCGACCCTTTGTGTTCTGGATATTGCTTTGTCTCATATTTTATCTTTTTAACTTTTTTCTGATATCTCTTTGTTCTAGCCAAAACATTATATGGTAAGATGAGATAGATTAGTTTTCTTTGTTGATCTTTTTTCACCACTAAACCTTTATTGAGTTAATGTTACTATGATATTTTGTTTTTTCTCTGTGATTGTTGAAGTTTTATGTTTACATTATGTATTGCACTCTAATTTTTTCTTATTAGTTTGGTCGTTTTATATTTTTAATAGTTAAATAAATATATAATTTGTAAATTAAATAATAGAAAATGGTAAAAATAATAAAATAACAAAAAATTATGTTAATTTTAGTTGTGAATAAATTAAATATGTAAAATATATTTTTATATTTTTATTTAGTTTTTTATTCATCTTGAATTTCAGTGAACAATAAAATAGATTATTAAACTTCATACGATAATAGTTAGTGCGAAAATAGTTAGATAATGCACGTGTCAAAAAATTCTCTCGCCACAAGGGAAAAAAAACCATTTTGCTGTTATGAACCAGATTGTGGATGGCTCATAACCAAGAGATTATGATTTGTAATCTTTCCATTTATCTATGACGGTGTAATCTTCTATATAAGGAACCTCTATGTTATGAATAAAGATAGACTTTTCCATTACTTTTATAACATGTTATCCGCACGAAACTCTAAATCCCTAAGCTAATACCCAAATCAAAAAATCCTAAAACCCTAACCCTAGCCGGCGATCCGACGAACCCTAAACCCCGATCGCGTCTCTTGTTCCCGCATATGTTCCAGCTCGCGTCCCCGATCAGCTTCAGCCCAAGGCGTTCCTGATCCTAGCTCAGACGTTCGCGACCCGAGAGCAGCTCCAGCACGCGACCTCTTCCTCGTTCGTGACAGCATCAGATAGCTCGCGTCCGACGATCAAGGAGTTCCCGATCAAGCAACAGAGGACGTCCGCGACCCGATAGAAGCGACTCGATCCATTCCAGCTCGCGTCCCGTTCGTGTCCAGCTCGCGGCTCAACTCCTTTAGTGGTCTGATTCAACAATCTCTTTCTCCCATTAATTTACAACACGTTATCAGCACGATTGAATGATTTGAGGTTTAATATTGCATATTAGAATCTGTTACAATATAAACCCTAATTCAAATTGATAAACCCTAAAACAGAATCCGTGTATTGCATAATCTGAATTGAATGTTTTGAGGTTTCATATTATACTAGGTTGATAGTTTCATGATATAATCAATTGTTCTGAGGTTTAAGATTATTTGCTAGAAGCTGATTGATTGATAAAACCCTAATTTCGAATTGAAACCCTAAACCCTAATTTGCGTATTCCTCAAATCAGATTGCTTGATTCCATCTTGCTAATATCAGCCTTGAAACTGATTAAAAAAAATTGATAGAATCAGCCTTGAAACTGATTGTTTTGGTTTTTCATGATTGAAACCCTATTTTTGGATCGAAACCCTAAATTGTGTAATGCTTGAATCCGTTTGATTATTTTTGATTATTGATCCAATTGCTAGTCTTGATAAAACCTAATTGAATCTGATTGTTAGTCTTGCTAAATCTCATACCTGAAAATGATTGATTAATTGCTAAATCATGATTGAATGTTTTAATATTACCCTTGCACATATAGAATCTGATTGCTAAAATTGAGTGCATCATATCTCCTTGGCCGTGTGGCCAGTTTGCATCATATATCATCTTGACCAACATGTTTATGTTATATGCATGATCTGATTATTATCACCTTTGTATGATCTGATTGTTTTAAATTGAGGTTCCATAATTCTACTCCTGCACATATAGAATCAGTATGCTAGGTTTGCATTATAACCATATGGCCACATGAAAACATATAGAAATTGCTTGTTTGGTCGATACCCTTGCTTGATAAATCTGTGTGGCCTTATTGCATTATATCACATTTGGTCGTGTGGCTTGTTTGCTTATTAGAAATGTATTGAATTGATAGCATGTCTTGTTTATGACCGTATTTTAAATATTTTATGAGATCTAAAATTGATTGATATATGATTTGAGATGTCGAAAATCAACTTGGATTTTGCTGCCCTAAATCTCTCTGGAGATAATTATTTGAAATGAGCACTGGATACTGAGTTTATCCTAAAGTCAAAGGACTTGGTGAATGAATCACAAAAGGCGATAATGCCAAATGAGAAAGATTGATACATGGCAATATTAATTATTAGCCATCATCTTATTAAGAGTCTCAAAGATTAGTATCTGACTATAGAGAATCCTCTAGACCTTTGGACAGAGTTAAAAAAAATCGAGATATGATCACCAAAGAACGATGTTATTACCAAAGGCCCTATTTGATTGGAGGAATCCCAGAATCCAGGACTATAAGTCCGTAGATGAGTCTATTGCTAGCTGGGCAAAATAATGGATTACTGATGAGAAACAGTGAATTGAGATCTCCTGGATTAACCCCATTACCTGATACCAATAAGGCCGCAGAAGAAAAAAAAGGTAACCACGTCCAGAATGATAGACCACACGGTCTTAGCCGTGGAGGGTGGAAAGGACGTGGCCATGGCCACTATAACACATTTGGTCGTGGGAATCACTATGGCAGAGGCCGTGGGTATCAACCCAATTTGAGCCATGGTCAAGGCAGTGGTCGTGGTATATCCTTTAAACCACAAAGCTCGACCAAATCAGTGTGCCATAGATGCAGAATGGGGAACCATGGGGCTAAGATATGAAGGACTCCCAAACATTTTTGTGACATATATCAAAGAGAGTCTGAAAGGGAAGAATCCTGAAACCCACTTGGTCTATAAAGATGGTGAAAATAATTTCGAACATGATCAAGATGATCTTATGGAATATGAGACTTATGATTGCCTAAAAGAATCAAGTTGATAATCTGATTTCGACATCAAGCTTGTGTGATTGTTTTGCTTGTATGCTTTCTCTGATTTTTATCTCCTTGAATTTATTTCTATTACATTGTCTGATTAGATTAAATGAATGAATGATTTTTCTATATGAGTACACTGAAAAACGCCAATATAATTACTAAAGCAGGTATCGCCAGTCTGAAAGAAGACTATGGCTAGGCTAATATATTATTGCCTAAGGGTATGCATCTAGTAATCAGTGATGCCTTAAATTCACCCAGCTCTAAGAGCAAGAGCAGCCTACTGAGTTTTAAAGATATAAGAATGAATGGTTTCCATATTGAAACAATGGGCGAAGGAAACAAAGAATTCCTTCAGATATATGTATAAAATCGCCCAAGGCCATAATAAGTCCTAAAGACTATACCTGCATTCTCTACTGACCTAGACTATGCATAGATCAGTATGATAGAGGCCAAAAGCCTGTGAAAATATACACTTTATGGCACGGCCGGATTGGCCATCCTGGTCCAAACATGATGCAAAAATTGATATTCAAAAGGCACACATTAAAAGATAAGAAGAGTTATCCCAAAGAATCTCACGTGTGTAGCATGTACACAAGGAAAACTCATTAGGTCATCACCAGTAAAACGGCTACGAGCCTCTTTTTCATAATAAAGACTATATGTCTAGATAATACTGGTGAATACATGTCTCAAGCGTTTAAATGATTATGGTATGTCCATGTGGGTAAGTGTGGACAATTCTGTGATACATGTCCATACCAAGAACAAATATACCATAACTTATGAGGTCAAAACTCCCATTCACAGCTTAGGCCACACGAAATTTACATGCACCTAAGTTAATACGCATCAGGCAATTTAGTGAGCATAGATATCCTCTATCACAATTATTAACGGGTCAAGAGCCAGACATATCCCATCATAAGACATTTGGATGTGCTGTTTATGTATTAATTGCTCCACCACAAAGAATTAAAATGGGACCTCAAAAGGAGGATGGGGATATATGTTGGATATGATTCTCCCACAATAATAAAGTACTTTGAGCCAACTATGAGTGATTATATTTGAGGCCAGGTACACAGATTATTTTAAGACCAGGAGGAGAAAAAAATAATAAAGCTGGTAAAAGAAATAAAATGAAATCAACCATCAATGTCTTGGCAAGATCCTCGGACTAAAGAATGTGAAATAGACGTCCAAAGATTATACATTTACAAAGCTAGCTAATCAAATGTCAGACACATTTGCTGACCCGAAAAAGAATGACTAAGTCATATATAAACTAGCTTATAAAGCACCAACGAATTTAATGCCCAAGAAGAGACACAGTCAAGTTGCTACAGAGTCTAGACAACGTATGAAACGTGGTAGACCAAATATGTTCCAAAAGATAAGAATCCTCGGAAACAAAAGAAAGGTGCAGAGAATGATAATCAAAATCCAAATCCGAGGTTACTAAGAAAACCATCCCAGACATGGAGATAAGGCCGGCCGACCGGCTCTAAGGTACAGGTACCAAACAATGTAGCTTGGGACGCCAAGCTGCAAAGTATTAAAGGTCCTGATAATAATGAATCTCAATCGATTATATCATGTCTGGAACATAATGGAACCAATAAGGAATGTCGACATAAGATGATTTATTTGCATACAAAGTAGCACTTGAATTTATGAATATAAGCGAGGATCATGAACCCAAGTCAATATAAGAGTGCACACTCGTAGAACATATTGGATTGAATGGAAACGTGGGGTTAAATAGTTTAAAGAAGAAATACGTATTTGGCCATATGATTAAGACGCCATATGATGTTAAAACCAGTGGATATAAATGGGTCTTGTAAGGAATAAAAATCGTGAGATATAAAGCTAATGTTGCACAAGGATTCTCACAAAGACCAGTAATAGATTATGAGGAGACATACTCCTATGTGGTGGATGCAACTACTTTTAGATTTCTCATAAGTCTGGCTATATAAGAGAGAAAATTAGACTTGCAGCAAGTTGATGTAGTGACTGCATATTTATATGGTTCACTGGATAATGAAAGTACTAGAGGGTATTGAGCTGAAAGAACAGCAAGTTCTCGAGAACAATATTGATAATCATCAAAGTATATAATCTGAATATCCTAGGAACCTTTGGATACAATTTCCCAAACAGTTGAATATCTCAAGAGAGAGTTTGAGATGAAAGATCTTAAAAAAAAAAAAAAGTTTTGTTTGGGATTACAGCTTGAGTACATTAACAATGAAATCCTTGTGCATCAAATAGTATATACAGAAAATGGTACTCAAGAGATTTAATATGGACCAGTCTCACCCATTATCTAGTACATGGGCGTGAGATCACTTGTTTTGGACACTGATCCATTCAGTCCAAAGGTGGACGATAAAGAAGTCCATTTAGTCCTGAGATGGACGATGCATAAGTCTTGTTTTAGACACTGATTTGATTGGTCCATAAGAAGGACGATGAAGAAGCCTTTGATTTTGATTTATTTTATACTAACCAGCCCAAAGAGGGGTTATTTGGTTTTGTTGATTTGTTTTCAGACATGTTATGTTTTACACATGGTGGTACACACATATCACATCAACATCATCCAAGATTTCGTGTGTGTGTATTTGAGGTCGATGACTCAATATGTTCGATCAGATTGTGGCATGGCCGATGGTAAAGAAGAACCAACTATCATGTTCGAGGACGAAGCATATTCTGCCCAAGATCTTCATCATCCACGGATTGCAGAAAATTGGAGAGGTCCAAGGGACCTTCAGTAATGTCCAAATCAGGGGGAGTAATATGTGTTGTACTCTTTTTCCTTCACCATGGTTCTGTCCCAATTGGGTTTTCTGGTAAGGTTTTAATGAGGAAACATTAAAACACATTACAAGCTCTAAATGGTTATGACATCCAAAGGAGAGTGTTATGAACCAGATTGTGGATGGATCATAACCAAGAGATTATGATTTGTAATCTTTTCATTTATCTATGACGGTATAATCTCCTATATAAGGAATATTTATGCTACGAATAAAGATAGACTTTTCCATTACTTTTAGAGTAATTGGTAAGAATGCACCCAAAAACCCATATAATTTGCCATATATCATTGTTTCTTTTTAATATTTTTTATGACTATAATACCCTTATCTCTATCTCTCTCCCTTTTTCATTTTATGTGTTCTAATCTCTTTATCTCTCGTATAGATTCTTCAAATCATCTTCTAATTCAACACAAATCTTTATTTTTTTTTATTTTGATTCTTTTGATATCCATAATGCTAATCTTATTATCTCACCCCAATTCCAATGTTTCTAATTTCGACTCACAATCAACTTTTAGATAATATATACGTTAGTAGGTATTTTTTTACTTACCTGCTATTATTTAGATTTTAATGGATTCTTAATCGATACATGAAGTGTTAGCTGTTACAAATAGTTTTGGGGCTATTTGATAGATAACTAATTAATTGTTAATAGTTTCATTAACTGATATATGATTTGTTAGTCGATACATTTGTTTGATACAAAGATTGTTAGATGATACTGAAATTATTAGCTGATATGTTAGTTGATATGTAGATTGTTACCTGCTATGTAAAGATTTAGCTGATAAATCTAGAGTTATTTATTTTCGATAAAGCATGAGGGTATTTTCGTCCGCACAGTGTCAAAAAATTACTATTTTTTTGGTTATCCATAATTATCGGCATTCAGCTAATTTAAACCTTAATTGGTATATTCCCCACATTTACTCTTACTTTTATAACATTTGCCAATTTATCTCCTTGTTTGGGTCATTATATTGGGCATTATAAGAGTGTATGAATGTATCTGCATGTGCTCTTGATGGGCTTTAATACAATTTAAAGTTGACAAGGAAAAGTCTTAATTGTTTTTTCTGGTACTATCCAAGATATTTTCCCCATCAACAATGTGCATTATTTAATTTCGTAACACTCTCAAAAAAGCCATTTTATTAAACCCGACCACCGACATAAACTAGACTATTAAAACCAACTCCACATTTGGACAGGATTGTTGTCTTGGGACCAGGGACTCAAAGAGTCTAGAGTAATTGTTCGCTAACAATTTAATCACGCATACGTTGTGGTTCGCTAACAATCTCTAAAAGTCGATTTAATGTTTATACGTAACCAAACAAAATTTTAATTTTTATATATTTTTGTCAAAAAAAACATTTTTATCATCTTCTTCACAAACCTTTCATCTCTACTAACGCCCTTACATCTGCAAACTGAGAATCTCATAAACTCCAATTTATATCTTCATACGATAAGCGGAGCTTCAGCTAACTGATATTCCATGAATCGTATTTTCTTGTCTTTGTCCTTTCTGATTCGAGACACTTTGAAAATTCTAACTTGAATTTTAAGAGGTTCTGTTTTTGTGATGTACTAAAGTTATGTCTTAATCTCTTTTGAATTTTTATCAAAGAAACATCAAACTTATGTTCTTCTTCCAAATCATCGTCACTCCTTCTTCAAGGATATCTGCCCAAGCTTTTCTTTGAGAGGCCTAAGTGCCCAGAAACCATGTGTTTTCGATTAGGCGGAGGAGAGATTGTGACACTTGGATTGTGGAGATGCTCAGATACAATGTGTGAAGGGTTAGAGGAAGACAAACATTGCACAAGGAGCCACAAAACTTAACGTTTAAGAAGACCAGTGTCGGTGTTGTGAAACCTGTGAAGAAGATGGTAAAATATGTTATTTATATATATATATAAATTAAATTTTTGTTTGGTTTAACTGATTAAAATTATTTGATTAAGATTAAACCGATTAAAACCAAAACATTGATATAAACTATCGTCTACTGGTAATTAAGTTTTGAACTATCGATTTGCGGAGAAATAAGTTTGCAACTTCCAATTCGTGGGGATATAACACGGAGTCATACTTCGGTGAGAATCTGATGCTATATGATAGTTATTGTGGGAAAATAGCTCATGAACCCTTGTTCAAACGAAAAACATTTGGGAATACAAAACAAGAGCCAGTTTTGGGGACAAGACAGATTTTAAATCATTGTTTTGTTTTAAACATTTACTGCATATAGTATTTTCGGTTTCTACCCAAGATTAAATTTTTTCGCCACATTAAATGTAATCTAAATTAAAATCCAAGATCATGTTCGTCCATGGCTAGTTCGGGTTGGATAAAGAGAAGCTTAGGTTGATGCAGTGAGATGAGTAGTTAATGTGCAATTAAATGAGCTGTGTGCTTGCACTAGTGTGGATCATAACGTGCAAATACCAAGTTGAAAAACTTATGAAGTAAAAATCGTATAACAAAGAGGTAAAACATGGAGGAAATTTAGTTGCTCAGTTAACCGCTCAGATCGACATTATTGTCGACTGACTCATTAAGCACAAAAAATGCTTTCAATTATATATTTTCTCATCATAGCAACAAATCTTTACATGAAATAAACACAGGGGACAAAAACAATCAAAAGAGAAAAAAAGGATCAAATTCGATAGAGATTTACACGGAGGTAGACAAAAAAGATGAGTTGCTCAGCTAACCGCTCAGGTTCGACATTTTTGTCGACCGTTCATTAAGCGTTTCCACTTTCAATTTATTCATAAAATTCTCATCATCGCAACCAAAAACTCGAAAATAAAAAAATCTTTCATACGAGCCTAATCAACTAGACATAGAAAACTGAGTTTGAAAACCCTTCAAGATTACCTTTGTTTTACGAAAATTCGAGTGCAAAACTAAAGGTTTTGAAAAAGAAAACGAGCTAACTGTCAGATCTTCTAACTGTATAAAGCAAGATGAGATTAGGGTTTCTCCGTTCTCGCCGGAACTCAACGAGAGTCTTATCTCGATAAGATGAGATATTTTATAGCGAGGAAGACTCTAGGGTTTTAAGTTATGGGCTTTGAGCTTACTTACTAATTAGGTTCCTTAAAAGGCCCGATATTATTTTTGGGCTGTGATTGGATTGAATCTTATTGGATCAATCATGTCCAAAGCAGCGAGACACGTATCTTTCGCTGTCTTTATAACTATTTACTCCCTCTCTTCCTTAATATTACATATTCTTGGAAAAAAAATTGTTTTAAAAAGATCAATTTTTTATATTTTCAAGACATGTTTTATTAACTAATTGCAAATTTCAAAAAACTTAATTGCACTTACTGAATGGTTATTGGCTTAAAATTATGAAACAAAAATAAACACAAAAAAATATGCAAATTTAATGTGTTTTATTAAAATGTGTGAAAAATCTAGAATATGTAACATTAAAAAACAGAGAGAGTAGTATTTAGTCAGAAAATAGTTAGAGATGGCGAACATGTTTGTTCGTCATGTCCCGTACCTCAATGGATTCGTCTTCAAGCGGATCACGACGGGTCAGTCCCACCGTGGGATGCGGTCTCCAAAATGAGTAACGAAATCTCATACCCTAGTATTAGTAGGCCTTCGCGGGTCGGCCCGCATGACATCTGATATTCTACTGTTGCATGCACGACCAAATATATTACGAGCATGATCAGTACGATTTGATGTGTATTCTAGTCTATTGATGTAATGAGAGAACAATTATCAGTAACGAGAGAACATGAAAAATAGAAGACACATCAAAGAAGGCTCTACTCAGTTACGAGACTAACTCTTTTAGCTGAACGACATCATTGTTATAGAATTAAATAGCTTAGTCGACAAGGCCCTAACCATATAGCTTAGTCTCATTATTGATTTGAGTTCTTAACGAATACTTATAACTCATAAGTTCATAACTAATGCTTTAGTTTGATAAATCGGAAAAATAAATAAAAACACCAAATCAAAGCTGTCAGTCAATCCCAAAGTAAATAAAAATAGAACACCAAATCAAAACACCGCCGAAGTTCGAATTATCATCGTCGGAGTTCGAATCGTAATCGCCAGAGTTCGAATCGTAATCGCCAGAGCTCATTTCATTTTCTCGGAGAAAGTCACACGAATCACTTTCTTCTCACTCTTTCTCTCTTGTTTTTCAGGTAAAATAAGAAAAAAAAGAAAAAAGACGCGGATCCTTGTAATTCCGCATGGTCCGCTTCGGTCCATCCCGAAAAAGCTCATTCCAGCAACAATCCGTTCTGCGAAGCCTGCTAATTTGCGGGCTTAGAAAACCCAGCCCAATACCGTCTTGCGACAATTCCTTACGGGCTAGGTACGAGGTCCAGATCCATGATTGCCAAAATAATTTAGAGGGATTTAACGCATAATGAAAACTTATTACATCATATTAACACAAAATATTCAACTGATTTTTTATTTTGTATGAAAGCTAATCCATATGATAACACTATCCACAAAAATGATTATGCTCCGAGTTGTGGTCTGATTAATCAAAATTATGTTGATTAGTAAAATATTATATGAAATGTAAATCAAGATTTATAGTATTCTTTGACCGGTGGCTATAATGAAAATGTAAATAGAATGGGAGTAAGAGGCATTTTGGGTAGTTTAGTTAAAAGCCAGCTAAGATATTTAAATTGTCAAATAATCATCATTGCTAAATAAAACTTATATGCTTTGGATCACAAACATCCAAAGTTCTAACAACTTTCAAACCAGTTTTAGTTACCCAAAAATTAATGTGCCATAAAAAATAAATTTCATTTGAAAAAACTGGACTGTTTGGGTTTTATACTTTTGTATATAAAACTTACAATATAAATATTTTTCCTCACGGGTTGCACTTGGAATAAGTGGGGATTCTTAGCCAAATTGCAAAGCCGTCCATTATGTAGTGAAAGTGGGGCAAAGCAACATAGATAGTTTAAGAACAGTCTGATTCATTATGATGTAGTGGTCTCCGTTTTACACATCTCTTCAACCTATGAATCCATATTTTAAGATCTAGAACATATATTTTATAACTTATGCTAAAGTCCTTTTTCCTCTTGTACAAACCATAACTTATGCTAAAGTCGAAACTATAAAGTTTTGTTAGTTTTATCAAATATTTTGGGGATTTTGGTTCTTTAAATGGAAGCTTTCAAAATAAGTAAAATCATATGAAAATCCATAAATATATTAATAAAGTAATATTGATAAATCTCCAAGGTTCTTTTTAAAAAAAATCTGAAAACAAAAAATTAGAAAATATAAGAAACTAAATTTTGTGTATATACAAATGAGAAGATGGATCTACAAAATAACAAAGGGTTAAGAAAGAGTATGTTGTAAAGCAAGAATTTATATTTTTATGTATATATTTACTTAAATTTTATTTATAAATTTTAAATTAATTATTAAATTATAATTATTGTTTGGTTTGATAATTCAGTTATAGTTATAAAGTATATGTAACTCGTAAGACACATAATGATTTGAGATTCTCATATCTTTTAGGCCCATTTCATCAATTACATCGATTTGATTAAATATATAACATTTATAAAATAAATCTTAATAATTATAAGAATATTAATAATAAATTAGTTTTAACTGTAAATTTAAATTTGAGTTATAACAAAATATGTTGAAAAAAAAATCTAACAAAATTTTACCAATTTGTCTTAAAAAAAATTAATCCATTGATTAATTTCATAATTAGTAATATATTATTATGATAAATTAATGTTATATAAAATTTTATTATGAAACATCAAAGTGGGATACTATTTTCAAGTTTAACTTAATAACAAAAAATTCAAAAACTTAATATCATAACATCCAAAAATAGCATATATTGATAAAATATACTAAAAAAAATGATATATGCTCTATGTATAAAATATACTAAAATAATAGGGCTTACTTAAATTGAACAATGTACTTACTTATAAAATTCTGCAGTATACTAAAATGATAGATGCTAAAGTATATTTATAAACACAACATGAAATTATAAATTATCCTATACAAATATATTTTCTATAGTATAACTAAACTTTTGTTTGAAATGTAGTGCATGTAGTAAACTCTAGAAATTTAAAAAGGAAATTTTGAAGGAAATTCTATATTTAATTATTTCATATTATTAATTTATTTTACCGAACTCAAAAATATGTTTTTATGTAATGAAAATTAATAACAATGTAAAATGTATAAAACAAATCATTTACATTAATAATGTCGAATAAAAAACCTAACCAATAAGCATAGAGTTACACAATAAATAACATTAAAATATAAATCATATATTTAAAATATTTGCGATAATATCAAAGTTAGACATTTACAAAATGAAAAGTTACGCACACGGACGTGGGGATCAAAGTCTATTTTTAATTTTAAAAAAGTGAAAGAATAATTTTGGTGAAATTGTATTTCAAAAAATTGTCAAAGAAATGAATTGGAACTAAAAAAATGAAAGAGAACTCCTTAAGAACTAGTAGAATATTTTGTGCTTAACTTTTTAATAGATTTGATCTCATCTGAAATAGGATACAAAGTTATGCTAGTGAATATCTATATCGAATGTAGATTTCAGTCAAATGTGATATGAAACACTCGATTGCTTTTAGCTGTTTTCTTGTCATGTTTACTAGTTGTTCAGCAAGTCTTTCCCCAAGTTTATATGCTAATGATGTTTGTAGTGGTTGTGTAGTGTATAGCGCTGGAGATATTGGCACATACCTTTTTTGCATGCTGATCAATCATCTTTACATTACATATCACCATGTTAAAGATAATTTATTAGAGCATATCCAATGCTTAAAAGACTGTTTGAAACTCTTAGCAATATAAATAATATATTTTTGTTATATTTAAGACAAATAATTAAATTTTAGCATTTTGGAAAATTAGCCCATGATAAATGTACATTATTTGAAAAAGGTTATGGGAATTTTTACAATTTTTCTTTCAAGAAAAATTCTAAATTTTTTAATTTTTTCAAGTTTTTTAAAAATTCATATTATATATGAATTGAGGAATCACTTTAGTAATTTATGTTTATGTGTCATTTTTATAAGAAAAAGTGATTCATGTTTATGTGTCATTCTTATAAGAGCTCTCCAATTAATTGTTTTAATTTGATTGACTAATGATCTTTTATTTTATATTTATTTAATTCAGTTTAAAAAAACTAAATCAAGAACCAACTTACATAAATAATCAAACAAATAATACTACCAATAACAAATATGTATTTAAGGAAATTGTGTTATCAATGCTCGATTTTCCTCTATTCTAAGGGGGTGTTAAGTGGATTTAGATTTATACAGTGTTAATTTTAAAAGTTGAGAGATTTGTTAAATTTGAAAAGAGTTGTAGAAAATTTTGTATATTGTGAAAATCTATGAAAATAAAGTAATGTAATGATTATAAGAATTCAAGGAAAACATGTAGGGTCCGACTGGTGATCATTTTAGAAACAAGGGGAACAAATAGAAAATAAACGTAAAGGAATACAATTGCAGGAATGAAAATGAATGGTTGTTCCATCGCAAATTTAACATGAAATAATTTTGTTATTTATTTCTCTACAAAAAAAGGAATGATAGAGAATGAGAAATAAAAATTATTTCTTGTGAATGTTGATTTTTTTATGAACGTTAGAGAATGCATTATTTCTTGTCGTTCCTTGGTCACGATTAGCATTCTCAAATAATATTTTTGACCCCTATCACATTTTAATTCAAATGCTCTCCACTCATATTTATGCAGATTTCAATTTAAAAAAAAAATATTTTAACCCCTATGATTAATTATCCTGCCTCCGGCCACTGGTAATAATGTTTACTAGTTTGAATAACCAATAAATTTTAACTTAAAGTATTTGTATTTAGATAATTATACATTAGGTAATGATATATCATTACATTTTGCAATCTTCTTAATCCGAGTACAATGTTTCAAAATATCATTTTTGCGAAAAAGAGAATACTAAATACATTAATAAATATGATTAATTAATACATTTTGAGTCCGGTTCAGTTCAGTAAATACCATAAATATGTGCTTATGTTAAAATCATAAATTTATATATACAGCTTATATAAAGTTTATATTAACATAAATAAAATATATTGTTATCATTTGTTTTATTTTAAATAAAATTCATATATAAAAAAATTATTTAAATGATTGATATTATTTCGTATTTCAAAATATTTTGATATTATTTAATTAAATTACATCTAAAACATATATATATATATTCTATTAATATAGAAGTCACAACTTCATTTCATGTGTGATATTTTAAGTTGGACCATTATTTAGAAAATTTATCAAATGTACATAACTTCATTATAATATCATAACTTCATTATAATATCTTTTAGTTATAATATCTTTTAATATCTTTATTTTTATTTAAAATAAAAATAAATATTCATTTAAGAAAATTCTAACAAAATATTTTAAAAATCTTTTCAGCTGCATTTTGAAATTTATTTCCGAAAAATTGATTAATTTAAATTATAGTTATCATAAAATATAATTTGAAGAAATTCACCCAAATAAGATTATAATTTGAAAATTATACCACTGTTTAAATTTTTGGAAAAACACACTTATGTATATATAAATTTACAATTTACCAAATTTCTGAATCTTAATATTTATCAATTCCTAATATACTTTTAAAAAAATTGTTGTAAAAAAACATTATTTCACAATCAACATAATATCTTTTTAATATATCTACACAATATCTTTCCCGTATTTTTTAAATATATCTTAAATTTTTATTAATTTGAAAAAATAAAAGAACTCAAGACACGGTCTCGTCTTCTTGTCTCCTTCTTGTATCCTCTCCATTTTTTTTCTCGACTTTCACAGATTTTTACTCTCATCTCATTAAGAGGTTTGTTGATTCATGAATCATATTTCAGTTTCTAATTCTGCTTCTATTTTATTCCGACAATAGTTCTGTTTTTTTTTTCTTTTAGAAAAATCAGATTAAGCTGTTGTTATGTGTTTGGTCTTTCTTTGCCTTTCTTTTTCCATTATTATCTTTTTGAATCTTGTATTCCATCTCTACATAAACAACATAAATAAAACAAATTTGTAAAATTTACAAATCAAATCATTCGTTTAAACAAATATATAGGTTTTCATGTCACCTAAAAAGAATAAGAACAAGCCAAGGCCATGAATGATAATTAGTTTTCTTCTTTTTCATATTCGAAGTAAAACAAAATAAACATATATGTGAATACATAATATTAGAACTTACTTGGTCCCGGTAGATGACGACTTCAAAAAATAATTAAAATTTTGTAGAAAATGCAACGTGACTTGTTTATAATTTAGGGGTGGGCACTTCGGTTATTTTCCCGGTTTAGTTTTGTTAGTTCGGTTCTATTATTTTTTCAACTGAAATAAACCATAGTTAGTTTGGTTTGGTTCAGTTCGGTTTGTGTTCGGTTCGGTTTATATTCGGTTTGGTTTGTATTCGGTTCGGTTGGGTTTTTTTTTTATCAGTTTAATTAGGTTTTTCTTAGTTAGGTTGTTCTTAGTTTAATTTTTTAAGAGAAATTATTTTTTTAAATATAAATTATGTAAACATAAACTATGTGAACTAAATTCAATATAAAATTGAAACAAAAACCTTTTAAAAGTCACAAAATATATAAGAATTAAAACAAATGAAAGTTAACTAAAATAAAAAAAAACTAACATTATTAAAAAGTTTGCAATGAACCATCTTCCATGTGATGTTGTGGAGAAGAACTTTTGTTTTTAATAAAATTTACTTTAGGTTTTAGGTTTTAGGTTTAGATTTAACATCCATGTTTACATATATAAGAATATAAAAATAAAGATTTTTCTATTTTTCTAAATCAAATATTTTAATGATTACATATTCGGTTAGAAGAATATATGTTAATGAATGAAAAATGGAAAATATGTGGTTTGGTATTAGAATTTTAGTATATTAGTATTACTAATATTTTTAATTTAAATAATTACAAAAATACATCGGTTTCTCGGTTCGGTTCGGTTTAAAACCGAACCGAACAATTCGGGTTGAAGAAATCTTCAACCGAATGGTTTGAAATAGACTTTGGTTCGGTTTGAATCGGTTTCGGTTCGGTTGGTTTGGTTTGACTCGGTTCGGTTCGGTTTTTTGCCCACCCCTAGTTTATATTAGTTAAGAAAATAACATAAAATCTTTATAAACTTCATGATAAAGTCAACCAAATCATAATTTATTTATTTTATAATATGTTTGTTATTGTAAATTTTAAATGGTAAAATAACATATTATTTAAAAACACATATTTATCTTAAACATAAATAATTAATATTCTTATTAATTTAATTTATAAATTAATTATTGAAATATAAAATTTGGGTAAAAAAGTAAATTTAAAATTTAGGAAAGTGTAGTTTTCAAAAAAAAAAAGAAGGTGTAATTATCAAATTGCAAACTGTTATTGGAGTAATTTACAAATTATCCCTAAAATATAATCAAAAATTTAAATTTAATTTAGTTTGATTTATAAACGAAAATTATTTAAAATATTTTAATGATAATAACAACTCAAAATTATTACTTTTCAAAAACACATTTTTCAAAGATTTTGTTGGAAAGCAATATCCATTTCTATTTAAATTTTAAAATAAAAATATCTTATTTAAAAACATAAATCATGATTTATTATATGTGTTATTTTTTAATTTAAACTATCTCTTAGAGGTCGCAGCTTTAAATGCTTGTATCATGTAACATTACAATTTATGTCAATAATTTTTAACAAAAATCTAATATTTTTATTAATGGTTAAATTTTAATTTACACCTCTTTCGTAGATGAAACTTTTAACCTCTTTAAATATTGTAGATATAAAGTTTTAGTCAACTATTATTAGCGTTTATATATTCCATTGAATTAAAAAACCATTTCATTTTAATATTTAAAAACTATACCAAATTGGTTTATTAATCACTATATATAAAGTATTACATCTCCTACTCCAACCATAAATGGACGAATAATAGATATACGAAATAAATACATACATGAACGAATACATTAAACATGAACACACTTTTATCATATACTGTATATGCATACTAACGTCATAAATAACCTATATATATCAAAAAAATTAATATTTCAACAATATTCATGTGAAGAGAACACACATTTATCAAACTGGTTTAATGTTACAATATATAACATAATTCCAACAAATTTTAATTTTACTTCATGTTTGATACTATTTTTCAAATTTACCTATTAATTATTATGATTTTTCATAAATATCTTAAATTTATTATTAAAAGACAAAATTAACCCTCCCAAAACATTTATAAATATATATGAATTAGTTACATAAGTTTATAAGAACTCAACTGAATTTACTACCTAAATAATAAATCATAAACTATAGGAATGAAACATTAAATAATGTAAACAATCAATCCTTTAATTGAGATTTTTTAAATGCTATCCAAGTTGGTGTTTTGTCAAGCAATTTCTCAAATATGATTTTTACTACAAAAATATTTTGCAAGTACAAAATACTATAGTTTTTTTTTTTTAAGTTTTGTTGTTTTATTAGTATCCAAAAAAAATAATCACTATTATATAGGTTCAGTTTAATTTAATTTCCATATAAATTCCAAATTTTAGAAATGAAACATAAAATTCTGTAAAATAGTATTTTTAAATAATAATGTTTACAAGATAATTTATTTTAAAAATACAAAAATTCATGTAAAATAGTATTTTAAAATAATAATGTTATATAAATTAGAATATTTTAGTATAGAAAGAATAAAGGTCGCACGGATGTGCGGATCAAAATCTAGTATATTATTCAACATAATATTTCAGTATAAATAAATACTAAAAATCAGGATTAAAAATATGTAGTTTATAATGACCGATAAAAATATGTAATTTTATTTTAAATAAAACCTACTAAAAATAAAGTTAAAAACTATTTTTTTTAGAATTTAATAACTACACTAGATTTTGATTCAAAGCAGCGAGATTTGTTATTTGTTATAATTATATAAAAGTATATTTTAAAAATGAAATGTGTATTTGATTATAAAAACTTTTATTGTTATAATGTATTCACGATTTGGATTCTCAATTTCAAAATGTAATTAAGTTTCTCCTTCATATTTTATTTATACCATAGTATGACATCTCTTTTTAGACGACATTTCTTATGGAATAGCTAAAATTTCCGTGGTTGTACATAAGGGTTTTTATGATTTGGTATATATTGTGAATTGGGATGGAGGTTTTGTTAGGGATTTTACGGATGGAATCCACATTAACGCTCAGAATATATTTAGTTTCCAGTTGGTTACTAACTTTCTGTTTCCAAGTATTAATATGATTGATTATCGATGTCAAAAAAAAAAAATATATATGATTGATTATCAAAATTCATGATATATGAATGGTTGAAAATTAATTTGGCGAATTGATTTAAAAATTATTCTAAAAAGGCAATAAATATTTAAGAAAATCAAGGGCAATATCTTACTAGAAATTTTGTTTGAATAATATAGATAAATTATTAAAAATTATAAACCAGAAATTGAAGTTTTAACCATAATCCGTTTAAACTGGAATTACACATAACTCAAAATAAATTGCAGACGCAAAGTTGCACATATTGTCCATACAATATCTTTATGTTAATGAATACTAGTATTTAATACATTTCCAAAATGTGTCTGTAGTGTATATTCTGTGTATCACATTTCGACTCTACGCAGAGTGGACTCTCCCCTCTCTACCCTAAAACACACTCTCCCACTTCCTCCTCCTCTTCCTCTTCCATAAACCTCTCTCTCTCCTGCCATGAAAATCGCAGCTCTTGACATCAACTCCTCACAAATCTCCCTTCTTGATCACTTTTGAGTTTTGTCCGAACGCTCTGAAACTTTTGAGACCACCAAATAAACGATAAAGAAAACGATTGAAACACACATAACAAAAGATCAAACACATGGCTGAGAATCTCACTTGTGGAGAAACCAGCGATTCATGGATCACTGACAACGACGATGAAACCATCATCCCTGGCGGCGGGTTTACGAACGATAATCACGAACTTTTTAGTAAAGATGATAACTTTAACCGCGACGGATCAATTCCGATGATGGGTTCTCCGTCATCGCCGAGAGAGGAGAGAATCAGAGAGATGTTGGAGCGAGAGGTTGAGTTTTCGCCAGGAGATGAGTATCTCAAGAGGCTGCGTTCTGGGGATTGGGAGTTACGTCTTAGAAACCAAGCTCTGGATTGGATTTTAAAGGTTTGATGATTTATTCCTTTTTTGATCTTTTATGTCAAAAAACATCAAATCTAGTTTTGTCTGATTTTGAGTTTCTTGTCTGATCAGTTGATAGATCAGTTTAAAAGAGGCTTTCTGATGATTAGATGTCTTGAATTGGAAAAAAAAAACACACACTTTTGAGATCTTCTCATTAGATTGAGATTTTGATCTGTTTGAGTAACTTGAGTGTTTTGTCTTTAATGCTTATTATTGTTGTTGTTGTCTGAAAACAGGCTTGTGCTCATTACAATTTCGGAACGCTGTGCATATGTCTTTCCATGAACTACTTGGATCGGTTCTTAGCATCCTATGACTTGCCAGTAAGTAATATTCATTCTTCTTCTTTGCTTTTCTCTTGGATTGGTTTTTCTAATTACTAATTGCGTGTGTGTGTCTGTTTGGATTGCATAGAAAGACAAGACTTGGGCTCTTCAGTTGCTAGCTGTCTCTTGCTTATCATTAGCAGCCAAAATGGAAGAATCAGATGTGCCTCAAACTGTTGAATTACAGGTGCAATACACATTAATAACTCAGACCTTGTAACAGTTTAGTGAGTCTTGAAATGTTATTGAATGAGCAGGTGGGAGATCCCAAGTTTGTTTTTGAGGCCAAAACGATTAAAAGGATGGAACTTTTGGTACTCAACACTTTGAATTGGAGACTGCAAGCTCTAACTCCCTTCTCCTTCGTTGATTATTTCATTTACAAGACCAACGGTCACGTTTCAGAGAATTTGATCTATAGATCGTCACAGTTCATCTTGAACACCACTAAAGGTGCGTTCTTTGTTTGATCAGAAGCAAAGCTATAACAGTCTTTCCATGTTTGCAACTAACTTGCTCTGTTTACTGTTTGAAAAAAAATTGAATGCAGCAATTGAATTCTTGGACTTCAGGCCTTCTGAGGTAGCTGCAGCCGCTGCAATGTCTGCTTCCATTTCCGGAGAAATAAAGTGCATTGATGACGATAAGACGTTGTCTAATCTCACATATGTCAAACAGGTAAAACCCATCTGATGTATTGTTTCAAGTTCACACATTTCATCAAGTGATGGAATCTGATCAATGGCCCATTGTCCTTGTTTGTCAGGAGAGGGTGATGGGATGTTTGAGTCTGATGAGGAGCCTCACAGGGGACAATGTGCCCGGAGCTGCTAAATTATCGCCGCAGCAACCGAGATTAACGGCAAGAGTGGTGCCAGTGAGTCCAATTGGAGTGTTGGAAGCAACATGTTTGAGCTATAAGAGTGATGAGAGAACATTCGAGTCATGTACCAATTCCTCACAGAGTAGTCCAGACACCAACAACAACAATAGCAACAAGAGGAGGAGAAAACAATGAGAGAGGAATAAAGTTTATACTATTGCTTTTCAACACCAAACCATTAAGGGTCATGACATTTGAGGTTCTTTTCATTTTTGGTTTATTCCTTTTTTCACATAAATTTCTTTTTATTTCTCTCTTTAATTTCTTATCTTCAATCAAGAAAATTGGATTGGAAATAAGAGTTTTGTGAGAGAGAGAAAAGAAAAATAAAGAGGGATCTGTAAGGTGGCAGTCAATAAGTCATTATTGAGGATGATGAGGTTCATGTTCTTGCTCCAAGGGATTATTTTTTTTGCCATCATTAAGATAAAAAATGTATGAAAATAACAAAGATAAAGAGAATTAGTTTTTGAGATTTTTGTTTCTTTCGTATTCAAAGGTGACCCTAAATCTAGATATCCCAAATTTTAAAATCATATATTTTGGTTTATTTTGATTATATAAACGAAAATGTTTAATCATATATAAATCTAAAAGTTATATATCTTTTTTCATCTAAACTGCTTTTAATAATGAAATTTTTTATTTATTTTTATAATGTATAAAAGCTTAAAAATAAAATTTCAGAATACTTTCAAACATAATTTTTTTGGTTTCATGTGATCAAACTGAGTCGGTATTAACTTTTATTTTCCTGGTTTGAGGAAAATATTTAATTGGTTTGGAGGAGAATTGCATGTTTTGGGGATTGGAGAAGGGAAAGCCACAATGGGCCCTGTAAAGAGGTGTTAGTGGGCCCACTAATTTTTGTATTGACTATGCGACCGGTCAACATCTCTTCTTGCTCTCTCCTTCCTCGTGTTCAGAAAAAAACTAATATTCTGAGCACAAGAAGAAGCCTTGGGAATCTCCTCTGTTACTTTGTCATAGTATTTATTTTTGACATTATATATTCGTAATTCGTTAAATAATTTATATCTTACATATTCTCTTGCAGCTTAATATTATTAGTATAATCAAAATAGTTTAACGTGATGGCTACCCACATACGTACATCTTCCAAAGTACTCAAGTACATATAAACAAAATGTGTACTACTAATTTTTTCTTAATAAGCAACAAGTTTTTGATGAATGGATTATTCAACGGTTACATTACATGATTAGTTAGGTGGTAAACCTGAATCACCAATTACTTTCATTTTTGATGAATGGATTATTCAACGTTTACACAAAAGACAAATACTTTCATTTTTGATTTAGTTAGTGTGATTAGCTTCATTGTTTTGATCTTGCAAACTTGAGACGTAGTAAAATATTCCAGATAGGAAAAAGTGTGGTTTAACAACTCTAGATAATATATTTGTTTAAGAAAATCATATTTAGGTAAACAATTTAAGTAGTTAGATCGAGATGGGTGTAAAACGAGATGAGCATCTTCTTGGGGGGGGGGGGGTTAAAAGTATCTATATGCATGTTTGTGTGCAGAATTAAATTTCTTCACTTACTTCCATTATGACAACTTTATAGCTACTGTACGACCGTATTAAAAAGATTAATTACTTGCTAGTTGCTCGTACTAGAGGTCGACCCTTACCATATGAGACTGTATATCTAGTTAATGAGCTTAATATACTAGTAACAAGTTTCGAGATTAGTAAAAAAAGCACTCAACCGACTTCATTATTGTTCTTGTATGAACATTAGCTATTAGCTACTACTCTCTTCCTAGACATTATATATGTGTCAGTTTTTATGGTTTAGTAGTCAAGAATAACAAATGTGATCAAACAACCTCTAACAACACCAAATACACGTTACATTTATATACTCCGATCCATCAAACATTACCACTTATTTGTTTATACATTATAAGAGTCTTCATTTTAGTTTCGAAAATTATTGGAAGTTGTAACTTCACAACATCATTCAAAATAATTGGTTGGTTTAAATTAAACACCAAAAATGTGTACGAGATTCTCCTCTCATTGCAGGTTTCTGTTGACGAGAGTATACTCTATAGTTGGCGACAACATATTGGTATGATCAATATTTATGGGTAGTACTGAACATTAATTCTAGTTTTTTCTATACTTCTCAGTGATATTTTTCTTCGCATTTATATAGTTTATTGTGTATATTCACATAAATGGACCTATTCTTGTCCATAACAAATTTCTAAGTTAATCAAGTGTATAAAAATGATTTCTACTATTATCATTATTGTCCCCACCACCCGAGTGCAAATCTGTAGAACGCATGTTGTTGATATTTGTATAAATGTATATGTAATCTGTAAAACAATTTTCTTTATAAGCGACAGTCCTGATATGATTGTCATTTGAAATATTTTTATATAAGTGCGTATGTGTATTGTAACAGCAACTAACTGGTCATGTATTCATGTGCATGATGTCAGAGAGGTGTTTTTGATTGATAAGAAACAAAATAAATTAAAACGACACATCTTTCAAAATTTCCTAAATAAAATAAAGATCCAAAATTTTGGAACATCTTACTTGGCTCTCTTTGTATACTTGAATGTATGTAATATATGTAAATTCATAATAATAAACAAATTCAAGAAGCATAAATTTTTTTTAACGCTGATTTATTATAATATTACAATTATGATATGAAAAAAATTAAATAGACGATTCGACAACCGACAATACTACCTGCGTATGAGAATCTAGCCTAACTGAATCACCTGAACCGTCCTATGAAAATCCATTCCTGACCAGATTTATTTGTCCCATGTTGAAGATCTCTTGTAAGTCTTTTTTTTGTAGTCTGCATAATTGTTAAATAAATCATTCTCTCCGGGATTTGAAATCTAGATTTCTTGTAATCTGCATTCTTGTAGGATTTGAACCCCAAATCTGAGTGTAAAAGTCTTTAAACCTTAACCAATAGTCTAGTGCTTGGTTATACTCATTATAGACTAGTGAGTACATTTTTTCTTTTTGGTTAATTTCACAAGGGAATCGAATCTAGTTTGATATCGTGATTTCAGACATAACTTTTAACTTTAGTGTTCGGAATAATTATACATTTCGGTAATCTATATAAACTGTATTATATTTTAATATTTATAAAATCTCTAATGTAATGTATATATAAGCTATAATGTAATGTAAGTTGCTGCATGCGGCGTGCCTGGTCACTTTTCTTAATTACAAACTTAACTAACTATTTTATTGATTTTGGAATTTATTTAATATTCTCGACACACAAATAAGACACTGCACTTTGTCTAATCATTATGTACTAATAAATTTTCATCAGCTTATATTATGCAAATGGAATCCATGATATAAACCGATTAGGATTAGTTTAAAAAATAAAATACAGGATAAGATATAAACAACAAATTTAAGATATAAGTTTTTTTCAATGACATGTTTTTTAAAGGGAGAATTTGGGTGATATCTAAGTTTGGTAGTTTAATTAAGCGCAGGTCAATGATTTTGACATAATTAATGAAGTAACAAATATGTCTCTTTTCATCCGGTTATAACTCTCTCTCCTACAAGTAGCAGGTGAAAGGAAGAAGGTAAGTCTACGTCGTCCATGTAAAATATGTGTATTTATCGGTGACAAATGATAAAGAGTGATGTTGAAACCAACATATGTGGCCCACAATTTATGTGACCTTTGCATAACTTACAAAAGAAAAAAGAACCACATCACTTTAATTTTTTACCACATAAATAAACATAGATAAAAGAAGATGAATCCATGAAGAAGTTAATGCTTACCAGATTGCGTGTATACTATTCTATCTCGGTTACGCATGTACTATTGCATCTCACTCAAACCTCTACTGAAAATTATACAAAACACACCACTGATTAATAAAGCTAAACCCTAATCAAGAAAGCATAAACCAAATAGAATGTATATAATATGGTTTACTATACACAAACCTCTACTTAGTAAATCTAAACCCTAGGCAGAAACCTATAAACCCAAATACAATCTATAAATTGTTTTCTAATATTGGACACTTGAAGGCACACTTACTTGATTAGCAAGTTGCATATCTTCTATTCCATATAGTCTAAATAATATAGTAAATGAATGTTTCAAATAATTAATTTTTTCCAGTGATGTATCCATAGTATGAAATGCAAACAGCAAGCTCTCCCCACCCGAAAAAATACAAAAATACAAGACATGCCACTGATTAGTAAAACTAAACCCTAATCAAGGAAGCATAAACCCAAATAGAATGTATATAATATGGCTTGCTATACACAAACTTCTACTTAGTAAATCTAAACCCTAGGCAGGAACCTATAAACCCAAATACAATATATAAATTGTTTTCCAATATTGGACACTTGAAGGCACACTTACTTGGTTAGCATGTTGCATATCTTCTATTCCATATAGTCTAAATAATATAGTAAACGAATGTTCCAAATAATCAACTTTGTCCAGTGATGTATCCATAGTATGAAATGCAAACAGTAAGCTCTTCCCACCCGAAAAAATACAACAATACAAGACAAGCCACTAATTAATAAAACTAAACCCTAATCAAGGAAGCATAAACCCAACTAGAATGTATTTAATATGGTTTACTATACTCAAACCTCTACTTAGTAAATCTAAACCCTAAGCAGGAACCTATAAACCCAAATACAATCTATAAATTGTTTTTCAATATTTGACACTTGGATGCCATTTACTTGGTTAACATGTTGTATATCTTATATTCCATATAGTCTAAGTAGTATAGTAAGCAAATCTTACAAATAATCAAATTTGTCCAACACTCGAGAAAAATGAATTTTATATTACAATCAATCACACAAAATTACAGAGAAGAGAACTATCAAATTTGAAAACATGACATATTATTATATATTTAAGAAATAGTATAGAAATATGTCTCAAATAGTATGATACCCTTACATAAATAAGTACACTAAAATATATATACTATACTATTCTTTTCACCGTATATAGTATGGATGGAGAGTTCATCTTCTTCATTTCTTTTTTTTTAGACATGTTAATGGTGACACACATTTACTAGGCTCACAATCATTATTCTTCATCACCCATATAAAGTTCGTCTTCATCTCTTTTCTTTTTCCGACAAGGCGACATTATTACTGATCCGCCGTCGTTATTCTTTACCACTGTTATTAGAAAACAAAACTAGAAACAAAAACAGAGTATTAAAGTAAAAGCATGATTGTAAGTAATCAATGATTTAAGATAAGAAGAAAAAAAAATGAAAGAGTTTTTGTGTCTGCTCACTGTAATCCTTCACCATGAACACAATAGAGTTTTTCGGGAGGCGTTACACATCTGAACAAAATTGATCAATCTTTCTAATATTTACTAATAAAAATAATATTTAAAGATATGTGTGATTATTAAAAGGTATGACTAACAAAGGGACACGAGTAACATTGCCACGTTAACTATTATTAAATTTTGGTTTTTGTTTGTAGGTTTCTCCAGTTATTCATGAGGGCAATATGGCTATTATTTATAAAAGAAAAGCGGTGTATCGGTGAGTTATGATATTTAGATAGCTAGTGAATTATTAATTGTTTGAATGTTATACGGTCCAATTCTTTTTTTTTATTATTATTACTATACAGGAACTTACACTAGATTGAATAAGATCTCTGACTAATATCCACAAGAAAGATTTTGGTTCTCGTGAACATTAACTTGTTATAATTTTATTCTTATGAAACCTCTTCATCAACTTTTGATCACCACATTCGCAGATTTAATATTCCGAAATTAGTGATTTACTTATGCTATTCCTTAAAGGGAAAAGAAAAAAAAAGTAAAATGGGGGATAAAGGTTAAAAGAAAAAACAAGGTCAAAATGTAGAAAGTTGAAAAGCCTGTGAGAGTGCATGTAGAAAATCGTTCCACATGTGATAAAAGAGTGATCAGTGTGGGGGACCTTTCATAAACTTACCCCAAGCTTCACAGAATTTGAGCCTCTCTTTGCTCTTTGGCCCTCAGTTTCTTGCTTTTCCCCCTTTGTCACGCTCAGTTTTTTTTATTTTGATTCACGTTTTTGTAGTTTTGACATATTCATTATAGGAATCTATTGAGTTCTGCTATCATTGCCATGTTATGTGTGAGTTGTAGTCTTGTAGACTATGGAAAACTAATAATATCGCATACATAAACTACCTTGGTAAATTTATTTAATGAAAGTAACTTACAGTTAAATTTATGTAGAAAATTGTCATTGTTTCTATGTATACTATTAACGATTCAATTCTAATATTAAAATTCGAAAGCGAAAAAAGGTCCCTTTTTTTTTTTTGTCAGGATAAAAAAAAGGGACCATTTACCAAAATTCAGGTGGAAACTGATGAATCATAGAAGTTAAGGACCACATTATGGTACTACAGATAATTTTGAAGTAGAGAAACCGTGAACAGAATCAGGAGAGGTGGTTAAAAAACAAAACAAAAAGTGGTCCTTAGTGATGGTGAAACACATTTGAACTGTACAAGTTTGGTAAGTGATTCAATGAAACCAATGCTTTGAACTAACTTCACTGGTTTTCGATACATCAAAATAAGGAACCAAGAATGCTATATATACTGATGATTTCAAGAACTCAAAGGCAGTTAGGAGTCTTACATTTTGACTATTACAATAAGTTGCAGCATACACACACACACGTCATGGTCTTTCTCAACGCCGTTATACAGCAATCAATATAACACCTAATGGAACGATATGGCACAAAAGACAGACATAATATAGCAAAAAGAATTTTAGAGATTATATATTTGATGCAAATAATGTTAATCGAGTCTTCTGTAATCATAATAACTAAGCAAAAAAAAAAGAAAAAAAAGAGAGAGTATCTCAATCATCAATAGGCTTAAAATGGTCATCAAAGAATCCACCAAGTGTGTGTGTATCAATCACTCACACTGACCGTAAACCACTGTCTTGCAAAGATTCTTGCAGAGAGGTGACAGCGCCTTCGTAGTTCAAGAAACCCATGAACCAGAACTCATGATTGTCTACCGAAATCACCTGTATGTATTTGTCGGCAGGATTCACTATGCTTGCTGATGGGTTCACTGCTTTAAGTTGATGTAATGGTATAACTACCTGTTTAAACAAACAAGACACCAAAAGTGTTAATCAAGCAGAAGTTTATTGAAATGTATAAAACAAAGAACAAGAGATGAAAGCTGACGCTCATCGTAGCAAAGTTTATTGCACTGACAAACTGATGCCAACGAGTGTTAGTTAAGCAAGTTTACTGAAACGGGTAAACGATTTAAAGTGATGCTAACTTATTGAATAGTTTAGAGGTAACAAAAGATGAAAACCGATGCTGTCGCATTACTACTCTCACAAATCCTACACAAAATGAATCACTCTTAGGAAGCTTATTAGTTGATGCTACTAACAATTAACAACCCATAACGAGGCATTGTCTTAAGCATCTAGCAACGATGAAACAGAGGAGTGTTTATTTATAATTACTGGAGTAAGTTACAATGCACTAAATCTAAATAAGACAGCTCATCCTAGAGGCTACTACAAACAATTCATAACTAGGCATTAATTCTGATCAGACAAGAAGATATATGGTGTTATTACCTTGTAGTAGCTCCATTGGGTTTGACCATCATTTTTGTAAGATAAAGGGTTGTCACTAGAGTAAGCAAGCTTAGCAGTGGATACATAAAGAACTCCCATAACAGGGCCAGCCGAGGTGGACAAGTAACATGCAAAAGAGTTCAACAGCTCTTCTTCTGGATCGGTCTCAAAGGTTTGTCTGAAAATCTTCTCGTACCCTCCTTCTGCAATAACCTTGGTACTCTGCGCAATTCTTCCCATAGCAGCATCGGCAAAACTCGGAGCAGTCCTCACTGGTCGAGACATCACTCAAAAGTACAAACATCATTCAGACAAGATCCCATTGTTGTAATAAAAAAAAAAAAAAAGAACTTACGATGCTGCCACGTGTTCCCGGCGAGGCTCTCCGTCTTCTTGGCAGCTTCAGCAACTTTCCTTCCCCATCTCCCTAGCGCTCCTTTCACAGACTCCATCGTATCTGCTCCAATTATAAAAAAAAAAAAAGAGATCAAAGTTTAAATCTGACCGTTACGAAACCTAATGTACACTCTTAACCTTTTAACGAAGTCTCTGGGGGAGAACGAGCAATGTACGGATTAGATCCGGCCGGGTAAGACGAATGATCCGGTTCCTGAGACCCGGAAACCAATTCGGGGCTCCAATGGACGTTTTTCTTCGATCCAGTTCGAACCGGCGGTTGCGCCGCTGTTGGGTCGCTCCCTTTCATCTCGATGCTCGCATTGCCGCCTCCCTTCTTCTGTCCTTGATCCGCAGCTTTCGGATCGACGATCGGCTGCGCAATCTTCACTTCGATATCTGACTTAGGCGGCTCCATCGTTCGAAAATGGCTTCTTCAGGGACGGATCGTGGCGCGTCAGGTAATAATCGTTGAGACGGAGTTTGAATTTTTGTGCAAGGCATTGGTGAGAAAATGAATAAAATATTTATTTATTTAATTTGGAGAGCTTTGGAATAGAGAGGACGGGAGGTTACCGGGAAGACAGGTGACGAACCGTAACAAGTGATTGGCATTTTTAAGCGGCTATGAGAGATTATAAACCGGATTTAACCGATGGTGGATTGATTGTCACGTCTTTCTCTACGTTACATGAGACCATAATTATTGATGTGGTACATTGATCATTTTGTAACATAACTAAAATGTAATGCAATATTGTCAACCAGGGAAAAAAGAAGAAATTTAAAGGTTTGAAAGAGATTGTCTGGAGTTTGTTTAAATTTCTAAAAAAAAAAAAAACTCCCTCAACCATTTTTTTTTTTTATTAACCTGGAAGTATCTCGGGTCTATGGAAGAGCCCAGACTAATCCCCAAGTGGATGTGCAGCCCACAGATAGACCTTCTCTCTGGATATGCAAATGGACCCTAAAGCATAGGTTCATATCCGTGCGGGGTGTCCAGAAACATCATGAGGTAGTTCCCTCTAACAGGGTTCGAACTTGCAACCTAGGAGCAGGAAGGAGCCCGTCCTTACCATTCGTCACCCATTCAATCTTTGTTAGCTTTGTAAGCAGGACACTTTCTGAGAGATAATTATAAATATCTATAACTTTAATCTGACCCAAAAAAATTAAAAATATATATAACTTTAATCATGAGTCCATGGCTGGTAGTAAGGCGCGCCATGTTCATTTCTGCATAAGACTAGTATTAAGTTTAGTTCTAGGTTTGGAACAAATGTATATTGTTTTAAAAAAAGGATGGTGCTATGTCAAGTCAGGGTATTTAACAGTCCAAAATATTAATGTAGCAACCAAAATTTTAAGACAATAAACGGAACCTTAACACGTTTAAGAATTATACTTCATGTACTCTAGAGTTGTACCAGTGAGTGAGATTAGTGCATATAGACATCTTGAGGCAGATCGTTTTTGCCTCTAAATGTACCTTTTTAATTGCTTATCCGCATATAACAGGCGTTCTCAGCCAATACATCGGTTTCATACGTTGTTTATTCAACTGCATTTTTATTTTTTTGTAGTCAATTTCCCTATAAAATCTTAAACAAGTTATGTGCAGGTTAAAGAGATTAAAAAAAAAACATTTTGGGCTTGACAAAAAAAAAACAAAAATTGTTAGCTTAAGCCACCGTCCACCAAAAGCCAAGGGCTTGTAACTAGTTCTATGAATTAAATTAATTATATAATACTACTTTGGTTAATTAGAAAATATGACAAGGTCAAGGTTTCCAGGAAATAAAGATTCAAATTATACATTTCTCACGAAGATACAATTAATATAAGGTCAAACAATTTTGTAACTTAAGTGAAATACTTTGTTAGGTAGATTTCAAATTCTAATTAAGTACTACTCCATCCGTTTCATTTTAATTGTCGTTCTAGATTTATGCACACAGATTAATAAAACATATGATTTTGTATATTTCCAAAAGAAAAACACAATTATCTATACACCTAACCATATTTCAACCAATAGAAAAATAAAATAGAGAATCTTAATAATAAATTTTGCATTGAAACAATAAAACGACACTTATTTTGAAACGAATTTTTTTCCTCAGAAAGACAATTAAATCGAAACGGAAGGAGTGGTAACTAAGGATTTCAAACTGTAATACTCTCTCCGTTTCAGTTTAGTTGTCATTGCACAGTAATTTTTTTTGTTTCAAAATAAATGTCAATGTATAATTTTAGTGTCAAATTTATTATTTTATATCTCAATCTATTTTTCTATTAGTTGAAATGTGGTTATGTTTATTATAATAATATTTTTATATAATAAATATACAAAACTAAATATTTTTCTAATTTGTGTGCATACATTTAAAGTGATAACTAAAATGAAACGGGGGATACCAATTAGAAGCACTAGAAAACGGGAATGTGTGTTAAGCGGTTTCCATATGTATAATTAGAAGCATTTTCTTAAAAGACGTGAAACACTAAATTTTTATCTTTATGAAACAAAGAAAGTATATCAGTATATATGGTATCTAAAATGATAACTTTTAAACAATAATAATTTAATAAAATCAATTAATTTTGTGGAAGTTTACATTTTTTTCATAAAAATACAAAAATAAAAATTTTCTTCTAAAACATCTATTTTTGTGAAACGAAGGGAATATATATTAACTCTCCTAAATATTAATTAAATTAACATTAAGTTCATTAACTAACATATGACAGCTTCGTCCACCCTCTGCCCGCGTGTATACAGTCGAGATGTACCACAACTTTTCAACATAAACAATTATAATACTTTTATAAGAAAAGGTTAAATCCATGAGACAAGACATACTAATTATGAATCTTGTGAATATAGCTCGGGCTTCGGCAATACTGATGGGCCGGAAGCAATGTTATTATGACTTGGACCAAGAACACGCAGGCCCACTCCAGCTAAAGCACCTGATCACATATAAATATATTGTTAGTATGGTCATCAGGTTAAGCCGTAGAAGCACAAGCAGATTGTTACAGAGCATACATCAACAAGTATTCATATCAAGGGGAAATGCAAGGGGAAGGAGACAACAATACAAGATCAATAGCTTAGGCTTAAGTCTAGTTGATCTAAGGGTTTTGTTGTATTCTCTTGTGAAGAGTATTTGATACTTGTGTAACAAACTATCTAGAACACTAATTTGGTGTCTCTAGAGTCTCTTTTGATCTAGTGGATTTTGGAAGTAGGAGTTCTCCCACGAGACATACTGCGCCGAGGGCCGGGAACTCGTTAAATTGACTGTGTCGTTACTTTCAGTTTAAACCTAGATCTAAGACAAACTTGAAACCTAAGTAACCTAAGCTAAATTCTTCTACTAGTGGTATCAGAGCTTCCGGATTATTAAGGCTACTTAGGAGAGAGAGAGACAAAGTCATATCCATTACCTATTCGATTAGGCATGGGCGTTCGGGTACCCGTTGGCGTTCGAGTCGGATTTTTCGGGTTTTAGGATTTTCGGGTTTACGCTCCTAGGTCCCATACTAAAATTTTATTAGTACGGGTCGGTTTCGGATAATAACACTTCGGGTTTGGTTCAAAATTGTATTGCGTCCTAAAACCCATAAAGTAATCATATATCGTACGGATTCAGGTTATATCGGTTCGGTTCGGATATAACCGAAGTAAAAACAAAACTTTTGAAACAAGACATAAAGAAAAACATCTAAATTAAATAAAAATTAATCTATGACACATAAAATTGATAAAATAACAATAAAATGTTAAATCAAACGTGAAAACAAACATCATTTGTAAACAATATGTATTGTTTTATAGAGAGTAGCCTTTTTATTTCAATGATCAAATGATAAAATACTTATTTATAACTAATTGTGTACTTAAAGCATTTATTAAGATTTTAATATTTATTATTATATATCATATTGCCACAAATATTTAATTTAATAATTGAAATACTTATATATATTTCAAAATATTTATATTGACTATTAATTTCGGATTTTTCGGGTTACCCGTTCGGGTTCGGTTAATAACACTTCGGGTTCGGATATTTTTTATACCACCCTACAAGACCCGTTCGGGTATTTTTACATTTCGGGTCGGATAACGGATCGGGTTTTTCGGTTCGGGTTCGGTTCAGATTTCGGGTTCCGGATTTTATGCCCAGGCCTATGTTCGATGGTGACTTCGAAGGAACGTGTGGATATTGATCGGTTCGAGGGTGATGGTAATTTCGCCCTATGGAAGGTGAGGATGCTTGCTCACTTTGGAGTGCTTGGACTTAAATCCATTATCACTGACGAGAAGCTTCTAAAGGAGGGACCATACGCAAAGGATGAACCCGAGTCTGCCATGAAGGACTCGGGAAAGGGACTTGCTGGAATTGTTGACCCTGCACCTGCGATAATCAGAGAAAGCCAAATACCTGATTGTGCTGAATGTTGGGAACAAGGTACTAAGAAAAATTCAACATTGTGAGACTGCTGCTGCAATGTGGAGTACACTGAACAATCTCTACACAGAGACTTCCCTACCCAACAAGATTTATCTACAGCTCAGGTTCTACACTTTCAAGATGGTTGACTCAAAATCTATTGATAAGAATGTTGATGACTTCTTAAAGCTTGTAGTAGACTTAAAAAATCTGCAAGTTGAAGTATCAGAGGAGGTTCAAGCTATTTTACTGTTGAGTTCTCTACCTGTTAAGTATGATCAACTCAAGGAGACTCTCAAGTATGGGAGAGACACATTGAGCCTAGCTGAGGTAACTGGTGCTGCAAAGTCTAAAGAAAGAGAGTTGATCGAGAGTGGTAAGTTCACTAGATCAGGTGGAGAAGGTCTGCTTGTAGACAGAGGCAGATCAGAACAAAGATCCGGAAAGGGCAATGGAAAATCATACAAAGGAAGATCTCAGAGCCGACATGGAAGATCTAAGTCACATTCCAGGAACAACAAAAACACTAAGGGGTGTTTCGTATGTGGAAAAGAGGGTCATTGGAAGCGTGATTGCCCTGAGAGAAGATCAACCAAGTCGCAAGACTCAGCAAATGTAGCAGAAGAGGCAAAGCAACCTCTAATACTCAGTCAGCACTCAATACACGAAGGACGAGTGGGTGATGGACTCAGGATGCTCGTTTCATATCACACCTGATAAGAGCTTCTAATTTGAATTGGAAGAATTCAAGGGAGGCAAAGTGTTGATGGCAAACAACACTCACAGCAACATTCAGGGAATTGGGAAAATTAAAATTCTAAATCCAGACGGTTCTATGGTTATCTTAACAGGAGTTAGATACATACCAGATATGAGCAGGAATTTAATTTCTTTTGGAAACCGCAGGTTGTCGATATGAAGGAAGAGATCTTACAGTTAATTTCTACAAGGATGATAAAAGGGTTCTTTCTGGAAGATATCATTTGGGACTGTATTATCTTCAAGGGACAGTCTTAAGAGGAGAGGCTAATCTATCTAGAGCAGAGAAGAATATGACTAATGTTTGGCATTCACGCCTCGGTCATATGAGTCTTAACAACATGACTGAACTTGTCAAAAGGGGATTTATCATTGACAAGGATGTTAAGACATTGGATTTCTGTGAACATTGTATTATTGGAAAGTCACACAAGCAAAGCTTTCCTAAAGCTAAACATGTGACTAATGGGATTCTGGAGTATGTTCATTCTGATTTATGGGGTTCTCCTTCTATACCAGACAGCCTTGCTGGGACTAAGTACTTTGTTACTTTTATTGATGACTTTTCAAAAAAGGTCTAGATTTGTTTTCTGAATACTAAAGATGAGGTATTTTCTAAGTTCAGAGAATGGAAGGTTGAAGTTGAAACTAAGACAAAGAAGAAAATCAAGTGTTTAAGAACATAAAATGGTTTGGAGTTCTGTAATAAATAGTTTGATGATTACTGCAAGAAGGCTGGGATTAAGAGGCCCAGAACCTACACTTATACCCCGCAGCAGAATGGAGTTTCAGAAAGAATGAACAAAACAATTATGGATAAGGTGAGATGCATGTTAGCCGAATCTGGCTTGGACCAAAGCTTCTGGGCAGAAGCTGCATCTACTGCGATCTATTTAATTAACAGGTCTCCTAACTCTACGCTGAAATTCAGAATGCCTGAAGAAGTGTGGTCAGGTTCTAAACCTGATTTGGGACATCTCAGAACGTTTGGATGCACTGCTTATGTGCACGTAACTGAGGAGAAAACGGGACCTAGAGCCATCAAGGGAGTGTTCGTGGGATACCCTATGGGCACTAAAGGTTACAGAGTTTGGATAGAAGATGAAGGCAGATGCAGAACAAGCAGAAACGTTGTCTTCAACGAGGAGGAGCTGTACAAGCACACTGTTGCTAAAGGAAAAGAAAGCACAAAGGTGACCAAGAAAGCGGAAAAATGAGCTAAGAAGAAGGTTTCATTCAGTGATGATTTGATCAGAGGACTTTCTCCTCCTGTCGAATCCGAAGGCACATCTAATCAAGATGGAGAAGAATCATCATCTTCTAGCTCTAACAGCTCAAGTGGCCAAGAACAAGATCACGAAGTTGACAGTGAAAGTGATCACGAGGTTGAGAGTGAGAGTGGTGACACTGAAACTCTAGACACCTATGTTGAGGATTTGGAAGTTCAGGAATCAAAATCCTATGCAGAAGCTATGAGAAGTCATGAAAAGAAGCTATGGAAGCATGCTGCAGAAGAAAAAATGGAGTCTCACAGAAAGAACAGAACCTGGGATCTCATTGATAGGCATGCGAAGGCAAAGCTTGTTGGATGCAGATGGCTATTTAAAATAAAGCCAGGAATCCCAGGTGTTGAGGATACACGATACAAGGGCAGATTAGTTGTAAAAGGATACTCTCATAGAGAAGGAGTTGACTATAATGAGATCTTCTCACCAGTTGTAAAACATGTCTCCATCAGGCTTATGCTAAGCATTGTGGTGAATCTAGACCTAGAACTAGACCAGATGGATGTGAAAACAGTTTTTCTACATGGAAGCTTGGAGGAAAGAATTTTAATGGAATAGCCTGAGGGTTTTGTAAAACCAGGAACATAGAACAAAGTGTGTCTGCTGAGAAAGTCTCTGTATGGTTTGAAACAGTCTCCAAGGAGATGGAACCACCGGTTCAACAACTTCATGAAGGATCAGTTATTTGAGCGGTGTAGCAAAGACTTATGTGTATACATGAGAGATGTTAAAACCGACAAAGCCGTCTATTTGCTCCTCTATATCGACGACATGCTGATTGCTTCAGGAAATAAGAAAGCGATCAAGGATCTTAAAGAGAAGCTGAGTGGAGAATTTGAGATGAAAGACATGGGAAAAGCATCCAGAATATTGGGAATGGACATCATCAGAGATAGAAAGAAAGGAACATTGATTCTGTCTCAAAGAAAGTACATTGAAAAAGTGCTAAAGACATTTGAAATGCAGGACGCCAAGGCTGTAGTCACTCCCACCTCGTCTCAGTTTAAGCTTCAGAGTCTAACAGAAAAAGAATGGAAATAAGAAGCAGCGCATATGGAAAGGATTCCTTATGCCAGTGCTGTAGGAAGCCTAATGAATGCAATGGTCGGGTCGAGGCCCGACCTAGGATTTGCAGTAGGCTATGTTTGTCGCTTCATGAGTAAACCAGGAAGGGACCACTGGTCAGCAGTTAAGTGGGTCCTAAGATACTTACATGGAGCGTTGAATTCAGATTTAACATTCAAAAAGCATTCTACACTACAAGTAGAAGGTTATTCAGACTCAGACTATGCAACAGACATTGACAGGAAACAGTCAGTAACAGGCTATGCATTCAAGTTTGCAGGCAATACAGTTTCATGGAAATCATGTCTACAATTAGTGGTTGCACTATCTACTACAGAAGCCGAATACATGGCTATGAATGAAGCAGCTAAAGAAGCAATGTGGCTAAAGGAAATATGCGATGAACTAGGTTTCAAGCAACAGGGGATCAAACTCTACTGCGATTCTCAAAGTGCCCTAGCTCTAGCAAGAAATCCAGTCAATCACGAGAAGACTAAGCACATAGCTACCAAGTTCAATTTCATTCGAGACCTAGTGGAAGCAGGAGACATTGTTCTAAACAAGATTCATACAAATGTTAATCCTGCAGATTTCCTAACTAAGACGGTACATGGTCAGAAGTTCCAGCTTTGCTGTGAACTTTTGAATGTCCACTGATGAGATAGGAAGACACTCCAGGTGACTCTGGTTGTCTAAACTCCACCCTCGCAGATCACAAGCAACAAACTCATGTTAGTGACTACGAATGAGGAGTCAATTGATGGCTAAAAGTATCGTGACAGAAGAGAGGAGATGTTACCTGGAGCAGAAGCAGAATCGAGAAGTGTTCTCGGTTCAGGTGGAGAAGTTCACCAAACATCACCAAACATCACCAAACAGTCACGGGTTTGGCATTATGGAAGTCGTCACCAACCATTTTTTCAGTACAATCAAGCCTGCAACAAGCTACCCAAAACATATGTCAGTGACTAACTCGAGTATGTTACAAGACAAAAGGATTTGTTGAGAAGTTCAGTTGAAGGGAAGCAAAGCGTGTTGAGAGCTCACTGAGCTAAGGCAGATTACTCAGATCAAGCTACAGGATCATCAGGATCGTACTGTGAGAGACAAGGTTTCACTTCTTAGATTTAGGTTAGGTCAAGAGAGATGAATGAGAATCGTGGGCTGAATCCCGTAAATAAACTTGAAGAATGAATATGATTTTATTGATGAGTTGAAAGATGATGAATACAAAGGAATGTATCTTGTGATGATCAAAAAATACGTAATGCTTTTAATCTAGTACAAAAGTTCATCCATGAAAAAAAAAGAGCCCCTTTGTCTTTTATCTTCTCCATCTTTATATAGTCTAGGTTTCGTTGGCAACCCTTCAACTGTTCTCCTAGATATTTGGCTTCAATTACGGAGCTCGCTTTAGGCTCCTCTTGACCGAGTCTCTTAAGGTGTTAGCTCACTTTCTGTCGTGACCTCTGCTATGATGTCTCCCAGGTCCAGTCGTCAGCTCGGCTTTCAGCTCCCTTTGTTATGATGGGCTTATCGCAACTCACATGCTAGCTCACGCTTATCGGTACCTCACCTGAGGGTCATATTCGGGTCCAACAGTTGCCCCCAGCTTCCGAATAAAATCCTTTGTCTCGGAAGCTAGAATCTAGCTATCGATCTTATCTTTTCGTTAAGATAATGATTAGTTCTTATCTTATTTAGATTCAGCTTACTCGATCTAACGGTCTTTATTACGTTTGGCAGAATCTATGGTTCAGATGGAGAGGGTTTGAAATGACTTTTCCGAATCTCGAGAGGTGATGGGATATAAAGCGGTGAACATTAACTGCTAGCCTTCCACTTTCTCCACGCATCCGTTCGGTTTTCAAGGTAACTTCTCTCTCTTTATTTTACTGCGATTTTTTTTATCTTCCTCGTTACTTTTCTCTGCAAATTCTCTCCCAAACCTTGCAATCGATTTTCTTCTTAACCTTCCCATACTATGGATCATCCGAAAGAAGGTTCCGGGGAATCCGGGATGCCTCCCTCTGCTTCTGGAGTTAAACTACTGAAAGTTAAGCAAGAAATCGGAGCCAAGATGAGGAAGGGGAAAAAGATAGCCAGGGAGGCAATCGCGACCAGAGTTTCTAAACGGAAGAAGAAAGACGATTCTAGTGGGAGCAGTCCTCACTCGCCTTCGTTGCTAAAAAATCAAGACGTGGTTAACCTCATGGTTCAAGCTCTCGCCCAAAAGGAGCTTGGCCGTGCCTGTAATTCTGACGAAACCCCCGAGACCGCTCCGGAGGGTTGGTTCTGTTGCCATGAGAAGTACATCTCCAAGTCTCACTTGAGATTTCCTCTTCCGACCCTACTGCTTGATCTACTAGATCATTATCAGTTAGCCCTTTCCCAACTCTGTCCCTCGGTTATCCGGGTGATAAACGGCTTTATCACTAGGTCCAAAGAGGAGGGGGTTAGCGTCGGTCTTACCGAACTTATGAGCCTCTTTTCCCTGAAGGAAAGCGCCTCTAAGGAGGGTGGTACCGGGACCTACTACCTCCCTAGTCGTCCCAATCATGTTATCTTCAGATTCTCTAGTAGTGATGATGACTGGAGGAAGAAGTATTTTTACGTTAAAGTTGATCCTTCGACGGTTCCTGTGGGTCGGAACCTTAGGGTCACTTGGACTAATCCATCTGGTTAGGAATTCTAGGGATATGCTTTTTTCGTTTTATTCATTTATGGCCGAGTAACCTTTTGCTCTGATTTACTTGCAGAAATCGAAGATCCCCCGAAGCTCTCTACCAAGCTCACCAGGGCTCTATACCGCAAGTTGCAACAGAGTCCCTGTACCTGGGTGGCCTACACCACTTCTCGAATAAGTGCAGCCAGATTCCCAGATACCTACAATGCCTCTTTCCAAGATCTCATTCCTGCTGAGAACCTTGAGAGTGAGTTCTTGTCCGAACCTTTTCAATGATTTTATCGCTTTGAAGTTTTTAAACTTAAGGATTTCCATTGTTCCAGTTTCGGCAGGCGATTCGGTTGTATCGATCTCAACTGGTGCTAGTGCTTCGGGAACTGAAAAGTCTCAGCCAGGTGACATGACTCTGCGACCGTCATTCCGTTCTAGGGGTAACCCCTCTAAAGCTGCCAGTGCTTCTCGTGGAAGCGACATGAACCAAGGAGGATCGTTCCTTATCTCAATGAAGGAAGTTTTGGACGACGGAGGATCCAAACCTGTTGTCGAGACTGCTCCAACTGAGGTTGTAGCTCAGGATGCTGCTCCTCTCCCTGAGGTCCAGGTGCCGGAGGCTGACTACCAGGCTCCGAAGGGTACCTCTGAGATCGAGCCGTCGAGACACAAGAGGCCCAGGATCGATCAGGGCGGGGCTTCCATCCGTTCTTCTTCCTCGTCCTCTAGAGGAGGGACTGTTGGGTGGAGCTTTACCCATTCGAAGCCTGGGTCGATCCTGGATGACTCTTGGGGCCTAGCTGCGATAATGAGGCACCTGAAGAGCGTGGGATGTCCCCTTCCAGCGCTCAAGGACCTGACTAACCGAGATGAGTATCTCGATATTGCCCACTGTATGGGTCAGGTACGTGATCTCTATCTGTTATTTGTTTACATTCTTTGGAGACGATGATATATATATATATATTTTCTTTGGATTTATTGCAGTTGGCTGGGGCTGTTAACAGGGCCCAGCTCAGGTTTGAGAATGCTCTGTGTGCTGCCCCCAATGCTGGTGAACTTGCTGAGGTTACCGAGATGGTTAAGGCAGCCAAAACCGATCTTGACCAAGCCCGGGTTCGAATTTCTGAACTCGAAGCCGAAGTGACGAGGCTAGGCTCGAAGGCCGATGCTCAGCAAGGAGAGATCGAGAGTCAAAAGCTCGATATCCAGGTGAAGAGCAGGAGGATCAATGATTTAGAGGCTGCTCGAAAGATAGCTGAGCATCAAGTACGTGAGCTCATTGCCTCATCCCGGATAGCCAGAAGAACAAGGAAGCTGAAGTCAAGCTGGCTGTCAGGGAAGGGAAGAAAGAAGTCGCCGAAGCTTACGGCAAGATCCTGGTCTGTGTTAAGGAGAAGTTTGCTAGGAAGAAAGATGAGGTCGACGCTTTGGTGTACGCTCAGGAGCTCCAAGCTAATGCCGACCTCTTGAAGGATATGCTGAACAACAAGATCCAAAGCGTTGAAGAGGAGTACAACCAATTGGTGGCCTTATTACCAGAAGCGACAACTGCGTATGAGAAGGCTCAAGTCTCTGACTTCTCGGTCAGCAAGCTTCCTCTTCCCCAGATCTCGGAGAGTTCAGGTACTTTCGAGATTAACATGTTTAATCCATCCTTTTCTGGGGAGTATGGCTCTAATTTGGGTTTGATGGCTCCTGACTTAGCTCCAGTCGAGGCAGCAATAGGAGGTGACGGCAATGTGATCGATGAGGGAGTTCCTGCCGGTGCTGGTGATCCGATTCAGGAAGAGAAGGAAGATTGAGAGCTACGGCTCTTTTAACTTTATGTTTTGTGTTTTTAAGACTTCGGCCTAAGGGCTTTGTTTCGTTATGTTTTGTGACTTAGTGCCTGAGGAGGCCTTTAAACCTTAACGCTTGCTGGATTTCAATAGCCTGGGGAGGTTTTAAACCCTTTCTTATGTTTAAATCGTGGCTATTATTTCTGTTTTAAGTTTTTGAACTTAACCTCGTTTCATTTAATCATAGTGATTGCGAATCTCAGATGAGTTGTGTGCCGTCATCGTTGAGTCGGATTAGGACCTTTAGTCTTTATTTATGATAAGCATTTAGCTTAATGGATATTCGGTCGTGATAACCTTAAAGAGGAGTTCTTGATTTTAGCTCGGGGACCTGAGTCCGATTCGTAAGGTTCTGGGACCTGGTTGTTCAGGTTCGTAGGAACCTTATTTAGATTCATAGGGACCTGAGTTAATTCGAAGGACTTCGAGGCCTTTGAAGTTTAACGGATGGAATTGAGGAATTTCGGGATTTTCCTGATTCTTTAGGATTTTAAGACTTTTCGATTTTGATAAGGGTTTCAAGACCTTCTGGTTTTGATTAGGATTTTAGGACCTGGTTGATTGTTAAGGATTTTAAGACCTTGCTGATTGTTAAGGATTTTAAGACCTTAGTTATGTTAAGGATTTTAGACCTTGCTGATTGTTAAGGATTTTAAGACCTTGCTGATTGTTAAGGATTTTAAGACCTTAGTTTATGTTAAGGATTTTAAGACCTCTGGGTGTATTAAGGATTTTAAGACCTTAGGTTCAGGTTTTCAGGGACCTGAATGTATTCGAGATTGTTGAGCTTAGGTCCCGATTTAGGGGGACCTAAATTTTCTTGGAGGGTTTTAAGACCTTTGATGTTTATGAAACTGAATCAATCGTTTTATTAATATCAGATATCAGAGAATACATGATTCAGATTATTTACACAGTAACTATTTTTAGGCTAAGTGTTCTTGGTAACACCTGCCCCTTTGGCTTAGGTGAGGAGGTTGGTGAGAAGAGGTTGGGGCTGCACTCATGACGGAGCTGCCTACGTACCCAGTCAAGGGATCAAGCCAAACGTAGTTCAGGGGTTTTAGGTACCTAATGATAGTATCTTTTGAGGTTCGTGGCATTCCACGATCGGATTTCAGGTACCCCGGTTCGTACCTTCTGGAGTTTGTAAACTCCGGGTCGTACTATGTGGATAATTCGGTAGGGTCCTTCCCAGTTGGTTCCTAACTTTCCAGCTCCCGGTTCCTTTGTTCCTTCGAACACTTTCCTAAGCACTAGGTCCCCTACGGCGAACTGTCGGGGCCTTACTTTGGAATTGTAGTGTCGTGCCATTGCTTGCTGATAATTTTGAATGCGAAGCAAGGCTTGGTCTCGTCTTTCCTCGATCAAGTCGAGGCTATCCATCAGGAGCTGGTTATTAGCTGCGGGATTTGAGGTGCAGAGCTCCCGTCTGAGGCTACCTGCGGTGGTTTCTGCTGGGACGACAGCCTCCATCCCATAAGCTAAGGAGAAGGGAGTTTCCTCTGTAGCTTTTCGTGGGGTGGTTCGGCAGGCCCATAGTACTTCGGGTAGTTTTTCCGACCAAAGCTCCTTTTGGGCTCCTAGGCGTTTCTTGAGGTTTGCTAAAACTGATTTGTTGGCAGCCTCCGCCTGTCCGTTCCCTTGAGGTCGCCGAGGTGATGAGAAGGTGAGGCGGATGTTCCATTTATCGCAGAAACTTTTGAAGTCGTGGGATATGAACTGTCCTCCATTGTCGGTTACGATTTCGTATGGGACGCCATGCCTGCATACGATGTTTTTCCAAACAAATCCTTCGACCTCGAATCTGTTTATTTGTTGGAAAGCTTCAGCTTCAATCCATTTCGTGAAGTAGTCGGTTAGGACCAGGAGGTTTAGTAACTTCTTTCCTTTCCCTGAAGGTACTAATGGACCTATAATGTCCATAGACCACCTCATGAATGGGTAGGGAGCTGATATGTTAGACAGCTTTTCCGCTGGTTGGTGTATGATCGGTGCATGCCTTTGGCATTTGTCGCACGATGAGGAGTAGACCTCACAATCTGCGATAATGGTAGGCCAGAAGTAGCCTTGCCTTTTTATTCGGATGGCTAAGGCTCTGCCTCCGGAATGGTTTCCACAGGAACCGTCGTGCATTTCCTTCATGAGTTTCATAGCTACTAGGCCGTGAACGCATTTTAGGTAAGGTCCGGAGACACTTCGTTTGTGGAGGGCTGACTCGATTATACAGTATCTTGCTGCTAAAGCTTTGAGTTTTCGAGCCTCCCACTTGTTGGGTGGAATTTTTCCCTCTAGGATGTAATCCATGATCGGTATTCTCCAGTCTTCTCTTCCTACAACTTTGTTGTGAAGAGAGGAGGGAGATTCCTGTTCGGGACCTGGTGCCGTGGTGCCCCCGGAGATATTCGTTGGAGTAGGTTCTGGTTTCTGAGGAATATCTCCAATTTCCTCGTTATCCCCTGTGGTTTGTGTAGCGTTCCTAGATGCGTTTTTAAGAGCGGTGCGGCTTCTTGTTTGGACTTTATAGACAAGTGGCTCCGAGGTCTGGATGGTGCCCCCGGAGGTACTCGTAGAGTTAGGCTCTAGGGAGTCTGAACTTCGGTGAGTACCTTCACTTTTGTCGTTGTTTTCCGGGTTCTGGGTTGCTTTCCTGGAGGTGTGCTTTCTGAAGCTGCGTGTTCTAGTTTTCGGGAACCAGAATGTCGTGAAAACTTGGGTAGCTACCGTCGGGAGGCTGTTATCCTCTATTTTTTCCTTTGGTTTGCTATCCATCTCAGCCTTGGTAGCTATGTCGATACTTGGCTTCTCGATTCCTTCCACGGGTATAATTCGTTTTACGAGAGGGTCGGATGTGGAAGCTAATGCGGCGAGCGCGTCTGCTGAGGAGTTCTCCCCTCGTGGGATCCTCGTTAGCTCGAACTTGTCAAACTGCTTTGTGAGGTTTAGGACGACCTCGAGGTATGCCCCCATTCTTTCGTCCCTTGTTTCGTATTCCCCGTGAAACTGGCTAGCTACCAGCTGCGAGTCGCTGTAGGCGTTTAGCTCCCGAATTCCGAGGCTCAGGGCGAGCTTTAATCCAGCGATTAGTGCTTCGTACTCGGCCTCGTTGTTGGAAGCGTTAAATCCAAGTCTATAGGATTGTTCGATGGTTTCTCCGGCTGAGGAGGTTAGTCTTAAACCGACACCGGAGCCTTGCCTTGACGAGGCTCCGTCCACGTATAGGCTCCATTTCGGAGCCTCTGTTTCCTGGTCTAGATGTCCGGATGCTAGCTCAATAACGAAATCGGCGAGGACCTGAGCTTTTGCTGCTGCTCGGGGTCTGTACTCGATGTCGTACTCGCTGAGCTCTATAGCCCATTTTGCTAATCGTCCGGATTGGCTAGGACTATGCAGAATCGTCCGTAATGGTTGTGAGGTCATTACGATGATCGAGTGCGATTGGAAATAAGGTCGCAGCTTCCTGGCGGCTGTCACGACTGCTAGGGCTAGTTTTTCCATGGTGGGATATCTCGTCTCGGCGTCTATTAAGCTTTTGCTAGTATAATAGACAGGTCTCTGTTCGTTTTGTTCCTCTCGTACTAGCACTCCGCTGACTGCAGCTGCCGACACGGCGAGGTACAGGTACAGTGGTTCTCCTACTACAGGTTTGGATAGTATCGGAGGTTCCGAGAGGTAAGCCTTCAGCTGTTTGAAGGCTTCTTCGCACTTTTCATCCCATAAGAACTTCTTATTATTTTTCAGAAGTTTATAGAATGGAAGGCATTTATCGGTGGACCTGGAGATGAATCGATTTAGTGCTGCGATCCGTCCGGTCAATCTTTGTACCTCTCTGGTCGTTTTAGGTGATGGCATTTCTAGGAATGTCGCTATTTGTTTCGGGTTGGCTTCGATGCCTCTTTCGGTTACGAGGTAACCTAGGAATTCGCCGGAAGGTACTCCGAAGGTACACTTAGCTGGGTTTAGCTTCATGTCGTATTTGTTGAGGATTTCGAAACATTCTCTTAGATGGGAGATGTGGTCCTCCCCCTTTGAGGATTTGACTAACATGTCGTCGATGTAGACTTCCATGGTTTTTCCGAGTTGTCCAGCGAACATTTTATTTACTAACCTTTGATAGGTAGCTCCCGCGTTTTTCAAACCAAACGGCATGACCTTGTAACAATAGGTTCCTCGTTCAGTTATGAATGCGGTTTTCTCTTGATCCTCAGGATCCATCATAATCTGGTTATATCCTGAAAAGGCATCCATAAAGGACAAGAGCTGGTGTCCAGCCGTTGCTTCGACCAAACGATCGATATGAGGTAACGGGAAGCTGTCCTTAGGACAGGCTTTGTTTAAATCGGTGAAGTCTACACAGATTCTCCATTTCCCATTCTTCTTTTTTACTACCACTGGGTTAGCTAGCCAATCGGGGTATTGTACCTCTCGGATGGACCCGGCCTTTGTTAGTCGATCGACCTCGTCGTTGACAGCTTGGGCTTTTTCTAGACCTAGCTTACGACGTTTCTGTTTGATCGGTTTAAAAGTAGGGTCTACATTGAGCTTATGAGTGGTGACATTTGCATCTATGCCTTTCATGTCGCTGGTGGTCCATGCGAAAGTTTTGATATTCTGTTTTAGGAATTCGACGAGCTCCTTTTTGGTTTCGAGAGGTAGCTCGGATCCGATGCTCACCTGTTTCTCAGGGTTTGAGTCGTCGATGCTAACTTTTTCGGTGAGGTTCTTAGGGGGACCTCGGATATTTCGTTGCATTTCGCGACTCTCCTGGATCTGTAATTGCTATTGGGGGGATTCTTTTATGATTCGAATCCTCCCAGGTAACAGATCCTTGAAATCTTTTGGCTACCGTGTATGGTAGCTATTCCGTTGGTTGTTGGAAATTTCACGCATTGGTGATAAGTTGAAGCTACTGCTTTCATCTTATGAATCCAAGGCCTTCCGAGGATTGCGTGGAAAGGGGATGGTTTGTCGACAATATGAAGTTGGTCATTTTCATGACTCCGCCAGCTATAATTGGGAGCTTAATTGTTCCCAATGAGGTGGCTGTTTCACCTGAGAAACCTACGAGGTTGGATTTCTGGTCGACAATTTCGTAGTCGTCTATTTCCATTCCCTTTAGTGCGTTGTAGAAAATAAGATCGACGGAGCTTCCGGTGTCGATCATGAGCTTAGGTACCTCGTACCCTGCTATATTTAATGTTATGACAAGGGCATCGTCGTGAGGTCTATCGAGGTCTAATGTCTCGCTCTCCCAGAAAGAGATCTTAGTGTTAGACTCAGGCTTGGTCGGTTTGGACTGAGTGTTTGACACAGCTTTCCGTACGTGACTTTTAATAGAGTTAACGGAGTCTTGACACACACCGGACCCTCCAAGGATGTAATCGATCCTTGAGCCAGGGCTCGATTGGGGAGGTGGTTTACTCAAGAGGGCCTCGATTTGTAGGCTTTTTCCTTGTGGAAACTTTCCAAGGATCATCTCGACTCTCTTTTTGGGAGCTGGGGGTGGTGAGTCTGTTTCTTTTTCAGGTGACCTCTCGCGTTTCGGAGAGCTATCTCTGGGACCTCTCTTCTGATAAGGTTGTGGCTTTTTGAGGTCCACATCTTTTATTTCTCCGGCTGCGAATTTAGCAGCCAGTTGTCGTTGGAGGTCCCAACATTCTTCGGTTGAATGTCCCTTTCGATCGTGGTAAGAGCAATGTTTGCTCTCGTCATAACCTTTGGACCAGGGGGCTTTAGCTGTCGCGGCGACAGGTTTTTCTTCCTTGTCTTCCTCGACTACGTAAGAATGTTCTCCCTGGGTCTGATTATTTCGGGAGCTACCTCTTTTGTGAGGTCCCTTTCCATCGGAGGCTTCGCCTTTCGGGTGACTCTGGGGTTTTCTGTGGAGCTTATCTAATGCTGCCATTTCCTCCTCCAAGGTAATGTATCTAGAGGCCTTATGGAGGGCGTCATCGATGGTTGGAGGGGGATTTAGCGTTAGCTCCGAGAAGAAACCTGATTTATACCAGAGACCTCTCCTAAGAGCCTCAATGGCTACCTGATCGTTGGGATTCGAGAGTTTAGTTCTTACTGCTCTGAACTTTTCGATGTAGACTCGCAGTGAGTCTTCCAGTCCTTGTCTGATCTTCCAGAGGTCAGCCTCAGACGCTTGTTTCAGGATGTGAGTTGAATATTGCTTCATAAAGGCGTTAGCCAATTGATCGAAACTGTCTATAGAGTTCGGCTCGAGGCTGGAGAACCATTCGAGGGCTGTTCCGATCAGGTTTTCGGCAAATGTTCTGCAATATCCTGCATCACACTCTTCCTTTGTGAAGTGAGCTTTAACGATAGCTAATCGGAAGGCTCTTAAATAGGCCTTTGGGTCTGCGTTCCCATCGTATTCAGGAATTTTAATTTTTCGAGTATCTCTTATGTAAGAGTTGGCAATTCTATCGGTGAACGGAGTTCCACGAGTCTCCTCAATTAAGCTCTCGATTTCGGGAGCTGAGCTCGTTACCTTGTGAACTTGAGCTCCCAATTTCTGGAGAGCTGCGTGGGTTCGCTCCATGTACCTGCGAATTGCGTCAGGTCCCTCGAAGGGAAGGACATTTGGGTCATTATCAGATACTCGGCGAGCAGGTTCCTGGTGAGACCGAGCTCGGTCGTCTTCCCAGCTAGCTGGCGAAATAGGTCGCATCATTGGTCCTTAGGCTCCGAGCGAGGTTAGTGCGGAGAGCTGCAGGATCAGCATCCGTTCTTTGGTATTCGTCTGTGCTTGGGGTTGAAACCCTAGCTTGAAACACTGAAGCTGATGTTCTGGCCCCGGACGGTATGTTGGTTCCTGCTCCAGACCCGGAAGGAGGTGGCGGTGGAGGCAAACGGGTGCTCCCACCGGTGTTTCGATCAGGCATGGAGCTAGTTGTAGCTACATTGCTCCCCATGGTGCTGGTGATAGGAGGGGTAAACGCAGGAGCTGTCCTAGCGCGAGGCGTTCGGAAAGCAGGTTCCTGCCCTTCTGCACCTGGGCTATCAGGGGAGAAGTTCAGGCGCTCTCTAGGGAAGGAAGGGTCGGCTAACCGTTCATGGAAAGTGACTCCTCTTCCCTGGTGGACGGACGGTTGGGTCGTTGCGGATTGAGATCTGGTTATCTCTTCGAACTGTTGCTGCCGTTCGGCTAACTGTTGCACCGTTCGCTCGGTCTCTTGAGCTTTGTCCACTAACTGGAGCATCATCCGACGGATCTCAGAAAGCTGATCTTCCGTTTGGTTCGGAGCGGATTGATGCGATGGGTTATTGAGGGCTGAGGACCCAAAGTTGGTCCCTCCGGAGGCTCTCGGGTTATTTGCCCCCGGAGCAGTGCGATTCGGTGAGCTATTGCTCTGGTTCGATTGATCGGGGTTAGATGGATTCGTTCCGTCTAATGGATTCATCCTTTAAGCTTTAGAGAAAGGGATTCGATTATTTGTCCCCACAGACGGCGCCAATTGTGAGAGACAAGGTTTCACTTCTTAGATTTAGGTTAGGTCAAGAGAGATGAATGAGAATCGTGGGCTGAATCCCGTAAATAAACTTGAAGAATGAATATGATTTTATTGATGAGTTGAAAGATGATGAATACAAAGGAATGTATCTTGAGATGATCAAAGAATACGTAATGCTTTTAATCTAGTACAAAAGTTGATATATGGAAAAAAAAGATCCCTTGTCTTTTATCTTCTCCATCTTTATATAGTCTAGGTTTCGTTGGCAACCCTTCAACTGTTCTCCTAGATATTTGGCTTCAATTACGGAGCTCGCTTTAGGCTCCTCTTGACCGAGTCTCTTAAGGTGTTAGCTCACTTTCTGTCGTGACCTCTGCTATGATGTCTCCCAGGTCCAGTCGTCAGCTCGGCTTTCAGCTCCCTTTGTTATGATGGGCTTATCGCAACCACATGCTAGCTCAGCTCACGCTATCGGTACCTCACCTGAGGGTCATATTCGGGTCCAACA